>NW_024386765.1:2063074-2699611 GCF_900408965.1 Simochromis diagramma
TTTCTCTGCCTCCCTATTTAGGTGTTGTGCCTCTGCTATTGAAATACATCCAAAACTATTTTAAAAAATCTTTTCCTTAGAAAAAGAAAAGCACACACACAGTTTAAAAAACTATTTCACTCATTTATCTGAACCCAGATCAACAAGAAAAAGAACATGCGCAGTTCATAGGGCACAAAGGCAGTTCAGTCCTTTATTTTCCTTATCATTCATTCTCTCCGGAGCCTAAGGTTTCCACTGAGCCAAGCTCAACAGGTCCGACTGGGACATGACCTTCATCTTCATCGGATTTCAGCGGCTCCTCCTAGGAGAGTTGGCTGCCTGTCTCAGTTATTGCATGAACAATAACTGCTTCCAAAGCCATGCATGCTCTTACACTGCAATTATCAACTGTGGAGTTTATATGGCCTTGAATCCTTAAAAGGGACTCACTTCAGGAGCATATCACAAATCATTTATCCTAATTTAAATCAGGGTGGAGGTACCAAGCAATTGCTCGAGTTTTCCTGGCACAGGACAAGATGTTTATATCTTGCCTTGCAGACATCAGCGAATCTGCCAAGCTCGCATTTCATTTCCCGTAGATGCATCATAATAAAAGCTTCACAAATGCAGAAGAAAAAAAAAGTCATACCATCCAATGTGCAAGACTGGTAACTGTGATATGATAGTGTCGCTCCACATCCTGGACACAGGGACCTGAATCTTTTCAAAGACTTTCACAACAGTCTTGAGTAACCAGCCTAATAACATGTTCTGAGCCAATTAGTGTATTGCACCTCACTGGGGGACCATCACAGCTGAGCTCCAGTCACTCCTGCTAACAAACAGAAGAGTGTGCTTGGAGGCATTCTTCTTAATTAGCAAACAATCTCTGATATAAGCGAGCTCGTGAAAATAATAATCTGAATGTTTTTAACAGGTTCTGGCAAATTAAACTTACAAATAAGGAATTAGAAAAGAATTAGAAACGAATGATCTGAGTAATATATGACATAAATGTCAAATAAAATGGACTCCTCGCCGACTAAATGATTACTATGTATAATGGTTCTGAAAGAGGGAATGGTTTCAGCAAAAACAGTAAGAAAATACTGTTTTCTCTGTATACTCCAAAGACCTCAGTAACTCCAAACCTCTTCAGGGAAAAACTTTGTGCCCTGAGCTGAGGCTTACAGGTAGAATCTCTTTATGTTCAGGCTTGAGGTCTGGACTGAGTAAACCATCTGAACCCACTGAGGTGAAAATTTTACCTGACAGGCACTACTGAGGGAACAGAGTGCACCATTGTTCTGAAGCTGGCAAGATATCAGTATGCCTCCCTGCTACTTTTGTTAAGAGTGTACGAAGAGCGAATGTGTCTTTACACAGATATCAAACTGAAGACCAAGCAACTAGCAAAAAAGAAGAAAAAAAAAAATCCCACTGACCAGTTCAAAACAACCCAAAGTCTTTTGGTAATGCTTTGTACAGACACAGACGGACACAACAAGCTGGTAAAAGTTAAATATAAACTCTAGTTTATTACAATGGTTGAACATAAAAGCTTTGCTGGAATGGACAGTTTTTCTACTCCCAAACAGCCAATTACTCATTTAAGTCTGACCAACAACATTATTTTTCTTCCAATAAGGAAGCTGAGATTTATTTTTATTTTAGGAACAAAAAACTCCATTTCAAGAGATTCGGCAGATAACCACAGCTTTCCACAAAAAAAAAAATCCACACAAAAAATTGTGTAAAACAAACAATAAGTAAGAGTGTAGCACACCTGGCACATTTTTTAATATACATCCTTGAGCTTCAGCTGGACGTCAGTCAAAATTATAGTAAAAACTTTCCCTTTTAATAGGTTTTTCCCTTTGACTATTTTTAAAGCTACTAGTAGAACTTGTTATCACTTTTTATTACTTCACCAGCTTGTTTTTATTTTGCCTTTTTACCAAGTGGAACATCATGGCCTTGCCATATTGGTCCATTTGATTGACCTTTATCATTATCATTATCATTATTATTATTATTATTATTATGTATTTATTTTATTTTCAGTTGTTACAGATGGGACAGACATGACTGAAGAGAATGAAGGAAGGAAGGAAGGAAGGAAGGAAGGAAGGAAGGAAGGAAGGAAGGAAGGAAAAAAGACAGAGGGGAAGAGGGACAGTGAGAAAGGGCACTTAAAAAAGCCTGTTGAGAGAAGAAAAAACAGAAGAGAAAACAAGCAAAAAGGAGAGCAACATAATAAACACAACACCATCGCAATAATCTAGCTAACAGTAAATAACAGCAGCCAACTGCGCCAAAGTGGACAGAAACCTAGGTCCAGGGGCCAGAGGCCTGAGGGCCCCCCACCCCCCTGAACTGGCCCAACCAAGCCACGGGCACCAACCCCTGTCATCTATCTTAATTGCCCCTTGGGGATAAATAAAGTTTTTTTGACTTGACTTGACAAGCAGCCACTGGGAGTGAGCCGGTACAGGGTAACCTGAGCGCCCGGCCCTGGATACCAAGAACCACCAATGCACCGACATCTGAGGCCATCAGCCACCGGCAGGGAGTGTGGTGAGGGGAGATAGGCCTCCATACATTGGAGGGCCTCAGAATGGCCCAGCTTTAAAGTAGGTATGTCTATTAATCCGAAATTATTCATATTCCTGTCAGATTTTGATAGATGTTTTTAAATACATTTTTGAGATGTCAAATTTAATTTTGCAGTTAAATAATGAAAAGTGGCATACAGATATGAGAAGTACAGTCATGTGAATTTGATAGATTTAATACTTTTAAGTATTTTGACAAATTTAAAAATAAATCATGTTCATGTCCATAATGATTCATAGCCTCTCTTAGTAAATGCCCAGAAAACCTTTTATTTGTGACTATAGCACAGGTCACCTACTAACTATAAAAAGTAAGACAGCAGAAATAAATAACAAACAGGAGAAATATATACAAAACAGAAAATAGAGTGGAGACTGCGAGTCAGGCCAACATCAGAAATTCCAATAAACACTTCTAAATATTGTAGAAAGCCTACCCAGAAGAGTTTAAGCTGCTATAGCTTCCAAAGGTGGGCTGACATCATATTAAACCTTGTGAATTAATAATGAGATGTCATTCAAGTTTATATGCATGTTAAGGCAATCGAGCAATTACTTTTGCCAATATACTGCATTTTTCAATGTTGACTCTTGTACTTGGCTGGAGACAGCAAACAAGGCAATACTGACATTACAAGGGCGTGTTAGTGAAATTATTAAAACTGCTCAGACAAGCCTGAGTGGTTCAGAAAGTCTGTGGTCTCATGAAAATAAAAGGTGGTGACTCATTAGTTGTGTAACATTGGAATATTGCATGTCACACATCTGCCAGGAGCTCAAGTACATACTGTAATGTAACACGTGACATTTTATTTTTATTTTATGTGCTCTCAATAGGGATATGCACAGTGGAAACGGCAATTAAGGCGAAATTTCTTTAGTATGACATGAAGTGCATACAAGTAGAATGTATATAGGTCAAAGGGTGTCAAAGGGCCCCGGTGTGGGGCACACCGATCAGCAGTTATCAATAGGTGTTTGGAAAACCTGGAGTCTGAACACTGCCGAGTCACCAGAGAGGCGACTGATCGAAATCCAGGGATGATCAAAGTCCAGCTCCAGGTTTGCACAGCTCCCCGCGCTGCTGTGGCATGAAAACAAAAGTGACCAACAAACGGTGCTGTGTGTCAGCCGCAATGAATGAAACAAGCCGACCACTGCCGAGCTGAGACACACACACACACACAGTGAGGGCTGCAGAGATCATCTGTGTCACAATGAGCAGCTGACCGCCGGCTGTCAGGCAGGATGCCCAGCTAACATTACCACACATGTCTTATAAATAAAAGTACTCACTCTGAGACAGCACATATTTGCTTGAGCACGCAGTCAGGTTACATCCTCTGACAGGCGTTATCCGGTGACTTCTGGCTTGTCTGGCGAGCTGTCGGTGAATCTGTGAAGCCAGAGGTCTAACCAGAGCCGAGAAAGTCATCATTTTACCCGAGTTACCTGCTTCCCTGCAAACGGTTAGAGTCGAGTAGTTAGCTTTTACACTCTCCTAAAGTTAGCTAGCCTGCCGAAAACAATATATCGGCTGGCTTCCCTCCTCCTCCTCCCGTGCCCTCCTCCCGTTTTTCTGAAGTCGGAGAAAAAAACACACATTCAAATTGTGACCGCAGAAAGCAAACAACACTCTACTAGGCTTTACAGTGAAGCAATAGCACCAGAACAACACGGTTAAACACACTTGTTCTCGGCGCACACCTTCGATAACCGACAACAGGGTTGTCGTTTGCGCCAGAGAGGTCGGCTGGGGAGGGGGTGTAGAGCGGACCAATCAGCGACGTCCTTTGATGGGCGTTAACGTGCACGATGACGTCGAGAGGAAGTACAGCCCCCTTTGAGTAAATAACATTACGTGAGGAAATTTTTCTGGGATAAAATTACTTATATCTTTGAACATCCGTTTGAAAATGTATTGTTTTGGTTTCTTAAGATTCTGGAAAAGTGTAATTTTTTTCAGCCTCCGACGTTTTAAAGTTTTATATCCACAAAACAATTCAATATAATTCACTTTCTTTCTTACTGCTATTATCGTTTCAGTACGAAAAACCTTCATCGGGTAGTTGTTTGATGAAGTTTTAGATTATAATATTTATATATTAATTTAAATGTAAAACTATACTAAAGTACACATCAAGTTTATATTAACAACAACAATCAACAAAGAAGCTCTTTGAATTTTTAAGTTGCGCTGGGGTTTTTTTTTTTTTTTACTGTTTTGTATGGTGGCTTGTTTCTGACACCAATTGTAAATAAATAAATGTTTCTTTTTGCCATCCATAAGACAAATTTTTTGAGTTATTATTTTAACATTTGGATTTAAAATCTAAGATTTTGAGTTTTTATCCTAAATTTTGAGTGATTATTTCAACATTTCAAGATAATAACCTTTGGGGGAATATGTTCAAACCTGGCACAAACATTCAAGAGGTGGGAGTCAAGTCAAAGGTCACTGACCAAGCATGATTTAGGTCATTACTTAAGGATTAATGCACCAGTTATAAAAAAAAACCAAAAAAAAACCCCCCAAAAAACCCCATTTAATGCATGATTCATGGAATAAAATTAAGTGATGAAGTTTTACTTCTAAAAGGTCAAAGATCAAGTGCAGGCAGACATGTTTCCGCATGTGAATGTTAATACTAACAGGGGAAGCTGCTATGTTTACACATCCATGAGGCTTACAAGGACCTTCCGTGCCACCACCTCAGCGATTGCGACTGTATGATTGCATTCATGGTTCCTGCACACAAACCCCACTTAAAATGCACCAAACCACTCAGCACGAACATCAGTGTGCCTGAATGGTGTTGTTTTGAGCTTTCCTTGCAACAACTCTGTGATTGGGGATTAGGGATGTCCTCTCACTGACATCATACAGAGCCAAGAGTGGAAAAAGATGTTTGAAACTGAGCATTTAGAGCAGTGTAAGGTCTGAGCTTTCAGCTCATATAGAATACTTGTACATTTTATTGACTTTATTTTCTGTCTCTTGAATCATGGAGCAGTGAACCTTTAGGCTTCCTGTACACACATAAATGTCCAATCTCTCTATTTGTTAGCCATAGTTTTCTTTAAAGTCTAGTTTAAAATAATTTATCCCTATCAACAAATCATACTATATAAGCAACACATATTATTATTTAGTATTTCTTTTTTATCCTACATTTTCATATTTTTATCTTAATTTTCTACTGGAAACAGTGACATTTAACCTAATCACGCTACATTTTCTTAAACCTGTTTATAGTAAAGTCTAGTCTCTGTTTTGCATCACAGGAATTTGGCTCATGTATATCTCATTCTTTAAAGACACTGTGAGTATTTAGCGCATATCCTGGAATGAGGGAAGGGTAAAAAGCTACAATCTGTTTATTTAATTTCTTTTATTCCAAATGCTAGTTTACATTTTTTTTCTATAAATGGCCTGTATCTGTATAGCGCTTTACTTTACACATTCAGTCATTCACACACACATTCACACACTGGTGTGGCAAGCTGTAGCCACAGCCACCCTGGGGCACACTGACAGAGGCGAGGCTGCCGGACACTGGCGCCACCGGGCCCTCTGACCTCCATTAGAATAGGATATGAGATCCATATTAGAATTATGGATCTCATATTATAACAGCCAAAGTTTCAGCTGATGATGTCAGAATATGTGCCGGACATCCCTGCGAGTGTTTCCTTCACTTGGATCTGTATGAAGCCATTGAGAGGTTATATCGCTAATACAACCAACTCAGGCAACATGGTTATCATAGTTAACTAAGATTCAGTTCAATTCAATTTTATTTATATAGCACCAAATCACAAGCTGCCTCAAGGTGTTATACAAATAAAACTGAATTGAATTTTATTGCCCTAAAACTAAAAACTAGATGTAAAGAAGTACAACTAGATGCGAAAAATGCAAAGTAAAAACTGGACTTTTGAAAAAAACAAAACAAAAAAACAACAAAACCCTAAATAAATGATGTTATGAACTCAGTAAACTAAAGAAAAATACAAAATAACCTTAATAAAGAAGAAATTTCCTCAGTTTTAGCATTTGTTTAGTTTGGTAATTCCGTATCAAACTTGTCAGAGACTTTCATGGATGTGTTTATTGACACATAGAGAGTCAGCTGCTTTAAAAAGTTGTCTAAATCCCGCTTGTCATACAAACTCCCATCTGTTTTCATACACTTGTCCAGTTCAGGGAGTCCACTCCTGGTCGATGCCAGAGTCTCAAAAAACTGGCCTCTCATTTCCTGAAATCCCTCCCGACATCTTCTGTGCTGTTGTGTTGGTTTAATGATCTTTCTAAACCCTACACATATGAAGTGTTCAACCACAGAAAACCTCCTGGTCTATTTCAGATATACTTTCCCCAATCAGGGTTTCCATTACCAGAAGGCAACAGATTCACATGGACACAAAGACCTGACAAAACAGGAAGCATCTGCAATTTTTGAGTTTATTATCTTCATGAAATTGGTCCAAAGGGCTCTCATAGCTTTTCAATAAGTCAGATCACAATAAAACATGAAATTATGGACATCAACACAAGGGTTAGACGGGAGAAGACAGCAGGTCACGAAGTGCCTGTGGCTCTCACGTTATTTAAGTGCAGGACACTGCTGCCAGACAACCTAGTTTAACCTCTGCAGCATCAAACAGGACAAACTGGTCAAACTGCTGCTCTGTTTTTTTTTTTTTAACCGTTTCTAGACTTCGCTGCTCAAACAGAGCCAAGAAAAATAAAACTGTAACATGTTTAACATTGAATTACTACTGCCTTTAAAAAGTGTACAGTTCAGTCATTGCCATTTCCCCAGGGAGGCGTGTTGTCTCGTCTCCGTGGCTGTTCGAGTAACTTGTTCTCTAAGAGCTGGACACCTCACTGCGATGAAGTGATGGAGGGCATGTTTACCTTCTTGGAGCCTAAACATGTCAGTTCTAGAAAAGAGGTAGCTAACAAACACCCCTTGGCACAAACTTGCCATCAGTGCCTCTGTGCTTTACTGACCTGCTGACAGACGTCAACAGCACCTACAGGCCAGCCCCTGTCCACCCCCACCCAGACTGATTCAGCACAACCTGCCCCCCCTAACCCCTCTGTCCCCATCTTCACAAAAACTGAGATCAATATTACAACCCAAGAAAATGTTTTGGTTTTTTAAATCTTATTCCTTTGAAACTTGACATCAAAGCACAAAAACACCCTGACTTGTGTAGCATGAGAAATACAGTACGTTTATAAAAAAATACAAAAAAAAATGCACTTTTTGTTTATTTAACCAACAAGAGAAGTAGAAGTGACATAACAGGAAGTCTATGTATTTTTTTTCGTCAAAACTTTTTCTTCCCCCCCCCCGTAGGATATATTGTAGGATCTATTTACAGCATCATGTCAGAGAGTGGAGGGAGTACGAAAGCACAAACACATTTGGGGGGGGAAACTGTTGAAAGAGAAGCCCGGGTTGTAAACGGTTCTTCATGAAGGAGGTGTTTTATTTAAACCTACTGTCTGTCTCGAGTCAAAATTACGAGCAGTCAAAGAGTTTGCAGTCCCTCAGGAGAAAGGGAGGGGAGTTAGTCCAGAGCGATTATGTCATCGTCGTCGCCTGCCGATTGGTCTGTCCGTGGGCGCTTGGTGGAGGTCTCGCCAGTTTCGGCGTCTGAGTGCTTCCTCTTTGTGCCACCCGTTGCTGCTGCTGCTGAGCTGGAAGCCGCCCCATCCTCCTCGTCAGAGTCGACTATCATGATGTCGTCATCCTCTGACGGAGCTGAGATCGAAGAAGAAGAAGAGATACAGGTTTATTTGCACAACAGAGAACAAACTGAAAACAAAAAACGATTGCCCTTTTAGACCGTAGTGTTCAAAAACAAGATAAATGCAATCAGTTCAGATTGATGATGAGTCAAAGATAACTGCTTTCACATGCCAACACGTAACCCAGTAAAAAAAAAAAAAAAAAGACCCCAAAAGGAATAATAGTAGAAAAAAGTAAAAAAGAAAAACGAGCCATTTATTTTGGTTGTTCAGCTAAAATATGTCCACTTATATTCACTAATTACTGCAGCGGTTACCCTAAAGTCTGGAGCAGGACACAGCTCTCACATTATGCAGTGCTGCAAGTGGATAGTGCTCCAATAGGGCCTAGTTTTTGCTGCACTGGCTTAGCTCGCTGTGTTGAGGAGAAAACCCATTTTCAATAAGACTAATGCAGAGGCTGGGATTGCCCCAGCGCTCTCTCCACTGGCCTGTCTCAACAAAGCCTGGAACGCCCCAAAAAACTATTGAAACAAACAAACAAAAAAAAAACTTTCCATTCAATGGAGCTGATAAGAGGGACACTTAAGTGCTCATTTTTATTTATACTATCATTTCTTTCTTTCTTTTTAAAATAAGCTTATATAGTCATTTTTAGAATGTGTGTTTGTGTGTGTGATTATTTTAAAGTAAAACTAATCCATCACAGATTTACAGTACAGTAGTGACACTGACCCTTGGTTGGTCTTTTTTGCCAAACCTCCACAACTGCCAGCTTATTCAGGACTGATCTGTTGAGCACACCTATCGGCTTGAGAGCTCAACTTCTGACGCAGAACTAAGTCTCTTGTAACTGCCTGTGTCAAAGTGTATATATAATTACAAAAGGACAGCAGAAATGTAACATGAATGTGAGGTGAGCTTTTAGAGCACAAAAATAGTGCACATGTAGGCAAAGATGTGCTCTGGACAAAGAAACTCAAGAGTTGTTTGGCCATCACAGTGATGGGCATGCTGAATGTGTGCTTTCGGGAAAACACCCTCATGCCAACTGTGAGTCATGGTGGTGGAAATGTTACTGTTTGGGGTTGCTTAGCAGCCTTGCTGCGAGACAAACACCCAGAAGTCAGTGGACCACCAAGGACCGACTCAAAAAGAGGAAACCAAAGCTTATGCAATGAATAAGTTGAAGCTGAGAATCTCATCAAAATGTAGAAAAGCATACAGATAACGACAGAGCAATGGAAAACCCCGAAGGATCCTCAAACTGAGGCAATTTTGAATAAACTGGTCAAATTTCCCACCGTCAGATTCCGATTTTCCTTCAAAGAACTTTTGGCTTCTCCAAATGTCACACTATTAATATTTGTCTTGATTTGGACTAACATATTTCTGAAATCTGTATCTGTAGGCTTTTCTGTAGCAGGATAAACGTACTGAAAACGTCCACAGCAGTTCCAGAGGGCGTCACTTTATTATCATTTTTACA
This sequence comes from Simochromis diagramma, assembly GCF_900408965.1. Taxonomy (NCBI): domain Eukaryota; kingdom Metazoa; phylum Chordata; class Actinopteri; order Cichliformes; family Cichlidae; genus Simochromis; species Simochromis diagramma. The sequence goes on from NW_024386765.1 coordinate 2,072,928, forward strand.
AGACTGTATGTTAACGCCTCCAGTCATGGCATTAGCATCGTGACCACTACGATGCTGACCTTTAGAGGATGTTGACGGCTGGGCGGAGTCCTTGTTGCCGTTGGTGATGCTGTTAACCTCCTCTTGGTTAGTCTGAGGGGGTGGAGCCTTATCTGGGGCCTCACCTACTACCTCGAATTCCACATCCCGCTCTAGGTCCTCACTGCCAATAAGGAGAGATGCACACACTTTTCAGCTTTGGTCCCTTAGAGAGGCTGACTGTAAACTGTGAATTTCATTCATGCGTTCATGCACACAGGTACATACACGTGCAGGACATTAATGAGGAGTGTGTAGTCTTGGAGGAAGTCGTCAGCTTGGAGCCGGCTGCCGTTACGGATCCCAAAATCAGAAAGAAATTTGCTGTTGTTGCCTGTGAAGAGAAAGAATAAGTATAAATGTAAGGAGAATGCATTCTTGAACCTATAAAGACAGTAAATAACACAATTTCATAATTTAACTACCAACTACTAACTAACTGTTAGTAGTTAAATTAATTCCTACTATAAAAAAGTTATTATACTCCTTTCAAACACTGTATCAGTTTTATCATTAAAGCTGTTACAAATTAAAACGGAGATCCAGCCTACTAACTGAGGCGTTTCTGTTTTTGCCCTGGAATGACTTTTACCTACAGACATCCTGACAAATGCTATTAGAGCGCCCTCTTCTGTCCATATGGACACTTTCCACTTGCACTAAATGAAAAACAACTCCCATCTATATCTCTATAGGCAGATATTATCTTTAGCATCATTGTCTGGTACGTTTTATTTTGCACTCCTGTCTTGTGGGTAAATGATCTTAATCTTGCCTGTCCCTCTTCTTTTGGTCTGTCCATCCAGTCTTTCCTTTTTACCATCTCTCTCTAGATCTCCTTTGAGATGTGATTACAAACATCACTTTCATCTTTTCTTCTCTGCCTTGCCTTTTCCTCTATCCTCTAAAAGCCCCCCGGTCAAAGCTTAAAGTCTTACATCCCCTCCGCCCCCTTCTTCCTTACCCTCCGTCTCTCCTTCCTCTGAGGAAATGAGGATGGTTCCCTTTCCATCTTCTATCTGAACGTCTGGAGCCACCATACCAAACCTCTCCTTCACAATCTGCACAGAAAGACAAGGAACACAAAATAGAAAGTAAATAAGTAAAACAACATCCAGTCATGAAAAAAATGACATTTTTGTGACGCTTTACAATCCCATGTAAAACTAAATACATCCTTACTGCTTTCATAGGAATTACAGTATAGTAGCAGCCAGGCGCTGATAATCATATGCACTTGTTTAACTGATTATTAAAAGCAGTGTTTACTGAGCAGTAATACCCTCTCACTACCACATATACGAGCTTCAGTTCAGGACGAAAAATGTGAGTCTTGCTCAACAGTTGATCGTTTTAAGATATCACAAAGACATGTCACATTCCAAATGTCATATTTCTATGGGCCAGTGAATTACAATGGGGGCAGTGAATTAAGGTACTGGAGCTCTTTAGTTAGAGGCTTTTCCCCCATTACCTACAAATGCACTTAACCTGCTAGACGTAATTGAACTGACTCTAACCAGATTTCTGGGACCAAAAACTTTAAGCACCGGGAAAGATTCATCAGTGGGACAAGGTGTAATCTGTCACGGCAAGATTTTACGATTCTACAAAAGCATAAACTGACACAGTCGATACTGGAAACTGGTGCAGTCTGAACAAGGCAAAGGAAAGGTGTCTGACAGGATAAGCGATGCTCAGGAATTTTATCAATTAATGACATCGTCTTCGATACTGGACGTGCTGTAACATTACCTTGTCTTGCAGAGTGAGCACCATGGTTTTGTGCACGTTGAGTTTGACCGTGACTTCAGGTTTGCTGGCGCAGACGTAGCAGTTAGCGCTGGGCGGGTCTAGCACGCAGGGGACCAGCAGCTTCTTCCTGAGATTGGGGCACTTGTTCAGGAAGATCTGATGCAAGAAAAAATAAGATGGACATAAAAAGAGGCTTACTATAGGAGCCGTATTCTAGTTATGACAAACTCTGGTGTAGTGGCTCTTAAACATAAAAAACTAGGCTGCTCTTTGTTGCTTGTGTATGAAAATTGCACAGGACAATAACAAAAATATGCAGGCATAAAGTCACAACAAATATTTGACAATATTTTTCAACATTACACTTAAATATACTCCCCATTCTAGGCTGCTTTAGCAAATCACACCTTTTAGGAGGGTGAACAAACTGGTCTATTACCACCTGTGGGTTGGACAAAATGCTAAGACATTTCCATCTAACAGTGTGCATTAAATTTGGCATCTGAAGCCAAAGGCAGTGCGTACACAAGTGTCAAGAGTCATATATGATCCACTGCTAAAAAAGATAACAGCAAACTGACCGTGCGACAGGATTCCAGTTCCCCAGATAAAATCTTGAGCCCCTCCAGCACGATGAGTCCAGCGATGACAGCATTGGTTGTGGCAATAGCTGGGATGATGTTACCTGCCATTGCTGAAGAGAAATTAACAAACACATTTAGATTTTTGGTACTGATTTGTGAATAAAAACTCTGACATGACTGTTTTGTAGCCTTTGTGCGTGACTTACACTTGACATCAAAGCGACTTTTCATGTTCATACTGAAGATGTGCATACGCAGGTTGGCTGCTGCAGTAACAAAGTCCATGGCTGGAGGGTCATCCTTATACACACACACAATACGGTAATATTATGTTGAAGCTCAGTACGTATCACTCCGCGAGGTCCTGCCTACGATAGTCGTAGTGCTCCGACAATCCATCAAGCGGTGCGGGTTCGTAGCTCAGCAAAGTCGTACTAAAACATTTGACAGGTTTTCGAGTGTCGTGTACCACATAAACTCGTTTCGAGGTCAGTAAACACAACCAGAATTCATACATAAGGCACACGGGATTATAAGGGGCACTGTCGATTTTTAGAAAAATCAAAGGATTGATTTTAAGTGTGCTGTATTTTCCATAAACCACAGTAATAACGAAAGCCATTCAGATGAATGTACAAAGTACAATTACTGTACTAACATACCGAATGAAACCTGCCCAACAAGTGAAGCTCAGCAGCCAGGGTTGACTATTATAATGTGTACTTATTCTGGCAGCCAGCAGAGCGCAGCACTACACTCACAACACATACTCCACTGAGTGAATGGGCTGTTTTATGTCCACCAATTTTCATTCATTGTCTCAATACATCTTTATTGTTTCTGCAATACAGTCATACTGTGTCATTTATTTAAAGCACTGGCTACTAGGGCTGCACGATTTTGCATAAAATGAGAATCACGATTTTTTGGCTTAGAATTGAGATCACGATTCTCTCACGATTCTCTTTTCCAGTATAAATATTTATTGCACTTATTAACTGCACATCAACTTCGTAACAGTTGAGACTGAACATAAAAACAATAAATAAACATAAAAACAACAAATGTCTCACGTTTTGTCGTTGCCGCAAAATGTTGTACTGCTTGAAATTCCGTCTCCACCGTTGCTCGACGCTGCGTGTATAGAGCAGGTAGTGCAACAATAGAAAAATAGTTGCGGGACGGCACTGTGTAGCGTTTGTCTAGGGTGTTGATCATTTTCCTAAATCCCTCGTTTTGCACAGTGTTGATGGGAGCCATATCTTTGGTCAGGTGATAAGTGATAGCCTCCGTAATTTCTTTGTGCCTGCGGAAGTTCGACGGGTATAGGGAAGCGCTGTATAAGGTTCCCGTTATTGATGTTTGGGTGGTTGACCGGGACGGATTTTCTCCTGTCACTTTCTCGTCATCCCTGACGTGCTCTCCGTTGTTTTTTCCCTGCTAATTTTAGCATCACACGGCACAGCTTCTGTATCACGTGGTATAAGGCTCCGCCCTTGTCATTTGTTGAGCAGGAAGAGTGAGCGCTTGTTTTCATGCAGATTACGTCCCGGATCAAAATGCGGTACAATCGTCGTCTTTTTTTTTTTTTTTTTTAATCGTTGTCATTTGGAAATGAGATCGCACATAAGTATGAATCGAGATCGCGATTTTCTAACGATTAATCGTGCAGCCCTACTGGCTACATTGTATGTTTGAGCATTTTAAAAAATATTACACTCAATTATGCTCATAGGTCCCGTTAAGCTCATTTCCAACACCATATTTTTGGACTGTAGAGTAGCTTTGCATGAATAATCATCTACTTCATTGACTAAAACAATTTTAGCTCCTCTTCCTTCAAGCCAACTTACTTCTGACTGGCTCACACTACACAAAAATAGATTTGAACAGTAGGTTTGTTGGGCTTTTGTGTGCACTGCCAGAACTATTTTCCTGGGATTACGGATAGCCACTCTCATTGACATGATACAGAGCCAAGAGTAGAAAAAACAAAGACTGAGTATCCAGTGCAGTCTGACCTCATTTTCAAAGTTGTGGGCATGTTTCATACAAGCATCCACCATTTTTATATGGAAAAATCAAGTGAAAAACTAATTCACAAGAACGTCTTGTCTTTACCTTATCCCAGACCAGCTCAGCACCCTCGCCCTTTTCCTGCAGCTGTGAGCGGAGCGTCTCCACGCTGTGCTGGAACAGCTGGCAGTAACCCCAAACATCCAGAACCTGCTGGTCCTTCAGACCTGAAGCTGGAGTCCCCTCCTTAGGACACTCTAAAGCCAAGAGAAACGCACACAATATTGTGGTTAATGAAGCCTTTAAAGCAGTGACCCTTTTTATAATTAATATAAATCTGACATCTCGCAGTTATGTTCCTTGTGTAAGCGAACTGTAAACATAAGTAAATTCCTCCACAGGCTGCACGCTGTGCAAACAGCTGTTCTTTATTACATGTGTCATGTGCTTTTGTTATGTTTGTGAGGACACAAAAAATATTTGCTTCGTTTAAACTTACAGCTAATGTGCAGCTCAGTATCTTCCCAACAAAAAGAAGCTGGACATGTTCAGAAGTAAAACTTATACACAAGTAATAAACTCACAATTTAAAATATTTCGAGTTCTTTTCTCTGTCTTCCTGACTCAAACAAGTTGAAATATGGCCCCTAAACACACATGCGCGAGCACAGGTAACGCCAGGTGATGCTGAAAGCCTGGATGGGCTTAAGCTCTGCGTGCATAAAGGACATACCACTGTTCTCTAGCTGGTGCCAGTCTAAAGGTGTAGGAGCTTTCCTCTTCTTCCATAACTTGTCCATGGTCAGAAGGTACATGATGTCATCTTTGAACAGCTGGGGAAAAAAAGGAGCAATCATAAACAACTACTCTACGTCCGTGGTGATGCTATGCTAAATGACGAAACTCTAGGATTCTCAACATTTTCTGCAGCCCACATAAGGACAGAATGATCGCTTCTTCAACGGTTGTGTTCCTGACGAATAATCTGCTAGTTTTTAAAGGAGAGGGGAAAAAACTTGAAATTTAATTAGTCTAAAAGAAAACAAACAAATATTTGCCAAGCAAACTGTGTACTTCGGGTGTAATATGAAACCATTAATTCCTTTCCTCATTAATCTAACGTTCAAATACGTCGAATAGCAAGGGCAACCACAAGTCTACTCAACATCTCGTGCCCATCCCATTTATACTCTCTTCCTTATTTATTACCTTATTGAAGAGTTTGACAGAATCATATCCGGTGGATCGAGCCCATTCCTTGGTGGAAACACGCTTGATGTCCCCATCCTTATCTGAAGCGGTGGCACGAGCTGCTGTCTCTTCGGGATTCCCTTTTAACAGAATTCACAGCTTTTACACAGCAATTAATTTTAACCTACATTAATATTCATCCTGCTGTGTGACCCAACAATCAAAAAGTATCCCCGCAAAAACCAAAACAGGGAATTCAAAATTGAACTTATTGTGAATCCACATTAATGCCACCCTCTCTCTCACTTACATGCAGCCTCTGGGTCCGCTGTGTCCGGCGACACCTCTTGATCTGCATCTTCTTCTCCAAACAGTTGACTGTAGTGGCAACATACAAACAACAGAAGATGACATCATCACACAGCTTAGTATCCACTGATGATTCTGAAAGATCATCTGATGGTTTAGAAATGGTCATATCTAGATTAGTGATTAACAACTGACAAGGTCCCATCTAATCGTAAGACCTCATAGCACCGAGTCATTCCAACAGTGCACTTTGTTCTCAGACTGCTGATTTACTTTTGGTCCCTCAGATATTTGTGTGGGAGGCAGAGCCTTCAGCTTTCTGTCTCCATCCCCTTGCTCCCAGATGGTCACAGCAGAAGGCTGCCCCTCCTTGAGCCTGATTTCACTGGAGGATACTTCCTGTTAAAATTCTGTTTTTCCTTCACACTGTTGCCAGCTGCTTGCTTATACTGGGTCATCCTATTATTGGGTTTTCTCTGTATTATTGTAGGCTCTTTATCTTACAGTATAAAGCACCTTATGGGCGACTGTTGTTGTGATTTGGTGCTATATAAATGAAACTGAATGTAGTAATTTTCAAACACGTGCAGGAACAGTTTAATCAAGATCATACTCTACGTCCAGTCTTAACTGGAAAATAGAAGATAAAACCGTGTGTGTCAAAAACTGCACGCAGAAAATATTTAGGGGTAGTGAGGCACAGTGAGATCACATTTCATGATGTGTTTTTCACCTAACCTGTCCTCTTCCTGCAAGATGAAGCCTGGCAAAAGCCACTAATATTTGCTAAACTAATACGCAGACTGCAATCAAATGTAACTTGAAGCCCAAGAACGCAGGCATAAAAGAACACAGCTTACTTGAAGAGATATTTGGCCCAGACAATGCAGTGAATGGGCTCAGATGGCGTGTTTCTTATGGTGCATCCTGGGAAGGTCTTCTGTGCTGGTTTCGGCTGGCACTCGTAGCACTCTGTCATTCCCTGGGTAAGAAGCAGCAGAGAAGAGACATGTTCACCGCCCTTGCTCAAAAATCTGCAGCACAGATCAAAATCAAGGCCCTTGACGAATTTTAGTCTGACCCCCATTTCCCTTTGGGTTCTTGGCTACCTTACACACAATGTAAAAAGAGCTTAAAGACATGCAGCCAAATTGTTGGTTCTCTGTGTGAAAAAATATCAGTGCTACCTTCTTGATGACCGTGACCTGTCCCAGGTATCCAGCAGTGCCACTCTCTATCAGAGGGATATCAGCTGCCAAACACATCCTGTTGACATGGTTACGGGCAGCTAGGGAGGCAACACGTGGTTTTATTTACCTCATTTGAAAGCGTTAGCAGTAAAAGAAGATATTTCAGTAATGCTGTAAGACGAGGGTACCTCTGTTATCCAGGGCGTTCATCACAAGCATGAATTTTCTGAAGAACTCCACGTTGTATTCAGGGCTGTTAAGGAAAAAAAACATGGTCAGTCCCACATCAGTACATTCTTGAAGGAGCTAACCTCAGACTGACCAAACTGTGGAAAAAAAAAAAGAAAGAAACGTGCTTCATGATGCTGTCGTGGTATGCGGTGATGTTGGCACTGGGGCAGAACTGCAAGGCGCTCTCTTTGGCCACCTACAAGACAACAAGAGTAAGGGACGGATGTATAAAGTGCACACAGGACGTTTAAAATAGCAGCTCAGACAGAACTCTGCAGCCTGCAGGACCAGAGGTGAGTTACATACCTGTGCTTTAGACTTGCCTACATGCTTCTTCTGAAAGAGGAACTGACGGTTCAGGTTGCTGACATCAATTGTGTCCAAGTCAATCTGCCAAAATCAACAGGGTTGTAAAGTCAGTCGAGTCCAATCCAACAATCAAACACTTTTCTATTTGTTTGAACAGAAACGCCTGCTAGGTCACAACAAACAGGGGTAAGTCAGTGCGACAATCAGAGGACTGCACGAGCATTTTAAACACCAAGAGAAACAAGTAATTCTCTGCTGAATGTCTTTCTTTTCATATAACTATTTTACTGCATTTTAATTGTTCTAGATTTGGATTAATGTGTTTTCTATGTGCTGCGTTTGGATACAAAGTTAGGGAGGCAAGACTGAGATAGTTTGGACATATGCATGGGATAGATATGGATATATTGGACAAAGGATGCTGAATATTGAGCTGCCAGGCAGGTGAGAGGAAGACTGCAGAGAAGGTTTTGCACAAGGTTGGTGTGAGAGAAGGGGATGATAGGGAGAGGGTGAGACAGAGTGTTCTGTGTGTGTATAGCACTGCTGCTAATTCAGTCGGTGACAAATAAAAGTTTCACAATGTTATCTCAATTCTAGCCAAGAGGTTAATTCAATTATTTAAATAGTAGCTGGTTAACTGCTACAGGATTACAGGCACAAGCAGCAAAAAAAACTCACACAGGGTGTTTGCAGGTACCACTGAGATGATGACAGTAAAGTAAAAGATAACCAGAAGACTTTAGGACCTGTCATTGACTCTTTTTAAGAGGGAGAGGCTGTAGCAGCCTTAACTAATGAAGTCTGTGGTGGACGCCAGATGACAAAAAAATGAAACTGTTTATGTAAAGAGCAAGGACAGACAGGATGGATTCTACTTTCATAAATAAAATACTGCAGCGCCGGTTATTTTGGCTGCAGACATTAAATGCACGCAGTCTCATGTTTGACTCTGGGAGACTGATACCAGCAGATAAGAGAGAAGGCGAGCACAGGCTCAAACAATGTCATCAAGAGTTTCCTGAGACAAACTAGACACTCCTGACTTTTCTAGTTTATCATGTCAATGTCATTCTCAAATGTCCCCCAAATACCTCAAATACAGGACACCACACTCAAGAGAGGGGTAAGCAAATCTGAAATCAATAATGTTACCAAAAATATAATAATTAAATAAAGAAATACAATAGTGTAACCAGTGCAAACTGCTTCTAACAAGAACAGAATAAGGAGTAGGAGCAAACTTGAGACATCAGTCTCTAGTTTGAAAACCAGAAGCCTCACAGACCCTCAATGGTGACAAAGTTCAACGCAGACCTTGTCACTGTGAAGGAAATGTCTGCGTTCCCACTACATTTACCCAGCTTCCTGAAGAGAATGGCACTTGCCGAGGTCATGGAGGACCCTCAAAACACCGAAACCTACTTTTGGGTACTCTCTTATTCACAAAGGGTTGCCACAGTGGGTCAATCCACATCATTTGATCAGATCTATTGCTTGTCAGGCAAATGTGTAAACCACTACTTTATGGACAGTGACAAAAGAAACAGAGGTCAGAGGGTGCCCTGACACAGATAAGATCTGTAATAAGCACAGTAATGCAGTAGTTAGAAATGTCCCCTCACAGCATGCAGGCTTCTGGCTGAGGTGACTGTGTGTTAAGTTTGTATGTTCTTCCTGTTCACTCTGGCTTCACAGTGAAAAGATATGCACATTATGTTAATTTATTATTCTAAACTGACCATTGATTTGAGGTTGGTAAAGAGTTTTAAGTGTATAGATTATGATGCCCAAAGAACGCATGGTTAAGTGCCCGAAGTGTTAATTAATAACAACTTAATAATATAATAACTGGTTGATATAGAAGTAAGCTCTAATTGTTATACATAATGATATAATAAATCTCAACAGTTCCAAAGTGCTCTTGCCATTTCCATTTTCAGTAACACATATTTATTAAATCAATGTGGCGGTTGTGTTATATCTTAGGTACAACAGTGTGATGACAATACAGTGTGCTTGGTGTTTTTTCTCCTACCAGTGTTGAGAAATTTAAAGCCTCTATTTATTAATGTCAGATTGGCCATTTATGCATTCTGCAGTTAAAAAATTGGTACAGACACTTTTGAGGGGGGGGGGGGGGGGGGGGGTCCTTGGCTCTAAACCACACAGTACGTAAGGGAGAATTTAATACACAATTTAACAGCACTATTTGAGCACCCGTGAACTCCTCACGCTCAGCCCCCAACCAGCACGCACATACATTCTATGAATAAAAAATTGAGCGTTTTGCGTTGATAGATACAGTGAGGATGTTTTTTTTCCCCCTATAATACACTGTCCATGGCTAAGCACGGAGATCTCTAAGCACCTCCATGGTGGCACACAGCCCGCGGTGTCCTTACAAAGAAGTTGACTGGCTAACTTAGCAGTGATAATGGCGCCAAACATCCCGGCTACATCGCTACGATCTTGTTCGACTTTTTTCCACCCTCACAAATAGATATCCTTGCCGGTCCACTTGACCCTGTTCACGCGGTGTTAACAAACCACCAGCGAGATAGTAATACAGCGCATCTTTGAATGCCACGTCTCAGCAATTAGCCTGAGCCCACACGTCTCCTCTTGACACACTCATTGCAGCACAAAGAACCAGTTAGCATGCTAGCCGGCTAGCTACCAAAGCCACACAAACAAACAGCGTGAACGGGACGGACCACTTCGATGTTTTTGAAGCCGGTGAGTACAAGGTTCTTCAGCAGCTCGCAGCCGATCCCTCCTGCTCCCACTACCAGGACCTTGCAGGTGGAGATGGAATCAGCCAGCTCTTTTCGGAGGGAACCCACAAGTTGGACCATGTTGATGGCTAAAGACAGAACCTGCAGCTCCCGGAGGCTAGCTGTTAGCTTCTTCTTCTACACAACCCAAGACCCACCCACTTCCGGGTTACACACTTTTTCTTTTGTGAGAAAAAGTAGTAGTTTGTCATTTTAGCGCCCTCTTCCAAACGCCACTAGTATTTACGATATAAAAGATAAAGCTTTTATAATAGGGGTTTGCAATTCCAGGCCTCAAGGGCCGGTGTCCTTGATCCAACACAGTTGATTCAAATGGCTAAATTACCCCCTCAACATGTCTTGAAGTTCTCCAGAGGCCTGGTAATGAACTACTCATTGATTCAGGTGTGTTGACCCAGGGTGATATCTAAAACCTGCAGGACACCGGCCCTTGAGGCCTTAGAGTTGCCCACCCCTATTATATAAGATATATATAAGATAAAGCTCCTTGAATAGCATTGTCTAAATCTAATTTCTTGTCATTTCATTATTATTTATACTTAACAGCAATTCTCTTCTCTTTCCCCTCACCCCCCAACCATTCACTGCAGGTGGCTGCCCCTCGCTGAGACTAGTTGTGCCAGTGGTTTTTTCCTATCCAAAGGGAGTTTTTTCCTCTCTACTGTTGCCAAATACTTATTCATAGGGGGTTGTTTGATTGTTAGAGGGTTTTTTTCCCCTAATATTGTAGGGTCTTTACTTTACAATATAAAACACTCTGAAATGACTGTGGTTGTGAAATGGTGCTATATCTTTTTCAGACTCCAGAATTGAATCCATTAAAATGGATATACTACCCAAACATAATTAAAAGTGTAATTCAAACCAATTCAACTTTATGGGACAAAATGTTATCAAGATAAACTGGGCAAAGCAAAAGAATTAAGGTTTGCGGTTAGTCAAAGAAAAGTGGAACTAACTTGTCTTAGAGACTAGAGAGGTGCTGGTATAACACATGACACGACTAAGGACAAGGAAGACTGTGATAACACACACACACACAGGATAACAAGGAGATGGGAAACATGTGGGAACACGCAGCAAATAACAAAATGACTGTGGAAGAAGTTAAAGTAGACACATATGTGTCTTTAATCTGTTCTTATCTGTTCTTGTCTGTATCATATGATACAGACAAGAACAGTCACTAAAACAGAACAGTCAGTGAGTCACAACTGAATAGGGAGACAAGACTAACATGACACAAGATAAACAGAGACGAAGACTAAGCCAGACACATGGGAATAAACAGGGACCCAAGGAATAAAGCGCAAACCAAAACACCAAGAACAGAACTTGACATGAAACTAAATCCTGATTCAGTAAAAGGACTAGATGTTACAGTCCCTGATAATGCATTGCTTTAAATGGAGAAAATCTTGAGGGATGGCTGTTATGAGGAAAGAGACCCCAGAAACTTTACCAGCGGCACACATCATTGTGTGCCTCAACTTTCGGTCTTTTACCCAAGCTAAAATATAATTAATCCAGAACCCAGAATCATGATCTAAAGATAGTATTAACTAAAAAAAGAACAACTAATGCTGGGTCGAATATACAGGGACCATGACACAATTTGTTTTACAAAAATCTGTAATGAATGTGTGTTAGGAATGAATTAGTAGATCCATTCATAGTTGTTTCTCTTTTTTGTTTGTTTGCTCAAATTCTCATGTTATGTTGGTGTCAGGGAAATTCCAGGTGGAAGGACATATGAGGATATGACCAGTGTCCTATTTAACGTGCACAAACATTTACAATGATGTACTTTCTATGGTGACCTCACATGGACAGGTTAACTGTGGGGTGCAGCCTACAAGCGGATTGTGTAAGTGACTGAAGCACAGTTAGGTGGACAGGATGTATTGTGACCAGGATGTTGTGATGCTCAGACAAAATTTTTACTGAAACAAATATTTTTTTTGTAATTTATTTTAAACATCTCCAGCTTATGACTGAACAAGCAACTCAGCTGTCAGGCTAAGGAAGTTTGTAACTTAGGTGATCATGGAGAGACTTTAAAGTAAGAATTAAGATCCTCAAATTAATGCAATATTTTAGACAAAGCCAGTGAAGCTGTTGAAGGACAGGAGTAGTATATTCTGTGGAAGGGATTCTGGTAATGACACAAGCACCTAAAGTTATGAAGATGTTTGTGTGGTAAGCCAGAGATGATAGAATTTCAATAATCAATACTGGATGTAGCCAGAGGACGTACAAGAACAGCAATACTGTTACCTCTAAGGCAAGGATGTAGCCGATATATATACAATATACATAATATACATATCAAGTGATATTATTGATATGTGTTTCAAAACTCAAGACGCTTAAAAAACAATATCTAAGCTCTTAACATGTGAGGAAGGCGAGATTTTAGAACTTGTCATACAAAGATAATTTATCCAGAACAGTTTTGGTTTCTACCCGAATAACTTCTGTTTTGTCTCTGTTTAATTTAAGAAAATTAGCAGACAACCACGATTTAATGTTGAGTAAGCAGTCAGTGAGAAAAGAAGTCGGAAGGGTCATACTAGGCTTAGTGGATAAAGCTGGATGTCATCAGCATAGGAATGAAAATGTATACCAAAATTCCTAAAAATGTTACCTCAAGGTAAAAGATAAATAATAAATATTAGGGGGCCTAAGACAGAACCCTGGGGAACACCACTGACATCTGGACAAGCTTGTGAACAAGAAACATTTCCACTCAAACGTCCATTTGTTCCTCCAAATTTTACAAGGAATGCGAAGGAAGCAGTAGCTGAAAAATTATTTTTGGATTGTTGTTTTTTTGTTTGTTCTTTTACACGGACATCTAATATGGTGGCTCATACTGATAAATAGACAGTACTCAGCAGGATTTGCGAAGGGAAGTTACCTTTTTTGTAAGTATGTTTGATATTATTCTATCTAAATTATTATCAGTTATTATCATTTTCAGTCCTTTTTTCCAATTAAAATATTTTTATAGAACTGTGATGTCATATTTGTTACAAATTCTGTCAAAAATGACATTTTTCGCGTCATTGGGACTTTACACCTAGATACATTGGGGTTATATAAAAGTCACTTTGCCAAAAAAAAAACTGATTGGGGATCTACCTTAAGACTAAAACGTTCTTTCTGGCTCAGAACGACTTATGATGTATTTATCCAACTTAAACGGCTCGTTGACAGTAAACGTGTGTTTTTTTTAAAAGAAATCTGGCCAAGAGGGTAGCAGAAATTGAGAATAAGTCATTTCATTATTTTAAAAATAACTCCTTCTTAAATCCTGTAGACTATAAGATAATTACCCAAAATAAATAAGGATATTGAACATTTAAAAAATGTAAAACATCAGGAATAACCTTTTGGGGGCAGATGATCATTTTTATATTAAAGTCTTTTAGGAAATCTCTCTGTGCATCCATTCAAAGCTGGTCTGTGAAGAGAAGTGGGATACGTTCACTTCAGCTTCACGTTGCAGACATCACATTTGGCTTTGCTTGCTTTAATTATTTTAATTTGAAAAAAAAAATCAGAACATTTTCATTAAAAAATAGTCTTTGTCAATCATTTGCCTTCTGAGGCGTAAATAAACACACGTAGGAGGGATCGATAGGGCGGTGTACCCGTACAGTACACGTTTTATTTGCTCCTGCATGCCACTCTGACCAGACACTCTTAGCGCAGACCTTGAGAGAATTAAACGTGGTTCCCGCAGCACTCAGCAGTCCAGGACGTGTGGATGCACTTTTACTTCAGAGATGGTAAACACAGGGTTTCCTCTGGTGTGACCTCGCGTGTTTTCTTCCCGGCTGGCCCGCCTCTGCCTCCGCCTCCAGCTGCAGCGCACAGACTGAGCTCCGTCCAGAGCGCCACAGCTGCCCGAAGGAAAAGATGGGATCCGCAGGACACTTGAGCTCAGTGCTGCTGCTTGCATTTCTGCTGGGGCTTCATCACTCCTCAGGTTTCTGGATCGTCAACGTTGTCTTTCCTCCCCCAGCCAAACCTAAAGTACCCAGCAACAGCACTCCTCCACTTATTATCGGTAAGTACAGGGTCTGTCTGTTTGTTAATATGTATGGAAGATTAAAATATACTGCTGTGATATATACCCGAGATTTATTGTTGATTTAGCTGGACATCTATGCGGAAACATGTAGCACGAAGGTCCAGTACAGTCGGGGGGTGGGGGTGTTTTTAGGTCACACACAGCACTCTGTACATTTGACCCTGCAGGCAATTTCAGTGTTTTCTCATCAGGAAAGCTTTAGGGACACAATTTAGTGACTGTGCTTTGGATAAACCTCCACGCTCCAACTGAAAGACTAAACCTGTTCTTTTCCTACATATAATTTAAAATAAATCGTCCTCTCTATCTCAAGAAATTTCTTTTAAAGTTCAGCTTGTCTTTTTATAAAATCTCAAACATCCAGAGAGAGACATTTTCGCCTCAGAATTTGAAGAAGTGGTATTTTTATTGTCTTTGATATGATGATGTTTAAACACTGGACTGACCAGATCGCAGAAGAACTGCCGTGTACGCGGTGCAAATAGTGTAGCTGGGTAACGGTAAATGATGCAGCTTCTCCTGTGGGTCAGGGGTCAGTTTCGCAAATTTAGAAACAGATCCAAATATTTGCATTTCACAAAACTGTCTGCTATGTCAAATACATCTTATTTGCTGAATTCTGGGTAAATTAAGGCTAAAAGAAAACATGTGACCACATCAAGGTAATCATCGTAAATCACCCCGGGATAAAGTGTTTTGCTGTTTTGGTAGGTTTTGTGCTATTAGAAATTAGATGATGTTATCCCTTTTAGGCTTACACTGTACCATTTTCCCCTTTCCACTGCTTGTGACTCACAGTTAGCAGTCAAAAAGTCATCGTCCAGTCAGGGATTTGTGCAGTCTACTGCACAGGAGCTCCAAGTAAAGGACAGGCAAACAAAATGAGGAGATTTTGACTAAAAGGAGATAAAGAAAATGCTTTGAGTTCTACATTGATTGCTTTAAGTGAACCAATCGACTGACATTTATTTAAACTCAAAAAACAATGTGACTAAACAGCACTAACAGTTTTACCCATGACTTCAATATGATTTTGTGAAAAAAGTAAGTGAAATAAGTGGAAGAGATGGTTGTAGAGATGTCCTTACCTATAAAAAAGGAAGATTACTGTCGGCTCGTTTCAAGAAAGACTGGTAGGTGACAACCGACAGCTTTGACAAGACCTTAAAAGTGTTTAGCGAGAGTAGAAGTACCAAAGAGTCAAAATAAGATAAGATAAGATAGAACTTTATTAATCCCTCGGGTGGGTTCCTCTGGGAAATTCGGTTTCCAAAAGCACAGCACCGACAGAAGTTACAGTTACAGAATGTTATATATATATATACACACACACACACACACACACACATATAAATACAGAGACAAATATAAATAAAAATAAAATATACGAAGGGGATAAATAGAATAAATAGGAATAAAAAATAAAAATACAAGTGAATTGCACATTTCAAGTATTGAGGTCTATTTGCACCATTGACTATTTACAAAAGTATTGCACAAAGGTATTGCACAGTGAGGTGAAGAGGCACTACAGCTTAGTTGTTCCCCCCTCCTTTGTCCTCCTGTTTCCCCTCCCTCTTCCCTCCAGAGAGGAGTTAAACAGTCTGATGGCGTGTGGGACAAAGGAGTTTTTAAGTCTGTTAGTTCTTGTCTTGGGGAGAAGCAACCTGTCACTGAACAGACTCTTCTGGTTGTTAATGGCCGTGTGCAGAGGATGCCCAGCATTGTTCATAATGTCCAGCAGTTTTTTTTAGTGCCCTTTTCTCTGCCACTGTCACCAGAGTGTCCAGCTTCATGCCGACCACAGAGCTAGCCTTCCTGATCAGTTTCTCCAGCCTGCATGAGTCCTTCTTTGCTGTGCTGCTCCCCCAGCACACCACAGCATAGAAAAGTACTCCAGCAACCACTGACTGGTAAAACATCCTCAGGAGCTTCCTGCAGATGTTAAAAGACCTCAGCCTCCTGAGGAAGTACAGTCGGCTTTGGGCTTTTTTATACAGGTGCTCTGTGTTGCATGACCAGTCCAGTTTATTGTCCACCCACAGCCCGAGGTACTTGTACTTGTTGACCACCTCCACCTCCTCCCCCTCTATCTGAACCGGCAGTGGACCTTCTCTGGACCTCCCGAAGTCCACAACCAGTTCCTTGGTCTTTGAGGTGTTGAGTTGCAGGTGGTTTGTGTAACTCCATGCGACAAAGTTCCTCACCAGACTTCTGTACTCCTCTTCCTGATCATCCCAGATACACCCCATGATGGCCGTGTCATCTGCAAACTTCTGAATGTGGCATAATTCAGAGTTGTAGCAGAAGTCAGAGGTGTACAGGGTGAAGAGAAGAGGGGACAGCACAGTTCCCTGTGGTGCTCCTGTGCTGCTGACCACAGTGTCAGACGTGATGTCCTTCAGCCTGACGTACTGTGGCCTGTCGGTGAGGTAGTCGGAGATCCAAGCCACCAGGCAGGGGTCCACCTCCATCCTGTTCAGTTTTTCCTGAAGCATACAGGGCCGGATGGTATTAAAGGCACTGGAAAAGTCAAGAAACAGGATCCTGACCGTGCCTTTTCCCCCATCCAGGTGTGAGTGGGCTCTATGCAGGAGGTACAGGATGGCATCCTCCACTCCGACACCCGCCTTGTATGCAAACTGTAGTGGGTCCTGGGCATGTTGTACCTGTGGTCGGAGGAGGTTGAGGAAGAGCCGCTCTAGAGTCTTCATAAGATGTGACGTCAGTGCCACCGGTCGGAAGTCATTCAGCTCATTGGGCCGGTTCCTTTTGGGGACCGGGACGATGCAGGATGTCTTCCATAGGGCGGGCACTCTCCCCAGTCGCAGACTGAGATTGAAGACTCGTTGTAGCGGCTCCCCAAGTTCAGCAGCACATGCCTTTAGCATCCTAGGACACACCTTGTCTGGGCCTGCTGCCTTTCTGGGGCGAAGCTTCCTCAGTTGTCTCCTGACCTGATCCACTGTGACACTGGGAGATGTTTGGGAGGAGGGGAGGGGGGGAGATGTCTTGCTGCTGAGAGAGGGATTGGAGGAGGGGGGTGTCATGGTGTCAGGAAGGGGGGGAAGCGAGGGAGGTAGGAGAGTGGGGAGAGGACTCTGTAGTAAAGGTGAGGGTGGGGGGGTTGTGGGCTGGTCAAACCTGTTGAAGAAGTTGTTGAGTTCGTTTGCCTTCTCCACAGTCCCCCCCACTGTGCTTTTCTTGGTGTTGTGGCCTGTGATGGTTTTCACACCATTCCAGACCTCCCTCATATTGTTCCTCTCCAACTTCTGCTCCACCTTCCTCCTGTAGGTGTCCTTTGCTTCCCTCAGGCAGCGTTTCACCTCCTGCTGTGCTGCTTTCATCTCCTCCTTCACTTTGCTCCTGAAAGCCTTCTTCTTCATGTTGAGGACACCTGCAGAAATCTCTGCAACTTCCTGAAATATATCTTTAACACTGAAAAAGAATGGTGGTTATGGAAGGACACAGGAAGGAAGCAACCACTCAAAATGAAAAACAAAAACAAACAAACAAAAGAAAGCATTGCTGAATTTTTAAAGTTTGCAAAATGCCACCTCGATGTTTCACATCACCTATTTAGCAGTGTCTTGTGTGCAAAGATGCTAAGCCTGAAGGAATAAAGGCAACACATCATCACAACTCTAAGGCATGGTGGAGGGAGCATCATGGCATGGGCCCTGTACTTTGAAGCAAGTTCAACATTACCAGGTCACTTTTCTTTCTCTGGCTTCAGCATTAGCAATCAGGCTAAGCCGTCGATCAAAGGTGATTATGAGCTTGATAAGTTAACCCAGGATTTATCAATCGAAGTATGAGTGTGTTCGCATGAAAGGGGCGATATCTGGGAGCAGAGCAACTGATTTTATGAAGTCAGGTAAAACTATGTTATTATAAGAGGTTAACCACATAAAAGCAGTGATCTGAGCGTCTGCAACATGAAAGGAATCAGACAGTAAATTACAGCACTGAAAACACTTAAAGTGTGTGTTTGTGCTATAAGTGCTCTTTCATTAAGTCATAAAAGAACAGATGTATTATAATTGTTATTGCTCATATTTAGATAAGCAAAAGATAGTTGCAGCCCTGGTGAAGTTTAAAGATCTGAGAGCAACCAAAGAATAAATCTCAGACCTTCCCAACCACAGACGTTTCCTTCTTAAAGTGAAAATGAGATCATTAATATAACAACTTAGATATATATGAAATTTAACAAAATTGAAAAATAAAATACAAAAAAAAAGTACAGGATAGTGTATACTGTATACATTCCCAAATTTAGTTGCATATTTTAATTACTTCAGTCTCTCTCCAGTTCCTCAATGTTCCCATTCTTTAATCTCAACGTTCCCAGTCTTTAATCTCAACGTTCCCAGTCTTTAATAGCTCCAGAAACATCTTCCAAATGTCAAAAAATTCTGATGATCTTTTCCGAAAAGTATAGTTTTTATTTTTATTTCCTATGACCAGTGATCTATAGCAGTGGTTCCCAGCTCTCTGAGCTGGTGACTCTTCATCATGCAAAAAGTCACTTTGCAAACTCTTATCACAGCTTTAATTAATGAATAATCTCTTTGATTTCTTTCAGTTCAATTAAATGATTCCTCAGTTTCATATTGTATGAAACTGAGGAAGTCAGAGAGCTTCTGATTCCCTCTGATGACACGCAATCTGTAAAAAAAAAAAATGATTTGGATCATTGATTTATGACAGCTGTCTGGGAAGTCCATCAGTTCATCAGTTCTTTGTTGCATGGCTGTTAATAGACCTTTCTGCATTGATGATATGATATGATATGATCTACTGTATAATATAAAGCGCCTTGAAGTGACTGTTGTTGTGATTTGGCGCTATATAAATAAAATTGAATTGAATTGAATTGAATTGGAAGTTTGCTGAACTTCGGCAGCAGTTTGCAGTGCTGTGTATTGGTCCCACTTTTTCCTGCAGTACAATTAACATTTGACACACTGTTGTGTTTGCATGTGCCCTCGTTCTCAGTACCGGGGAACCTGGGGAACCGCCTGGAAGCCAAAATAGACAAGCCGTCGCTGGTCCACTGGCTGTGCTACAAGAAAACTGAGAAATGGTTCCCACTGTGGATCGACCTCAACATGTTCATACCCATAGGTGTGGACTGCTGGATCGATAACATCAGGTGAGACCTGCTGTCTGCTCTCACATCCACGTTCAAGCACCTTAACAACATTTTTGATCTACGACTTTGCCTTACTGTAGGTGACAGCTGAGGAACAGACTCTTATGTTATGCTTACGCTTGTCAGTTTTGTTTATCTTTAGTCAGGTTTTTCATCACTGAATACATGTTTTGCAGAATTTGAAAACTTAGCCATGTGTTTCCACGTTTGTGCGTCCTCCAGACTCGCTTACAACAGGACAACTCGGCGGTCATCCAACTCACCCGGGGTGCAGGTGCGAGTGCCTGGATTTGGGCAGACCTATTCCATTGAATATCTTGACTATAACAGACTGGCTGGTGAGAAAAATACATCTGTGTTGGTAAACTGGTAAATTTGGGGGACTAGTTTCTGACATCTTTTAATGTATTTCTACAATGAGTAACAGAGAAATGTTTAATGGTCATGAAGACAAAAATATAAAGGAACATACTCAACATGCTGTGTAGCCCAGTGCTTTATTTCCACACTAGATTTGGACTCTTAAACTGACTGAGTCTGCTGCTGTTCTCTGAAGGTTACTTTTACACCATGGTGGAACATCTGGTCAACGTGGGCTACATCCGAAACGAGACCGTCCGCGGAGCACCGTATGATTGGAGAGTAGCTCCTAGTAAGTCTGTATTATTTTTATGTGAAGAGAGAAAGCATGGTGCTTTGCATGTGTTTGCTTACGAGTATACAAAAGCTGAGCAGCTCAGCTTATGCTGTTGTTTTTTTTTTTTACTAATTATGCCACGCAGAGGGGTCAATGATAAAAATCTACATTACTAAAGAAGATTAACTTGTGCTTTTATTTAATTATATATTAAAGTCACGTTACTTTTTTTTAATACAATAGGAGCGATTTTCAGATGTGCTTCCTAGTATAGTACAGATAATTGTGGTAATTACTCTGACTTTAATGTCTCCCAACTTCTGAGAAGAGTAGTCTTCACTAGCCCCTTTAACAACTATATACTTCACTATGTTCTTCTGCAAGTTGCTGACTTTAGTGCTGGAAGGGTGAGTTTGTTATGTCGGTTGGAGAAGCAATCAAGCCAAACTTGAACAGCCTTTTTTAACATGCTGACTGAGACCTGTAGAGTCTGAGATGTAGCTCTTGGGGTAAATTTGCTGGCATGTAGATATCATGAATGTTTTCGTCTTCTCACTGTACAATGATGGACTTCAGACTGTATGGGAATGGCCTTATTGATTATTGCTGATATATTTCCTCCTTGTCATTGTGTTAACACATATCTGAATGCTGCAGACCAGCAAACTGCCAAAATCTCAATAATCAAATGCTCTGATTAGCAGCACCTGGCTGCTACTTATCCTATTAATTCCACTGGAAGTAAAAGGAGTGTATTTTGTTTTTCACACACTGCTTCTGCATGTTGGTTTAGCTTTTTAACAATATATATTGACACAGTGTAGCATATCACGGGTTGCTTTTCATCTGAGGTTGCAGTTACCTCATTTTAATACCTGCTAAGGACCACGTGATTTTTATTTACCAGCTGGTTCTTAGAGCTAACCCTAGAGAGAGGGGTGAATTTTCTTTTAGGACACCAAAACTCTAAAACAAACTCACTAGTTTTTATTCACACACTGACTGTGAGTACATTTGGTGTTGCATGTCCTGATTGTGGCAGCAGGTTCTCAAGTTATTTTGACCAGATGCGACCAAATTGTAATTACACTACATAATGACGTTTGATGTGCACCTCTTAAAGTTCTTGCTGTGAGCCTGTAACGTTTTTATTTCCCTTCGTCCCCCCACAGATGAGAATGCAGAGTACTTAGCAAAGCTGCAAAACCTGGTTGAGGAGATGTACAACCAGTATCAGGAGCCTGTCTACCTGCTGGGACACAGCATGGGATGCCACTATGTCCTCTACTTCCTCAACCAGCAGCCTCAAGCCTGGAAGGACAAATACATCAGAGGCTTCATTTCTCTAGGAGCGCCATGGGGGGGTGCAGTAAAAGTACTCAGAGTCCTGGCTTCAGGTAATGATAAGAACGCACAGAACAAAATACAGATGGAGGGGCTAGAAAGCGGTGTGAACCTGAAACTCTTTACAGGAGTAAATGATGGCCTCTCGATGATTTCGAACCTAAAGATTCGGGAGGAGCAGAGGATGGTAACCACCAATGCGTGGATGCTTCCTGTAGACGGCATCTGGCCAAGTGACCACGTATTCATCTCCACGCCGACCTTTAACTACACTACAAAGGACTACCAACGGTTTTTCAAAGACATTGATAATGAGGAAGGCTGGTAAGAAACAGTTTGGTTGGTTTGGTTGGTTTTAGAAAGTCTTGATTGCCGAAAGTTAAAAAAGCAGACCAGAAATTGTATAGTACCAGTGGTCATCTGTATTTACTGCTTTACCTCTCCTTTGAGAGCAGAAAGTGTGAAATTTCTGGGCTCTTTGTCTTCTACTTCTATTTCTATCTAAATGGTAGCATCTTGCTTTTTCTTGAACTATACCTTTTTAGCATATAGATCAAATATTTCTCTTTTTGGTGTATTTTTTCTAATAGCAAACAATGATCATGCCCTCTTGTTGGCTCCAGGTATATGTTGGAGGACACCAAGAACCTCACTAGTGATCTCCACCCTCCTGGTGTCGAGGTATGGTGTATGTATGGCATGGGCCTTCCAACTGCCATAACAAACATCTACGACGAGGTCTTTCCCAACGGGGACCCAGTGGACTTTGTTTATGCCGATGGAGACGGCACGGTGGACACGTTCAGCATGAGTTTATGCAAACGCTGGGTGGGGAAGCAGGAGAAGCCCGTCCATATCACAGAGTTCAGAGGGCTGTTCCATCTGGATATGGTGTTTCACGAAAAGGTGCTCAACCAAATCCAGGACATCCTGGAGGGCAAATCGGACACACCCACAGAGGTTGACGTCAGAACTGACACTGAATAGAGGCGTTCAGGAGTTTGAAGCCATTTACAGTGCTAGAGTCTCACATAGGTGACTTTTGAGCCAGATCAAACATCAAGCTTAAAACAAATATCAGTACCGTCTCTTATCTCAAGTAGGTACAACAGCTCAAAACCAATCTCGACTTGGGGAGAATCTATCACTGACCCCCCCCCCAGCAAGTAGTCCTGACCACTTTATCTTAACTAAACGCTGCTGACTCAACAATGTGGGTTTTAACCCTGACCTGATTATTACTAAACTGAGGTCATGTATTTAGTTACCTTACGTCTGAAACTTGGTGGCAATTATGGAAATATAATAATCACAGTAATTAAAAATGTAGTAAGAAATTTTTATGATGGTTTTAGTTTTCTTGTTTTCATCTGTGTCCTCCTGTTACATCATCATTATCATTTTATTATTTTCATGCATAAAGACCCAATAAATATGAGACATTTGTTGTGTGAGATTATTGGATTATTCCCTCAGAAACTTTGTTTTTGATAAGTTATGAGCAATGATCATGAATATTTTTGAAGTGCTGTTGTGTAAGCGGCCGTCTGAATGGTTCACCTTAAAATTACAGCATTTAAGGTCACAAAAGTCCACCTGTGTGGGTCACTTGTTTGGTTCCAGTACAAAAGTCAAGCCTTTATCTCATCTGTTGTTCGACAGCATCTGCTGCTGTGGACTCTTGACTCGCTGAAGTTGCGTTACAGCCAGGTGTAGTGCCAAAATAGTTGCCCCCGTCAGAAAGTGCCTTCCCATCCTCAAGAGCGCGCAGAGGAGCAGGAGCCACGGCGCGTTCATGACTGAAAGAAGAGTTCGCGACTCCTCTTTCAAAATAAAGTCTGTCCTGCAATCAAGTGTTTTAAGAAATAATCTGGATAATTGTGGTCAATATAATTTAATTTCCTTTATGTTAACTGCAGAATTTTAAACTGTAAGGAACACATAATGCTAATCTTTAGACGAAGCTAAGATTCATAGACAAATATATATTATTATTCTTTGTTTTCAGGAGTCATCGTGCAACAATTATGTACATGCAGGACAAATAAAAGCTTCCTATGCTGGTGGATATTTTACACTGATGTCACACTGAATCTGTAAAATAATAGTTTAGAGTTAAAAAAAAGATTTCAAAGGAACTCTAAATAACTTGATGCCAGCATCACGCTGTTTTTCCCTGCAGAGGGACATTGATTTGTCTTGTCACATGTTTCACATGTTCTTTTTGTTTGTTTGTTTGTTTGTTTTTTTTAAAAACAGTTTATACTGTATACTGCACTTATTACTTTACTCAAGACCCCACATTATCATATTACTTCAGAGTAGTTTACTCTCAGACTGCTGGTTTACTTTACTTGTGGTTCCTACAATAATTAAAAGTAGAATGTATCAGGGCGAGGACACTTGTGACAAAGACTCCACTTGTGTGGGATGTTTGTGTCACAAACTCCAGCTTGACATATGGGCAGGTGTAAAAGTCATGCAGTGTTTATTTGCCATTTATTATGTGTTAAAAATAATAGAGTTAACAAAAGAAAAATGTGGGGGAGGTGGACCAGGTGGTTGAGGCAAATCAAAGAAATTAATAGTGCCTACAGCTACAGCTGTGAAACAAAGTGTTGTAGAAGTGAACCCATCATAAAACCCCCCATGGTGTGCTGCAAACTCTGTGTCTGTGTGTGTATGCACGAGCACGTGAGTGCCTGTGTGTGCACATACCCGTGTGTCTATGTGACTGCACGTGAGTGACTGTGTGCGCGTACCTGTGTGTGTGTGTGTGTGTGTGTGTGTGTGTGTGTGTGTGTGTGTGTGTGTGTGTGTCTGCGTACGTGACTTCCTGCCAGTCATAAGAGTAATCTCCTCACCTAAGCTACACCAAATTCCTCTACACAACAGAGAAAACAGAGTTAACATATTACAAACACTGGTAACTGGTAGACCCCACCCAGGTCTCCCCTGGGGAATTTCCACTCAACATTAACTTCTCTTTGTCTTACTTTCACAGTTCAAAGTGGGGAAGGGCCTCCTAGAAATCTACTCCTAAATTCATTACACACTCAGGCCTTTATTGCATCCAGGGCAGTGTCACTGTCTCTACAATAATTCTACATCCTACCTAACACATTTTTAAACTCTCAAATAAGCTACGCATATCTTCACAAGAGAGGTATTAACTGCACAACCTAGTGTTTCTAATAACTGTTGCTCTGTTACATATCTACAGGGTACCCCCAAGCTTACCTGTCCAACCTCCTAACACAACCATTCTATTCACACACAAAATCAAGTCACAGAGAGTCAGAAGCAGCCTCAGCTGGCCAGGGAGCTGCCCTTTTGTAATTGGCTTACTGCGCCCAGATCAGCTAATAGATGTATGCCAATTAAGTTCGAATGGGCCAATAGTTGGAAGCTCTACACCTGGAAGACGAGAGAAACAACAGCGCCACTTATTGTGGCATAAAACATAAAACACAGGCTTTCAAAACATCAGCTAATTTGAATAACTGACAGGTACAACCACGTGATCTAAGAGCTTGGAGTTGGACTGACTTGTTAAGGAGAAAGATCTTTATTTTCATGAGTAAGTTTTTTTAAAATGTATTTGCTAAATAAAACACATTATGGTAGAAAAGAGAGGATGGATTATATGGATTATATGGATAGAAAGAGGGGACACTTTTTGGTAGCGTATAGTTTAAAGTAAATAATCATCCAAACGGTACAATTAATATATTGATATTAATATTATTATTTCCTCTACTTGTAGGCCTATCAGAAATAAGAAGCTTGCAGAACAGTGGAAGCTTTTACTTTGAAAGAGGTGACTCCTCCTACCCCTCCTGAGGATGGCAGGAGGGGCACTTTCTTAAAGGCGTAACTGTTTTTCGCAAGACACTGTGTGCTCTTAAAATCCGGAACTCGTGATCGTTCCCGTCCACAGAGGTAGTTTACTCGCAGCTGTGGGCTTCAACAGCAAACCACAGCCGGCTCCACACACCGCGGAGGTATTATGCTCTTCAGGCTATGATATATCAGGAGTCATGGCGGGTTGGCACCGGGTAACTGCCTTCTGTGTCGGGCTTTTATTAATGCTGTTGTCGGCACCCAGCTCCGAGAAACCGGCAGGGAAATGTCTCGGCGAAAAGCCTCGTCCATCCCCAAAACCCCCGGTCGTCCTCAGTAAGTGTTTCCTTCATCAATTTATTCCTTAGTTTGTCTTCTGTTTCCAAATAGTTGCACAACTTGCTGTCGTCCGTCAGTTAGCTAATCGGCAGCTGGCGATTTCGAAAGGAGACCAAACTCCATTTAAAGGGGGTCAAATTTAAGTTCTCCTGATGTTTATCAGCCATCATGTTAACTTAAAAATAATTCTGTATTTATCATATTACTACTTGGCAAGTCTTCAATTCGGCTACAACATATTACACATAAGTCAATTCATTTTGAGCTTTTGTAAATGTTTGGCCTGTTGTTGTGGTTGTCATCAGCTGCCAAAACAGAAAAATCCTCGTGTGTGCATCTCGGTGTTCAAGACTCTCTTATGATCAGATAATATGACGTTTCATTATTTTAGCTGTGCTGTATCAAAATAAACTCTAAAACACGTTCCCACAATAAATGCAGAGTTAGAATTTGCTTTCAAGCGAGGCGTCCTTAAATTGTTGGCTTCTTGAACGAGGGTTGGTTCGATTTACATAAGAAATAAGAAAGCGGCTATCTTCATCTATCTGAAAACAAAAAAAGACATATAGCTGTACTGCTGTGGACAAGACTGACTGATTAACGTTATTTGAGGAAAGATTTAAACCTGCCAGCTGTGTCTGTGCCTGTGTTAAAGGGTAATTGTTTACAGCTCAGCCATCAGGTCATATGACAGAACGCGACTCTTCAGCTCAACAGCCAATCAGCTCCTCCAGACGCTGAGGGAGTCTCTCCTCATACCTTTCTGGGCCATGTAACCTTTAGGAGTGACTTTAAAATAAATAAGAATAAAAAACGAAATGGGTTTTACCTCAAAATCTCATTTTTCATTTCATGTTTTATACTTGTTTGGCTGTACTGTGTACAGCTTACAGAATGGAAAGCACAGGTGTAGTGACTTGTGTTTTATTCAGCTGAAACCTTCCCTGACTTCTGAATGTAAGCATAGCTTGTTAAGAGTTATAATTACACCTGTACACATTACAAGTACTATGTCCGGCATTAAAAATGCCATAGCTGACAGACAGGTGGGAGTATATTAGAAAGAAAAAAAGAGCGTAGTGGAAAAAGGAGAAAGATGAGGATAAGAGACAAAGCGCCAACTGCTGCATTTTTGATTTAAAAACACAAACGGCACTTGAAAGAGAGAAGGGGAAAAATAAAAATAGATATGATCGTGTGAGTGTCACGAAACACATTTTATGAGGAAGAGAAAAAACCACAATGCCAGAGGCAGAGAGGCCCAGGAGACCCGGGCCATTTGTCCCACCCTCTCGCCCTGATGCCAAGGGGCAAGAGCCCCACACTATCGGAGGTAACTGGGAGTTGACTCCTCCAGAGGCCGGCCATGCCGTCACGAGCTGATGACGATCCCAAGGACGAGTGATTTTCAAGACACATCTGTATCTGCAGCGTCTGGCCCCCCAGTAGTTCTTGTTCGGATTTTTGTCAGAAGGGAATTTTTGCTTCCTTCTTGATACATATTACAGTTTCACACAATCACTCAGCTTTGCTGTTTCTGATTCAGATTCTGTGCTAATTTGAAGTAGTCCCAGTTTCTGTGTGGCTTACAAAATCACTTAATGCAAGCACCATATTGGTTTTTTTTGGGGACTTCTCCTGACAGATCATGTGTCCTACATGACAGCTGCTGACATCTGGCTGAAGCCATGAGTTGTTTTTGGGTTTTTTTTTTGTTTTTTTTTTGCAGCTCTGTTTTTAGATTTTATTTTTCCTCATTTATTTAACCAGTGGGTCATCCGCCTTGGTCAGTTGTGGCTTGCTTCACACAAACTGCAGTTTTCCCCCTTAACGTCCACCCGTGTGGAACCTGTGTGCGGAGACTGAGCGTCCCTTTGACAGAAGTCTTTAAAGGATTTATTTGTATTCTACTTCATGGACTAAAATAAAAGTACAGTTCACATGGTGTCCACCTATAGTTTTGATTAAAGTGTCACTGGGGAAGTTCTGGGAAGGTTTTTTTGGAGTATGGGAATAGTAATACAAACTCCTCAACTGCTTCAGACCAAAGGCTGAATTGCAGCTGAATGTCTAAAGCATGTTTTTAAAATGATTGTACAGTCAGATGTGCTGCATGCATGATGAGACTGACTACTCTGCTGGATCCATGGCTTCCTAACTGATGCCTAATGCCAGATTAAATTTCTGCAGTTCATCCACTCCTCCGCTGGCTTCTTGGGATTTAGAGTAATTTGCACAGCTTCTATATGGTTACATAAGTGCATGTTAATAGTCTAAAGGCTAAGTGCTGATCAATGTCCCTGATAAGTGAATCATTGCTAATGTTGCTTGTTGCAGTTCCAGGAGATCTGGGAAACCAGCTGGAGGCGAGGCTGGACAAACCCACTGTGGTCCATTACATCTGCTACAAGAAGACTGACGCATACTTCACACTGTGGCTCAACCTGGAGCTGCTGGTTCCTGTAGCCATAGACTGCTGGATAGACAACATTAGGTGGGTGTCGCTGCCTGAATTTGTCACGTGAAGAAGAGAAAAGTGCTGTTTGTCAGTCGCTGAATTAATTACCATTGCCCCTTTTTACATTACTAGCTTTTATTGTTGTTTGTCTTCGTTGATTGTAAAAAATATAAAATGTTAATGTGCTGTTTTTTGGTGGAGAAATGGTGAGGTGCCAATACCTGGATAAGATAGTCCTCCCCTTTATCAACAAGATCTAGAGGATAACAAAGTGCAATCTGCTCAAAGATATCAGGAATTGAGTAAACCTGTACTTTAGTACAGTCATAAGAGTGATAAAGTAAAACATCTGGAGAGAGACGTGTAAGACAAATTCTTACTCTAGTCCTACTTTGGACTCGGACTGACTAATCTGGGTTGACTAAATCGATCATGGAAATTTTAACCTGACTTTCTTTGCGCTGCAATTTATTTTCACAAAGTATGAGCTTTTATTTTGAAATCAAAGCAATGGGAATAGATCGGTTCTCACGTGACTGAATGATTTTTCTGCAAGCAGCACATTTGTACTGCAGCTTGACCAGGTTATCAGGTTTTCAAGGGGTGATTGTATCCCATTATTGTGGCTCTGTGGCTTCAGATCATGCCAATACCACTTTGCATCTCTGCTGTAGAGATCCCTGGAAAAGAAGTGCATATATTTGCCAATGTTGTTAGTGATCTTCACTTACTGTCATTTCAGTTTTGTTGGAAAACTCCTTATTTACCCACATTTCCACAAAGGGATGGAAACTGCTGAAGGAGTCAGTCCTACAGACACATAACAGAATTATTAACTGGAAATACTCCAACGTAAAATGTTAGTTTGGGTTACAGCAGGGTACCTCCACTCGTTGCCTCTATAGTACAATGTAATGGCAGATTTCACTCGAATAAGGAACATGACCAAATGTAGCTATAGCGTTTAAAGCTTGGCATGTTCTCAGATGCTCATTTCTGCTTTTCATACCAAACATCTTTACTTTCATCTGCGTTGTATATCTACAAACCGCACATGTGGAAGTTGTTGTCACACATAAATAACAAGAAGGTGGAATAACGGAGACTTAAAACGAGAAGTGTTTCTGTTGCCTCGTAAAGGGCGCGCGTGTGTGTCTTTGGTTGACCACAGATGCAGAACTGAGATAAATTGAATATTGCAAACTTGTGTGTGCAGGCTGATCTACAACCAGACCACACACACCACCTCTTCCCCACCAGGTGTGGACATCCGCGTCCCTGGGTTCGGGAAGACCTTCTCAGTGGAGTACCTGGATCCAAGCAAACGCAGTGTGGGTGGGTTAAACGGCCACATTTTTAACTGTTGTCCTCTCACTGTGACCAGATTTTGTTGCTGATCAAATTTACCCTGATACCATATTTAATGCTTAATGTTTTCTCGTGTGTGTGTGTTGCAGGAATGTATTTCTTCAGTATAGTGCAGGCACTGGTAGACTGGGGTTACACCAGAGATGATGATGTCAGAGGAGCACCCTATGATTGGAGGAAAGCGCCCAGTAAGCTACCACACTTGAAAAACCAGGCGGAAACATGGCCAGAAGTGGTGCATATTTAAATAAAATAAAAAATCACAAAACTGACGAGGGTAACAGGTGTATTTCATATATTTACCAGAACTGCTTTGCTCCAGTTCCCCTTTCAAAAGTTGATTCTTCTAGACCAGAAACCTCTTGAGTTTTGGTTTCCAGCAGTTGTGAAGATGATGATGGGGATTAAAAATTATTAGTTGTACATTTTCTGCCCTCAAACGGGGTCAAATTTCCTTTTACATCCATGCCCAGAGTGCTTGAAGTGAGCGTGTCATGCAAACTGACGTCCACTGTTTATTTTTGAGCAGGTGTCTTTAAAAAAGATCCCTCATTTCTAACTTTCCTCCATAGACCACTTTGTGGTTGTTGCCCATTGTGATATAAGAACAGGCCAAGCATTCACCTCAGCTCGACTGGCGCTCTCGAATTTCCAAATTGGAAACTGCAGTCTGCCTTCTTATATTCTAAGTCTAACTGTACCAGAATGGAGTGAAGCCACCACCAGCTCATTTGTATTTCAGTCCACAGTCTGTTAGAAACAACGCAGTTCAGGCGTGATGACCTGTGGTATTTTGGACATGTGATATTTCAACTAGCTTATTACACAAGCATTAAAGATCTATATGCAGCCAGCTGTTTTGCAGCAGCACATGAGTGACTCCTCAATATTTGGTTGGCCGGGACTTTCCTTAGTTTTCTAATGAACTAATCTTAAGAGGTGATTGCATAACTCTTGACATGCATCTCTTTACTGGAACAGAAGGACATATAAAGCACAGTAGCCAGTATTTTGAAGAACATGTTCGTGCTATAAAGCAGCTGACACATTTGTCATGCACTGCATTTCTGCTTTCATGCCCTGAGCATAAAAAGGAAGGTTTAAGTCTTCCATGATGGCTTTGTCTCTTGAAAAAGTAGACTTGTGTAGAAATGGATGTGAGAAAATTGATTAAACCGTGAGGGCTGACTGGGTTTTCTTGAGTGTTCTTCTCATACTAAAGATTTGCCATCTAGTTTTATTTGTTTGACAGTCGTGAATGTCATAACGTTTTGTGTGTGTCATCATCGGCTCTTGTCTCTTCGTCAGATGAGAATAAAGATTATTTCTTGGCGCTGCAAAAGATGATTGAAGAGATGGTGGAGAAGGCTGGAGAGCCCGTGGTGCTCATCGCGCACAGCATGGGCAACCTGTACACTCTGTACTTCCTCAACCAGCAGCCACAGGCTTGGAAAGATCGGTACATCAAGGCTTTCGTCTCTCTCGGAGCGCCGTGGGCCGGCGTAGTGAAGACCTTACGTGTGGTCATCTCTGGTAAGAGACGAACCAGCATTACAAAAAAAGTACTGATGTACATGTTGTTGACTGCCCGGCATAGTCACAAACTCTGTGCCTCGGCACCAGAATACTGTGAACAGAACATTTTTGGATCAGATATGCTTTAAAAAAAAAAAAAAAAAAAAAGTCTCATAATTGGCTTATTTGTGCATAAAATTAAAACAGTTAATGTAGAGAGGTTGTTCAACCAGCTCACAGTTTGCCACTAAAGATTAAACATTTACTGATGGGAATATTCAGACATATTAGATATACTTGGCTCTATATTTAGATATGTTACCGTAACAACTGTCCTGCTAATTGAACCAGCTACTAGCCCTGACATTAGCTTCCTCATTCATAGTTAGTTCTATGCAAAATATATCATATGTATAATTAATGCTGAACTGTAGCATCTTAATCACAATTATCAGACATTTTCTGCTTTAATTGGCCAAAGATTCAGACTGAGAATCCCAGCTGAGCACCAAATTGAGGGCCCTCAAACTACATCAGCAAAATGTAGTTTGACTGGTTTCTTTCTAATTGCAGATGCAGTCTTCAAATTAAAAATGTGTGGAACATGAAGATGAATAACATCTTTGCATGCTAATCTGGAAGTTTTTTGCATTTTTGGAAATGCAATGATCAGCTAGAAAAATATTAGTTAAGTCCATCTTTGTGTAATCTTCAAACACTAAAACATTTTTTGTCAAATAAATGTCTGGTTTTACAAAGGATATTAGGCTGCAACTGAATTTTACAGGCCAGTGTATTGGTTTATTAATGTCAGACCAAATCTAAAATCCACACCAGAGTTTACAGGAATTTACTCTCCTGCTACTCTTTGCTCTCCTGCTAGCCTACTCGAGAAATGTTCACCAGACTAAAACTGACAACAAATATTTGAAATAAAACATCTTCTGCAAGAGCATCCTGACCAAGAGACTGAGGCCTGCGGCATATATCAGGTGTTTGCCAGGACATGCTTCCCTTTTCTAAGTCACCACTCAACGAAAGCATCTTTCAATTCTCCATCCTTTATTTCTGTTCCACTTTCTAGGTGATAATGACCGCATCCCAGTGATCAGCCCGCTCAAGATTCGCTCCCAGCAACGTTCTGCTGTCTCCACAAACTGGTTGTTTCCCTTTGTCCGCTCCTGGCCCAAAGATAAGGTGTGTGTTTGTTTAAATGGGAATTAATTTTTCCTTCTATGTCAACATAAACTTATTCCTGGCACGTTAGAGCAGCCTTACAGCAATGGTTGGTGATGTAGTTTTAGACAGAGTATGATCATCAGAGGTGACCAAATCAAGTGTTTCCACCTCCAGGTCTTTGTCCAGACACCTACCGCCAACTACACTGTGCAGGACTACCATCGCCTCTACTCTGACATCAATTTTGAGGACGGCTGGATGATGCAGCAGGACACAGAATCGCTGGTGGCTGACTTCACACCCCCCGGCGTGCCTGTCCACTGTCTGTACGGTGTAGGCATTTCCACTCCTGAAGCATTTCAGTACTCAGAAAAGTTCCCAGACGTAGAGCCCACAGTGTTGACCGGCGAGGGGGACGGGACGGTAAACCTGTACAGTGCCCTCCAGTGCAAACGCTGGATAGGAAAGCAGAAGCAGCCTGTGACGTTGGTCGAACTTCCACAAAATGAGCACGTTGACATGCTACTCAATGTGACAACTGTGGACTATATTAAGAAAGTGGTGTTTTCTCCGTGATGCTGGCTAGCAGGCAGACTGCTCTGTTTGCCTTACACTGACACGCGGAGCAAGACGGGAACTGACGTCTCACCTGTCTGAACAATGATTGCCAAATATTCCCCATTTATGCCACAATGCTCAAGGAAAGTATCACGGTTCTTTAGGACAAATGCAGGTTGATATTTTTTTTTTTTTTTTGATTTTTATAGCTGTTACTCTAAAGTCTACATGCAAAGAGTTTAACTCTTTGCATGTAGACTTGCATGTGCTTTAATAAAATGAGCGAGGTTTTGATCTTGAATGAGATTTCTGAGCTCTGACTGTATTGTGGTAAAATTGTAACTAGTTAAAGCATATACTGAATTTACAGCCTTTTCATTCAAGCTGATTTTTTTTTTTTTTTAATATTATAAATCCTGCCTTTTTTCAAAATTTCATTTTAGCTGTATATTGCTGGTTGTTAGGATTCATGTTACAAAAAGTGCGTGCTGAAGGATTAGACCCATACACATCTGATTTCTAGGTTTCAAAGATGGTTGAATTTGATATCTTCTTGGACTAAAGACTTCTCCTTTCCCTGATTTAAGCCTTCAAACTGTTCCTGAGGGAAGATGACACACTATTGGTCATAAGATGGAGTTTATATCTACCAAATGGAATTTAATGTTTTTAACTGATTAGTGATTTAATTTGTGAAACCTAGGAGTTATATCAGTGAAACTTATCGATTGGGTCTCATGAGGACAACTTTATTGGCTTACAAAACTCATAAAGTGGCCAAAGCAACATAAAAGCTACCCCAAGGCTCAGATTTACCAATCAAAAAACTCTTTGTGAGGCTGCATGTAAGGCAGAAAGTCAACTGAAAGAATCAGTGCAGTCTAGACACCGGCCCGTAGGACACATGCTGCTCTTGCCATCCTGCTAGTATGGGGGTTATCTTATTATTTAAAGGTGGCACTTCTGCTGAATACTAGAAGTATTTTGGGTTTAAACTTTAAATTTATATGTATCAGATCAGTGGGTACCTCAAGGCACTTCACACTGGAAAGTCAGCAGAATAGAAGTCCGATAATCAAACAATCCTTGATAAGCAAGCATTGGATGACAGTGGAGAGGAAGAAATCCCTGTTTAACAGGAAGAAGGCTCCAGGTTAGGTTTGCGAAAGCCATGATTTGGCTTAGAATAAAACTTTTTTTTTTCCCCTTGGGTCTTACCATCGTTTTCTCAGACAAACACTAGAGGTGTCTCACACACATGACACTGACTTCATAACTGATTGTTTACATTTGTGGGTTTAAACTTTACTCTGTGCAGACCTATCAAAGGGTCTGTTTTGGGTTTCTCTCAGAGGGTGAGCCCAACCTGGGCTGGCTAGTCAGGGGAAGAGGGACCCCTTCTGTGTCGGCTACTGAATACACTGAATGCCGTCATTTAAAGAGCTGATGCTTTTTTGAAATGCTAAGATTGTTTGTTCAGGACAAAGATTTTAATAAATCCTAAGACTTTTGTATATATCAGGACAGAATGATTCAATAAATTAGTTCTTGGCACAAGATTTCATGCTCTGAAGCTTAATTACAGCCACCGGGGGATGACTCAAGACCATGAGATGGGTTTTTCTTTTGTGGATGTGAAAAGTTCAAAATTGGACAGTCTGTTCTGACGTGACTGTATTGTGCCATGCTGCCCCTCACCGGGCCAGACCAAGATGATCTACTTATTCACGTGCTGCCTTCTATTCATTAAATTCTTTCAAATATTTGCAGTGAATCCCTCTTGTATACCTTACTCTAAAGCTCTCTGTTTTATTTTCTCCATGTATGGATGTTGTTTAGGAAGATTAGGACTATGTGAATTATATGATCAAGTCAGGCACACACAACATTTGCTCTAACCACAGGAAGCCCCAATATTTCTGTTTGCCAGGGGGAGCCAATCAAAAATGTTGTACAAAAACAGGGAACTAAAATAAAAAAATAAAAAAAAAGGCTCAACTTTAAGAGAACTTCACTTTGACTTCATTCAATATGTGAAATCTAGATTTTGGCATTTAAACTTCTTGAATATGAGTGAAACCAGTCGCTGAATTCCTTCCACTGTTCTGGTAAAACGTACAGCTGTGACACTTGAGGTTTCTATGCTGACTAAATCCACAACTTCCCTTCAGCGATTCAGTCATGCATATGCCATAATTGTTCAGCGCTCTCACCACTGTCCCATACGTAATGGAAAAATACAAAAGAAGTAACGTCTTTATTTAAATACATAAAACATTTCAATACTTTTGCAGTTAGCTGTGATTGTGTCCGTTGGGGCGTTTCAGGAGTTTTTAAAAGGACATTTAAAATGTTAGCAATTCAGTGAACACTGGAGTCAGAGCTGAGGTAACGAGTCTTCCTCATATCTGTGCAAAGACAACATCAGCTTTACTCCATTAGTTACTTCATGTTTTAGGATTCCAGAGGAAAGCGGAAAGTCTTGTTTCCCGTCCTGCAGCGAAGCTCCGAGCAGTCCAGCCTCAACACAAATGGTCCGTCTTCGTGGTCGTCTACTAGACTCTACAACATATTAAAAAAATAAAACAAATTCAGTTACATCTACTGCAGCTGGGCTAAAGAACCTGATAACTCCAAAATGAAGGAAACTCTGGGTCTTCTGCTCCAGAAAGAGGGTTAACTTTAACTTAAATTCAGTCAGTTAAACTCAGGATTCTGTTAACCAAACCTGCTCGCTGTCGGGTTTCCTTCAACCCGAGTTTCTCTGAGCTCCCCTCTCATCAAGCCTGAAGCAGCTGACTAAAGCGTAACACCTTTTCATTTGTATGTTGATATTAAAGCACATACCAGAACAACTTATTTCACACATGACCAAGGACACACAGATCTTTGGACACGTTTGGATTAATTTTCCAAAACTCTAAAACTCTGTGGCATTACGGCAGCTCAAACAATTACAATACATAACTGAAATTTTCCCTGTTTAAATGAAGCATATTTAAAATACAGGATTACACTACAGTATATCCAATTTTATCTTATCAATAAGTAACTGTGAATCCTCCTTTTATCCGAGCTTCACTGATAAATTGTGAAAAGCCAGACTGCTGACCAATCCTTGTTTAGCAGATCCTTTACAGTGAAAGACAACGAGCTGACAATAAAGTCACAAAAATGAAGAGAAACTGATTTTGTGTAATTACTGCTGGGCCACTACAGGTTTTCATATCCCTGTCTGGGTATAAAGTGCCATTTCTCACAGACAGGAAATGAAAACGGTATATCAGCACTGATGTGTGACCCACTATTATCATAGTTTTAAGAATAATTCAAAAACATTTCAGTCAGACTGTTGCTTATCTGAGATATACTGAGTTTATTAATCACACCTGGACTCGGCTTGCTATGACAAGCAGTCTGGGCCCTTAAAATCAACTGAAGAACTACAAAAAATCTAACAAATTAGGAGGAACAAAGAAATCATATAAAGATAATACAAACAGATGTCAGTGCTGGGATTTAGGATTTAGGAAAAATCACAAGTTGTTCGAGTACCTGCAGCTCCTGCATGCACTCCTCCATCTGCACTGTCTGGTCTCCCACACACCAGGCCAGACTCATGTGGAAGGATGGATCCTATGAAACACATTAAGGAACATTATAGGCTCTTTCAGTGCTTTTTTTCTAAAGATGAGATGATAAAATGATTTATTTTTTTTTTTTTTTTAAATTTGCTGTTTGTTCTCTGATGTGTCATATTAAAGTCTCTGCTTGGTATCTGTGTTTAACACCACGCCTGCCCTTCGATCAGAATGAAGAGGCCGGTGCAACATAGAAGAACATTTAATGTGGCATTACTCTATTACATTCAAAATCATCACACAATAGCGGGTAAAGCTGCAGATTTGTTTGTGTGTGTGTTTAACTGACCTTGTAGAAAGTCTCCAGGCGAAACTCTGTCATCGTCCTGTCAACAGCTCGGATCAGATCCAACAACTGAGCATGCCCAGTTGACACTTCCATCCCCAGGAATGTCCTGCAGGCAAAACACACACACAGAAACTGGAGCAGCATACTTTTTGGCAGCAGATCTGAACAGTCTGTGCAACAATGACAATATGTGTAAAGTATGAGGACAGTTACGCATCCAGTTTGATGATATACTAAATGTTATGTTTTCCCCTAGCTGGCTGATCTGGGGTGGTTTTTATTTCCTTGTTGAGGAACGCAGCTGTGAGCTGCAGCAAGAGTGCCGCTAACTAAGTCACATATTTTGACTTTCAGCTGTCCAGGATCGATGTCTGTCCACCTTCAAGTTTAGAAGGAACGCTTCTTTAAACATTTGCTTTCGCAATCTAATCTTTGTTAGTTGCACAGTCAGCTCTTTACTTCTAATGTTCACAGACATCTAAACGTTGATCCTAAAATCTACACGATCTCACAATCAACACCGAACCACGTGGAAGCGCTTCTGTGCAATTTTGTGGCTTTGTCTCGAACAAAGCTCAGCATGCATGTTTTATCAGTACACATGTCAGTGAGCTGGTGTGAATGTGCTGAAGCTGTGTAACGGTCCAAATACTTACAGTCTGACCTGTGTTCGGATTAAAAACTCAACTGTACCTCGTTTTCTCTGCATTAGAGTACACGCGCAGTCTCCCTGCCGAGCACACGAACCTGGTGATGAGCAATACAACCAGAATAAGTGTGTCACCAGATTTATAGATAACTGCATTTTTCTGCACACTGTTTCCTTTATTTTTTTTTCCTCTTTTTAAATGTTAAAACTCTTTTGCATCTTATAAAATAATGCCACCTTACTTACCATTACATTAGTGTTGTCACAATACCAGAATTTCTCACTTTGAAAGCTTGACATTTAAAGCCGGGAAAATGCAATAAAACTTCTGATTTTTATTAAAATTAAGTATATTATAGCTGTGCCATGACAACAAGGTTCATTTTATCGTATTAGCACCAACATAACAAACTGCTATTAGACTAAAAATTTGTCAGTCACAAATCATTAACCCATGAGTGGGCTTATTTAATACAGCTGATAATCCTATATTTGACACATAGATTGACCTAGATTTATAAAATCAACAATTTCTTACTCAATCTGAACCAGAATGAGTGACTGAGTCCATAAACTCAGCAGGGAAGTGTTTACAGAAGTCTGTTTTCCCATACACTTCTATAGGACCTGAGTCTTTTCCTCCCACAGTTATCGCCATCTAGTGGCCTAAAGATTGAATGCAGGATTTTAGGCACTCTGCACTGGCTTCACTTCTACACAGAAGTGTGGCCATGTTTATTTTTTATTTTTTTTAACCATCTGTGATCAAATTCACACAGAAGCTTCTTGGGGATGAAGCCAACACAGAGATGCCAAAAGCTGCAGTCCCTTCAACGGCCACTTGAGGGTGGCTACAAAAGCAAGCCAGCACCCACTGGCTTGTCCCGCGTTAAAATACCCAACTTCAGAGATCAAATCTAGATGTTTACAGCGTGGTACACAAAATGTTTTTGACTCTATAAATTATATTTTCAACTTATTTAGTAAGTCATTCATCTGGGTTTTGTTAAGGTTTAAAGTTAAGAGTTTGCCGAAAACTAAACTGGAGGCTTTAAGAAAAAGCAGAGCTGGACTATACATTAAAAAAATATAGCTCTCTTTTTGACATCACTGAAGTAACTAATTAATTCATATCATTATAATAAATTAAAAAAAACAAAACATAAAACAACCTTTTGCAGCCTGTAAGACTTGACTTGAGGCTCTGTGTGAACGGCTGGATCCAGTGGTGTCTGAGCACCACTGTCTGGGACAGGCTGAGGTGGAACTCATCCTGCGCAGTCAAAACTACACCCCGGGCACATGCTGCCGAGAGAATCCCATCCAACAGCTCCCCAAACTCCTCTTCAGGATGATCTGAGGAGACAAAGAGTAAAGCAGGCACAAGGTGAGAAATCAAGACGTGA
The DNA here is from genome assembly GCF_900408965.1 of Simochromis diagramma. Lineage (NCBI taxonomy): Eukaryota > Metazoa > Chordata > Actinopteri > Cichliformes > Cichlidae > Simochromis > Simochromis diagramma. The sequence goes on from NW_024386765.1 coordinate 2,111,872, forward strand.
TCTTCGCTGACCGGTCGCTTGCTGTACACAGTGACTGCCTTACATGGGAAATAAACGTAGCTAGCCCAGTTTCCTCTTTCATGCTTGAAGGAGCGGATGCGTCCGCCATGAAGAGAGCTGTCTTCAGTCTGTGAGTCCACCTCATCTGGAAACATGGCCAACACACAGCTAGGGAGAGGCAGTCTGCAGAAAGCACAGCCAGGATGGAGTAATTCTTTTTAACCAACATGCTTTAATATAATTTATATTTTCCTCAGCTGTGATGTAAAGAATTCTGGGCGTCCTGGGAAACGCAGGATTTCTCACTCAACGGTCACTTTTGTTATTGCTTGATTGAACAATTATTTGCTCCATTTTAAGTTATTCTATCTGAAATTTTTCTATCAGCCTTGTAAAGATGGAGTTATGTTTTCTCACCTTTTGTTTTGTCTGCGTGAAAAATCCAAAGATAGACACCTGAAAATCTTGCTTGACAAAGAAACGCATCAAATCCTCACAAGTAAAAAGTGGGAAAATAGCAGTTACGTAATTACTTTAAAAAGTTCATAGTATTCAATTATGAAATCTTTTTGGTTTTTGTTCACTGTTTATGATTTCTACGGGTATTACTGACCTTCACAGTTTATCTAGTTAGGTCAGTTTGGTGCCAATGACCTCAGTTTTTATGACTATTCAATTTGAGAAAGTTGCAGGGAAACCAGGTTATGATCTCATAGGGCAAACAAAGAGGCAGGTGGATAGGACAGGTTTGAAATAACATTTATTTATTTATTATTTAGTTTACTTCACATTTTATAGATTGCCCGTTGCCTATACTGTTTTATTCTGTTATATATTTATTTATAGTTTGGGCAGGTTTGGTCTTCCGTAGTTTAGCTATATCACCAACGCTAACACCCGAGAGAGGGTTACACAGCCATGAGACACACCTTGATTTGGGGCTCTCTTCCTCAGTTTTGTGTTTCTTCCTCGTTGGCAAACCATCATCTTCCTCTTGGCACTTTCGGCAGGTAGTTTCACTCTGATTTTTCGCTCCTTCAGCTTCACCGCCAGCCTCACCGTCCTCCTCCGAGCTGCTGCTGCTGCTGTAGCCAACCAACATTTTAAACTACCTGATATTCCGCCACATTATTTAAAATAAGAGATCAACTCACGGGAGCTCATATAACTTTTTAAACCATGCACATAAGAAAGGTGCCTGCCTTCCAGCGCCTTCTGCGCTTCACTTCCGATATAAACAACCTGTTGTAACCATAAAATAGGTTCCGGTGTAACATAACGCCTGCTGTAAATCAGTTCCCCTTTCGATGGTTTGTGGATTTAAAGAAAATGTGTATATACTGTATCAGCTGTGTATCTTATGTGTATTAATGCAGTGTGAGCTATTCGGAACAAAATATACCAAGTTTAAAAGAGCCATTTAGAAAATATATGTTTTTTCTTCTTTTTTTTCTATTCTTTAAAGTATAGATACGGAACAGGGATAATTTCTTTTTTTTGCTAAATCTTACATTAAAGCCTTCACATACTGGGCTCTATACTTGTGTGTGTGCGTGTGAGCGTGCCAATTAACTCTTGCTTTATTCATGTTCCCGTGCGCGCGGGCAGAGGCTCAGTAGCTAGTCGATACCAGGCTAGCAACTTCTTACAAAATGCACATCTTTCCGTGAGCCGCGAGGATGCCCTAGGAGTCGGACGCACGTTTACGTGAAATGATGCTGTTTGCGGGGCTGATGGTGAAATCGCGGGAGAATTTCCGCGTGTTTTAATGAGCCGCAAATCACATTTTTTTCGCCCCCCCGAAGCCACAGCGCTTGAACAAGAGAGCATCCGAGCACCTTTTTGCGGATGTGAGGAAGGGACCCAGCGCTTTTATGGGGAACAGCTAGCCTACGATCATACAGAGAATACTCAGCAGGCTTGACTGGACACTCCGGGTATGTAAACCTGGCATTTTCCCATCGTTGTTTACATGAAGGGCTCGTATAACTAGCGTGTCGCTGTTGCTGCTACCTGGCTCTTATTTTGCTGTGGCTAGCCTGCTAATCTCCATCGTAAGCTCCTGTGGATGCGTTAGCAAGTGGCTAGGCTAGGTAGCTAAGCTAACCTGGTTACAGTGATCTTCGCCTGGAGACGAGAAACATTATGATGCGCAGACGCTGCTTTCCACTTTTTACCGTGAGTCGTTGGGCATTTAGTTTCGTACATAGAGAGGGGAGGGGACTTCACCGCCACTATTATACCATTTAAATAAAAGCCGGCTCTAATCTTTGCGATCTAAGTCTGTATGTTAATGAGTTCACTTGCTGCTGCTTTCATAGACGTTGCATATCTTCAAACACCCTCACTGTTTACAGCCTAATTGCGCTGGCCTCACCTTGACCAGTATCATTGATCTCGTTGTCATTTCCATGAATATATGCTTTTTGAAGAATGAATGTGAGTGAAGGTCTAATGATGACTGCAGTGAGAGAAAGTGCCCACATGTGTAGTTACCCGCACAGTCTGTCATTCACCTGTTTTAAACCTAACATTAAAAGCTTTGCTTCTCTAAAATCTACAGTGATCGCTGAACCTAGTGCAAGAAGCTCACACAAGCAAATGAGCAGTTTTTACTGAGCAGATATTGCCCCATCACAGATGGACTCATAAAGCTCATCCCGTTTTCTGCTCGAACATCTACAGTTTGCCAAAGGATTTCACGATCCAAAGTTTGGACATATCTAATGATTGCTGTAAATTTTTAGCTTCATATAGCAAATAATTTAAGATTTTCACACTTTGAAATCTGAGGCAATGTTTGAACACAAATGGCTAAAAACTATTGAAGATAAAAGCCTGACATTTTTCCAGCTTTTCTTACCATAAAAGAGAATCAGGAACTGTAATTTGGGACAGTGGTATAAAAAATGTCTCGCTTGTTAAATATGAAAACCAATTCAAGCAGACCTGTAAAATCTCATATTTGAGACTTTACAGGTCCTCCTCCTCCTCCCTTTCATTTGCCTCGATCTCACCCTCCTCTGTCACAACAACCCTCTGCATGTTTTCCTTCACTAAATCCATGAAGCTCCCTTGAGGTCTTCCTTTTCTCCTGCCTGCAGCTCCATCATCAATGCCCGGTATATCCTCTATCCCTCCTCTGCACATGTCCATACCATCTCAGCCTTGCCCCTCTAACTTCTCTCTCCAAACTGCTCAACCCTATCTGCCCCTCTGATGTACTTATTTCTGGTGTAGGTCTGGCTTTAAATTTTTGGTTAAACATATAAAGACTGGGTGTAGGGCTGGAATCATTAGCTTAAAAACATTATTATCATTACTGAATGCCAGTTGCAGTGTTTGTTATAACCCACTTTAATTCTGTTTTTATACAGATACCACCTGAAGGCAAAGAATAAAGTGAAAGTAGTTGATTTACCTTTACTTCTTCACACACCTGGTCATCTTTTCCCCTTGGCACCTGGCTGTTTTCTCACCTGCATCTCCACCAAGCAGCCTTTGCATTCCGGGGCCAGCTGCAGACATGGAGTGAGTTTATGTTTCATTTCTCCTTCACAAACACAGAAGCTTTTAGCTTGTACTTTGAAATACCTGTTGCTCTCCCTCTCTTCCTGCAGTTGGGCCACACCAGCTGCCAAGCTCAATCCTTACACTCGAGCCCGCATGACAGAAGCCTGGCAGCAGCATGCAGTTGCACCACCTCAGGTTGTCCACACCATCCCTCCGGGTGCTGAGAACGCATTGGGCTGTGCTGTGTATGGTATCGTACTGCAGCCAGACACTACGTCGCTACAGCAGCATGGACAGCAGAGCCAGCATGGACAGCAACACAGTGGGAGTCAGCAGCATGTAGGTGGGCAGCACAGTCAGCAGCAGCAGCACCCTGCCCAGGCCCAGCAGACGTCCCTTCAGGTTGGGACAGAGGGAGGACACAAGTGTGGGGCTTGTGGACATGATATCTCCCACCTGGCAAACCCACATGAACATCAGTGCATGGTGACTCAGGACAGGTCATTCCAGTGCACTCAGTGCATGAAGATTTTCCACCAGGCAACAGACTTGCTGGAGCACCAGTGTGTTCAGGTGGAGCAGAAGCCGTTTGTGTGCGGGGTGTGTAAGATGGGCTTCTCCCTGCTCACTTCTCTCGCCCAGCACCACACATCGCACAACAGCACCAACCCAATGAAATGTTCAATATGCGAGAAGACCTACCGGCCCGGCTCTTCTGGCAGCGCTACACCCAACTCCTCGAGCAGCTCCCAGCAGCCCAGCAGTGATGGGGCGTCAGCCAGCAGCAGCTCGTCCATTCTGCCGTTCCCCTCGGCCCGAGACCGGCCCTACAAATGTTCCGTGTGCCAGAAAGGCTTCAAACACCTCTCAGAACTCACGCGGCACGAGAGGGTTCACACGGGGGAAAAGCCCTTCAAATGTGACACGTGCGACAAAGCCTTCAGCCAGTCGTCACACCTGCAGCACCACCAGCGAACACACAGCAACGAACGTCCATTTAAGTGTGCTGTCTGTGAAAAGAGCTTCAAGCACCGCTCCCACTTGGTGCGCCACATGTACGTGCACTCGGGTGAGCACTTGTTCAAATGCAACTTATGTGAACTGCACTTCAAAGAGTCTTCAGAGCTCCTTCACCACCCTTGCCACCCGCAGGGTTCTCGGCCGTTTCGCTGTGCCACCTGCGGTAAGGGTTTCAAGCGGCCATCTGACCTTCGCCAGCACGAGCGCACACACTCAGAGGAGCGTCCGTTCCACTGTGACGAGTGTCAGATGAGTTTCAAGCAGCAGTATGCACTGGTGCGCCACAGCCGCACTCATAAAGACCCCACAGACCGCCCATTCAAATGCAATCTGTGCGACAAGGGCTTCATGCAGCCCTCTCACCTCCTCTACCACCAGCACGTCCACGGCATGGACAACTTGTTCAAGTGCGCCTCATGCCAGAAGGAGTTCAGCCAGTCAGGAGAGCTGCTCAGGCACAAGTGCGGGGAGTCGTCCAACAACTCGCCTGACAAGCCATACAAGTGTGACGTTTGCGGCAAAGGCTACAAGAAGAGTTCCACGTTACAGCGTCATCAAAACTCGCACTGCCAGGAGAAGCCCCTCAAGTGCTCGCTCTGCGACCGCCGCTTCCTGTCCTCTTCAGAGTTTGTGCAGCATCGCTGCGACCCATCGCGGGAAAAGCCACTGAAGTGCCCTGACTGTGAGAAACGTTTCAAGTACTCGTCGGACCTGAACCGACACCGGCGCGTGCATACAGGCGAAAAACCGTACAAGTGCGGTCATTGCAATAAGGGCTTCAAACAACGCGAGCACTTGACCAAGCACCAGAGCACGCACTCCAGAGAGGGTCAGTTCAAGTGTGTTTGGTGCGGAGAGCGTTTCAGTGACTTGGGCTCCTTGCAGGACCACACAGTGCAGCACACAGCTGATGGAGGGGGTTACCCTGTGCCCCAGTGCATATAAACCCTTGACGTCTTAGTTTGAACTTTTGTCTGTCCCTTCTGGGCTATTTATTCAGCCTAACATTAACCACACTTTCAGGAGAGTCCTGAATTGTTGTATTCATTCCAACAGTGCTACATCAGGGTTTTGTTGCTCTGCTAAACTGCCCAGTTAATGTTACTCCAAGTCTTGTCACTCCATAAAAACTGAACATTTTTTTTTGTCTCTTCTTAAATCTGGTCCTTATTTTAATAAACCCAACCCTTACCACAACCACGTAACTCCCAGGAACAAGTGCCATATTGCAGGTTGATCTAGCAGATCCACCCTAATTTCCTCCCCTCAGAAATGAGCAGAATCAGAATAAGAAGCATCCCTGTTACGTCGGTAAAAAGTAAGACAGGATTTGTTGTTTTTAAAACAGTTTGGTAGGATGTTTAAAAGAGTATTGAGTAAATCATTCAGGCTGAGTCGCAACTTTTAGTATCCACTAAAGTGGAGTCCTCTTGTTTTTCTTCTTCTTCTCCCCTCTTGCTACTATAGCCCTTTTCAAACATGGGATGCAAAGCATTCCATTAAGGTGATAGCAGATTGTCATTCAGGCATAGGTCATATTTACGTTATTGGCGCCCATGGTCTCATTCAGACATGCATCAGACCTACTATGGTACTCATGCAAAATCTTTTCATACCTCGAGAAAAAAAGCTTGAGTGTCATCAGTATTGACTCCAGACTTTAGATTCTTTTCTCTGTGTGCGCTGCAGCAGAGAGATGTTTCTTCTGAAATTGGAAAAGCAGAAGAGCATCACAGAGGAATTATTTAACTATAATTCTAGAAACTAGAATTTGACTTAAAGAGATCAAATGTTTTGTACACAATGAAATGAGGAATTCAGGAAGTCATGTGTGTAATCTCAGTTAACGTGTCCACTTGTCCTGTATCGAAACTGATACTTAAGAGTTTACGAGGTCTGACTCTGATCTTGTAGGATTGCCATTGCGACTTTTACATAAAAGTGACCCGAGTGCTCATTTACATGAAGTTTACTCATTTCGATGGTGTCAGTTTAATGGAAAAAAACTGCATGTCTGCAATGGGTTTGTGATGACTGCTCTTGGCCTCCCTTCAGTTTCTTCCCCTCTCATTATTCCCTACATCTTTCCTCTGCTTCCTGCTCTTCCTGACTCAGCCTGTCACTGTTTAGTATCAGAAGTTTGCAAAGTGTGACTTTCCATACCGCCCTCCAAGACACGCATGCACTCACTTTAATATCTTTGGGTAAAGAGTGGTCTGAAATGCTTTGGGTATCCTTAACCTCCATTTTTATTTTTACTCTTCTTATTAAAGAAGTGGCCAGTGAAGGCCTCATTTTACACCAATTAGCAATAACATAGCAGCCAAAGGTGTTGACCCAGTGTGTTGGAACAAATTCAATCCACAGAGGCACCACAGGCCCCCAAAGATCTGCTGCCAATGTCAGAGCTTTTTTTGGCTCCACGAGAGGCTCTAATGCAATATTAGGCTGGTGGTTTTAATGTTATGGCTGATCGGTGTATGTGAAGTGAAACGGAATTGGGGATTTGGGAATGCGTTGTCCTACGGTTAAATAATTCTATGTGTGAACAGTATAAAGCTACACCCTGTGGTGTGTAGACTAATCAGCCAGCCCAAATTTAAGTCTGCAAAAGCTTCAGCTGTTCTAATCCTTCAATACAGAAAAATATATTTCACACTAATGTACTATTCCTGCAGAGGTCAGTGCTGTCGTGCATTTAAAAGTGTCAAAGTCTCTCATCCTCATCCTGTATATAACTCTGGATGTGTGGGTGTGCTTAGCCAGATGAGTCGGAAATGTCTTTCTTATGAAAGTAGGTATTGAAGAGCTGTTTTTGTAATCTTGCTACTTTTTACCACGTGAAATGTTATGAAAAATGCTTTTTTCTTTCTTTTCTTTTTTTTTTTTGTATTTCGTTTTCATTTTTGTAGTCCATGTAGTGACTGTGCCAGTGCGTCGCGAGGAGTCTCAAAGAGAAACCCGCACATGAGTCTGAATGCGTGAATGTAAACGGTGTTCTGTCAAACAGGGAAATTCAGACTGAAGTGAATTGTAGTAGAATTATTTCAACCAACCTGCCTTTTTCTATTTCTTTGTTATTACTGTTGTTATTACTAACTGTACTGGTCTTTGTGAGAGCTGTTTCTGCAGGACTGTCCTGCAGCATGTGTTGAATAATTTCCACGGTTTGAAAGACCTGTTAAATCTGTTTGTCCTGCTACGTACGACGTCGTGTCTGTCAGGGTGGGTTTATTACCAGAGAGACTGGCTCCTTCCTCTCCTCTGAAAGCTATGAGATTGTAGTTGTGCTAAAGGGTCCTGGAACACCAGTTAGTTTACATGTTGGCTGTGAACGCCGTGAATGCTCGATTCATGGTTTGAGTGCAGTATTGAAAAGAACCGAGTACACACTGAGGAGACAGAAGTAACTTTATTTTTTTAAATTCTAGCTTGCAGTTCTTTTCTTTTTGTTTTCGCCTTAAAAGTGGGGCCGCGGTGCCTCTCTGCCTCATCTACTCCTTTCTGTTTCTATCCACCATCATTATTATTATTATTATCATTAATTATTTTTTTACTTTTATGAATCTGGTATTGAACGATGTTCAGAACAAGGTGGATTTGAGGTTTAAAAAACAAAAGTACTGTAAGTTTGTTTGTTTTTAATTAATGTTATTTGAATTGATATGAATATCTGTATTCCTGGAGGGAGAGACCAGGGCCTTGGGGTAGGTGTGCCACAGCTTTGGAAATGCAGAATTACTATGACACACACACATCAGGAATCACTGGGGCTGGGTTCATATTTTGCCAAGAAACGCAAGTGTGCAAGGACTAGTTGATCGGTGCTGACACATCATTAGATGTGTATAATAGAAAATAGTCGCTCAAGTTGCAGAATAAGGACCTCACTTATGTGTATTAATAATAATAATAATAATAATAACAACAACAACGTACAAATGTATGTTCCAAGCCAAAGATTAACCTAATGCCAGCCAAGCAGCACTGTTACAGTGATTAGTACTCCTGACCTTGGCTGCCTGGATGCATTATTTTATTTCTTTTTTGTTCATTTTTTATGTCGTAGAGTACTGTTTGGGTCGGACCAAAAGCTACAGTGAGGAAATCTTCAAAATCAAGGGGGGTGGGTGGGTTTTTAAAAATTTGTCATATCTGATGAGCAAACAGAGGAAAACATTTTATACAAGCACAAATGATTACCCCCTACCCTCCTGCAGTGAAAGGCCAGTAAAGGCACCAGTTAACCCACCCGTTGTTTTCTGTTTCCTTTTCAGTTCCAATAAATAACCCCGTCAGACCCTGGTGTCTCTTGCTCTCTGCATGCTTGCCGTGTTAGTTCCTGTGTTTCTGTCTTTGGGAACCGGTGTCACCAAGCCCTTCCTCCACACAGCGCCATTCCCCCCGATGTCATTTCTTATTTCTTTTTTTCCCTTTTTTTTTCGTCCAACCCCTCCCTCCCAAATTGTACTGTAGTTCATGTGAATGATGTTGAAAACAAACCTTTGAAAAGAAAAAAACTTTGTGGCGACATACAGTACGTGTACATTCATGCTAAGATTATCTGTATGTATGTAGCATTCAATTACAAACGGCACTAACAAATAAAACTTTTTTTCCATTTATAAATCTATAAGATTAATGAAGTTATTTGGTAAATGGCCTGTATTTGTATAGCGCTTTACTTAGTCCCTAAGGACCCCAAAGCGCTTTACACTACATTCAGTCATTCACCCATTCACACACACATTCCACACACTGGTGATGGCAAACTACATTGTAGCCACAGCCCAAAGCCCATCAGTATTTTGGAACTAAAGCCTTCCTGGAATTCGCACGTTCACCTCGTTAGATACCGAGAAGCCCTTCGACCGTGTCAAAACCTGTATACGTCCATCTGAAAACAGTTTTTCTTAGTTAAAATAAAAATCTGAAATCCAGTATGTCAGATTATTAGACCATTTCATTTCAATTACCATTCAGACATTACAAATGTTATACAATTCTCAGTTTAGTTCAGCACATGCAGCTTCAATCATGGGGAAAACTGCTGACTCGACAGCTGTCCAGGTGACGATCATTGATTTGCTGAAACAGCTGGCTGTTTGCAGAGTGCTGTACGGAAGCATATTAACGGTATTATGCATCTTCTACCCTATTATGGTAAGAGACACTCCTGAACCAGAGACGTCAGAAGCGTCTTACCTGAGCCAGGGAGAACAACATCTGGATGTGGACCTCCTCTCAGATGAAGGAACAGAGCGGTAGTGAAGTCCCATGTGAATGTCCTGCACTGTGTGATAATTTGTGGTGTTGGTGGTGGTTGGTCAACTCCAAAGTCAATAGAGTGTCTAGGACTTTTTAGAGAAATTCAGTAAAATCTTCTTAAGAGCTTTATGGAGACAGCAATTTCCTTTCAGCTTCTACTCATAATGCCAAAACTGCTACCAAATAGTTTGGTGACCATGTTATTACTGTGCTTGATTGACCAGCCAGTTTACAATCACCTAAACTCCACAGAAACTCTGTGAAGTATTGTCCAGAAGAAAATGAGAAACACCCAACCCAAAAACACAGATGAGCTCAAGGCTCATATCAAAGTAACCTGTAACACCTCAGCAGAGATTGCCTCCATGCCACACTGCACTGATGCAATAATTCATGGTAAAGGAACCCCAACCAAGTACTAAGTGACCACACTTTAGAATTGGAACATTTCTCTATCAGGAATCCTTTTTTGATTAATACTGAATTTCTGATTGTCAATCAATAATAATTAAAATTAAAACAAAAGAAGCCTTGATATGTCTCATGATGAATATTGAATTCATCCATGAAAATATATGAAATTTACCAGACGTTTTTGGCTTCAGATGTAAAATACTATTTAATATTACGTTTGAAATAGATGATTTTTTTTTCAATCATGTTCTAATATGTTTCTTTCTTACATGAAAGAAACACATTAGAAAGCATAGCAGGGTTGTTGTTATTATTACTCATTAATTAACAAAAAAATTGAGAATATTATTGTAGAACTATTACAAAATACTATAATGAGATATGTATATTCTTTTAAAAAAAATCCATGCTACCAAGTTCAAATTTAAGGCCAGAGTTGAACTCAAAAGGTAAAATAGAAACAACGAATTGTATTTCATACTTGAGACAACTCCAGTTCATATGAGACAAATTTCATTAAAACAGAGTGAACAGCAAGGGTGGCAATCTGAAAACTGAAGAAGTTTCGTAGAACCTCCAGGGGACCTTCAAGAATGTTCCCAGATGTTTCCCTAAAGGTTATTAAAAAACAACAACAACAACAACAACAAACAAACAAACTTAAGGGAACCTCCAGGAAAAGCTTCCTAAAGGTTTTCATCTAGAATGTTTTCACATTTTGGAGAACATTCTAATTGAGCAAGGTTGCGCTTTGCTGGGTGAAAGTGTGAAAATTTTACAATTTTTCCAAGTGCGCTCGAGAGCATATCTAGTTTTAGGAAAGTGACAGGAGCAACTAAAATCTAACGAGTTCTGCCTTAGAGAGGTAGTTTTTGCACCTTGCTTACAAACAGACGAGACGACACCTGTTACATACCGGAGTCAGCTTTGTTTTTGTTTTACTTACTTTTGCACTCCGTTTTTAAATAGTTGAGAAATCCGTCACATCCTTTTCGCCAGGGGGCGCTGTGGCCCGGCTATCCACTGGAAGGTCTCGTTCCTCATTTTCACCCCGGCAGCCAGCGGCTTTCACATCCGGGCGGCTCTCTTGCGCCTCTTCAATCGCAATCCGCTTCCCTTCCCTGCGCTCTCGACTAGGGGAGGTCCGCAGGTGCAGAAGAATCCCCTTGAATTGTGGGGTCTCCGTGAGCGTGTGGCACCGGGCCTCCGAGGCGCTGCTTACCCCGCACAGCCGATCGCACATGACGCTGTCTCCGCCGATGGTGGTGCACGGCGCCGAGCGCTCCCCGTCGGTGCGACATCCTCGCGCTCAAGTAGCATCGCAGGCTACCGTTAGCTAACATCATCGATCTCTCCGCTACTCCACCCCCTCCTCTCCCCGAGATCGATCCCCGCTGTCGATCCATCACATCGGCTTTCGGTTGATAGCGAACACCGGCCCACGGTGGGCACCCCTCATTCCCGGACCAGCGCAGGAAGGCCGCCTGTTTCTCCTCGGATTTGGGGCCCGCAAAGAGCAACGTTAGCCTCGGAGTTTAGACCCGTAATTTTTAGACCACCGACCTCCTTTCCAGCCCCCTCTGTGGCCTTTCAGGGGTCCGGTTCTTCTCTACCTCAGTGCCCCGATGCTTACCCGTCCCTGTGTGTAACCTCAGCTGCTAATCACTCCAAGATCCACCACCCCCTCCCCGTCTCTGCTGCTTCTGTTAACCCCACCAAGGAGTGCTGCTCGGCGGGCAGTGACTGCGGCTTTTCCCGGCGGACATCCCTGGTTTTCTCATCATTCCTGCCTCCACTTTTCTGACTCTGGTTGCTTTTCTCTGCACGATAGCTGGCTGGCCAGCTCCGCTTTACACCCACACACGTTATCCCCATTCATACAACCCCGCCACCCCCCCCCCCCCCATTTTAGTCTGCCACCCACATCCCAGCAGATCTCCGTGACAGGCGCCCCACGGCACCCGAGCCACGGGTCTCGCCATGCCGGGTCCGGTGGCCGGTAGCAAAGCCCGTGTGTACGCAGACGTCAACACGCTGAAGACCCGCGAGTACTGGGACTACGAGGCCCACGTACCCAACTGGAAGTGAGGACATTTCTGATTACTGCAGCGTGCATGATAATCGTATGATAAGGGATTTCTGTGGAGGGGAAATGTGGCAGATGGGCGTCTATTATTATACATTTAGCTGTGAGGGTGTGATGACACCATGTCTCCCAACCTTCAAGCCTGCTGTTCTTCACTGTCTGACACTTTCCTCCTCCTTACCTCCATCTCTTTCACCTATCCAGCCTGACTTGTGTAACATTTTGGCTTGGTATCAGAACCAGAAGTCAGCGGGTAGAACATTTAGAATCAGCTTATAGACTGGCTTAATTGTATGTATCTGGGGAAAAAAATTCATACTCCTGTTTTTCTGGCTGTCCCTATAGCAACCAGGAGGACTACCAGCTGGTTCGAAAGCTGGGCAGAGGGAAGTACAGCGAAGTGTTCGAGGCTATCAACATCACCAACAATGAGAAGGTGGTGGTCAAAATCCTGAAGGTGAGCAGATTGATTGGGACAGCACTGCCATCATGGGCATTTTTATTACATTTTAAAGAATAACTATTATTTAATAATATTTTATTGCCAAATATATCTGCAAACACTGTTACAGAGCCTTATACTTACAATACCGCCAGTTGTGAAAAGCTATTAGATAAATACACAGACTGTATATAAAAGGTGGGAGAATTCTGTGTAATGGTGTATGCATTCGCCTATGCTAAAGATCCTGAGTTCGATCCCAACAGGAAATAAAAATCTCTCGGGCATTGCATTAAGTCAGATATGTGGATCTACCTGCTGTAGTGAGCCCTTGTGAATATGGGAGTAGCTAAAAGTAGCTTTTAGTACTTAAATACTACACTTTCAACAAAACTCAGGGATAAACTTGTTATAGCACATTTAAATCCATATCAGAGCATTCCATTAAAATGCTCCTAAATCAACAGCACAAATGAGGGTGAGAGAGCTGTTGGCTACAGCTCTTTGCATTGAGGTGCATTTCACCCCTATATACTTGTTATGAAAATGGATTTTAGCTCTTGAGAACAAAACAGTCTCCTGTAGCACAAAGCAAACATCCTTATTTTTGCTGTAAAGTTTGGTAATTTAACACGGAAGCCTTTTGGGATCGATTTACTTCTGGAACAGGCCTCAAGTGGCCATTTAAGGAACTGCAGTTTTTGGCCGTGGAGATTTCTGCTTCAATTAATGTGAATTTTAAGAAAACCTCAAAGCAGAGTTTGACCAGCTGATGATGTATGACCGCATAAATAATTGTTAAATTAATGAATAATGAAGACATAGCTTTTTTAGTCTTGAGTATTTCCTGAATAATTAGTCTTTTGCTAGGCTAGGCAGGTTATTCCAAACATCCCTTTGCCTGAGTACGTTTTCCACCTCCTCCTGGAAGATCCTGAGGTGCTCCCAGACCAGATGAGATGTCTAGTTTCTCCAGCGAGTTTTAGGTCAGTTGTGCGTGCCCTGAAAACCACCAAAGGAAGGCACCTACCACGCTTGGGGGGGGGAACTCTTCCCCCATCATTTTGCAGCAGAGAAACCTGGCCTCAGTCGTGGTGTTGCTGACTCTCATCCCAGCTGCTTAAATGAACCCAAAGACATATTTCTTAAAATTCTGGCAGCGTGAAAGGATTATTTTTTGTCTTAAACCCTGCTAATGTGCTGAGACCGTGTAAGCTGAAAATAGATGCACCTTAGCTTTCCAGTTTTCCTGCATTTGTCAAGTTTAGATTACATGTTTGTTGAATTAGTGATTAAAAAAACTCCAACATCAGAGTCCAAAGTTTTTTCCTGACAAACATTTTGCCAGATGGAAAAAAACAAACAAACTTGGGCCGCTCTGCCCGATCGCCTAAACAGCTAGCGGGCCAGTGATGGCAGCTCTGGGTCACTCAATCACTGCTGATCTGGAGCTAATTGCAGCCCTGCAGTTAAGCCAGCGAGCAAAGCCCCCTGCTGCTTTTGGAAAATCCCAGATGAAGATTAACGAAGTTGGTTCCAGCAGGATGATGACGTGTGGTTACTGTGCTGCAGAGAACTGCCAAACATTTGCATCACATCAGTAATAAATATAACTAATAATAAAGGCAAATATGGGAAATAACCAAACTCCTTAAATTAGGTGCTGACACAAAGCTCCATTTGTAAGACGTAGGTGGTGCGAACACTAAAACCGGCTTGGATTGACTGGCTCTATTACTGCTGCCTCACTACTGGTGGATTAAGCTAATTGAGTACACAACATTCATATATCCAAGTCATTTGAGCCCTTCTTAAAAACAGCCAGTAGAGTCTTCTTTTTCTGCTCGGATCACAGCATAAATATCTAGATTTTTAGCTGTAGACCCTGCGTTTGATTCGTTTTTGTCATGTCACAGTTAGTAGTCACTATTTAACATGGTTTCTAAACAACTATATGACTAAGTGCAAGAGGTCTAACCCCTAAAAAAAATTGAGTGATGCCTGTGACAGATGAGGATTAGCTGACAGTCACTTAAATGGAAACCTCAGACTGAGTGAAGCTAAGAGATGCTGAAGAATGCAGCAGCAGCAGCGACAGTGCAAGCAGAGTCAGCAGATATGAGGCGGGAGTGAGAAGAAGCAGCAGGGCAGCAAACCTTTCAGATTTTACATCTTTTCCTCTGCTGTTTTTCATTTATTCTGAGACTGCTCTGTTAAATCTTTTTTATTAAATCTGGCTGTTTTGTTTTTCATGCTTGTTTTAGCCGGTCAAGAAGAAGAAGATCAAGCGAGAGATCAAAATCCTGGAGAACTTGCGAGGAGGGACCAATATCATCCGTCTGGTGGACACAGTGAAAGACCCAGTGGTAGGCTTGCTAATAGCATGTTTATGTTTTTATGAAGTGTCAAAATGAATCAAGATGTAAAACTAGGGCTAGAGTATGAGCAGCCACAATGTCAGCCAGAGATGCAGCTACTAGATTAAAGCTCCGTCTTTCTGCCTTCTTTGTTTCCCCGTCATTCTCTCAAGAAAACAAACTGTCCCAAGCTCACAGCATTGTGAATAATTACATTTATATTAGGTCTTTGATTTAATGTCAGCCAAATAAGGGATGCGCCATTCTCACTGTTACTTTCCCCCAGATTAAAATGAGTAAACCGGGCTGACTGGAACCATTTTTTTCAGCTACAAGTTGGTGTCAGTTTAGAGGCTGCAGTGTTTACCTTAAATACTTCCAAGGCAGCCATGTTGTTCTTCCCATTGTATGTTCGGAAAATTGCTGCACTTCTTGGTGAATTGCATTTGCCGACTGTCGGTGAGTGGAGAAGTGTGAAACTAATGGTACAAAAAGATTTTGTAGTATGTTTCAGCTCCATAGGTATTCACACTGTTGTATTATTATTACAGCCAGTTCCCTCTTGTTTTGTTTTCTTTTGGGGCGGTGTTGAGCCAGAAGGAAGCAAATGCTAGCTGCTGTGGTTAGAAATATGCAACTGTAGGTTTTCTGGTTGCATCACACAGAAATGCATGTAAAGGATGATTTGCTTCGTCTCATAAGTGCACCAGCACCACTGACAAGGTGAAGACGTTCAGTTTGGTGAGGAAAATGATCTAAAGCGAGGCTGTTGTGGCATTTCATTTGCCTCTGAAGACGGATGGTTGAGCTGGGAGTGACTTTACTCTCAAACTGTATTCCAGTAGTGAAGTTGGAAAATCAAGGAAAACATGATTTGCTTTGCTCCTTAGTGAGGTCGAGCTCTTTGTGCGTCAGTAGAAATACAACACGGGGCTCTTTTTGTGCTTAAAAAGGTGCTGCAGCACATTCACGGATAGTGCCTGATCAATGCTCTGCGTACGGCTCATTTAGCGAGTCACAAATGCGCTGCTCTGACTCGAAATCCTACTTCAGGGGCATTGCAGTTGAAAACTGGGAAGTTACACTTCAGCTGGAACTCTATCATGCTAAATTCTATACATCAGTCTAATGAAAACTTATGAGTTATAAAACAAAATAATTAAATAACCTCCATGCAGTCGTCATAAAGGGGTAAAGTAGCCATAGGAACGAGCCATCGTCATAGCAAGCTTGTTTGCCTGCTGCTGTAAAGTTGGATATTTTAACACGGCCAGCTGTGTGAAATCATTGCTTCTCTTTTGTTTTGTTTTTGCCTCAAGTGGCCATTTGAGGAACTGCAACTTTTCTTTTTAGCACCTGGATCGCTGGTTTATTGTGGCATTGTGTGCTCACCTGAGCATTTGTTTGTTCGCATGACAAATACTGCAGGAAGCCCCTTACGACATCGTTGTCTTTAGCAAATGATAGACTCTGTGTCGGCACGAGAAACAAAGTAATCTTATAATTCCAGTTTTGCTGTAATTACCGTGTGATTGTTTTGGCTCTCAGCTTCCCATCGGACCTAAAATTTGTGGTGTTTTAATTTTTGTTTTGTAGTCAGCAGAAGTTACAAGAGTTTTATCATTTGACCACTTATTTGTTTCTATATTCTGTGTTTTCAATCTGAAATCCACCGCGACGACCAGACTGGATATCTCCTTTTTACAATTTTCTGAGCTGGGACACATCAACCGACCAGGAAGGAAGGATATTTTTAGGCAGTGGAAATGCTCTGACTAAGCCAGGAGGCCTTGTTCCAGTGCAGCGGTGGGAACCCTGCGGGGTCCTTTGTCTGTTTGTTCCTGTGAACTTCATTGGGTTAGAAAATGATCATTGTATGCACAGCTTTTTGAGTGCACGGCTGAGTATCAGGGATGATTCAAATGGTTGTATCGTTCGTCCTGTTTGGGTTGAAATCACACGGTGGGGGCTGCCAAATCACTGGTTTATCAGGTGATTGAATCAGAAATAAGCGTATTCCTGATTTATATATTTCTCTCTCTGTGGTGTTAATTGTTTGTTTTTCCTCCTGATTTCTCTCCACACCCTTCTCATGCTCTCTTTGGTGGCTGTATAGTCCAGAACGCCAGCACTCGTCTTTGAATGCATCAATAACACAGACTTCAAGGTACAATCCTCGCCTCTTTCCTTCATTGCTTGGTGCCAAGTCTCTCATAGCTGCAATCAGTAAGGCTGAAAGAGCAGCAAACCTCAGTGCTTATTTGTGTTATTTTTCTCCCCCTGCAGGAGTTGTACCAGAAGTTGACAGATTACGATATCCGTTTCTATATGTATGAACTACTGAAGGTGAGACATCTCAGCTTTAGCAAACATCGTAGTTTTGTTTTGGATGCTTACATTATTCTACTTTACAGAAACAAAATAATTTCACAAAAACCAAAAACTACCAGTGTCAGTATTGTTAGCCCCCTCGTCTCCTGACCAGTTCTGATGGTATTCTGCCACGGACCTTGGGCTTCAGATTTCAAGTCAGGACTTTGTGCAGGCCAGTCAGTAACGGTCACTTTGGTCTTCTAGAAGTCGTTCTTCATCAGGAGCTACATATGTTTTGGGTTGCTGTTGTGTAGGAAGACAAAGCGATGACCCAGACCCAGTTTCACTCCTGACTGCTTGAGGTTTTTTGAAAATCTTCACAGATCCTTCTTCCTTTTCTTGATTCCTTCCACCTCGACGAGATTCCCGGTTCCAGACTCGCCAACCTCCGCTGTGGGGACGGTGCTTTTCCTCCAAATATAAGCAGTGTCTCTCTGCAGTATATATAAACTTTCTTTAGGTCATTAAAGTTTTAAACTGTGTACAAATTTGATGATTAACCTAATTTTACAAGCTTTGAGTGTTACCAATTTAAAGGACGTCATTTCGCAGCAGTGTGTTTTGTTATGGCTTAATGAAAAGGTCTGTTTTTCAGGGGGCTAATAATATTGTCTATAATATTTCTGTTATAGAAATAATTAATGCTGTCTAAAGAAAACTAGTGAGTTTAGAAATGCTATCTTGAAAATCTGTTCTGTTTACCAAAAAAAGAAGCACTTTAATATGTTTTTATGTTGGTGTGTATGTGTGTGTGTGTCAGGCTCTGGACTACTGTCACAGTATGGGAATCATGCATCGTGATGTCAAACCTCACAATGTGATGATCGACCACCAGTTGAGAAAGGTAGGCAGTGCTCTGTGTAGTCTTATTTTGTTCTCCCCTCACACCCCCACACTCACCCTCCCTCACTGGTTATTTTCACCACGGCTTTTCATTCCCATCTTTTGTTATCTCTCTCTCTTTTTTTTCTTTTTTTTCCCATTTTGAAAAGCAGTTCTTATTGCATTAGCGTGGGCTTTCAAATACGCAGCGTCCCTGCGCGAGTGCATTAGGCATGAGAACCTTAAAATAAACACAGATGTAATTTCCATCTACGTAAATGTCAGGCTCACTGCACACTGTTGGTGCATTTTCATTAGCTATTAGAATCAGATAATTAAAGCGTTTATGATCATCAGTCTGCGGATGCCTCAGGTCACTTTTTATAGGTTATGATGTTACTTAAAAAACAAGACCTTTCCAACTCTCTCGGTTACTTCTGACAGCATGTAGTCCTACGTGTATGTGAAGGACTATGGATCTATTTTCTGTCGAGAGTCGCTTTCTCCAGAGCGCGAAAGGCACTCCGTCTCTCTCGTCTCTCTTCCACTTCCAGCGTGAGGAGTGAGCAACACTAACAGAAAGGAAATCCACTAATCAGCACAGCACATCACAAACACCACAACAAATCAAAAACTGGTCTGTTTTAACTGCTCACAGCTTTAGTGACTTAAGGTTAGGCAGCTCGCTGCCACACTGGTTATAGATTATTTTAAATACATGACGATAGATACTTTGATCCCACAGGGGAAATAATTGTTTAAAAGCAGCAGGATAAATAATAAAAACAGTACAATTTTCAATAATTAAATAATGTAGTTAAAGTAAAAGTGCCACAGGCGCATAGTGACGGCCTTAAAATGAGAGAGTGCGAAAGCTTTATAGATGGAACAGGGATAAAAATGTGGTTAAACTAAAGAAGAGTAAAAAGTAAGACTGAGATTGTGCAAAGTGTAATAATAAATATGTACATGGTAAAGAAAGAAGCAGTCTAAAGTCTGCCTGGACAAATTTTGTGAGCATGCTACAGTCAAGTCTTAAAATGAGTCCTGTGGGAAAAACTGAGTGCGCCTCACTGCTTCTATATGAATTATGAGGATAAGTAACAGAATGCACCTGAGTGGTCATCAGCAAATAGGAGCGCTTCTATTAAAACAGACATTTTTTGCAGTGTGCTGGTCTGGAGCATTCGGGTGTATGAATGCACCTGCAACCCACAGGCTACATCTCAGTCTACAGGCCTCAGTCAGCATATTAAAGGTTAAAGTTCATGACAGCGCAATTAGACAAACATTGAATCAGGTGTGGCTTGTTTGGAAGTGTTACCATGAGAGAGTACGGTGGCCCTGAGAGGTCAAACAGACTGCAACATAAGAAGACACCAGCAAATAGAAAAATTGTAAAAGCTCACAAAGCTCTGGGGACCAAATAACGTTACAGAACAGTGGCGGAAGTGGCATGCTAACAGTAAACAGCTAATGGCAAACATGTATGTACAGTATTATATGAATATGTGATTCAAAGGGTTAGGGTTAGCATCTTTTCTCATTCACAGCACGGTTGAACCTTCTGCTTTGAGTCTTTTTGTTTCTGTCACTTCTCCCGCTGGACTGTCAAGTTATTGTGTCCCGAGAAACACTTTCTGTTGTGCTAAATTCAACTTTTGTTGTGTTTCGTGTGCTTTCGCAGTGTTTGTCTATTTTCTGGTGGTTTCTTAAGTCGCGGTATATTTGACGTCTCAGGGCCACTGTAGCAAAAGATGTTCTCTATAAAACAAGAACATCGCAGCATGGTTTAGGTCTGTAAAGTTGAATGTGAACAGATGAGATCGAAGTGAAAATGCTTGGTCACAACGTACAGCAGCACATTTGGTGAAAACCAAAGACAGCAAGCATATCAGGACAAATACCACATATGCACTTTGGCGACAGTGGGAGGGAAAAATGTGAAGCGATTTGTCAATTTGGCCCAAATTGGAATAGAATAATGATCTCGAGCACAGCAGGATTGCTGAAAAAGAAAAGAATCCAGGTGCTGCAGTGGTCCAGTTAAAGTCCAGACCTCAACTTGATTAAAATGCTGTGTCAGCACCTTAAGAGAGCCATGCATAAACAAATACCCGCAAATGCACTGAACCAACACTGAACGGAAGAAAAGGCCAAAATTCCTCCAAAGCGAGACTGATGAAGTCATCAAAATATTAAAATTCCTGTATGCTCAGAGCAAAGTCATATTTAACTCTGACACATTTGACATTTACAAGCCTTCACCGGGAAGTTAAATACATTTAATGCCCCAGAAAGCCTGCTTTCTAATAATGTATTCACAATAGGAATCATTGACTAGTTTGATATTTTTCATTTTAAAGCCAGTAATATCTATGTATCAGATAAGAAATCACATGTTTTATTTGTTTACATCATGGTTTTTTTTGTGCTTTGTGTGAAAGCAGTAGCAGATCCTGTTTCCTGATTGAAAACCATTCGGTTTTTAATGTTGCAACTTATGTAGGTCGAACTGCGATCTTGAGTTTACTCAGAAACAGCAGCGTCGCGGGAATAAAATCTGATGACGGAAGGGGAAAAAAATGGGTTGCTGCAGAAGTGACAGAAATCAAATTCATCAAAAAATGTTGCCAACAGTTAGCATAACAAAAATATCCAAAGGATGTCATCCTCTGTCAGTAAGACGTCTCAAAGGCACACAGGCATTTCCAGCGGTGCCACAAGGAAATGAGCAGCAATGTGAAGCTGAAATGCAGAAATCTGCGTGCAGCAGACGAAAAGCCGACTTCCCCTTGAAACGTGGAGATGTTCGGAACAAGCAGAGTGTGGACTTGCAGCCAAAAAGCCTTTTCTCTGAACTGGCAACAAAGTGCTCAAACTCAGCTACACACACAAAGCTCGAGAGCAGAAAAATGGCAGCAGGGAGTCAAAATTTGAAGTATTTGGTTTGAACAGACCACATTTTGTTCAGTGAGCTGGAGGGCACTTCAAGGACTAGTTTCTGCAGGGAACAGTGAAGCTCAGTGGAGGCTATGCTGGGTAGAATAAGTTCTCTGTGGAAAGAAATTCAGACTGCAGGTTTATCTTTATTACAAGAAAAGAAAAACAGACTGTAAGATGTCCAGTAGGGGGCAGCAGGCTGATATAGATGTGACTTCACCCAATTTACCCTTAAATTGCATTAACAGGATGTGTCTCTGCTGTGTGTGTTTTTTTTTTTTTAGCTACGTCTTATAGATTGGGGTTTGGCAGAGTTTTACCACCCGTCCCAGGAGTACAACGTCAGAGTGGCCTCGCGATACTTCAAAGGCCCCGAACTCCTCGTGGACTACCAGGTAACACGCACACTGTTTTCTCACATGCGGATAATTGAGATGTCTGTTTTGTTCTCATCTGCAGTGCTGTTTGATGATTGTGTGTTCCAGATGTATGATTACAGTCTAGACATGTGGAGCCTGGGCTGCATGCTGGCCAGTATGATCTTTCAGAAAGAGCCCTTCTTCCACGGACAAGACAACTACGATCAGGTGCCTGTCACACGAATTTTTATACGAGATGAGACAAAAGAGTAAACATTAAAAACTGATTCCATGCACACATGCGTTAAAAAACTCAGAGGGTCTGCCTCGGCTCATGGCACAAACACACAACTGTTTGTGGTGTCCTTTTCTCAGCTAAAGGTACTTTTTGTAATTACTTTTTGTAAAATGTAATTAAACCTTTCACCACCAGGGGTCCTCATTTTACCAGAAGGTTTCAGTGCAGTTGCTCATTCTGATTTGGCTTCTGTGGGGAACCTTTGTAGAGCCTACAATGTAACCTGTGTAATAGACGATGTACTGAGATCGTGTCCTGATGTTTTCATATGTGGCACTAACTTATAAACCAATAAACGGCACGGTTTGTCGCTGAAGCATAATTGGGCATAATAAATGCAGTAATTGGTCTGAGTTTCCCACAGTTTGGTAGCATAGACTATATATTAAAAGATGGAGGTAACCACTGTCTTAAAGCTTGTGTGTTACATTTTTAATCTTTTGGAAGGTGTTAAAAGTCTGCTCTGACATTTATGCTCTTCCACTGTTGTTTTTTCCAGCTGGTGCGAATTGCCAAAGTCCTGGGGACAGACGAGCTTTTCGGCTACCTGCGTAAATACCACATTGAGCTAGACCCACGCTTCAAGGACCTCCTAGGACAGTAAGTTCACTCGGCTTCTTGGATTCTCTTCAATTGAGAAGCGGTGTCAAGTTTATTTATACATCAAAATGACAGAGTTGACCAAATTGCTGTACATTAAAAGTATATTGCCTCAAGAAAAATGACATGAAAATCTAGAGAAAAACAGTCGATCAACTCATAAAAGACAATAAAATTAAATAAAACGACAAGGGAAATAAAATGAAAGCAAAACAACACAAACATTAAACAAATAAAATGTAATTGTCTATAAGGATGCTACACTTGATCCACATGCCAAGAGGAATAAATGTCTTGTTAATAAAGATTTAAATGTGTGTACCATCTGAGCTGTATGGATATGGAAAGATGGATTATTCCATAGACCTGGTACTAAGAGCAACTGGGTAGGTGACCTCAGAGTACTTACAGGTGTGTGAATGTGACGTTCAAAGCTTTAAAAGTAAGCAATAAAATCTTAAAATCAATTCAAAAACGGAAAGGGAACCAATTAAGAGATGTTTGTGCTTTTTAATACCAGTAGAGAGGCAAGCTGCCGCATTCTGGACTAACTGCAACCAAAGATGACTGTTCGATACCAAAGGGAATTACAGTAGTGCAGGTGGGAAGTGATTGAAAACATCAATAACCTTTTCCAGGTCATTTTGCAAGAGATAAGGTTTTACTTTGGCTGTGACTCTGAGTTGATAAAAGTAAATTATAGAGACAGTCCTTATTTGTTGATCCATTTTTTTTTTTTTTAAACTTATCAAAAATCATGCCCAGGTTTTTTTTTAAATTTTTTTATTACAGCAGCATGAAAGTAACGAGCCTAATGACTCTGCGTGTCAGAAGAGTTGATTGAGGGGTCAAATTTACCAAAGCAAATAACCTCGGGCTTTCTTTCATTAAGATATAAGAAATTTATCATCACACAGAACTTAATGTTGCTAAGAAAGCTGAACTGATGCTCCCTTGCATCTGCTTGTCAATTGAATGAGGATATATGCCTGGATGTTATTAGCAAAGCAGTGGAAAGAAAAATGATGTTTTCTAAAAGTCAAACTTAGAGGCAACATATATAATGACAAAAGAAGTGGGCCCAGGATGCACCCTTGAGGCACTCCATAAATGAAAGGTGCTGTTGTAGAAGAAGAATCTCCCACATGTACAGAGAAACTTCTATTCTTTATGATTTGAACCAAGTCAGAAGCATGCCTTTGATTCCAACTTGTACAGCAGCTCTTGTCAAATCATGTTGAATGTAACGTAGAAATGAAAACTGAATACATGCCAGAAAGTATCGTAGTGATAAAATAATACACCTGGTGCATGGAAGTTTTTATTTTTTAAGTGCATCCTGAGGTGAGGTTTGGAAAAAATGGAAACATGTTTGTCGTCATTTGCCTGCAGGCAGAGCAGGAAGCGCTGGGAACAGTTTGTGCAGACGGAGAATCAGCACTTGGTGAGCCCCGAAGCTCTGGACCTGCTGGACAAGCTGCTACGATACGATCACCAACAGAGACTGACCGCCACAGAGGCCATGGAGCACCCCTACTTCTGTAGGTTTAACCTGTGTTTTTTGGGTTTAAAGACTCTAAATCAAAAGGAAATCTATTATTCTCAGAGATATTCTGGTTTTTAAACATGGTTCCCTTTCCCCTCGCTCCTGCAGACCCTGTAGTGAAGGAGCAGTCTTTGTCGAATTCTGACAGCAACATGGTTTCCAGTGGCAACACTACGGCGCGATGAAACACAGGTAACGGCTTAAAGAACATCATCAGAGCTCATCCGTGAGGAGTTGAAAGCACACACAGAAGTCCAAACAATAATCAGATGAAGTTTTCACGTGTGCTCAGATTTTAAGTTTAATTTTTCGCTGTAGAAAGAATTTTTTTCCCACGCAGAGTGCACAGCGGATGTTAATGTTGTCACTTATTACGGAATCAAACTCAAAGTATTGTTAGTACTTCCGAGCTTTAAAGGCTGCATGGTTGTACTGTTTACCACACTCCATATTATCCATTGTTGATCTACACACGTGTTTGTTGCTGCCACGGACATCGCACGCTGTCGTTGTCGTGTCATTGTCATGAGACACAAACAAAATCACAGTTTAGTAACGCAACGTGCTTACAGGAAAGTAACAGTAATCTAATTACTTTTTTGCAATAGTAACCCCTTTATAAACTCACTGTGCTTTTACCTCCATATCCAAAATTAGCTGAAAAAGGTGGATGCACACATTAAACGTGGCCAAAATTTTCAGTAATGAGGTAACAAGGAGTTTGGACAAGGATAATCCCCAGGAGCGAAAGGCTCAGGTTGGCTCTGTGTGACGTCAGTGTCTGAAAAAGGTGGACTAAAGCAACTCGTTTGGGGTGGAGGATGACCCGAGGGCATGTAGTAGGCCTCAGAATCAGATAAATATGTAACTAATTAGGAATCGGTATTGTCTTACAAAGTGTTTCGGTCAAAAATTCAGATTCTCCTAATTGTCAGGTTTCATCCAGGTGTCTGCAAGAATGAATTTAAGTGTGAAAAGTCAAAGGACAAGTTGGTTATCAATAATGAGCATATCGTGATTTAATTTGGCATGCGGTGAGCTAATGGCATCCTCATAAAGGCTGCCAATCGTGAAGCTCCGTGAAGGTGCCTCATTTCCTTGTTACTCGGAAACAGAAAGTGGAAGGCGACAGGTTAGCTGCCCGTCACGAATGAGCTAACTGCAGCGTGCTGTCAGTGTGGTTTTACAAACGATGAAATCCTCGTGTTACGGCTTTATTATCAGCACAACACCAGTGTTTATGTTTGTTATACATCGATAACTCCCTGATGATGTCTGTGTCTTCTGCTTTAAAGAAGCCTGGAAGCGAAACGTCCGTGAGTTGCTGCTTTAATTGATTCGACTCCTCTCACTCGTTCTTTGTCTCTCTTCACAGAAGCGGAAAAAGAAGTTTGTTACCTCAACTTTGTACCCGGTTGTGACAGTGACTTTGACAAGTGTACAGTGACAATGGATCAAAGTAACTCTGACCAGTTACACACTCACAGATACACACATCAGTGCAAGCACACCTCTACATGTACAAACACAGATGCAGACGTGTATACATAAACCCTCCTCCTCTGTATCAGTCTGTGATTGGCTTGTCCTGGTTCCCTGTCCAGCAGACCTGACCAGTGAGCTTGAAGCTGCTCCACCCCCTCCACCCATTGTCCCCCTCAGCTGGTCTCTGTCCTCACAGCTCAGTTTCATGTTGGCCAGTGAAGACAAACTACAATTCAGTCCCTCCTCCTCCTCCTCTTTCTGTCCAGCCCTCCTTTATAGCGCCCCCTCTTTGTTTGCATCAGCATGGAGAATGAACAGGAGCGTGAACCTGTACAGGTCCCGCCCCCGACCCTAACTTGTCTGTCTCCTTCCTGTTTTTTCCTCCCCACCCTCTTCCCCCTTCAGACAGACAGGCATCTTAGCACTACTCCAGATCTGAAAGTGGCATGGTGGACTCTCTCTAGATAGAATGATGATGATGATGACGATGATAATAATATTAATATTAATGAAAATTAAATGATTTTTATTTAGATGAACTGCACGCGTTGTGAGTGATTTTTACTGCTCATTTGTTTTGATATGGGGTGACATTTATTATGATTATTTTATATTTTGGTTAATAAAAGAAAATGGGTTGAGTTAAAGGGTTCCAGTTTACCTAAAATACACAAGATGGCCTTTAACCAAAGATATTTGGGTATTAAAACAACATGTGGTGAACAAAAACTGTGCAGTGCATTTGGTTTTGATGGATAAAAGCCAATATTAAGGTATTTTAAAGTTACTTTAGCTCGGGATGATGAACTCATTTTGCACTGTGGGTCATACAAAGCCCTCTTTGATGTTCAAAGTCAAATAATTGCCAATTGATTAGATTTAATGGAATTTATTGTTTTTCATTTGACAAAATTACACGGAAAATTTACATGTAATCAAATTACTTCCGAGTCAGCATTTTGGGCCAACTTTCAGGTAACGCCCAGACTCTCTCTGTCCAGCCGCAGCCTCCAGCTCTTCTCAGGAGATACCGAGCGTGTCCTGGGTGCGTTAAAGGAAATGGAAAACCTGCACTCAGTGTTGTAAGAGGACACAGACTAAAAGTCGGTGAGTTAATCAACAGAAGTGATGAGGACGTTTGTGCAGTTAGTAACACAAACTTTTAGATGATAGAAAAAATTAAATTTGATGCTTGGGGTTTAAAAAAAAAAAAAAGACCAAAGAAAAGGGTACCTTCATTAAATTTTAAGTTTTACGACATCTCAAAACATTTTCAGTTCAATAAAACACCTTTTGCATGTTCATCATATATTAGTGTATAAAAGTCTTTAACTCAATTCAATTCAATTTTATTTATATAGCGCCAAATCACAACAAAAGTCGCCTCAAGGCGCTTCATAGATACAGAGAAAAACCCAACAATCATATGACCCCCTATGAGCAAGCACTTTGGCAACAGTGGGAAGGAAAAACTCCCTTTTAACAGGAAGAAACCTCCGGCAGAACCAGGCTCAGGGAGGGGCGGGGCCATCTGCTGCGACCGGTTGGGGTGAGAGAAGGAAGACAGGATAAAGACATGCTGTGGAAGAGAGACAGAGGTTAATAACAGATATGATTCAATGCAGAGAGGTCTATTAACACAGTGAGTGAGAAAGGTGACAAGAAAGGAAAAACTCAATGCATCATGGGAATCCCCCGGCAGCCTACGTCTATTGCAGCATAACTAAGGGAGGATTCAGGGTCACCTGGTCCAGCCCTAACTATATGCTTTAGCAAAAAGGAAAGTTTTAAGCCTAATCTTAAAAGTAGAGATAGTGTCTGTCTCCCGAATCCAAACTGGAAGCTGGTTCCACAGAAGAGGGGCCTTTAACAACCCCTCATTCGTTGCATTTTGCTTCCAAAGAGCCAGACTTTGCATTTTTTAAAGTGGTTTTGAGCAACTTTTCAGGTTGTCACAAAATACACAATTTGTTCCCATTTCTTTAGTGAATTTATGAAAAATACCAAAGGTAACCTAGTTAGAAGTGGTGATTCTCAAAGAGCAATTAGCCAAAAACCTGGTATATCGCAGCATGGGGGACAGTGTCCTTAAAAATGGGAGGAAACTTTTCCTGATGAAGGGAAACAAGGAGAAAAGGCTTAGCGATCCCAAATTACACAAGAACTGGACTGTAAATCAGTGACAACAGGTCTTATGGAGCGATGTGCTGTATTTCCATATAGGTTTCCAATTTTCCCAGCAAAATATAAAGAAATGAGGGATAGCTCCAAAGTTTTGCACAATGCTATATGTAGTCCCATTGCTACCGTTTAGCTGATGAGGGGGTATGAGCAGCCTGGTCACTAACTTGTCCTCTGCTGTTTGGTGTTGTCCGTGAAAGTGTGCGCATTTCTCTGTAAAAAAACAAAAAAAGTGGCAGAAAGTAAAACCAGTACAAGCTGAAAAATACATAAGTATTCAAAGCATCGAGGAGGACTGCAATGGCATGGTAAATATTTGCATATTCAACACGTTTGACATTGCAGTCAGTCACTCACCATCACAAATCTGAAACGCTGTTATTGTTCTTTTCAATACTGTGCTAATAAATTGGTTTGATTAGCCAGCAGAACCCTGATATTGCTTCAAATTCACATGACTTTGTCATAGTTAAAACGCATGCTCCTGGAATATGTTTGCTGCCTGTATCTGGAGGGCTGCAGGGAGTTATGACTTGCAAATTATGCAAATCTCAATTTGGTGCCCAAAACAGGAAAAGTCACAAATTTCCTGCATGTTACAAGATAACAGGGAGACAAAATATTCTTCTGTTCCTCATCTGTTGGTGTTCACTATATAACATTTTTGAAAACATAACATCAAAAGGTTCTGAGTATCTGGATAAATCAGGAAGACTTTCAGAAATTACAGTTAATCCACAAACCCAGGTTATAGCTCTATCATGCAAAGAAGAAGCCATATGTCCCAAGACCAGGAAAGGCACTGCATTGTTCATCCTGATTGTCAACACTCAGTTCAAGAGGCCGCATATTTCATGGTATGGGGGTGCAGCTTGCACATCTGGAAAGGCGCCATCGTTGCTGAACAGTATGTACAGGTTTTAGCATCTCCAAAAGCTGCAGCTCTTGTGGGGTGCAAGAAATTAACAGTGCTGATCCAGTGCAGGATCATGTGGGGTCGAAGTTAGTGATGCATGTGGGGAGCAAAGGCTGACCCATGTGGTCCAATTGAACAGACAAATAGCAGAAAAAGTTCATGATGGTTCTGATAGAAAGGTACACAGTGCATCGCAGTGTGTCGCATATGAGATGAAGGTGCACCGATGCTGACCCCTGTCCACCACCGAAAGTGGCAACAATGGTCACAATGACAGACAACAACAGGAATGGAAGAAAGTGGCCTGATCTGATGAATAATGTTTTCTTTTACATCCCGTGGATGACTTGGTGGGTTTGCATCGCTTACCTGGGCATCACCTGGCACCACGTACGCTGTAGACCACGTACACTTACGGTGCGGTACTCCCTGATGGATGCGACCTCTTTCAGCAGGATAATGTGCCCTGCCACAAAACAAAGGTGGTTCAGGAACTGACACAACAATGAGTTTGAGATGTTGACTCGGCCTCCAAATTCCCCAGATCTCAGTCCAATCAAGCATTGGTGGGATGTGCTGGACAAAACAAGTCCAATCCATGGAGGCTCCACATTCACAACTTACAGGACTTAAAGGACTTTATTGGTACGGACTTGGTACCAGATACCCCAGCAAACCTTCAGAGGTCTAGTGGAGTCCATGCTTCCATGGGTCAGGGCTGTTTTGGCAGCAAAAGGTGGACAAATACAATGTTAGACAGGTGGTCATAATATGATGTCTGATTGGTGTATGACAACAGCAGGGCTTCATAGTAAAAAAAAAAAAAAAAAAGTCTGTGTTCCCCTGACTGGCCAAACCTTTCACCATTTGGTGCATCATGAAATACAAAATACACCAAAGAAGAACCAGGACAGTTAAAGCACTAGAATCCCGAATCAGACAATGATGTCTCCTCAGCTCTCAGACTTACACAGACTTGTTTATTAAAAGATGCTACACAGTGCTAACTTTGACACATTTGTTGCCATCAAATTCAAAATTACCATTTTTTTTCTTTAAATTGTGCATTTTCTACATGTTTTCTATTGTAAATGAATACCAGTTTTATTTAGCATTGTTTTCAGAGACGAAATATGAGATTGTGTTACAGCACAGTCAAGGGACACCAGTCTATTTGACCTGTTGTTTGTTTATTTAATGTTAAACCTGTACAATGAATGGTTGATCACAATGTATAGCTGTCTTTTACAGGTCACCAGCATTAGTTGCTGTTGTTGTGTCCAGGTCTGAAGTATTGGCTTTCTTCTTATACTGAAAAAAGGAAGGCTTCCTGTCCTACAACCTGACTCCTCGCTCACGTTCGGTTACTCTCCAACACCAACACACACATCAAACTTTTAACAGTAGTGTTGTGTGATCAGCGGTGGCCACTGTCCGCTCTCTTTGTCCACACACACATGCTCGTGTGCAAATGTACAGGTGACCTGTAGTTTCCACATTATTTAGCCAGCAAATGAATAATTCTGGGCTGTAAACAAACAGCGAGTTCTGAACTTTGTGATCCTTTTACAGTGACTACTTTTCCATCTGACTGCCTTTCTGTTGGTTCACGTGATACCTCTTCATCAACATGTTTACTTTTACAGAGAATTTGGGTCTTCTTTTCTTTGAATAATATGAACACTTTAGCTTCTTTAGTTAAAAAATATTGTGGCTTTATATGACACCTTTTTGGATTGACAGTTTCAAAAAATTCTAGAAATAAGATGCAATTAATAAAGTGAGCAATGGCAGAATTCCATTTATCTACCACAGATTCCTAATATTGTGTAGGTTCGCTCTGAGCCTTACTAAACTCTTTAATAGAACAAAGTCACTGTTAATCTAATTACATCCATGCTTTTATTGTTAAAATGGTGCCTCATGGATTTGGCTTCTTTGTGTGTTTTGTTCATAAATTACATATTGCTTCACATCTTTGCTGCAACCCACATTTGTATGTCATGTTGGAATTACTGCAGATGCTGTATCGGTCAACAGAAAGTTGAGCGTAAAAAAGCCAAGCTCTCGATTTACAGGTCGATCTATATCTCTACCCTCAGCTATGGTCACGAGGTCTGGTTAGTGACCACAAGGTCAAGATCGCGGAAGCAAGCGGCAGAAATTAGCTTCCTCTCAAGGGTGGCTGGTCTCTCCCTTAGAGATACAATGAGGAGCTCAGCATCCGGCAGGGGCTCAGAGTAGAGCTGCTGCTCCTCCACATCGAAAGGAGCCAGTTGAGGTTGTTCCTGGGTGAGGTGTTCCTGGCATGTCCCACCTGGAGGAGGCTCCGGGGCACACCCAAGACATCCTGGAGAGATTATATCTCTTGGCTGGCCTGGGAACGACTCGATTTTACCCGGATAAGCTAGAGAAGGTGGCTGGGGAGAGGGAGCTCTGGGCTTCCCTGCTTAGGCTACTGCCCCTGCGACCCGGCTCCAGATGAGCAAAAGAAAAAGGATGGACATGAGTGTTTTCCCCCAAAGCATCTAATGCTTAAGATCAGTAATTAAGCCGTCTTACTTTACAGGTGCATTAGGGCGCTGTGTGACAGTCTTGTCACTCCTACATTTCTTTTTACTTTGTTTCTTAGAATTCAGACTTCCTGGCTCCTGACTTTGTGAAGCTCTTTCAAAGTTTTCAGTCCAGTCTGTGTACCTGATCACTTTCAAAGGAATGTTTTGGGGTTTTTTTTCTTTGTTTGTTTTTGAGCTGTTAACACTGATCAACACTGATCAAAACCCAAAAGAAAGACGTGGCAGCAGATGAACAATACCTGAAAGTAATTTCTTTAATAAATAGGAAAGAAATGTAGCAAAGACCTGACACAGGACCTTAAAGGTCACGATCACTGGATTAAAAGCAAAAAGTGTTTTCTGGTTAGCGCTACTTTCTCTAAGATGACTCTGTATGAGCCGTTCATTATTATAATGCTTTTCTACTGTAGCTGAGCACTCAGAATGCTTTATGCAAGCCACATTCATCACTCTTTCAAACAGCACTTTATTCTACGCCTTTAAGTGCTTTCTAACTTACACCCACATTCACACTCTGATGGATGGATTTGGAGGAATTTCGGGTTCAGCATTATGACAGAATAATTCAAAAAAGACTGAACAAGAGTGGCTTGTTTCAAAGGGCTGTTTAAGAAAAACATTGCAGCAATCTTTAGGTTTTAAAGTTGCATCCGAACAATGTCCTTTGGACAGATGAGACCACAATGGAAGCATGTGGCCATGATCCAATGCCACATTTGCAGAAAACCAAGCACAGCATCTCAGCAGAAACACCTCATACCAGTTGTGAAGCACAGTGGTAGAGGGATGATGATTTGCAGTTGCATTGACCATGAAATCCTTTGCATAACAAAGCATTCTAGAGTCAAAGTGAGTGAGGCCATCTGTCTGACAGCCTAAAATGCTGTGCATAAAACTGAATGCCCACAAACCTCAATGACCGAAAACATACTGCAAGTGATTCCTGCTAGAGGAGAAACAGCAAGCTACTGAGTCATTGGGTGCACTCAATACTTCAAATTCTCTGTCTGATCAAAGATAAGAAGATTGCCCACATTTCACAAACGGGACACCATAAAATGCATTTTTACCCTTCGAGGATACGTTACATAGTCTGATGTCATGTTTATTGTTCTTATAGTTTGAACATTTAAATGTAATAACTTTTAATAATATATGACAAAACTAACCAGATGGAGGTGGATGTGAGTGTGTTAATATGCTGTGGAAGTCAAAGGCTACTTTGAAAGCTTTAATTTTAATCTTTCTTCTTTTGTTTTTATTCAAAAGCAAAACAATTTATCACTAACTTCTTAAAGCTTTATTGCACAGATAAATAAACACACAAATAAAACACTGCATGTAAAGAACAGCACAGAGGAATCAGCTGCCATTTTACTATTTTAAACTTTAGGATTTCTGAAACGGTTGACTACCATCACATCTGCCAGAGGTGGCTGTGTCAATACTGAAAGAAACATATAGAACACGCTTTTCTTCAATGAGCAAACAAGGTATAATTATCAAACTGGTCTAAAGTGTTTGAAAAGAAACTACAAAACACAGTTACAAAAACATGTCCAGAGGTAAAGTGGAGGTTAAGTAGAGAATGAGGAAATTTAATAAAAGTCCTGAATTTGGAGACTGAAGGGGACAAATTGAATTAAAAATAAACATCAAACAATCCACCAAATGATTACCACCAACAATAACTGGCTTTAAAAATGGTAGCTTAAAGTATTTTTGTCTTTAAAAAAAAACCTTAAGAGGAACTCCGCTTTCTAAACCAGGAGGGAATAAGACCATTTCATCCTCTCCTAGTGGGCTGCAAGTCAAGTGTCCGCCCCTCCAGCATCATTAGATAATTCATTAAAGCCTTTTCATTGGAGGGGGACTGAAGATGATGATCTCCCACGTCACCGTGAATGTGATAGTAAATAGGTTTCTTTTGGGTAATAAGTCTGAAGTCATAAGGGTGTCACGGGTCAGCTCACACGTTTTATGCTGCGCTTGCGCCTGAGACAGCTGGGGACACATTTCTTCTCTGACTTGGCGCCTGGAGACGCTGGAGCCGGAGATGCAGAGCCCTGCTTCCTGTGGACACAGAGAGAAACCAGACACAGAGAAATGAGAAGAGGAAGTGTGATTGTTTGTTCTGGTGGTGACACGGGAGCATTTAATAATTAACAGCCGGCTCCTGTGGCCTCTGCTGGTAGAATCAC
Organism: Simochromis diagramma; assembly: GCF_900408965.1. Lineage (NCBI taxonomy): Eukaryota > Metazoa > Chordata > Actinopteri > Cichliformes > Cichlidae > Simochromis > Simochromis diagramma. The sequence goes on from NW_024386765.1 coordinate 2,145,272, forward strand.
TGATGTGATCACTGTCCAGTCTGGGGCAGCCAAGGCCAGCACAGACACTGTGGTTATTACCCTCATGCATCAATAATGTAGTAATCATCCTAATGGGTGGACACACAAATCTGCATGCTTTTCATTATCACTAAAGAAACTTTCTGAACTTTGCTTCAATCGTACAGATACTGATAGTCAAGGTTGGTCTTTAGGCGCTGCAATGTGAAGCTTTAATAATAAATTGCATGCATCAGCCTTATGTGAGCTATTAACTGGCTCAACCTAACCCAAGCAAAATGGATGAATACAGCCCAGAATCCATTTATTAATGAATTACTGAGCACTCGTTAGTTAATATTTGTAGCTACATTATCACCAGACAGAAAGCTTTAACACCTACATTAGTTTTTCACTTATCACGCCATCAAGTCTCAATAAAATGTATTTAACCATAAGTGAAACCAGACAACAAATAAATGCTGTTAATTTATTTTTTGTTTTTTTGTTTATTTAAAGGTGACTTGAACATGGTTTGTCTTATATTATTTAAACATAGTCAGTAATATTGCCCTTTAGTAAACTTGGCCTCATTTGAGACTTTTGACCGTTTTTAGAGGTAGCAGCGTTAGTAAGTACTCAGTTTGTTTTAAGAAGTCTTTTTGTGTTTGTATCCTTTGAAACATTTCTGTTCTGTTTCATGTCTTATAATTAATGAACCTTAATCACAAAAGATGATACTCAGAAACTCCAGGTGATATTATTACTATTATTTTTTTGAACGCGTGCTACACAGTGTAATGATCACCAGGCCAAAAGCTTCACTTTGTGTTTACACACTATGGTGACACTATAGGTTTTGTAGACTGCTGCTTTTTGGTGACAACATGCAAATGTGGCTTGGACATTGCACATTGAACTTCAGGACGCTACACACACCCGTATTGACTCACCCAGTTTTACTATTACTTTACTTTACTTTACATGGACAATACCTTACAAAATAAATAATATACTTTTTTAAACAAACAAACCGTAAAATAACATTTGAGTTTACTGCAAAATACCCAAAATGTTTACTTTATTAATAATTATCTGAGGATCATTATCTCATAGATTTAGCATAATTTGTCTTTTTTGCAAGAAGTGCACACACCCCATGCAGGCTATTAGAAAGAACGCAAGCTTCAGGGACTAGTTATTTTATATACAATCCACACACCACATTGGATCAGCTGTGCTAACAAAAAAAAGAAAGAAAAGAAAACACCAATCAAAGAATACAGTCCTTCTCTAGTGTGTGAATGCGAGAGTGAATGAACAATGGCATTGTAAAGCGCTTTGGGTGCCTTGAAAAGTGCTATATATATGTGTATATATATATATATATATATATATATATATATATATATATATATATATATATATATAGATATAAAAACCCTCTATATCCTCTGAATAAGAAATTGTTTTGAACAAATTGTTTTGAATTTGAATACTCAGTTCTCTTTAATACTTCGGTGATTGCACCTGTTAGTATTTAAAGCTACAGTTACATTCATTTGAATTTTTACAGCCCCGGTTATTGATCACAAACTAAAGATGTAAGTCACCTGGCGGGAGATGCAGCGGCAGCAGCTTCTCTGTTCCTGATCTGCTTCATCACCTTCAGCATGCGACAGATCTGCCGCAGGGTCATCTTAGGAGCGTGGCATGCCAGGCGGGGACGCGGGGCGCAGCGGGGACCCCGATTTGTGAGAAGCGACAAATAGTTGCCCCCTCTGGGTCCCCTTCCGAATAGCTGCAGGGGCTGAACGCTGGCATAGCAGGACGCAAACTGGGATTCAAGGATGGAGAGTTTGTTATTTTTAGCATATGCACAAAGTATTTTCCTACAAAATCATTCAGTGTATGAATCATGTATTATAGCAGCTGTGTTCAAGTTCTTTTTATACCCAATCGTGTCACTGCCTGTTGTTTTACCCATCCCAACACTTTTGAGATGTGTTGCTCAAGATCAAATTCAAATTAAGGTAACGTTTGTCATGAAATAGTAAAATATGTACGTTTAAACGTGATATATTGTGTGCGATTATTACATTCACGAACTATTGTACCTGCTTTTTATTTACATTCTACACAGTCCCAACTTCTTTGGAACTGTATTTGTTATTTTTGTTCTGCTCTATTTTTGCACACCCTGTTATCTAACAAATCATTCAACTGCTGATGCATCATGGGAAATACAGATAAGTATTTAATTGCATCTCGCTATTGTTGGCTTCCCAGCCTGTTAATCTATTGGAGCATAAAAGATACTGTAGCTCAGGCAGCGGAACACAATAGGACCACGCAATCTTGCCTCTGACATTCACACTTCAAATGTTACACACCCTCACACACACACACACACACACACACACACACACACACTTTTAATTAGCACAGGAGTGGCTGTCTTCTTGTCACTGACTTGATCGCCCTCTATGTCAGAAACTCACACACAAAGGAGGATTGATCTCGCAAAGAGAATTCAGCTCTGCAGATTCATTTACAGGACTGATACTTGATCGCTTGCACTGGCCTACCAACAGTTCTTTATTAATGCAGGCATGCACACACACGCACACACACACTGATCATGCACAAAGAAATCAATACCTTTTCTATTGTCCTACAATATTTAAAATGGTATTACATTTGAATAACATTGAGGATGAAACAAAATTCCCATGCAGTCATTCAGCCACTTTTGCTGATTCTGCAGCAACACAGTTCATTGACACAATGAAGAATACAGAAATAACAGAACTGACCTATTTCTGATGATTAAGACACCTGCATGGACACACACAGACACACGTAGATACTCACAGGAACGACAGCAGCCATGGAGAACGGTTAATGCAGTCTGCAATAAAGAAATAAGCATGAGTGTGTGTGAGTGGTTTCCTTTTTATACATGGTGGCATGGCCAGGCCACACAACGAGCCAATCATACTTCAGAAACCACAGACTAACTCCACCCACATCGCATCACTTCACATCACATCACAGTGAGGTCACTCTCAAAGCACACACACACACACACCTGTTGTTTCATGTTACATAGACACCAACTATTATTGAGGACTCTTTTGTTTTGCAGGATATATTTAGAAGCAGCTGTTGTTCAGAGAAACATGGGATAAAAACATGTTTTAGAGCGAGGGGGGCGGGGGGGGGGGGGGGGGGGGGAGGTTGGGGAAGAGTGACAGAAAGAAGAAATGATAAAACTGGGAAAAATATAGTGATGGAGACAGAAAACTGCTGAAAGACAAAAGACTTCGTCAGTGCGACCTGCCTTAACAATGCGCTGCACTGGTGCATAACATATCGTCAATCAGTAGGATCCTCATCACTGACAGGAAGTGACAATAAATGATTAGACAGGCACTGCCGCTCTGATGCGGTTTCTAGTTTACAGAGAAAACTGTCTCTTACACTTATTGTCTAAGCTCATTGAAATACTGTAAAAAGCAGGAGGAAGCATCACCGCCACCAGATGCTGTGCTGCAGTTGTTTACTACTAATATAAGAATACTTTTTAACCAGCGTATAGCATCAAGCCAGTTCAAACTGGGATATTGATCTGCTCGGTTAATTAGCAGAGGGGGTTGTTAATGTTTGGTGTTAATGAAATTAACATGCCGTAGGGTAGAGGGGCAATAACCCTCAAAATAGGAAGGATTATACAGGTGGAGACCACTAACAGTTTTTCCCTCCTCATCTTTCTTTTTTGTTCCACTAGTTTTGTATCAGTGTTTAATTCCAGGTATTTTCTTTAAATCAACAAATAATACCAAAAATTTATTAATTAATCAATAAAGTACCACCAAAAAACGCAAATCTTTTACATAGAAAGAAAAAAATCTCACCTTTCCTTTTCTGACTACCGAAATTTAGTTTTTTGAAAATCTTAATTTAAATCTTAAATGTATTCAAACTCTCCAAAATGCCGTCTACGTGTAGCATTGTACATGTGCCATAACTCTATACTAGCGCTGCCGTATTGCGTCACACTAAACGCATGTCAACAATTTATTTTATTTGCTAGCTAAGAAAAAAATAATGATAATTTTAAAAATTAGCATGTGTAACGTACACATACTGGGAAATTATTTACTACTACTATTTATTACTACTACTTGATATCTCTATCTGATAAGAAAACTATTCAATCAGATAGTTATTTGTGGTGAATGAAATACAATTATAGTTTCAAGCAGTTTTCAAACCTTTAAAAGACAACATTAAAATCCAAGCGTTTTCAAGCATTTCAAGCACCCGCACGAATTTCTGTCCTCCTGTAGACCAGCCGCAGTATTTTCAGCGGTGTTATTAAACTCCACACTCCACTCCTCCACTGTAACTACCAAACTAAACGCCTCAAATAGCTGCAATCCAGGCCATCCGTCGCCTCTTTGTTACTTCGGAAACATGGCTGAACACTTTCTCTTCAACGACATAATCCGATAACAACCGATCTCTTTGCCCGTCGGCTTCCCGTGGCTGTCATGCGACCGGCTATTGCGGTTAATACTACAACAGCTTCTTGCCATTTTTTGTGTTTCTTTTTATGGCTGTGTAATGTAATTTCAATTGAAAGCCTGCGTGTGCTAGTCAGTGTTGCCAACTCCTCAGTAAGGAAAATCGCTATTGGCTGTCCTAAAAGTCGCTAGAAGTCGCTAAATGACGTCATCGCCTAATTTGCATAATTGGTCATGCTAATCTAATTGTAACCTAAGTTGTTGGAGAGAGAAATAACATCGTGGAAGAGACATGAAGTGAGTAAAAAACGTCCTAAATGTATTTTGAGTTTATTTAGAACTACAAATTAAATTTCTTTTAGCAATTATTGTTTTTTTTTAATGTCACAATTCCAACCCTGCTCCTTTACCCGGGCTTGGACCGGCAAAAGTGACCCGAAATAGGCACTCTGGCGGAGTTACTTTGTGTGTGTGTTTATAAGTAGTTTTAAACCTTGTGATCCACAAAACAGCATAAGAGTAAAAGAGTAAAAGAAGAACTGACTGCGCTACAGCACCCGCTGCTTGTTGAGAGTAAAAGCAATACGTGCTTTCACGTCTTTTTTTAGCGACTTTTTTTTTTTAAAAAAAAAAAAAAAGTCGTTAAGGGGTCTGAAAACTCGCTAAATATAGCGACAAAGTCACTAAGTTGGCAACACTGGTGCTAGTACCGCTTGCCACGAGTTCCCAGAATCCTTTGTGGTTTCACCCCTGAATGACGTCACATTTTCAATCTCTAGCGACACGAAGAGTCAACGCTGCGTGACGCAATGGCGGTTTGATCGAATGTGGGCGGGGCTGATTGCTTTGTGTGTGAAGTCAAGTGCTAACGCTTTAATCTTTTAATGTTACATCATGCCTGCAAACCTATAAATAGAGACTAAACTCCCTTTTCGGATGAGTGTTGGACATTTTCTGAAAATTTAAAAAGCAACTTCACTTGAAGCTTAGCACAAACCTAAGCACAAAGATGCTGACAAGCTATGAAATTACAATGTGCTGTGTTCAGTCTGCCATTGAGAGGTCCTTTAAACTAATTACTTACAGTCAGTGGGAAGATTTATGGGCAGGTTCCCCTGATAAATCCACTAAATGTATTCTGAAAGAACTGCTCCAGGAAGTAATAAGGCTTTTAACAAAGTGTATTTTGGAAATGCTTAAAAACAAAAGATCAGTGTCTCAAAAGCAGGTAATGTCCACTTTGAGGCAAAGTGTTCCTCAATCTTTTGCTGAAGTCCTGTGCTCTTCAGAGAAGGTGCAATGCAAAATCGCTGAGAATTTCAACCAGCTAATTGCCAAAGAGGTCACAGACAGTGTGAATTCAGCTGTATCTGCAGGCAAGGAGACCGCAGAGCCTGTAAAGAGAAGGATGGACACTCTGCTCCGCCAAACAATTAAGTTTTTAAACTATTTAAGTGGACCATTGACAACTATCTGCAAAGTTAGAAAGAAAAAAGATTATGTAGTTACAGGATTAACAACCTCTGAATCAGAGACAACATCTGTGGAAAATATTTCTGATGATGATGGTGGGAAAAGAAGATGTGAAAAGAAAACAAATGCGATTCAAGAGGCTTACTGCAAAGAAAACGCATGTGATGACATTGGAGAAGTCGTATTACCTCAGCTGAATGAGAAATCACCTCAAAACCTTGAGCCCTCAAAGATATCCTCTGCAGCTTGCAAGCCTAAAATTACAGGTGATTCAGAGGTCAAAGAGTTGAAAAATCCCACAAAAGATTCTTCTGCAGTGACAGAGTGACAGATGTTAAAAGCTGAGGATGAAAGACTCAAAACAGCTGTAGAAGTTCTGGCCGGGAACCTTATTAAGCGGCTCTTCTGCAAAATGGAGATGAAATGTGACAAAGAATTCTGCCAGTCACTAAAGAGGTTGTTGTTCGTGAAATTCTGGGCTGAAGTTGAGGGGAAAAACTTAAATATAACCCCAGAAAAGATTATAAACCTGGAAAAGAAAATTTACGAAGCTCTCCATAAAGATGTGCGCTTGACTCCAGCTTTACTATTAACTCTAACAACGGAGGGTCAAGCACTCTTTGAGGGGATGCTTAGTTTTTATTTCAAAAAGTATCTTTTCCCAAAGAAGAAACCATCTATATTCAAACGTTTTTTCTCCACAATACGCAAAGCCATCTTTTCATGTTTCTTACCCAACAGTGACCCTTAAGTAACTGCAGCCATGACTTTCACTTTTTTTTTTAAAAAGATGAAATTTAGGGCTTCACTTGTTTAAATTCAATTTGACACAAACAACTGATCACCTCAAATTGGCCAGTAAATTTTAAATATAACCCAAAAAATAACTGGCTAAAATAAAATTGTAAAAAGAACTTCTCCCCCAGCCAGTCGCAGCAGATGGCTGTCCCTTTTTGTGCCTGGTTCTGCTGAAGGTTTCTTCCTATTAGAAGGGAGTTTTGCCTTCCCACTGTTGCCTCGTGCTTGCTCAAAAGGGATTTTTGCTGGGTTTTTTCTCTAATACTGCAGGGTCTTTACCTTTGCAGTATAAGAGAAACTTGAGGTGAAAGTTGTAATTGGTATTTTTTTGTTCAGATAATAATACCAAACAAATTTTTCATTAATCAATAAAATACCACCAAAAAAATTACATCTGAATTTCTGCTTATTTCATTTGCTGTCAGATTGTATGTATTGTACTTATTCTATTGTATATAATATTTTATTCTATTTTGCATAGTATGTTATTCTATCTTATCTTATGCTACTGTATTGTTTTTTTTTTTCTTTTTCTTAATATTTACTGCTCTTAACTTGTACTTTCTGCAGTGACCAAAAAGCTTCTTACTTGTGGGCCTAATAAAGGCTTATCTTATCTTATTGGTAGTGTAGTGGTGATTCCATTGTTTGTCCAACCAAACATCCAACAATTTAAAATCAACAAGTCACTGCTGCTGTAATTCTTTGAACACAGGAAAAACAAGTACAATGTCCAAAACTTGAAAGTTGCATTTTATGATTTATTTATCCCAAGCAATAAACAAAAGATACATTTTTATTGTTTCCTGCTGCTTCTGCTGTTCTGGCAAAAAAAACTCAAACAAAAACATAGACCCACCCCAGTGCATACTGGTCCTATACCAGTCCCTTTACTTATAAAAAAATGTCCCTACACTTCTTCCTGGCTGACTTAACAAGATAAACAGGCAAAAAAAAAAAAAAAAAAAAAAAAAAAGAACCCCGCTGGATCGGGGAGGTGTGGAAAGCCAGATCGGGCGCCCCCCTTCCGGCTCTCCTCTCTGCTCTCTCCTATCTTGTCCCTTTTGTCTTACTTCTTTCTATCAACCTTTTCTATCCCTTTGAAGAAGTTAGGCTCCATAAATGCTAAAGAGGTAAGCATTATTTCTCAGTTGCAGTGAATAGAAAATTAAACTGTGGGAAGCTAAACAGAAGAATGAAGAAGAGAAATAACAAGTTAACATAAACCAGTGACACACTCCAGGGCCAGATCAACCCTGGCAGGGCCTCCTTATGAGGGTGTCTAAGGATAATGGCCGAAACACCCGATGAATCCAAGGTCCACGACTGACGATGTGTCGCAAACTGGTAAAGTATCTGGGCTGTCTTTCCTCATAACAGCCATCCTTCAAGATTTTCTCCATTTAAAGCAATGCATTATCAGGGACTGTAACATCTAGTCCTTTTTACTGAATCAAAAAAAAAATTTGTAAATAACCCCAAAATACAAGTAAGCCTGTCATGGTCCTGGGTCGGTGACCCAGCGCTTTTAGTTTATTATCATTTTCTAGTTTATTATGATGATGATTATTATTGTTTTTGTTTTTGTTTTTTATTTGATTTTTTTTTTATTGATTAGCATTCAAATATCTCAGTGAAAACAGAACAAAGATCTACCACAAAGCAAGAAAGCATGAGACAAGGCTAATCAAAAGGTATTGGCTGAAGCATTTGCTTATTACGCCAACCCTTTTAACAAAAGATCTTTTTGCATGCAGCTCCTGTACACAGGGCTCGAAGCAAATAATACAACAAAGCAAAAACAAAACAAACAAACAAACAAGAAAAAAAAAAAAAAAAAAAAAAAAAAACTTTCCACCTTAGATAAGTAACTACATCAAAGCAAAAGAATCAAGAGGTTGTTTTTTTTTTTGCTCTTTTCATTCTTGATTTTTATATCTTTCTAATACTCTATTTTTAAACATATTTTTAAACAAGGAAAATGAACTACACCTTTTTAAATCGCTGTCATAACTATTCCACAGGTTAACTCCTCTAACAGAAACACATCTCTGCTTTATATTTGTCCTCATCTTGTTTTTTTTTTTTTTAAAGAAATCTGTTCCCCTTAAGTCATATTGACTCTCTCTGACTTTGAACAGCTTCTGAGTACTGGGGCAAAGCAAGTTATTTTGTGCTTTATACATTATCTGTGCCATTTTATATTCAACTAAATCATAAAATTCCAGGGTATTCAGATTAATAAACAAAATGTTAGTTGGTTCTATATAGTTTGATTGGTTTATAATTCTTATAGCTCTTTTTTTGTAACTTGAAAATATGAAGAGTGTTCGTTTTATATGCATTACCCCATATCTCCAGACAGTAAGTCATATATGGAAGCAACAGAGTACAATAAAGTGTGTATAATGTTTTTTTGTTCAGGACATGCTTTGTTTTATAGAGAATAGCAATGGTTTTTGACATTTTTGTTTTCACATGGTTTATATGAGACTTCCAACTCAGCTTATCATCAATTATCACTCCAAGAAATTTATTTTCGTACACTCTTTCAATTTCAATTCCATTAACCCTGATTTTAGATACATTTTTCATTTGTCTAGTGCCAAAAATAATCAATTTTGTTTTCTTTATATTTAATGATAACTTATTTACGTCAAACCAGTTTTTTTTAATATATTTAACTCCTTTTCCGCTGTAGTCAGAAGCTGTTCTAGGTTTTTACCTGAGCAGTACAGAGTGGTATCATCAGCAAACAATACACAATTTAACAGTTTGGAAACATTACATATGTCATTTATATATAATATGAATAATTTAGGGCCCAGAGGAACACCACAAGTTACCTTCAACTGCTTAGATTTTACATTATTGAATTCGACATATTGATATCTTTCATCCAGGTAACTTTTCATCCACTTGTATGCTATCCCTCTTATGCCATATCTCTCTAGTTTATTCATTAATATAGAATGATCAATTGTATCAAACGCCTTTTTTAAGTCTATAAAAACACCAACAGTATATTCCTTATTATCTATAGCATTAGATATCCCTTCAACAAGTTCCATCACTGCCATTGAAGTGGACCTTTTCGCTCTAAAACCATATTGGTTATCACTTAGGAGATTATGCTTCTCAATATATTTATCAAGTCTATTAACAAAAAACTTTTCAAAAATTTTTGAGAACTGTGGGAGTAGTGATATTGGCCTGTAATTGGTAAACTGACATCTCTCTCCGTTTTTATGGATTGGAATAACTTTTGCTATTTTCATTTGTGAGGGAAACACACCAGTTTGAAAGGACAGATTACAAATGTATGCGAAAGGTTGCACTATATATTCTATAATACTTTTAACTAATATCATGTCAATACCAAAACAGTCAGTGGACTTTTTATTTTTAAATGTCTTCACAATGTTAATTATTTCTCTAGCACCAATAAACATGGAGGACACATTCTGAGTAATATGTTTATTTAGGTCGTTATTATTTCTTGACTCTGGAATTTCTTTTGCTAAATTAAAGCCAACATTTACAAAGAAATCATTAAATTCATTTGCAATGTCTTTAGTTTTATCAAGCACAATATCTTTATCTTTTTTTAAATAATCTGGATAATTCTTATTTTTTGAGCCCTTTTTGATTATACTATTTAATATCCTCCATGTTTCTTGTGTGTTACTTCTACTTTGCTCCAATAATTTGTGGCAATATTCTTTCTTACTTGTTCTTGTTCTTATAATATTTACTAATCTATTTTTATATAACTTGTACTTTATTTCAGCATCTTTTGTCCTCTGTTTTATGAATCTCTTATATAGATTATTTTTCTTTTTACATGCATCTTCTATCCCCTTTGTGATCCATGGCTTATTTGATCTGTGATGCTTTCTAGTGATTTTCATTAAAGGACAATGTTTTTCATATAGTGAAATTACAGTTGATAAGAATGCATCATATGCACTATTTGAATCTTCATTTGCAAAAACCTCATTGCAATTGTGTTCCTTTAAGTCCACCTGGAGGGCAGCAATGGCTCTTGTTGTTCTATGTCGTATCATATCAAATATTTGATTCTTTTGTTTAGTTTTAATCCCAAAATAATTTTGAAAAATTGCAAAAACAGGAAGATGATCGCTTATATCAGTTATAAGAAGTCCACCTACTATTTCATGGTCAATTTTATTTGTGAATATATTATCTATCAATGTAGCTGTATCAATTGTTATTCTACTTGGTTTTATAATTACAGGGAAAAGGGAGTTACTATACATTGTATTGATGAAATCTGTTGTTTTCTGATGTCCATTTGGGTTTAGCAAATCTATATTAAAATCACCACAAATTATTTGCACTTTTTTATCATTTAAGTTGCTAAACATAGCAGCAAGTTTTTCATTGAATATCTCAAGGCATGAACCTGGTGTCCTATAGATGCAACTTATAATTATATTGTTAGCTTTTTCAACATGGATTTCAATAGTGACACATTCCAATACGTTATCTATGGTGCTTGACATGCATTCAATCAGACTACATTTCAAAACTTTATCTACATATAAAGCAACACCGCCTCCTTTTTTATTCACCCTGTTCATTGTTAATAATTCGTATCCTTCCAGTCCCATTTCACTAACTTTCTCATTATCGAGCCATGTTTCTGATATTGCAATTATATTAAACTTTTTTAACTTACTTAAACATTCTGTAATTTTAGAAAATATTTTATACAGGCTTCTACTATTGAAATGTATGACCGACAATGCATTTGCCATTTTAATATTCATATTGAATTGGTCATCTGTATAGTACTCACAAGTATTATTGGTGTTATTGTAGAAGTGGGTATCTGGGTCAATGTTACTTTCAGGGTCATGCATGTTGTGCTCTGCATAGTTAAACGTTTTGAAGTTCGTTTTCTCAGCGTGTGTGGCAAAATAACCACCTTGACAGTCCTTTTCATAATCAAAGTCTTCCTCTTCAATATCTCTGAATGGAAACCTATAATCTGTGTCCAAACTTGTCATTTATGTGTTTTTGTTTTTGTTGCTGTTGTTTCCATTGTTTTCGAGCCGAAAGGCCAGGAACATTTTCCATACCCATTGTTCATTATCCAATCGTCACTTTTCCAATAGATTCCATAGCAGATTCCTGATTATTTATATTGCTCTAAGTCTTTGAGTTCTCTTATCATCACAACTTTCGCTTCTTCGGGATTGCCATTTAGTCTTATCATTACTTTGCAGTTCCTCGTCCATGTCGCTTGTATCTTATTTTGTTTTCTCAGGCTGCGTGCCTGTCTTGCAATTTCAGCAGTCTTTTTCGTTAAATGTTCACACACCAGTCCCTTTTAGCTTCTTACCCTGTTTCAGTAACTCAATCTTTGTTTTGCGACTCACAAACCGAAGAATGATTGATGGCTTTGTTTTACTGTCTTTTCTGGGGAGCGTGTGGCATGCTGCAATATGATGGCTCTGAATACTTACATTCTTCGTTTGAAGGAATTTTATCACTTGCTGTTCAAGCGTTTGCAGCTCCTCTACCGGGGCATCTTCACCGTCTTTACCTCCACCAGCTGTTACTCTGGCGTAGGTTCGGTGTTGCGTCTCCAGTCCACTTATGACTAAATTGTTTGAGTTCTATGTGTTATATTCAGTCTGCCTTTGAGTCTGAGTCTGAGTCTGCGTCTGTGTCTGTCTGTCTGTCTATGGCGTCACCCCGTCTGTTTGTGAATCTGTCTGAGTTTCCTGTTTTATTGTGAAGGTCCGTGTCTTATGTCAATGCGTCCTGCTTTGCTTGTCTCGTCAGTCCTGATTTCTCCCAGCTGTGCCCTCCTTCTGTGTCTCATTCCCCTGTTACTTCCCAGTGTATTTAAACCCCGTGTTTCTCTGAGTCAGTGTTGTGTCGTCCCTCATGCTGTGTGTGATTCTCCCCGTGTCTTCTGGTATGCATTTTAATTAGCTTTTCCCAGTTTAGTTTTGTATTGCTTGTGTTCTATTTTCCAGCAATAAAGCTGTGCTTTTGAGTTCAAGTTCTGTCCCCGTGAGTTTGCGTTTGGGTCCAATCCCTGCCTGCCACACAGCCGAAACATGACAAAGCCAACATCAAAATTTCAAAATAATAAAAATAAAAAGCTCCAACAGGTAGAAAATAAAGAAAACAAAATCATGGAAATCGGAGAGGATTGGACCTGGAATGATCAGGCGTTAAATGAGGGATTTCCTCCCTATGGTGAGTGAGGTGAGTTCCTTATCTCCAGGTGTGCAGGACGCAAAGGCACCCCTTCAACAGAAGATGTGGTTAAAACACTCACACACTTCAAAAAAAGGAGGGAAAAAAGCACACCTTTGGCAAAGAAAGACAAAAAAAAATCCCACCTTTCCTTTTCTGAATACAGAAATTTGTTTTTTTGAAAATTTTAATTTAAATCATAAATGTATTCAAAATCTCGGTTTTCAGTGATCCAAAATTGCCGCGTACTTGTAGCGTTGTACATGTGCCATAACTAACTGCTAGCCCTGCAGTATTGCATCATACTATGGTTTATGGTTTTAGTTATTACACTTTTCAGAGCAGCTGGAAAATAGACTAGTATTAAATAGGAGCTACATATAAAATAGTATAAAATAGAATACCTTCCCCCGGTGTTTTCCGCTTCTTCCGTCATGTTACCTGTGTTCAAAACTTAGCTGACAGTTCACCACCTGTTAATGAGAGCTTAAAATTACAGTATTAAATATGTTTTTATGTTTCTTAACTTTGTATTGGCCTAGGGGCACTGTGAGGACCAATACCTATATGGGATATACAGATGTTTTATAGAAATTACACAATTGTATATATTTGTACATTCGACAGTTGAGTCGAGCATCGAATTGCGTCACACTGCAATGATCGCAGCGTATGTTTTTGTATGCCTCCTTTACACTGGCGCACGACCTTTGCAGATGAAAATGAAAAAAAAATGTCCATTTTAATCACGTGTGAAATGACTGATTGGAAATTTTCATCTGTGAGGTTCGTTGTGCAATTTGATGTCTTCCTGCCCCCTGCTGGTATCGCACCGCTCTAACAGGTCAACACATATCGAGGGTTGTATTCCCTTGTATAATAACGCTGTTATAAATGCTCGGATTTGCTTTTTTATGTTCTTAGCTGGCCATATTATATAGCAGACTCCAGTGTATAATGTCTATTATATAGAACGGCTTATTTTACTCTATTGAAAGATTAAATATGAATGTTATTGTTTTGTTCGCTTGCATGTACATGTGCCTGGTCGAAAGTCACTGTTGTTGCAGACTGATGCCAACAGCTATGCAGGCAATTTTTTTCATTACCGCCTTTGTGGAGATGCCTTTGAGCAAGACCAATACCACTAATGAGATTTATAGGTTTAGGTGATGCTTTTAACTAAGTGGTGTCTAACTCGAATAGAAGTAGTGCACTGTACTTCAAGTACTCCGTCATATATAAAAGTCCTGCATCCACAAAGTTTCTTATTAGGAAAATAGACCCAAAGTATTAAAATGATAAAGCATTCAATGCAGAATAACGGCCACAGATTTTAAAACATTCATTATCAGGCATGACATACCCATCATCAGCAAAGAGTCATATGACGCCACTATGAGTCACAGAATAGTTTAATTGCACTTTATATTTCGATCACTTTTTCCACCGAGGTTTTGACACCGTTTTAACTAATATTTAACGAAACACGCAGGTCGGCGCTCTTGGACAAAGGCTGGGTCTTATGTCGCCTTCACGCTCACGTAATTACCGCATCTCTGTCCAATTAAAGCATAACAATTCACAACCACATCTGGGTTTTCATTTAGCATCCAAACGTAAATAACTTAAAAAAGTCTGAATAGGCCGTCCAAACCAAAGTTTCGTCTTTTTTTTTTAATATTTACATTAAATTGGTTTTTAAATAGCTGTAAAATAAATGCACAATAATAATCATTATAACAACGATACGTTCTTCTCTCGCCAAACACAACAAATTACAAACGAGTGTTTTATTTAAAAAAAAAAAAAAAGGTTTGTTTATTTAAAGAAAATAATTCATAAACACGATTTCGTAGCACTCCTTAGTACCGGCTTACACTTGGAAAAGCACTTTTTCCAAAACCACGTGAATGCAACAGCGACCTTAGATGAAATTTCAGAGACCCTTTAAAAACTATAGACTACCCCTTCAACATGATACATTCAACGCGTCCTGATGTTAACATGAAAATTTCAGGGGTGAATACATACGTGGTCTTTTATAAAAGGAAGGAAATATTTATTTAACGTTGAAAAACTGCGCAGCAAACGCCAGATTTTTATTGATCAGGAAGTGATGACCAATAACGTGACTCCTCTTTATGAATGTGATGTCATCTGACTGACGTCCTTTAACGGTTTCATTTGGAATAATCAACATGAGAGATGTTAATTTTCAGCTATTATATTGTAAAGCAATTTATAATAGTCTTTAGCAGCAGGTTGGGTCCACGGAACAGACTTCTTAAGTGGTTGTGTCGCTTGTATCGGTTTAACAGCAACAGGTGCTTAGGAGAGTTATGCTGCATTCGGGGAGGGTTTGCTTTTGTGTAAATATAACGGCTTTTCTTGCTACTGTTATAAAATATTAAAATAAAATATTAAAAATCTGCAATCATAAAAAAAAGAATAAGTAATCACCGTAGCATATTATTTAGAAGTTTTCGATGCGCGTATATGCAGATGTGATTGTAAGTCAGTTTAAGACCTACTAACTACGACTTTGGTGAACGCCTCACAAACCCCGCCTCTCTCGTCCGTGTCTCGCGAACTGCAGGAGTTTAAAGCCTCTGGGTGTCATTACGAAAGTCAGTTCATTAGTCAGGTCGACTGTCCACTGAGGAGGATTTGCTCTCAGTTTTCAGTTCAGGTGGACCTTTTTACATCTCCACTAACAGGATGTCTCCGTCCACGTCCCCCCGCTTCTTCACGGAGAGGGAGGTAGCCCGCCACTGCACCAAGGAGTCCTGCTGGGTGCTGATGGGGACCAGGGTTTACGACGTGACAGCCTTCTTGCGGATGCACCCGGGTGGGGAGGCACTAATACGCAGCCGCTCCGGCAAGGACGTGCGCCAGGCGATGGAGGGACCCCCACACCGGCACTCGGAAAACGCCCGGCGGTGGATGGAGCAGTACTACATCGGGGAACTGGACAGAGACAGCGGCACCGGCGAGGCACAGGTACCTCCCTTCCTCCCTAACTAGCTAGGATGACACCGCTGACCTCAGAGTAAACAACTTAAGAGGAAAAGAAATAAAACCTTCTTCCCGCATCTTCTGTCGATCTAGTTAAAGATGTGTTAAAGTGATATCTCATTTTTGAACCACTCACCTGTTGAAAGGTTAAAGTTTAATATCTTTCTTGTTAACTTAGCTCTGTGGACTTTAGAGTCATAAAAGTGTAAATCGATCCCAGATTTCCGTTGTCAACTTTCAGAAGTTTCTAGCATGTTTGTCATTTGGCGTCTTTAATCCCCCCTGCCCTCCCCCTCCCCACGAGCCCTGCTAGGTGAGATCAATATTCCTCACACCTTGTTAAAAAGCTGTCAACAGTCTCACATTTTCTACTGTAAGGAGGTTTAGAAGTGTTTATAGACTTCATTTGATTCCAGACCAAGAATTAGGAGAAGGAAACTAGTCCCGGGCTCTTGGAGCAACAGGTGTATAATCGGCTCTCATTTGACTTTATTGGGCGTTTTCCTTCTTAGGTAACGAGGAAAAGGGAACTGGCATTGATCATTGAGGACGGGAGTAAGGGGTTGGTGATGGAAAAGCAATGCTTGTGTAATTCCTAGGTGGAGGAGGGAGGGGCTAACAGGTGAGGGTGGGGTTTTGGTGAGCTCTGGTGGGTGTGGAGGGGTCAGACCTGTTAATGAATGATTCAAAGCCTGTGCCTGTGTGCGTGTTTCTGAAAGAAGGCGAGAGAAGGAAACTGGTTCGTCTTGTCCCGGGAGAGGGGGGCTGCAGACTGGGGGGGAAACATGCCCCCTTCTGTCTCTGTAAAATGAATCCACACCCAGCCAGGTCCTGCAGGTTTCTGTGCGTGTGAGGAGGGAGTTTGCATAAATCTCTTGCAGACACAGTTCACATTTACATGGCTTGCCCACTCTCACGTGTGTCCTTGCTTGTTGGTTGCGTCTCTGCATAGAAAGTTTACACAACTGCTCTAACAAAATGCTCTGTGGGACTTCGAGGGTTAGTGACTGATAAGCTGTAAGTACAAAGGAAATTACTTTTGGACCCCTTTGTCTGTCAGCTGTGAGATCTGCACATGCATGTAGTTGACAAATTTGGATGGGCGGCGGGGGGGCTGACAAACTGTGGGTGAGGGTGCTATGACTACAAAGGAGTCAGATTGACCCAAAAGATGTCAGACCCTGCCTTTTACGACCACTGGATCCCCACACTATAGAGGCCAAGCGTATGGGTTTTTCCTTTAATTTGTCATTTTTAATGTCTTGTCTTGCTTATGGCTGATGGAGGATCTGCGTGGCAGTTATGTAAACACACATTTTCACACCGTTTCACATGAGCTGTTTGTGATGTTGGTGTTTGTCTCTTGAAGCAACAACAGCAGCTAAGAAAAATAATGTAAAAACAAGTTTTTCAAGACTTTTGATTTAAATTGTGCCTCATTTGGATGCAGTTCACGACTGAGGTCAGTGACTGGGTGTATGGAGGACCTGTTTTGACTCATGTCAAAATAATCCGTATTTCATTCGTCTTTTATGTGACAGAAGCCATTTTAACTAATCATGCCCTTCAGGATTGAATTGAATTGAATTGATTGATATACCTTTATTAGTCCCACAAGGGGAAATTTCAGATAAGACTTAAACCAGCTTTCTTGGGATTGGCTATCCCTCACAAACCAAAAGGGTTAAACGGCATGTGGGAAGGGCTTCTGGGTTCAAAGGCAGATTGGCACAATGTCTGCTCCTTACCAGAATTTGTTCTGCACAAGGGCAAACGAGGCTTCTTCCTCCCTTTCACAATAAAAGTCCTTGACTTATAGATCACTGTGCATGTAAACTGTTTACAGAAGTGTATTGAAGCAATTCACAACAATTTCTAGATGCAAATCAAGCAAAGTGAGAAGAAATCAAGAGTCAGATGAAACGAAACCTATAGAAACAAGAGAAAAAATATAAAATGGGGGTGGGGGGAGATAAAAAGTTTTAACAACAGCAAGAAATGTATTTATTTATTTATTTATTTTTTAAATTTTAATCATTCATTTAGCAGGAAAAAAATCAGGCTTGCAGGGTCAGCTCAGGTCAGATCTTAAAGATATGTGCTCTTAATATCATATAGCGCCAAGAGTAGATTATGTTGTCACTAGATTACTTTTCTGAATGATGACTAATTATTGATTTACCATGGGTGTGAAATTCTGAAAGTATGAACACGTAGGTCACATGACAGACCAACTGACTCAACAGGATATTCCAGTCATTTCAGTGAAAGATCACATTTGTATAGTTCGTTCTCTAGTCATGGCTGACGAACTGCTCACCCTCTCCCTTCCCAATGAAACTGCTGCGAATGTGTGTGTTTTGTTTTTTTGTTTTTTTTTCTCTTTAATAATTTGCTGATTGGCTGTAACTGGCATTGTCACATCACCAGTGCAGAAACACACTCTGAGACTTTAAAGCAGTTTTAGTTCTTTGTTTTTTGATGGAAAAAAATTAATAAATCAACCGTTTAGTGATAAATGTGATATACATTTGTGTGGACTGGAGAGAAAAATCAGTGGAAGTACCACAGTTTGGGCTTCAGACATGAATCTCAATACTGTTATTATTCTTATCAGCTATATTATTAGCCAGAGGTGGGCTTTCTGTGTTTGTGGGAAAATCTGCTTGCAGTAAAAGAGAAACCAAAGTTTAGTGCTAAACTGATTTCGTGCTTATTCCATAACTGTAATAAGAAAGAAATAGTCTTCTAAATATTAAGCCACTGTTTTAGATGCCATCTAAAACACTCCCATTAAGACATTTATATTTTTGAGTCATCAGTAAATAAATGAATTGTTCTGCATGTTTGATCCCAGCTTGAGGTCGATGCTCCATAAGAATGCTCCTAGTTTTCTTATTCTAGGAAGAAGCTGTGGAGCAGAGGGTTAACCCCCTGCTAAGTAGAAAGACGTACAGTCTATTCTCTGTCTCAGGGGAAGACTGCCTCATAGGAAAACTATGACTGCAAGCAAGTCTGTATCTAGAAAGCTGTGAGCTTGTACAGCGTGCTGTTTGAGGAAGCAGCAGTATTTAAGAAAAAAAAAAAAAAGATTAGAAGCAACGATTTCGTAGTAGGAAGCATGCATCCTTGAGTGAGAAGGAAGAATCTAATTGTTTTCAATCTCTATTTTTTCTAAACGGCACCTCAGAAACTCAAATGTCAAGATCACCTGAGATTGGCAACATCTCTTGAGCGATAATCTTTCTAAGAACTGCCAGTTAAGAGTTGATCTTCAGATGGTAGATGCTGCACTGCAGTCAGAGCAGGAGGCGGGACTCGCTTTTCCCAGGTGTGTGAATGACAGGTTGTATGTGTATACGCATTTGGGAGGTTTACTATCAAACACTAGGTAATGTTTACACTATCAGCAAATCGAACTGGTTTGTAATAGTTGTTCATTCCTCCTACTGACAAACGGTGTTTTGAAATTACTTTTTTTTTTTTCCCATGATTTAAAAATGAACTAAAACAGGAAGTAGTGCAGTGTCTTCTGAGATCGACTGCTCAGATAATGTGTAACCATAGATAGTTTAACATTTAAAGGTGCTAAAAAAAGGATTTTCGTATACTAAATGATACTAAAGCTCACTGTTGTATTAATAGTACTCATTCGCAACAGTATTGATTTATTTCAATTTTTTTTTTTTTTTTTATAGCGCCAAATCACAACAACAGTCGCCTCAAGGCGCTTTTTATTAGGTAGACCCTACAATAATACATACAGAGGAAAAAAAAAACCCAACAATCATATGACCCCCTATGAGCAAGCACTTTGGGGACAGAGGGAAGGAAAAACTCCCTTTTAACAGGAAGAAACCTCCAGCAGAACCAGGCTCAGGGAAGGGCGGGGCCATCTGCTGTAAACTGTTGGGGTGAGAGAAGGAAGACAGGATAGAAGACATGCTGTGGAAGAGAGCGAGAGATTAATAACAAGTGTGATTCAGCAGAGAGGTCTATTAACACAGACCTTGACACCACCAGTGCCATCTTTGCCTCCACCAGTTGACACAGCCCCTCCTTTCATTAGCAGAAGCAGTTGATGTTCACAACCTATGTAGTGTCAGTTACCCGATAACCACAAATCCGTCTGTTCTAGATTACATCATTGCTTTAGTATGCCTAAGTAAATGCCATGTACTGTAGTATTATTAGGAAGGTTTAGTCAAGGCCTGAATACAACAAATGTGTCCCGTGATTTATTTATTTAGTTATTTTATTTTATATTTTTTTCTTTAAATATATTCTGGAGGACTGAAGCTGAAGTGGACCAGTAAGAAGAGAGCAGAGACATCTATCACTGTATTCATAACAGCTGAGTTCTTTTTCAATAGGTGTGCATTTTAACCCTCTTTTAAGAGCACTTCAAGGTTCAAGGTTCTTTATGTGTCACATGCATAGTTATAAAAGTATAACACACAGTGAAATGTAGCCTGACACGCTCCTCGACATGTGCAAAAAATGGGGGGTGGTGTAGAGGAAGAATATATATATATATATATATATATACACACACACACACACACACACACACACACTGGGTGAATGTGCAGTAGTAGCAGCAAGCAGGTGAATTCTGTACATTAATATGAATAGACATCTGACTATTTTACAGGATAGACAATATAAACATATTTAAAATTAAAGGAATTGAAATGTACATTGTGCCTTGGTTTAGTGTCTGGAAGACAGTCCTGACTCAGTCAATTATAGATGATGTGAGAGGGCGGGTGTGTGTGTTTAGGGCACGGATGGCTTGGGGATAGAAGCTCCTCTTGAGTCTCTCTGTCCTTGCCCGGATGATGCGGAACCTTCTACCAGATTGCAGAAGTTGGAACAGTTTGTTGCCAGGATGGTACTGGTCCTTCAGTATCCGCGCTGCTCTAGTCCGGCATCTCCTGGTGTAGGTGTCCTGAAGCGGGGGGAGAGCAATCCTGCAGCAGCGTTCTGCTGTACGGATCACTCTCTGGAGAGCTTTTTGGTCCTTCACACACTTTAAACCTCTCGAAGGTTGAAAGTGCTTTTAACTTCATTCACTTTTGTTTTTTGTTTTTGGTATGACAGATGATCCGTTTATCCACAAAACCTGCTGACAACTCACATCAATACTTTTTTTACAATTCTTTTTTCAGTCTTTTAGGCTACTGCAAATTTAGATTTAGAAAATCTAGTCATGTTATTAGACCTGACTCTACACAAATGTTTGACTACGCTGAGAAGTTCTCCTGTTGATTAGTAACTATGCATAACGTTGTTTCCATGTTATTAAAGTGAACATGTGATGCATATTTTAAGCTCTGTATTGTTGTTCTTACAGCTCTGTCCTGTTGTTCTTCTAATAGAGTAATGTTGTATGATTCAAATTTCAAAGTAATCCCTCTTTATATTAAACTGGGACTTGTTGAACCTTACCTCTGCCTCCTCCAAAAACATCCTTTTTTTAAAAAAAAAAAGAAGAAGCCAACCTCGTTTTGATTGGCTGCTCTTTGTAAACAGAAGGTTTTGAACAGCAGGTGGGTGGGGCTTCTGAGCATGGTCATCACTGTGAGCACATCCTGTGCATCATTTAGAGTGAAATGTAGAAAAGCTCTCTTAATTGTTTTCATTGATTACTTGCACATATGCTGATATCATTATGTGTGATATCATTTGTGTGCGCATTTGTAGCAGAACTAAGTGAAGTACAGGGTAGAAGCACTACTGCAATTGCATAAAAATTTCTGTTATGCAAAAATTGTATAAATTCTCCCACTGATTATCCACTTCAGCACTTTCCAGTTCTCTTCATGCATATTTCAGGTCAAGTGAAAACAGAACTGCACATTCATTCCCAGGTGCAACTTTGTTCTGTGACCCTGCCCCTGTTGTCTTGAAGGAACTGAGCCAACACTGCCTATCAGCCTCTGGACAGTATGTGGAAATACCTGGCCCAAAAGTGCTGAACACATTCCTTCCATTTTTGTGTCATTCAGCTTGTTTGTCGCACTTGTTCTTTCTATAAACTGCAGAAAGAGAACAGAAGCTGGCATGTAAACTCCTGACATGCAGGAAAAAGGAGCTGCATAGTCATGGACTTGAGAGCATAGTAGCTGTATTCTTAAATGTGAATCTCTAATGAGGGGATTGTGTACATGAATGAACAACAGCTGAACAGAGAGTGGCCATATGTAGGATAGCAGTGTTGGAGTACAACAGCCTAGTTATGCACTTTTTGAGTGGGTGATGATGAATATAAAGTATAAACTCTGGCATGCCATGATGGTGGCTGTTAAGTTTTGTGGACTGAATTCTGGAGGGTGTCCAGTTCGAGCTGGTGGATCGTAGGAATGCAGACCTTCGTGTGCACAGGTCTTTCCCCACTCAATGGCGGGATTGTCTTTTATCAGAGGGCACAGAGAGGAAGACGGAAGGACCTGATCCAAATATTACCTTTTAATATCAGTATTAAAACATGCTAACTGCCACATGTGTGTGGCCTCTAGCTTTCAGAGCAGTGAAATGGTTGTTTATTAAAGACTTTGTCCTTCAGAGCAGGTTTTTTGACCTACATTTTCCTTTTCCTTTTAAAAAACAAAACAAAAAAACAACTCTTCTCCAGGACCTGTGTCATCACTTCTCCCTCCACCAAGCTATACAAGTGAATTACCTCTTTTACTATTCTTAAGAGCCGCCTTTCCTCTATCGCCATGGTGATACATTACCAGTAACATTGTTTACCTTTGCTGCTATAGGGACTGCAGATGCAGCAATTAGTGCACAGGTGCAGGCCTCTGGTGGCTTACGTCATCACCACAGAAACACCTGAGGAAGGGTGGGGGTCAAGGTGGAGGTGCACTAGGTGGATGGTCAGAGGGGAACGGAACAAACATATGCCTGAAAGATTAAGGTAAAGGTCCCACAGGAGTGACACTGAAGCCTGCCAGCAGTCTTTTCTCTTATTGATTCATTTCACCACAGCATTCTTTAAATATTAATTTGTGTTCATGCACACTGGTCTCAGGGTACGTGGTTGCCCTTAACAACTTACAATTTTTTAGTAGTTTTATCCCCAAGTACCCTGACCTTAAAAATAATGTCCTTTTTCATTCTCCACAACTTAGGTTAAGGGTTTAGGGCAGTCTCTGTCAGCTTTTGTCATAAAACAAGACAACCCCCCCCCCCCCCCCCCCCCAACAAAAACAAAACAAAACAAAAAAACAAAAACCTTTGGAGCCACAAAATGCGTCCAAGCCTTTCTAATTAAGGTGACGCAGATTATCAATTATAAATGAAGCCGTCAACATTACTAATAAAAGCTTTTCATTGTAACTGTGTGAGTTCTTTCTTCTGAACAATATATATTTATATTTGTTAAACAAATACCACAACATGTTGGGGGAAAACCTGCAGTTTTATTTGTCGTGATTAGCTGAGAGGTATTAGTCATTAAAATTCCTTCCACCCCACCTCTTTCTGTAGCTTTACACAATGATAAAAGCACTCTTTCCAGCATGTAGGCCTTGGTGGGGCTATGTGTGTATACAGATTTCGTGGATGCAGCAGGTTGACTAATAGCTCAGGGGGAGAGCCCAACACATTGACACACATTGACACACATTGACACACATGCATATGCTCAGAGATGTGTTGTTGCAGAAAAACAAACAGTTAAAGGTGTGGGAGAAACAGACAAGACTTTCAGACACACCCAGAGAAGGTGCAGGAGATGAAAAGGCCTGAAGAACTTTGCAGCATCGTCTTTAGGGAGCGAAAGTGTTATTAAAGGGGGAGACTTTGTGTGCAGTACAACGTGGCTGCTCATCAGGTTAAGGTCTCTAGACAAACTTTTGTCTCTGGGGAATGCTGTGAAACGAGTGCGACATCTTAGTGTCTGGTGAAAAGAGTTGGCTCACAGCAGTACGCAGTGGGAGCAAGAGATAAATGTGTCAGATATCTGGGGAATTTGCTCCTGCCTTTTGGATTTGGGTCTTGCTTATGGTCACAATATATTATACACCACAGGCTGGAAACCAGAGTAAACATACAGGAGAAAGCTGTTAGGCTTTTGGTCCAGGGAGAGTATAGGTAATAATAATATGACTAGTCATTAAAGTCCTGGACTTTTCTTGTGCACCTCTGTAATGGGTTATGTGCAGCTGCTGTTTTTCTTTTTTTCTTCAGATTACTCTCTACACTGTTCTGAGCAGTTTTCTCTCGTGTTTTTGTGATTGACACACGAGCGTGTCAAATCAACAGCTAAACACTTGAAGTCAAAGGGAGCCAAATCTGGGTAGTTGGGTGAGAGGTGAGGTTTCGGTGTGCTGTGTGACAGTTGTCACCCCCCCCCCCTATATTACAGATGGGTATTATTATTACAGAGACTCTTGGGGTAAAATGTACATGACACTGCTTCATGATTTGCGGGTGGGGTGTGAATGACAGTCATGCTACTGGCTGAACTTCTGCTAATTCCTGCTCTCAAAACTGCTGTTTGGTTTGTATTCAAATACTTGTTTTCTTCATCACCACCACAGCCATGTGACATCCAGCCTCGTCTGACACAAAAATTAATGTCAGCTCTCTGCAGAAGTTTGAGCTCTGCGATAAAGATGCAAAGGAAGTGGTCAGAATTCTGTAGCGTAATTCTCAAATAGCAATATCTGGATGCACTCCAGATATTTATTTCACACTGTGGCTTAGCATGCTCACACAAAGAGAATACCAATGTAAAAATAACATTATTTGGGGGGGGGGGGGCGGCATGTATATTTGATATTGGTTTGATTGGCTTGATCGGCATCTCTTATAAAGTGACGTAGCTCTAGTAAAATAGATTTGAATGTTAGTAAAGCTGAAATCTAAATAATAATAATAATAATGATAATAATAATAATACATTTTATTTATAGGCGCCTTTCAGATCCTCAAGGTCACCTTACAGTAGCACGTAAAAAATACCATAAAAAACATAAGAAAAATGTGTGTGTGTGTATATATAGCAAACATGGTAGATAAAATTTAGACATAAACAGTCATAAAAGTATAAAAGCAAATATAAAAACTGAGCAAGGTAAAAATGGCCTAAGACAGATCAGGTGTATGCAATTCTAAACAGATGGGTTTTGAGTAGTGATTTAAAAGTGGTGAGACAGTGTGTGGTCCGTAGAGCAAGTGGAAGTGCATTCCAAAGTCTCGGGGCAGAACAACTAAAGGCTCTGAGTCCCGTGGTAGTCAGGCGAGCAGGTGGAACTGACAGAAGGGAAGCTGAAGAAGAGCGGAGTGTACGAAGGGGCGAATATGTATGGAGAAGATCGGATAGATATGGAGGAGCAAAGTTACGAAGCGCTTTGAAAGTGAGAAGCAGGATCTTGAAATTGACACGGAGGTGAATTGGAAGCCAATGGAGCTGTTTAAGAACAGGTGTTATATGTTCAGTGGATCTAGTTCTGGAATTAACTGGAGTAGATACTGATCTGTGAGGGAGTAATTGAACAAACTGTGAGCGGCCAGAGAGATAAGAAGTAAACCAGGCGAGTACTGTACCATTGATGCCAATAGATGCTAATCTGTGAAGGAGGATGCGGTGGGAGATAGTATCGAAAGCTGTTGTAAGGTCAAGGAGAATGAGGATGGATATAAGTCCAGAATCAGCTGCAAGCAAAAGATCATTGGTGATTTTTACTAGGGCTGTTTCTGTAACGTGACATGAACGGAAGCCGGACTGAAACTGTTCGTACAAGTTATTTCCAATGAGATGATGATGAACCTGTGCAGCCACTATCTTTTCAAGAATTTTTTGCTAGGAAAGGGAGATTTGAAATTGGCCTGAAATTATTTAGATTGGAGGGATCTGAACCATTCTTTTTCAGTATTGGAGTTATTATTGCAGTTTTAAGAGAAGAAGGAACAGAACCAGATATGAGAGAGGAGTGTACAATATTTAGATGATGATGACTTTAAGTTAGTAATTATGGAAGATAGCTGAGTTATTGTGGGAAGTTCAAAATTGGATAGAGAGGATGACAGCTGAGAAGGACAAAAAATGCAGATAGAACAATTGACCATTTCACAGGACGAGGGCAATTGTTGATGAAGATTCTCAATCTTGGTGTTTTTAAAAAAAAAAAAAAAAAAAAAAAGTCCATAAATTTGTTGCAAACTGTGGCAGAGTGTGTATGTATGGCAAAGGTATCTGGGGGTTTAACAATATTATGCAATGTAGAAAACAAAGTGCGAGTGTTTCCTTCAGCAGATTCAATAACAGAGGTGTAGTAAGCAGATTTAGCATGATGAATAGCTTCTTTATAGTGTTGTATATGACTGAGATACATGTCCTTGTGAATAGTAAGTCCTGTTTTCCTGGAGAGACGTTCTAGGCGGCGTCCAGTAGCTTTAAGTTGGCAAAGTTCAGATGAGTACCATGGCGCAGAGCGAGAGAAAGAAACAGTTTGAGTTTTTTGGGGAGCCAAGGTATCTAAGAGGTTGATAAGTTCATTGTTATAATGAGATACCAGGTCGTCTATGGAAGCTGAGGCATCAATGGTAGAGAAGTTATTAATGCCATGGGAAAGAGCTGATAGATCAATGCCCCTACTATTTCTAAAAGTAATTGAGCGGTTTAGTTTATTTTTGTATAGTGGGAGACTAGCATTGAATAAAACTAATTTATGGTCTGAAAAAGGCATGTCCAAAACAGCACAATTCTTAGGGGTGACACCAATACAGCAAACAAGATCCAAAATGTATCATTTGGAGTGTGTGGGAACGTCCATATATTGGTGTAAGCCAAAATTGTCCAGACAAAATATAAAATCTCTTGTGGCTGAATTTGATGTGTTGTCCATGTGGACGTTAAAATCGCCCAGCAGTAGTATATTTGGAGATAAAAGTAGGGTTTCAGCGAGAAAGTTAGAAAAATCAGTTAAAAAGTCAGAGTTGATTTTAGGTGGACGGTAAACTGCAACTAATACTGTGGGGGTTGGTTCATTAATTTGAATCAGCATGGATTCAAACGAGGAGTAGGCAGGAGCAGAAAGAGAGGATACCTTATACTTGCTGTTGTACAGGATCGCAAGGCCACGTCCCGACACACGGGGCTGGCGGGTGTAAACAAATCCAAACAAATTAAAAAAATTAAAGGGTTTATATATGACTACAAATAGGGCAGTTCGATATAACGATATATATCGGATGACGATATAAAAACGTCTATCGTTTCATTTTACGCTATCGTTTGTTTCGTGGTGTTGCAAAATAAACTGTTTACGGCAATGTTTTTTCACCGTTTTGACGGTCACTGTAGTGGCTATATTAATTTCTTAAAGTTCTCTCTTTCTCTTATATTTAATATAACCACACTACGGACGGACAAGCGCCTGTTTTTATGCGTTGTCGTTAGCAACAACGACGGTAACAGCATCGCGTGTCCGCTTGTTTATGTTCCACATAAACCTTTCACAATAAAGCTCAAGAGCCTGTTGAGACTTTTCAAAATAAACTGAATCACGTGAAAGAGCAGAGTATTTACGGATGAGAATTAAAAAAGAGCCGCCAGGAGCTAAAAAATAAACCTTAGACTCAAACGTTAGAACAGGCTTTTCCCCGCAGCACGCCGTGTAATAAATACGCACAAAGAAAACGGCGGCCTTTACAACTTATGTCTAAAAATGTATAGTTTCATGCATCGGTTAAAACACTGGACTCCAGCTACATGACGCGCAGCTGGAAACACTTCCCGCAAGACGAGCTGCCTGAGATTCACAGAATTTACAGAAAATGTTACATTTTTGGGATTTATATCGTTATCGGGACGATAGAATTCTTATATCGGGATATGAGATTTTGGTCATATCGCACAGCCCTAACTACAAATAATCCGAACAGGTGATTGGTGTGTATCTAACCAGGTTATGTCGCCGAATGAATGAAGACAAGAGAATGAATTACACATGTGTATGTGACAATTGAGCAAAAAAGATCCGCAAGGGAATAAATATTTGAATGGAATACAGAAAGTCTGAGAGCCTCACCGTGTTCTGATCCATTACCAGGTGTAACTGTCACCTGATATTGAAATTTAGTTGAATGGAAACACTTCCTCTATAGATTGATGCAAACGGACACAAATGTTTTGCTGCTTCCATGACTAATGCAGCTGAGGGAGTCGAATACCTTCAATAGCATTAATTGTAATTTTATGATCAAGGGCCTTCAGATTCGGTCTGCTCGTTGCTTATGTTGTTTCATGGTCAAAGTGCATAAAGAGCATAGCAGCATAGTGTGAAGGAGGTTGCATTGTGTTTGTATGACACTCACTACTTAACATGTGTCATTGTGGGAATATGACACTATATGGACAAGCTGGCTAGCTACAAAGAGCCTTTGATTCTTGAACAGACAAAAATTCACAACAGCCAGAGAGATGGAGAGGGTGGAATCTTGAGCCCTGGTCAATCAGGTTTGACTGGTTCTTGTAGTGATCTTGTAATCAATGCACGCACACACATACAGTTATGCGTCATCGCCCTCACCCGCCCTCCATTCCACCATCATTTTCTCCCCCCTCCCACCTCATGCAGGATATTTGCCCCTCTGTGCAGAAGGTCTGCCTTTCTAGATTCCTCCATAGTTGCAGCTGATTTGGCATTAAACAAATAGATACAGGAACAGTACAACCCTGTGTATTCATTGTACACCTGAAATGTTTACATTGAGATATTCTGAAAGAAGGTGATGACAGGGACTTCTTTTTATTTATTTATTTTCTTCTTAGGTCTTCCTGTCAAAGAAATCATGGCGATAGCAGTGTAGTCAGTAGTCGGCAGCGTTAGTGCTCCTATTTGCATGTCTTTATTCACTTTTTTCCTAACCAGGTAAAACCCTGATCACAAAGATGTTGTAGTAGTTTTTTGAGGTTTTGCTCAAACAGTACTGGATAAATGAACATTTATTTTATTTGGGGGGGTTCTTTTTAAAAATCCAACTTGTATGCACAAGTTTTTATTTCAGCTTAGTGTGTGTGTCTGTCACGCTTTCTGCCATTTACAGCTTCTCTCCCCTCCTCTGCTCTCCGTTTCACTGGTCCTGCACCTTCTAAATATACAAGAGAATTCTTTAATCCACTCGACAACAACTAGTTATATGATTGTATCGGAACTGGAAACTTTATGGGAAATGTTAAACGTAACGTGCCGGTAAATCAGAACTGAGGACCTGTTTCCTTTCACCCGTATTTCGGCTTTCCTAAATGAACTAAACATGGAACAGCAGGGAATTTAATCAAATGGATTGACCCATAATTAGGGAGGCAGAGCAGATCCACAACCAAAATCAGTATCTGAGCTACAGACTTTGGATTAAAGATGCATTGAGTCGGAAGAGTTCTGACCTACACCTGAGGACAAAGGGTTTGGCCACACTTATCCTAATCCTGGTGTGTGTTTGGCTAATTTGGGAGCGGTGAAATGTTTCATCAGTGCATAATGCATGTTGAGTAATATAAATAATGGGTGCAGGTGCAGCTGTTTCTATATTCATGGAAGAGGAGAGGTGACTGTGCGTGTCTCTCTGCATGTAGCTATCTCTTCCGTGTGTGTGTGTGTGTGTGTGTGTGTGTGTTGCATTCAACCTTCGCAGAAACTCATGTGATCTTCCGGCTGACACTGATGTCATTGTTATCAAATCTAAAAAAGCAGGAACAGGCCTGGGCTTATGAATGAGCAATAGGCTAATAACATACATTTTAACTGGTTGTGGTGTACTTTATTCTCCCCCACCCTCACACGCCACACACACAGAGCCAGTATGTGAGACTTTGAGATGTTTTAATGCAGAATATATCATCAATATTTGGTCATCACCATTGGCCTCACTGTTAAGACAAAACACTGACATGTATTTATTGGTCACAGGTTTTATACCGTGTCCCTGATTAAAATCTGACGCATAGATGAGCTCCATCGTTCCTATTGGATTATCAAGTAAATAATTTACTTGAGGTTTTCTGTAAAATGTGTGAGTGATTGCAGATAAGTGATCATCAGGATTCAGAGCTCACAGCCTTTTCAGTGTTATCAAACCCTCTGCTGAACTTCAGCCTTTACACGTGTATTCTACTAGGCAACGGCACCTGACACACCCTCACATACATGTTCAAACACACACCCACACAATGGTCACAAAGCTCTTGCACAGGTACAGTTTTTCAGAATGAACTGCTCGCTTATTAAGTGCCGCTTCAGGTTTTCCCAGGCTGCCCTCAGACTTTTAGTCCCCATACTGGACATAAAGTTGGGGTGTGTTGTTCGTGAGATATGTGGGGCACACAGTGTTTTTTACATGCCCTTTAATTCCATGACAATAATTCTCACTTTTATTTTTTGCGTGCTTTGTTCTGACTTGCCTGACGTGAACCGTAAATGGTACAAGAAAGTTTGTTTTCTGTGCACAGGTTTAGAGTGGCTGATGTGGAATCAGGAAGGGTCATAAAATTTAAGAAGATATAAGCAATAATAAATGTTTGATCTAAATGTTTTATTTTTTTGATGGCAGAGGTTTTCTAGGGCCCTGCTTAATCTGCTTAATCTTTATACTGTCTTTATGGATGTAATAAACCCCATCAGCCTCCCCAACTGCGCTGACTCGCCCTCCTCCTTCTGCTTTGTAACTAGAGACCAGTGGTTATAAAAGCTGTCCTGTGGATCTGCTGCCTTAAAGGGGGCCTATCCTTTGTTATATATGCATATACTGTTACAGTGGCACAGCCTCATACTGAAAATGGTAAAAAATTCAGATTGTGAGGTCAGCATATGTTCTCAGGCTTCAGAGTGCTTGAAAAACCCTGTTATAAGGTTTGTTTGTTCTGTTGGCTCTATATGATGTCATTGATTTCTGGTTGTTAGCACAGAAGCTCCACCCACTTGTTGTTCCGTTTGCAAAGGGGAGCCGATCCGAAGAAAATTATTCACACTCATACAGAGCCAAGAGTTAAACTGTCTGAAATCAGGCTTTTAAAGGAGGATTTATTTGCACATATGCTGATCTTGTTATCTTTGTCCCTGTTTTAATGTGTGCGTCCATTATTGTAACATAAGGGGAGATATAATAAGCCTTTGTGCCCCTCGCAGCCCTCAAAATGTTTAATTCCCTCTCGCCACATTCATTTAACTCATCCACCCACCCATCCTTTCTCCTCCTCCCTCTCTCCTCATGGCCCCTGACTATAGTTTCAGTGTTGTGTTGGTACCAGGCCACATTTACACCCCACTCTAAACATCTCCTTTGTTTTTTTTGGTTTTTTTTGTCTGTCATTCTTGCAGATTTCTCCTCCTCCTGTTGGAACAGAGCGCTGCTTATGTGTTACTACTCTATCTCATTCCCTCCATTAAATAAGATTATTCAATCTTTGAGTTTTCTCTTTCTGAAGTGTTGAACCATTCTCATCTTATCATGAGAGGCTAGTCTGAGCTTATGATCTCCATGAGCTTTGGCTTGAAGTTTGGGGGTTGGGGTTTAAAAAAAGGCCTCAAAGGATTTCTGGTGGTTTAGAATATATGTTGTGAGTATATGTAAGCTTGCTGTATGCCCATTGTATAAGACAG
The DNA here is from genome assembly GCF_900408965.1 of Simochromis diagramma. Taxonomy (NCBI): domain Eukaryota; kingdom Metazoa; phylum Chordata; class Actinopteri; order Cichliformes; family Cichlidae; genus Simochromis; species Simochromis diagramma. The sequence continues at coordinate 2,176,923 of NW_024386765.1, forward strand.
AACAGTAATGCCAGGTCTTAAGTGTCCTGCTTCTTTATAATGCAGTCAATAGGTGTCATTCTTGATGTTCTAATGGGTGAAAGTCATATCAACATTGCAGGCATACTACCCATTGTCTCTCTTAAGGCCTGTGGTGTGTACATAGGCACTCCTCCATAGATACAACCGAAGATGGACAATCAGTTACTGACCTCCCTGAAATGTATGAAAGCGAGTGGAGGAGAAAAGGCGCTGGGGTTGAAGTGTTAATCAGGAGATTAGTGCAGCTTTGTTGCTTAGTCCCAACCCTCTTTGAACCTTTACCTGAGTAACACTAATTTGCATTACATACATTTGATTCCTATAGTTAAGCCACAAGTATTTTAACCACAGTGGAAAATCAGTACACTTTGAGTACAAAGCAAAGAGGAACTCCCAGAGTTGGCTTGTGACTGCTGTTCCTCTTTGGTTAAACAGCGATCAGCTTCACCACACTCTCATGATGGGGTTTGCTCTAAACCCCATCTAAACAGTCACATCAGAAGCTCTTTCTGATGTGACTGTATCTGTCCTCATGCAATGAGTAGAATTCCTAATACTGCCTTGCTCCTTTTAGGGGTGGACACTGGGAATCATCTCCCTCTAGCAACTCTATATTTAAAAATTGTTTTGGTTTTGTGCAGTCTTAGTGCTGGTATGTGAGGTTAACTTTTGGTTGTAGTGCCAAGTTATCGACTAATGCTAGAAAGCTTGGTTAGCAACGCACAGATGCACATAACTGCTAATTAGTGCTAAGTAACAGAGTGTGTAACTATAGTATGTTATTAATCTTTGAGTCTGTGTCACACAGAGCCATATTATTTCTATAATTCTACTAAAAACCCAAAACATTGTGGATACGTCCAGCTCGCTGAGACCAAATGGGGAAAGTCAAAAAAGAAAACAGTCTCTTAAATATACATAGCGATGTTTAGTTGAAAATTTCATTTCACAGTTTACTGTGAACCAACCAATATTTAGATTTGAGCTTTTAGGGCTCTTTGGTATACTGGTTTTACAGCATCCATGGTATGAACATTGGTCTACAAGTATGCTCAAGTATGTCATTTCCTCCTTCACTTCCTGGTGGCACTTAATGTTAATTTTGCCTTGAAATCGTCACCCACCAACACTAAATGGCTCCATTTTTTTTAACTTAATGTATTCTTGTCTTTGGATGGGGTTTTGACTTAAACTACTAAGTAAACAGATTTCTTTGTGGATGCAGATGTTGTTAACATTTTTAAGGTTTTGTGTACCATAAAATTACTACCCCTCAGTGCTTGTTAGAAATTGTGTTATGAATACAATAAAACTACAAGCAGACTCATTAATCATGGACGAAAAACGAGAGAACAAAACTGGATTGTATGAAGTTATAGTTTTGGTATTTGTTCAAGTCCTAGTGTGTGAAAGTTTGGGTTATTAGAGTTGATGCATGTCTCTGTTTAAAATTTATGTGATTAACAAATGTCTAGATATTCGGGATGTCTTTCCTTAAGTGGAAAAGTAGAACCACAAAGAGACGCCACATCTAGTTCATAGTTTTCAGTTGCATTCCGAAAGACTGTTGTGGTTTCAGTGTGTTGTTTCAGACTAATTTAAAGTAGGTCGCTTGCAGCCTAGATGGGGGTTTTGTTTATTTGTTTCAGGTAAATGGCACATATGTTTTAATTGCTTGAGGCAAACCATATTTGCTTGCTCAATGGCAACAGGACCTGTGAACTTTTTTTTAGTCTGCCACGAGAAATAAGGCGATTGATATCAAATACACAACAAAGGAATTTGCAGTCTGCACTGAGAGTACTTATCATTTAAGTGTGTACACGTATCAAGTGTGAGGGACATTCTTATCAATGTTAAAAGAATAATGTAAAATTCACTTTGTTTTTCTGTCTAAAAGATACAGTTTAAAGGTGAGGTCATTTAGCTATAAATAATAGTGACCACTCGGTTAATTGCTGAATTGCTTCCTGTCTTGGTTATTCCAAGTCAGGTGTGTAAACAAAGCGAATCTTTGGCGACTTGTTAGATGAACAGCCTGAGGGACACCTTGTAACCATGGCGCTGTGGCTTTAAATTTCCCTAATAACTATTGTTTTTGTTTTGTTTTACTACGCAAAACCTCAAAAAAGGCTCACCTTGGCACACTCTTACTGTCGCTGCTCTTTCCTGTGTCACAGAAATGTCCTTTGTTGGCTACCAAGCTGCCATGTGACGCCTCTCAAAGGTGAATGTTAAAGCCGTTGATGGCTTCACACATTTTGCTTTTGCTATCATAAAAGGTAATCATTACAGTTGGTTTAGTGAAGTTTTATCCTCATTTACACCTTCAGTGCTTAAAGATTACTGGTGAATAATCCAGGAAAAGTCATCAGACTATCCATGTTATTGATTTGATGTTTCATGGTTAAACAAGACAAATTTCATGTCTTGACTTCATTTGTGTCTTAAGACCGAACACTGTTGTTCTGATCTAAATTGAATTCTTATTTAACAGTAGCAATGATAAGTATAACTGAACTAAATAGCAGTTATTTACTAGTATAGGGTTGTGTGTTTCACCTTACAAAAGAGGGGGGGGAAAAACCCAAATGTTCTGAGTATGTAACTGTCAGAACTGCCGAGTACTACACCTTTCTTTCACATCCTAAGTAATTTAGTGTCAAACAGGACAAAATAACTTGTGACTTTCCACATTATTCTTAAATTTGGTTTGGTACATGCCCATTGCACAAATTTGATCGCTTTAGTTTGACTGTTTTGTATCACGCTTGTTCCTGTTCGCCTAGCCTGTTAATGCTGTTCCATTTTACTGCCAAGAAGAAGAAGCAAACAGACACAAAACATGTATGTAATGTTGTTTGTTGATGACGTTAATGGCAAGTCTGTCATCCACTCACTTTGTTTGCAAGTTTGAGATTAGCATGTACTTTAAGCTGGCAGCAGGAAGTTTGATGTTATCTCTTGTTTAGCAGCTGGTTTTGAGCTATTAAACAAACATGAAATGCTGTTATTTTATTCCATAACTTCTCATATCGATCGATCAGATGTTTTGTAAAAAGCTTAAATTACACTTTTGTAAGAGTAAAGATTACTGTTAAATAAATTATATATATATATATATTAGGGGTGCAACAATACTCGTATCGATATTGAACCATTCGATACAGTGCTTTCGGTTCGGTACGCATATGTATTGAACAATACAAAATTTTCTGTTGATCGCTCAGTGGATCTGCGTTCGACTACTCCGCCTAGGCTGCACTGTCAAGTGCAGATCCACTGAGTGCAGCGCAAGCTAGCAAGACAGAAGCTAAGCTCGTTGCAACATAGCTACTGCCTCAACGCTACCCGAAACTGAAGCTGTGTCCCAAAACGTCGGCTGCATCCTTTGGAGGACCCAGCCTTCGCGGTCTACGTGGGCCGGGTCCTTCAAAGACATGGACAAAAGTAAAACAGTATGTCGGATGTACCACGCAATGCTCAATTGGTGGGAACTAGTGCGTTAGCGCAGTTAGCTTGTTAACGTGTTGACGCCGTCCAGCCCCACGCCCGGGGCGATCCGCGATAACTCGTTAACGGAGATTTGCCGCGTTATGGCGTTAATCTCATTTTAATGAGATTAACGCCGACAGTGCTGACAGCACTAGTGGGAACACAATGAATATGACTGCACATTAACGGCGACATCATCCTAGTGCAAAGACAAGTGGAAGCAGACAAAAACAACAAGCACACATGCTACAAACTTTACCCGAGTCATTTAGACAGCCATTGGCACATGATTCTCCTTATGGGGACCTGATATGTTTAATATGCTGCTGAGAATATAGCCCAGAAGAAGCGTATAGTATAGCTTTTATTTTGGAAAGAGCCATTTCTCTGTAATAAACTCTCTTTTCCAAAGATTGATTTCTCGATCAGATAGATTTATTATTTTGTTGTTTCAGCAACATTACATTTAAAAACTGTACTTTTGAGTTAAAATATATATTTATAATTGTAATAAATGACAAATTACAAAAAAATGTTCATGCCTTTTTATCGAAAAAAATATTGAACCGTGACACCAAAGTATCGAACCAAACCAAACCGTGAATTTTGTGTATCGTTGCACCCCTAATATACATGTATATATTTATACAGAATTTCTCTTTTTCAGTATAAAGTTGACTTGGGTTTACTGATCTTACAAAAATGATGACTTGAATCTCAACTGGAGGATTGAAACTAAAAGATCCTCTGCTGCTCTAATGTGAGCATTGTTCCTGTGTACTTATATGTTTGTGGTGTGTGGTGCTGAGTTCCACAGTGGGTATGATTTATTGTTAGGGGGTTATGTAATAGAGGGTTCACATGTAGGGTTTGTGTACTGTCTTTACTAAAAACAATTTACTTTAAAGCGGTATGTGAAGGTTTGAATGTATTTGTCAAGGCAAGAACGTGAGGTGTGTGTTTGCATTACCTGCTGACCGAGACTTGAACAGGTAATATTATATTTATTTAAAAAGTTGGTAAATATTGATGCATATTTAGTGAGGCTTTGCTTAGTAACCAGATGAATGAGTATCTGTCTGCTTTTTGGGGGGATTTTTAAGCTACTTTCATGAAAATGCAGGTAGTATTTTCTTACGTTTTGGGGAGCTGGGTGTCATTTATGTTTTTCAAGCACAGTTTTTGTTTAGTTTTTGGTTTCTTTTTTCACATCAGACTTGTTGTCTAAAATCATCTGTAAAATCCCAGTTGAGTCAAAAATCTAACACATTGTTAGTTCCTGCACACTGGGCGTGACTCTGATCACCTGTTCTCTGTACTGAGTCCTTCTGCAAGCCGCTTTGCAGCCCACGTCAACCCCAGTTCCTCAATTTCATGCTCTTTGTGACTTGGCCATTGTCATGCCTTTTTTTTTTTCTTTTCTTTTCTTTTTCTTTTTCCCTCTGAGGGTATCCTGGTGCTGATCTCCCTGCTTTTTGGCTTCCCATGAATGTACATGAGAGGTTCCCAGAACAGAGCGACACCAAAGCTTTCAACATTTAAAAAAGAAAAGGGGAAAGAATTGTTTATTTCCTGACCTTTTGTATTTATTTCTAGCACAAACAAATACAGGCTCTGTAAACCTGCAGCAGCTTATCCAGGATCACTAACCTCGTCCTTGCCAAAAATAGGCCGCAGATCCTCCCATTTTAATGAAAATCTGGTGGGAAATTTACATTCGCAGTAATGGCCACCCTCACCCTGAGCTCACCACACCTGCAGGGTTCACTGATGGAACAAGGCCTGAGTCACATTTATTCGATCATATGTATAAAGTGGGACGAGGTAGAGCTCATTAAACATTGCATTGCTCACTGTTTCACGTAGGCCATGGCTGCTGCTGATACAGAAGGTGTGTCTGTTTATTGCTTTCGCGATTACGTGTGTGTGTGTGTGTGTGTGTGTGTGTGTGTGTGTGTGTGATAATAATAAAAAAAAAAAAAGGGAAAAAAAAAGAAATGGAGGTGTGGTAGCAGCTTTAAGCCGGTAGTTTCTGCTTCTAATTAGCGTCACGAGTATTCTCATATCTGAACCACATTGGTCATGACCACCATCTTCTTTATGAAACTGGCTTAAAGGATTTGGCTTGTTTATAATATTTCTGCTGTTTTAATTTAAAAAAAAAAAAAAAAAAAAAAACTGTGGAAGGTTGTTACCGGCTGTAAATTCACAGATACGATGATTTATTGTAATATAAAATAAGGCGCGAGCGAGAGTCACGAAGATGAGAACGTGAAAATCAAGTTAAAGAAACATTGAGCTCTGCTAGTTCAGGGTGAGCTACAACTTCAACACTATTCTCTCAGGATGAGTATGGTGTGATAATGGGGGGAGGGGGTGTAGCGTTGCCTCTGTGGGTGTTGAATTGCCAAGGCGATGTTAGTAACAAACCATAGGAGGCCTTATGTGTGAATCCAACCAGCTGATGAATATTTCACCTGACTGCCGTGGGCTGTCGATCAGAACAGGGCGTTAATCCGACAATTCCCAGAGCTGACTTCATACAAACGGAATGTAACTTGACATGCATTCTAACTTTTTTATGAAGGCCGCAAGGATAATCTGCCCACAGTCTACTGCATGAAGACTTGGCTGGTGGCTTTAAAAGGCCAAGCTGCTCTTATTTTCATGGGAAAGAGCTAATGTATCTTTTTGTGGGTTTTTGTCCGTTTGTTGCTTAGTGCAGTTTTGCATAAATCGATCAATTTGACTAATCAAGGCTTTGTTGACAGAACATCAGTCTATCATAGACCGTTTTGTCCTTTTTTTTTTTGTTTTTATTTCTTTGTCATGTGACCTCTTGTTGTTTGCATTTTGCATCTTGATCAATTTAAAAAAAACAAAAAAACAAAACAAACAACAAAAAAAAATATTACGCAAGCCTATCAGTCATTAATTGGCTCCAACTCATATAAGGTAGAAGAGATATCAATATCAGATGGTTATGTGCTGTGTCACAACAATTTGGCTCTGGCAAAATATTCAAGAATGGTGTGATGAAGACCAGGACACATGTTTATTCTTTATAATGAAGATAATGAAGAGGGCGATCGTGGCTCAAGAGTTGGGAGTTTCCACTTGTAATCGGAAGGTCGCCGGTTCGAGCCCCGGCTCGGACAGTCTCTGTCGTTGTGTTCTTGGGCAAGACACTTCACCTACCGCCTACTGGTGTTGGCCAGAGGGGCCGATGGCGCGATATGGCAGCCTCGCTTCTGTCAGTTTGCCCCAGGGCAGCTGTGGCTACAACTGCAGCTTGCCTACACCAGTGTGTGAATGGGTGGATGGGTGTGTAAAGCGCTTTGGGGTCCCTAGGGGGGACTAGTAAAAGCGCTATACAAATACAGGCCATTTACCTTTTTTTTTTTTTTTTTTTTTTTACCATTTCTTTAAAAGTAAATTATGCACTACACAAAACATCTGTTGTGCTTTTATAAATCTTCAGCACTGTGTCTGCATTAGCTACAGCTCATCTTTGGATGTCAGTAATCAGAGGACAAATCTGATCAGCAAAACACTCAGATGGTTTTGGACTCCTCGCATATTCATATCACCTGCTGTCATCATTATCCACATGGCTTCTCTCCAGTTGCAACAGCTGTGCCTTTTTAAATAAGAATTATGTAAACATATGTTTGAGTCATTTGTATTGCGTATTGTATTACATTTATATCTGCATTTCCTTCTGTGCAGCAGAACACAAACTAAACATCAAACCAAAGTAATGACTGACTGTCAGTGTTCCAATATGTGATAGCATGATCCTTTGTTGGAGGTGTCCAGCGATACAAAACGATTTGAAGGTTGAAAGCATTATGGTATATGTCACTCGTGACTGTAACCATTAAAACCCGGTTTATGGGGCTGAGGTAAAAGGGCAAAGGGCAGATGGACCATAATTGGCAAAAAGACTGACTCCTGTTCTATATATATATCTTTAATGAGACGTAGCTTATGTAATAGGTACTATATTGTGCAGCTGTCTACCTGTTTTGCATAAGCCACACACTATAAATATGTGTATCTGTCTTTCTCCATCTGTGGTTGGCTTAGGCCATTTTAATAATAAATTATACTTGCTAATGGCATCCTTTTTTCTTTTCTTCTTTTTTTTTTCTCAGACTCTGAGAGCGAGAAATAAAGCCAATAAACAGACCGAAGGAGAAAGGGCACAGCAGACGACAGAGGCGAAAGACGAGGATGAGCGCGACCCATACAGCCTCTGCAGCTCTGTGGACCTCGATAAGGTGTGTGCGTGTTTTGAGACGGGGCTAATATGCGATCAAATGAAGAGTGCGTCTTTTCTGCATCTTTTTTGAGTCAATGTGTGCGTTTGCTGAAATTATGCAGCAATCGATCAGACACTGGAAACAAAAGGTGGAGGATGACCTAACAAGTGTATTTGCTTACCCGTGACGGGGTAGGTGAACAGCCATCTGGTTATTCACCCTGCTTCATCTGTTTGCAGATTGCATGATTTCCCACACTGCCAGACACAAGCATGTACAAAACAGAAGACAAAGCAGCATTGCTGAACTCCTAAATCTAAGCCAGTTCTGAAAGTCTTGACTCCAAATGGTGCAGGTGTTTTTTATTTTTTATATGTTCATACTAGAAGAGTTTGTCCCTGCGTGCTGAAATCTACCTTCAAGCACACACAGTCAGACATTCGTTTAAACTATGCTCATGTGATGGTGCAGTTTGACATGTGTTTTTCCACTTTAACAGGCTCAGCACCACAATGACAGATTCAACCAGTCTGTCTCGCTCTCTCTGCTGCCAGGCAACGCTTTATTTAACGAGACCCATGACTCTTGACTTCACACACTTGAGTTTTGCAAGGCCGGTTTCAAATATCAGTGTTTTTGTGACACAGGGATCTGTCAGTTTAAGCCCTTCATTCTGAGGGTTTGCTTCTTCCAGTAACTTGAATCCTGAAGCTCGGACACTCCCTTCACACATCTCCAACATGGGTAACTGTACCCATGTGCAACACTCATGCAGTTTCTGCGCTATGCAAAATGTTGTTATTATCACCAGCACACTTGTCAGTGCTAGCCTTCCTCATTTTAAAAAAAGAAAAAGGCCCGCTTTTTGTTTTCAAACTGGTTAAGCTGGATCGTAGCCGCTTTAATGTCCTGGTTGTTCGATACTCACCTTTACTCAAGCTAAATCAGTCCGTCCACATTTGCAAGCTGCGTAGCACCAGGAATCTGAAGCATGTCTTCACACTTGGCTTGGCTTTGTTCACCTGTTATTAAACACAGAAACCGGTTTCTGTATCTTTTCTTATGCAAGCAAAGCACCACTGTAAATTTTCAGACTTCTTGATATTTAGAGTAAATGTTGAGCTTGGGGCTTTATATAACCAGCAAATGCAAGCTGGATTGTCTTTTTTTTTTTTTTTTTTTTTTTGTTTGTCAATGTCAATTACTGCAGTGAGAAGTAACAGAAAAGGCAGATTTTCATTCGCTTGGCAGGTGTTCATAAGTCGATCTGCATATGGGCAGATTATGTAAACATGTAACGTCAACATGTTGACGGATACTTGTGCCTGGTGTGTTCACAGCTCTGATGCAATTCTACCAACTAATTTCCCCCAAAATAAATAAAACAACACGCTGATTTTAATAAATCCAAACCCGAAGGTGTGCATGTGTATATAGTATATCAGAGATGCATACAATTCAATGGATGTGAGCTTTCTCAATGAGTTAAACTGCCTCGGGTGATGCCAGTGTTAGTTGGGACTTAAGCATACAAATCAAAAAAATAAAATATAGATATGCAGAGAAGTGTGGGGATGACTGCAAGTGAGCTTACCAGAACCTCACCCTCAGGATTAAATCAAGTTAGACGTTTGCTTTTCGAGTAATTTACAGTTGATGCCAAGAAACGGAGAGCATGTGAGACAGAAGATGCAGCATCTCTGGTTTTGCTTTGTTTTTTGGCTCCCCCCTTATTTAAAGTTGAACTTTGTAGTCATATCAGCAGCTAACAATGCAAAATCTGTGGATAGCTTAAAGTATTTTTATTTTATTTTTTTGCAGTTCACAGCTGTATTTATGCCTTGAATGAGCAGGGGTAATAAAGAACAGAGATGGTAGTGTTCCAGCGCAGCGCTTCTTCAGGGTCGCTAGCTCCATTAAAACAATGTGATATGTGTCCGGTAGCTAAACAGTCTGCTGCAGTAAACAGCCAACCCATGATTAATTGCCGCACACGGAACAGTAAAGGTCCGGTGATTGTGCCAGCCGGTGCCTGATGTCATGATAGGGGTGTCTCTCACACACAGTCATCATCACATGGTCACTAAGCATCATTTTGTGACTAATCACAGGAAAGTGTCAGGGTTAAGAGGGAAATTAAGATTAAAGAGTGGACTTACTGCTTCTCTTTCACTCTTCTCAACTCACACGAGTGGGGCCATAAGGTCAAATTCTGACTCAGGACTCCTTCCCACCCTGTTTCCTTAACCAGAATGATTCCACCTGATATTTCCAAATGTTATAGTGTGAAACCTGACAGTCTTCGCGTCACACATCATGGCAGCCCATTTCCTGTGTGGCTGTAAACACAGGGAACTTGTGAAACGCTTGTAAAAGCTTTCACTTAGACTTAAGTAAACCTGCAAATGCACATGCACACAACAAGCAAATTTCACATGCAACACTTCCTGGTCTGACCAGTCCTTGGAGCAGTATAGTTTTTAGCTCTATGCTGCCACCTGCTGGAGACGTTTTGTTTTACTTTTTGGATTCCCCCCCCCCCCCTCCTCGTGTATAGAGAACGGGTTTTACTAATTTCGTTTCGTTGTGCTTCTGCAGGATTTGGTGGACTGGCGGAAGCCCCTGGCATGGCAGGTGGGCCACCTCAGAGAGAAATATGATGCGTGGGTACACCAACCAGTTGACAGACCTATCAGACTGTTTGGAAACCCCATCATGGAGGCCATCACTAAAACTTCCTGGTAAGAAAGGAAGCTTGAAGAAAAATTAACCATTTATCAGATAAGAACGTACATTCAGTTTTGCAGGCTTGGCAATCACTCGTGCAACATTTTCACAGAATTTTACTGTTATTTATTAAGTTTATATTTATATATCAACCAGCTGGAGGTGAGGGACCCGAGACAGGACAAAAGAGACACTGCTGAAGAGAGCTAGAGATTAATAATTCCTAATGACTAATACACTAGCAGTTTATAAACATACAGGGAGTGAAAAGAGAAGCTTGGACCCATTGCAGCATAACTAAGAGAGAATTCAGGTTCACCTGATCCAACCCTAATTATGCTTTATCAAAGCCTGATTTTAAAGTATAGAGGGTGTCTGTCTCCTAAATTCAAACTGGGAGCTGGTTCCATGGAAGACAGGCCTGAAAGCTCTGGGCTCTGCCTCCCATTCTACTTCCAAATACTGTAAGAACCAGACATAAGCCCGCAGTCCGAATGTGAAGTGCTCTAGTATACAGGTACAATGGTCCAGCCTAGAAGTAATAAATCACGAACTAGTTTTTCAGTATTACTCTGAGACAGGATGTTTCTGTGTTTGCAGGTATTGCACAAATACAAGAAAAGTGTCCTGCATACTTGTTTGTTGTGGTCTTTGAAGGACACATCCTGGTTTAAAAAAAAAAATAAACAAATAAAATAACTCCAAGCAATTACTGAGGGAAAGTAAATGGAAACATTTATGCAATGGTTTCATTGTGTGTAATGGCCACACGATGAGGGCTGTGATGTAAAGAATATTTCCCACCTTGAAAATTCTGTCGGCAGTTCTGTGATTGCCAAAGGATAAGCAAACACATCTGCTTCAGTGGCGTCATCAAAGATTGAATTATAATGAAAAGTGCAATTTTATAAATGTATGCAATTTTAAGCTTGTTCAGCCTACCTCTGCAAGCTACTTTGCAACCCACCTTCACCTGAGGTTTCAGTCATTTCCGATTTAACCAGTGTCACACCTGTGGTCACATCCTGCTCTCTCTTTTTCCTGTTTTGATGCATTGTGGACAAAGCCATACACCAGGGGTGTCAAAAATAATGCCCAGGGGCCAGAAATGGCCCAGCAAAGGCTCCAGTCGGGCCAGCTTGACAGCTTTGTGAAATATGAAGAAGTGCATAGATTTTGTATTTTTAAAAGATTTACAACTTTTTCCTGTTGATGAAGGACCCCATATTCATACTACACCAAAGTAATTAAGTAATAGATTAACAATTAAATGATAAAGTTCCTGTTTGTTTTTGTTTCTTTTTTATTTATTATTATTATTTTATTATCTACTGCAGAAATCCCTTTCTATACCAGAAGGGGAAATAAAACAACGCAGTACAACAAAACGTTTTTTATAATTACTGGAAAGTCTGGACTGAGAACGTTTCCTGTAACTTTACCCGTTTATCATGTCGTTCACCATTCTGGCCCAGTTCAGATTAATGGCCCACATCGTAAACTGAATACACGGTCCTCTAGTAACAGAGTGAGAGCGTGAACTAATGCTTACACTCTCTTGCTTTCAGGTATTGGGTACCTATTGTGTGGCTCCCTATTGTGTTTTATCTGAGCTGGCACTGCTATACTACCCTGGCACAGGGCACCACCAGGCTAGCCCTCACTTCAGGTAACTCACACGCACCTGTGTTTGTGCCACAGTCACTTGTGTTTTCATTTTCATTTGTGTGTCCACATTTCTGTTTGAGCCATCTATAGCCGAGCATGTGTGTGTTCCCAGGCTTCTCTATCCCTATCAACAAGTACTTTTTCCCAGTCCTCTTTATGATGGGCTGGTTCTTGTGGTCATTCATCGAGTACTGCATCCATCGCTTCGTCTTTCACATGAATCCACCAGCTCATAACTACTACCTCATCACGCTACACTTCCTCCTGCATGGACAGCACCATAAGGTATGAACAACCACTGCTGAGGTCACAGCTGTGAGTCATCAAAGCAATATTTGTTTTTGTTTAAAATCATCCTTTATGGCACCAGCTGAGGTGGTAATCTTATATTGCAGGGAGGAGGGGGCCGCAAACGTCCTCCTGTTTCCAAATACTTTTATGAACTGAATACATATCAAGTATAAGTAGTTACGGATGTGCAAATAGTGTAAGTTAAATTATTGTAACATTAACCACAGTATAGTTTAAGCCACAGGGGGAAACTGATTTAGCTTAGCTTAATAAAGAGTTAAAATAAACAATGCAGAAGCGGTGTGTGGGGAAAAATGCTGTTCATCTCAGTTTCTGTTTTACTAGGTTGTAAAATTAGAGTATTTTTTTATTAGCTTCTATGTAAAACCTTATAACTGATAGTCGGTGTAATTAGGAAATGTGATGTTTTTCCTGTAGAAGCTATAAAGTCGCACTACAAAATCTCACAAACCCCCCCGATTCCAAAGATTCTGGGACTATGTATAAGCTGTAAATAAAAAAACACAATACAATGATTTTTCAAATCTTACTAACCCATATTTTATTCACAAAAACAAACTTTAGAAAAATATTGTAATATTCAGACTCTAATCTGAGTTTGATGGCAGCAACAAGGTGTTGGGAGAGGCTGAGGAAAATGCTGTGAAAGATATCGCCACTTGCTGATCATTTTTGAATTACTGTCTGATGAATACATATGTTGGCTTTTTGTTGCGGGGGAAAAAAGGACATAAAATGGTCTGAAATGGCCACCATATATAAATCTTTTTATTTATTTTCTCTCTCCAGTCTCCGTTTGACGGCTCTCGGCTGGTCTTCCCTCCCGGCCTCGCCTCCTTAGTAGTGGCGGTCTTCTACATGTCCATCCATTGCGTGCTCCCAGACATCCTCGGAGTATGCGTGTTTGTCGGTGGGCTGGGCGGCTACGTCGTATACGATATGATCCACTACTACCTTCACTATGGCTCTCCGAAGAAAGGCTCATATCTGTACAGCCTGAAGGCCTACCACGTCAAACACCACTTCGAGCACCAGAGATCAGGTGAGGATTACATTTGCTAACGGCCTTAGAAGAAATATGGTTTTGTTTTTTCTTTCTTTTTCTGATGGGGATCTTTATTTTTCTCACCAGGTTTCGGGATCACCACCACATTCTGGGACCACCCCTTCAACACAACCATCCCTGATGAAAAATTCTGACATGGAAACGGCTCCCCCGAAGGGCCACAGGACTTGTCAACCACCCTCTTTTAGCCCCCAGCCTGCCTTCTCCAACCATCCCAACTCCTTATTTACATCTCTGCAGCCATATAACTTCCACAGACTAGGAGGAACTTCAGGGCCACTGCATCCAGTCCATTAATACTCTGTGTAACACATTAACCAGCACCACAATATTACCTTAAGCTCAGTCATCTGGGTGTGTGTCAACCTGCCTGCACTATTTACTCACTGTGATCATTTCCACTGAGATGTGAGGGCTTTCAGTGCCATTTTTTTCCTTCTACTACTACTTCTGCCTCCTGTGCTTTACCAACACCAACCTATCACCTGATCACCACTCAGAATGTCGCCGCATACAGCTGGGAGGTGGCCGTGGAGAGAAAAATCTCTTTTGTGATGCATGTGGTCAATTTGAATTAGATTTAATCTTTTAATCTAAAATCATACAGGGGGAAAACTGTGATTAAAATTACTAATCTGACAGCACAATGCTCACACAGCTCACAAACGCACACTGTTCAAGAGGTAACAGGAAGTGATAGATGGTAGGTGAATGTTGAAGATGGGTGGAGCGGAGGGTGTGAGAGATGATTAGAAAGAGTGCACGTGAGAGAGAAAGTGTGACAGAGATTGAGAGGGAGTACGCTAACTATTTAATCTACTGAGGAAAAAGGCTTCTTCCCGCCTTCGCATCATCTACAGCTTACATATTCCTCGTCACTGTCACTTTTCTCTGCTACGCTGCTATAAACTGTTGCGCTGCTAACAAATCACAAAAGTTCCCTCCACCACATTTGGGTTCGCTTGATTTAAGAAGCAGCCGTGCCTGGAAAACCTTCAGTTTCACATTTGTTTTTGCTGAGATACGTTTAACTTATTATCACCAAATCTGCAGGAGTGAGTTTATACTGCAGGAGGCTAATTCCATGTACTGTTAATGTGATGTAAAAGCAGAGTTCAGAATGTCTGAAACCCCTGTGGAGATATATTTTTGCAAGTCTGTAATATTTCCATCTTTTTATTTTTTTTCCTCGTTAATAATTCAACAAAGATGTAAAAATAATATTTTGTATGAAGCTTTGTACAGTAGAGGAGATTCTTTAATCGCACGGTCTTCATTTTGTCAGGTTGACTATGTTAGAGAGCGAGTGTGGTTGTCAGGGTGACGGGGGACAAATCTGAAGGCATGAAGCCAGGCTGTCTGATTTCCTGCTGTGGGGATCTTGGGGTCAAAGTTCACAGATCTTTGGAAGTGTTATTTTCTAAAAGTAATCTTGACATAGAGATTCCTTCCTTTTAAAGGGGACCTATAATGCAACTTCTAACACCATGTTTCAAGTGTAGCTTGGCATGACTCACACTTCAAACTAATGCTTATTTACATTATACTAACAAACCATCTTAGCTCTCTTATCCCCTCCTCTTAAAGCCAACTTTCTTCTGATTGGATGCCTCTCAGAGCTGTGTTCCTTAGTTGAATATATATAAGGGATATCTGCTCTCTATGACATCATACAGAGCCAGGAGTAAAGGAAAGCTATCTGAAACTTGAATGTTTAGGGTAGTTTGAAGCCTGAGCTTCTGTCTCATGGATCACTTGCACATGGGTACGAACCTCTGTAACGGCACAAATATTACAGAAAATTAGGAAAAGCATAATAGGACGACTTTAAAGTCGGTGGTTTATTTTGGCCCTGCAGACCCTCCCTAGGATGACGATAAATCAACAAATTTGACTTTACAGCAGGAAGTCTTGACACTGACTGGTGGATCCGCAAAATGTCTCCTGAAAAACGCCCGACAACGCCGATAAGTGAAGTAGAACAAACTTAATTCGCACTCTTTACATGAATAACTGAAGAACAGTAAGAACATACTGCTGCTGCAGGAAATTTATTTTTTATCTACTTTTCTAGCTTGAATAAATACTTCCACTTATAGAAGTATACATACAGCTGTATGTAATCTAATCCATCTGAGTTTTAACCATTCAAGAAGATTTGTAATGCAGAACCTTAACACCATTTATACTCCTCTTTTTTAAAAATAAATAAATAGTTGTTTCATTTATTTTTATACAAATTCTCTGCAGCAATAACAGTGAAGTGTAAACCTAAAGAGGGCTGAGGGACCCCAAAATGTTTCCACTATGACGAGATGAGTGGATTTATTAACTGATTTAGCACCAAAATGTGTCATTGTCTACAAATATCTGTTGATCTTTAGCTGTGATTATGATGATTATGAATGTTCAAGACTTTGTGCAGAAAGCATTAACTCATCAAAAAGAACCTAAAGAATGTTTTTAATGTCTGTTATGCTGATGGTTCTAATAATGATGATAAGACATGATTGTGCCGGCTGCTTGGCAAAGTGAAATGATTCCACTTGTTGGAGTTAAATTAAAAAAAAAAAAAATACAGATCTTATTTATGTATATTTATATGGTAAGAATGAAAAACAGCAAATATGATTCTAACTTGTGAAATTTTTCTCTTGTGCTAAATTTTGCAGCAAAAAAAAAAAAATCCTAAATTTGTTTACTTTCATGTCTTAACTTTTGTTTTGGAAATTTTAAGTCATGCAAATGCAAAGGTATTTGTAAATAAATATCTGTATATTTCTGATGTTGGCCTGTCCAGTTTTTTTATTTTTATTCGCTGATTGTGGTGGCTTCCATTCTGCAACCGTGATGATGGTGATGATGGATGATGACTTTAAATTGCATTGTAAGAGATGAAGGGTGGAGTATTTGAATCTTTTAATCTTATATTTTAAAAACTGAGGTGTTGCTTTTGCCTCTGAATGTAGAGATGTTTTGGGGGGGTTCAAAAGACTCAATGTGACGTGGTTGTTCATGTCAGCGGTCACGGTAAAATATCTGGATCCCTTTGAGCTAAAAGAAAAGCAAAAGTAACTCAAAGTCCTTACAGCCAAGGTTTGCAGGCGAGCATCTCCGAATGCACAACACATCAAACCCTGAAGCAGAACCGCACGCAGTCTTCTTTCTGTTCCTCCGGTCAGCTGTGAACAGGAAACTGTGGTTGTAATTCAGAGGCTCACAAAAGCTGTACACCAAATATAAAAAACTTTGCGCTGTGTGATGAGTCACGATTTCTATTGCAACACTTTCGGACACAAATTCGGACAGAATGTGGCGTTAACAACATGAAAAAACGGATCCTTTCTGCCTTAAAGTTTTAGGGTGGTGGTGTAGTAATGTTTTTTTTGTACACTTTGGGGCCAAACAACTTCCTATAAATTATTTAATCATCTAGTTTAATCATTAAGCAATTACTTTTCTGAACACGATAAGCAGTTCACTGCACTCAAATGGCCTCGACAGTCAACATACGTCAATCAAACAGAGCACCTTAAAGACATGGTGGAACAGGAGGTTCACATTAGGGGTGTGCAACCAACAAATCTGCAGCGACCGTGTGATCATCATGCCTTAGTTGTTATATGCCAGGAAGACTGAAGAAAAAGGCGTCCAATCTAATACTGTCAGTGTGTACCTAATAAAATGACTGTGTATTCACTGCATGTGTGGATTAATTTGAACACAAGAAGCAGGGTGTGCAGGGTTATTCTGTTTTTCTGCCCTAATTTAATTTTTTTTAAAAAAGGTGTTTTATGAAAGAAAACAGATACTCGACAGCAGCTCACAGTTCATGCTGGTGTCCTGTGCACTGAGGCTCTCAGGAACATGTACACTCTAAACATGGTTGCCAATCTGTCACAGGGACATTCACGCCAATATAAGCCATAATTATTAACACTTACGGACAGTTTGTTATTAGGTTATAACATGGTGCAATCTAATTCGAGTAGCATCGTTGTGCGTAAGCAGCTCTTTATTGTTTGTTTGATAAGTGGAGATCATTTTAACTAATCTTTGCTACTCTGTAGCTATTGGTTACCGATTAATCTGCTGATAATCTTCCCTGTTTTACAAGAACACCATTAGTAAAATGCAGGTAGCCCCAGTCCACCGCTGCAATCAGAATATTTCACAGAATACAATTTCCATTTGAAGGATGAGAGAGTAGCTTTTGACCTCAAAATGAAGCCTTCAGTCTTAATGTTTCCTTAGTTAGACTTTCACTTTCACCTCATTGATCTGGAGTCTTGACTAAAGGCTGGTTTGCCAACTTAGATCACTTAATCTCTGGTTTTTCTCCAACAGAGTCTTTTAACCTGTCTCCCTCCCCTCACCCACAAGTGGCAGCAGGTGGCTCGCCCTCCCTGAGCCTGGTTCTGGGAGGTTTCTTCCTGTTAAAAATGACTTTTTCCTTCCCACTTACCCCAATGCTAAAGTGATTGTTGGGGTTCTCTGTATCATTGCAGGGTCTTTACCTTGCAATATAAAGCACCTGGAGGTGACTGCTGTTATTTGGCGTTATACTGAATTGAATTGACTGGTCCAGGTTGAGAGAATCTGATTGGCTCCAAATTTGCATTAAAACCTTACCCACGCATGCTCTGTGTCTTCAATGTTATGGTTCTGGTGTTGTAGGAGGACAACAACAAAATCTTTGTGTCAGCAGCCTACTGTGTACACTTCTGTGTGCCTCGTGTTTCTGTTGCATAAGATCCTGTTTCTGTGTTTTCACAGATTTACTCACACATTTCTTTTTCAAGACTTTATTCTTTGGAATATTCAAAGCCAGCGCTATAGGTTAGCTTCAACCCCCAAACCGTCTGAACATCTGTAGGTTTGTCGGTTTTTAACACAGCGGCAGAGGTGCAGTAGGACCCTGGGGTGCGGCTGCAGCAGTGTAACAGTGAGCAGACAGGAGGGAGGAGCCTGAATAGAAACCAAACAACCCTCCACACCCTGTGGCCTCTGGGAAGTTTCTCCGCATTCCTGCAATAGATTCGAACACACACACCTAAAAATTAATAGACAGGAAGCTGGAAGGAACCTGAAGCTGAGGCTGGGTAAGTGTGTGCAAGGCTGAGAGTGTGCTGCTCTTTTTCACAACAGCTCATCAGTTGTTGCCTTCATGTCCACTGTTGTGTGTGTTTGTTTGTGTGTGTGCTGAAACAGGAGTTTGGAGGGGCTACTGCTTTAGGACTGGAGACCAGAACCTCATCATCCCCGCCCTGCCAGGTGCTGTATTTTCCTGACTCATCCTCTGTTTTACCGCTGAATGCTTCTCTGTCACTTTCCCCGCCTGCACAAACATAACTCAGTCACAGGAAGTGCTCTACTGCTTTCAGTTACGTCCTCACTAAGCGTATCTCTTGGTCAGTGTGTCTTCAAGTGCAGATACAGTGAAACAGAGGAAACTATTTTTCTTTAAACGTTGTTAGAGCTGATATAACCACAGCTTCCACCCAAGAAACTGCAGCATTTGTAGGAAGTTCGTATTTTAAGAGTTCACCAAGTAACTGAAATGACAGCCAAAGCATGCAGATGTCTGCAAAATGACGTGGTGAGCCTCACATGCAAATCTAAAACCTCCCTTGCTTGCCTGGTAGTTACCATAATGTAATAGCTGATGCATAAACATACGCTAGCACTAAATAAGCTGTTATATTATTGTACTCGTCGTGTAAATAATGCATTGTAAAAGATCTCAGTGGAGTCACTTAATATGATAAATAACACGTCTCCATCTTGCCCTGCATTGTAAAAAACGCTGCATTTAACTTTATTTATACTACTTTTGAAGTATATTTTTAGTTAGATACTTTATTGATCACAGGAGGGAAGTAATGTGCTACAGCTGCAGGATGAGATTTGTGTGCAGTCTCATGTCTCACAGGTATGTTCACCTGTCACAGAAACAAGAGTTATGATTCAGTTTTATAGAGAATGGTAGGAATGATTTCCTGAAGCATTTGTCACTGTAGGGCTGGATCAGGTGACTCTGAATCCTCCCTTAGTTACGCTGCAATAAGCCTAGGCTGCTGGGGCTTCTGGGGGTTTCCCATGATGCACTGAGTGTTTCTTCTTCACTCACCTTTTTTTTCCACGTATTATATGGGTATACACACACTCTGCATTTAATCATTAGTTAT
Source organism: Simochromis diagramma (assembly GCF_900408965.1). Lineage (NCBI taxonomy): Eukaryota > Metazoa > Chordata > Actinopteri > Cichliformes > Cichlidae > Simochromis > Simochromis diagramma. Next base: position 2,196,665 of record NW_024386765.1, read on the forward strand.
TATTCATCTCTGGTTCTCTTCCACAGTATGCTTTTGGTCCTGTCTTCCTCCCCTTCTTCCTGTTAAAAGGGTGTTTTTCCTTCCCACTGTCGTGAATTTCCACTGTGTGTTCTGGCTTTCTCCCACTGTCCAGATATATGTATGGCGTTAATTATAATTCTAGAACGCCCATGAATATGAGGTAAATAAAGTTCTGTATGTATGTGTGGTTAAATGTGACTTGTGTAGTCTCTAAAGTGCTTAGAGTGGTCAGTAAGGCTAGTCTGCTCACAGTGACAGTGTTAACACACAAGTATAGCTGAGGTTGATACAAATGTCATTAGTTGTGTGTGTATTTAGTCACCAATTAAATCTGAAAAATAACTTTTTGACCTTAAATGAAAAGTTGAGGATCAGTATCTGTGAGCTGTCTATAGCTAACCACAGCCTTGTGATCTTTACAGGATGCACATGCTGAAACTTTAGCCTGTTGGCGGTTTTTGTTATACAGTCATTAGGCATTTATCCTCTGGGTACGGTTAATTTTGTGGCGATCACCATGATCAGTCTTCTTTACCTCTGGAGACCGTGAACAGTCTGTCACAGTTGTCACTGCTGACCCTTGAGCCACGATGCTAGTGTGACTAAATAAGGGGAATAAGGTGGCGATGTTAGCACTGAGGGTAAGAGCACCAGTTAACATACCGTTTTATTATCATTTGTGTCCAGTCTTATCATGAGTAAGGCAGGTGCTGATGAAGGTGGAGCTGGGGGCTGCGGTGACTCAGCCAAACAGCTGGAGGCTAAAGATGAAAAAGGAGGAAAGTTGCCGAGCAAACCGTCCGCTGGATCCGGCTGGACCAAAGTGAGCTGCCCCTGCTGCTTCTCAGAGCGGGTGGAGCCGCTGGTTCTGGTGAAGCTTGGCGGGAAAGTCGGCCCCGAGACGAAGCGCTGGCTCATCAAGGTGATTGGAGCTCCTCAGAAAGATGGAGGTGAGGGCTCAGATATCAGCAACAGCACAGAGCTCACTTCAGTTTCTGCATCGATTGGAAACTCGCTTTCAAAGAAAAAGCATGCGGATCAAACATTTATGAGGATTTCTCTTGTGCCAGGAGTGAACGTAATAGGAGAATCATTTCCAGGAAACATTGCTACTCTTTAAACATTTGATTGAATTTGCATTTCCAAGCTACATGTCAGATAAATGCATTTAAATGACTCCTATGAAAATGTCTGACATGGCTGCACAGAAAGCATATGCCAGCCATAACCCACATGTCATATCAGATAAACACACAGACACAAAGAAACTACTCTTTAAGATAATAGTATTTATGTTCTTTCACTTTGTTATCGTTGTTATGGCAACTAAAGATGTTTGGACCAATGGATAAAAACTGCTCTGTCCACGACTCTTTGCAGTGTTTTGTGTTGAAGCAATGCTATGCAAACTAGACAAGCTCATCTCCACATAACACCTTACTGAAATTCTAGCAGGGACCACAAAGTTGGGAAAGGTTGGGGAAATCTGTATGAAAGGATGAACATTCGTGCTTTATGGTGCAGCGAGAAAAAACAGTTTTATTATTAGACAAGGATGGCCTGAGTAAGTACAAAGTGCAATTTCTAAATTCATTTATTAAAGGAAGAAAGTGGCCTTGTGTAAAAAGGAACTGCCCTCTAAACCCAGTAACTGGTTGTGCCACCTTTGGCAGCAAGAACTTCAACAGCATTTGCGATAAATCTTTCAGATTGGGACAAAAATTCCTTCAGCAATCTTCAAAAAGCCCCTTAAAGTTCTGCTTTTGTCTAATCAGTCCACAGAATATTTCCCTAAAATATTTGGGAATCATCAAGAGGTTTTTTTTTGGCAAATGTGAGACGAGCCTTTGTCTTCTTCGTGGTCAACACTAGCATGGATGCCATGTCTCTTTCTTCTTGTTGAAACATGAACTCTGACCTTAACTGATTCAAGTGAGACCTGCAGTTCTTAAAATATTTGTATAGGGCTTTTATGTGACCTCCTGTGAGTCGTTGATGTGCTCTTGGAGTGATTTTGATTGGCTGGTCAAACCTGGGAAGGTTCACCACTGTTCCACGTTTCTTATATCCGTGGTTCTCTGGAGTCCCAAAGCCTTAGAACTGACTCTGTAACCCAGGGGTAGGCAACTCCAGGCCTCGAGTGCCGGTGTCCTGCAGGTTTTAGATCGCACCCTGGGTTAACACACCTGAATCAAATGATTAGTTCATTACCAGGCCTCTGGAGAACTTCAAGAAATGCTGAGGAGTCATTTAGCCCTTTAAATCAGCTGTGTTGGATCAAGGACACATCTAAAACCTCCAGGACACCGGCACTCGAGGCCTGGAGTTGCCTACCCCTGCTGTAACCCTTTCCAGTGCCATCGTTTTTCAGTTATTTATTTAGATCGTTGCATGATGCGTTGCTTTTTTAGATCTTTTAGCTCCTTCACTTTGTCAGACAGGTTCTATTTAAATTGTTTCTTGATTCGACAGGTCTGGCAGGCCTGGGCGTGGCCAGCGAAAGTGTACTCGGCTTTCCAAGAAATGGGGTTAATCACAGATGATTTGTGATTTACTTTTTTTTAAATAGATTTTTTAGATTTTTTTCTATTAATAAATAAAATCATAATTTAAAAAGTGCATTTTTTATTGACTCGGGTTATCTTAACGATCTGAAACATGTAAATGTGACAAATATGGAAAAATTAAGCTATCAGGATGGGGAGGAGATGCTTCTTCGCAGCACTGCACGTGTTTTAGACTGAATTGATTCTCTCATTCCTGAGTGTAAGGATGTTTAAGGTTTTTCAGCTCTTTGTCCCCGTTTAACCATTGCTTCACCGTGAACAGGTGCTGCATTACTGGCCCACCCGGGTGAGGACGCCAGCGGTGATATCATCGTGGTCTCGGCCCCCCGCTGCACGTTACTACGAGCCGCTGAAGAGTTGGGTCTTTGTAAGACTTACCGCAGCGGGGACATGGAGGCCTTCTCCTACAATGACAGAGACAACTTTAAAGATTCAGGTGCAGTGGAGCAGCTTTGGGGGAGCACACTTTACATGGTTAAACACGACATTAGGAAGTACCCTGTAGAGCTTAGGGAGACTTATTAGAGCACTGTATCCAAGAACGATTTAGGAATATCCACAATTATTTATTTTGCATGAATTTCCTCTCTAATAGTAGCTTCCTAAAAATAATAAAATGACTTGCACAAACACTCTGGCAGGTGTTCACAGTACAAAGTCCAGACCTGTGTTCTTTCATTACTCGTGTGGGTTCAAAGAGCATTCGAACAGTTCAGTGAACTTCTTACTACTGTGCTCAATTTGAGCTCCTTATTTTTCTTCGTGGATTCCACTACAGTAGCTTTGCATGATGCACAGCTCAAAATAATCCTCATTTGTCTGCTGTTGCGTCTTGATGTAGCTCTTTCACTTCAGCAAGCAGTTTCAGTTCCTCAGTTTGACAAAGCTGTAACAGATGACAGAAAGTCAGGAAAAGCATCACGGGTAATGATTTTTGAGTATGCTGATGCAAAGGATGATAATGAAAAACATTCACCAGTCTACTTGAACCAACTGAACCATTAGAAAACACTTTATTGTGAAAAGGCCAGCTAATGCATTTTTTGGATGTTTTAGCATGACAGCGAGGGTCATCTGATGTTACAATCTGAGCGTGACCTTTTGCACAAATCTCCTGTATCTGCTTAGATTGATCTTTTATAATACCTTTAAAACTTTGTTAAACTGCGCACTCACGTATTGTACAAAATAAATGTGGGATTTCATTAAAATCTTCACTATTTGACCTTTAAATGCTTTCTGGGGTCAAGGAAAAAAAAGATTAATCTCTATGCGTGTCTGTTTAATGCATCTCTGTTCATGTGTGTGACAGATAACATGGAGGTGTTTCTGACGCTGGCGGAGCGACAGTACATAGTGAAGTATGAGATGGATGGACTGCGGGCGCAGAGGGACCTGAGGATACCCGGCCTGCCTGAGAGCCGCATGCTGCAAAAAAGAGACAACATCTGTGAGTGTGGTTTGTGCTTTTGTCATGTTTTCAGTGTGAAGAAACAAGATCCACGTGTGTGTTCAGTAATTTTTTAAAATCATTTATCATCGTGTGGTGCGTTTGCTAGGATCCCCTTCCAGCTGTGGGTTAATACAGCTGCAACCCTACAAAGGTTTATGGATTTTTAAGGCTTTCGTGACTTAATTTGTGGCTGGTCTAATAATTAGTTTAGTTTGTAATGAACATCACTTTTGCTTAGGACCTACTTTTAGCTGCGGCTTTATGTGCAGTTATTCTTCTTTGGTTTGTGGGACTGGCATATGAATGGCAAAGTTTCTCGCTGATCTGAACTGCTTCCCTCAGATGTGCTTATATGTACTGTATATGTACAGTTTAGGGATTATGATTATTTTTAAGTCTTCAAGTCATCCTGGGTTGAAGAGATTCGATGTGATGACACTGAGTGATGTTGCAGGGCAGAAGCTTTCCTCAGCCGGTGTTGTTGTGGATACGTTTCCCCTCCACAACCGAAAAAAACTGAAGGACCTCCGTGAAGCCTGGTACTCGGGGAATCAGCTGGCTCAGCCACTTGGTGGGTGGAAATACAACACACTGCTTTTAAGCTTGCATGCAGTTTTGTTCATTCAAATAGCTGTAAAAATCTTACATTACATGCATTTGTCACTCCTGGAAGGTATTAAGAGTCATAATCGATGGCTGCGTGGATGTGCTCACACCAGATATCTCTGTCTAACTTATTAGATTCAGTCAATGACTATTTTGGAAGCGCTGTGGCGTTTTACTTCAGCTTCCTTGATTTCTACACCTGGTCTTTGCTCACACCTGCAATACTGGGCCTGACCATCTCATACTTCTCAGGTAGGTGTGTGGATTTATCCACATATGACCTTTATGATGTATTTGGCACTCAGAAACAACATGCTTATACAGTGGCTTGCAAAAGTATTCGGCCCCCTTGAACGTTCCCACATTTTGTCACATTACAGCCACAAACATGAATCAGTTTTATTGGAATTCTGCGTGAAAGACCAACACAAAGTGGTGCACATGTGAGAAGTGGAACGAAAATCATACATGATTCCAAACATTTTTTACAAATTCTCTAATTCTCTAATTATTACTTTATATAATGGGCCACTTATAATATATGATATATATTTGTTCTTTTTGAGTAATAGAGAAAAACTGTCCAAAATAAAGGATTTTATCTACTATAAAAGAGGTTTCTTCAGTTCTAAAATCAAATGGTGGAGAGTCAAAGCCCAGGTGGGCGTTGTCCCTTAAGAGGTTTGTTGACCTATTAATCATGTGACTTGACACTGGAGCCAAGGTGTGAAAAAAGGCATGAGTCATCAACAGCAGCGGTTTCAGGTGAAGTCGCTGTGAAACCGTGCATCACCCTGTCATGTTACCATTTGGTTTTAGAACTGAAGAAGCCTCTTAGATGAGCTGTGAAACGTCTTCACGAAACTTAAAGAAGTCCAGTTGCTTTCGTTTCAAGCTCCTTAGACAACCACGAGAACCTAACACAGACAAAACAGTTATGTATACAGTTCCCACGGCCAGTAATTAAACACAAAGCACAGTGGCAGACCCTTTTTACTACATTTTTTTCTTCTGTTGGAAGTTTGTATTAATATTTAATAGAAACATGTCAAGATGAGAGTTTACCTTTTTAAGAATTATTTCAGAAACCAGTTGTGGAAGTTTTATGGTGATTTTTATTAGTTGTTTTTATAAATTGTAGTTTTCAGGTAAGAAATATGCTGTTTTACCATACACAGTATAAAATACTGTGCTTCAAAGAAGAAAACACCTACACAGAATTGTCTTCTGTTCCTACCCTCATCCCCCTGAGCCTGATTCTGCCCGAGGTTACTTCCTGTTACTCCACTGTCACTGGAGTGACTCGAATTGACTTAAATTAATTGTAAAATACAACTAATGCTCAAAGTAAATGTTTTCTGTAAGAAGAAGTGAACTTATATGAATTGGAAACAGTCTGAAGCAGGACTGTTGTTGGCTTTTTCCCACCTTTTCATTAAAGTCCTATCTTCTCCCACAAAGACCAGTGATTCCAGACTGTGATTAAATCCAGTTATTAAACATGAGATGCCCGCTGTATGGATGTCACTGACAGGACACAAAACTCTTCCTGCCATCACAGGTGAGGTTAAGAAGGAAATGGTGGATTCGGTCTCGGGATCGAAGGTCATAATTAATGATGATGACTCAGGACCGATGATCAGCGGCCACATGCTTCAGGCGATGTTCAGCATGATCTGGTCCACGGTGTTCATGGAGCTGTGGAAACGCCGGAGCTCCTCGTTGTCGTACCGCTGGGGGACCATGAACCTCGCAGAGCGTTTTGCAGAGCCTCGGCCCAATTTCCACGGTGACCTCGGCGTAAACCCCGTTACAGGTCGCGTGGAGCCTCTTTTCCCTGAATGGAAGAGAGACCTGCGTATGGTGCTGGTGTCGGTCCCAGTAGTGGGGCTGTTTCTAGGTAGGCGCAGAAATGTTTTTGCTCTATTTTCTCTGATTCTGCAAAGATTTAGCAGTAAAAGATGAAATGCCTGTCCCGTCTCCTCCTGCAGGGCTGGTGGTACTCGGTATGATGTGTTTCTACTGGGGGGAGGCCCAGGTGAAACAGCTACACAAAGACTGGAACTCCCTGCTGTCTCAGGCTTTGCTCTACATACCCTCAGTGCTTCACATCGTTTACACAAACATGCTAGGAAATGTTTACAGGAACGTGGCGCAGAGTCTGACTGAATATGGTGAGTGAGACTGAACTGCAAGGAGAATACAGACCCATGAGTTTGTTAATGCAGTGGAGATGTTTCTCATTTGAACCGTATGTGTGTTGGCAATTTTTAGGGTAGAAATCCTGCACATTTAATGAAATGCTTTTACTGCGTCCCTCTAGAAAACCACAGAGAGGAGTCCGCCTTCGAGAACCATCTGACAGCCAAGATTTTGGTGGTTAGTTCCTGCTTTCCTCTCCTTTTGAACCATTATCTTATAAAGTACAGGGATTCCTCTTTGACAGGTTCTTCTTTCTTCCTTCAGTTCACCTTCTTCAACAATTTTGCCGTGCTCTTCCACATTGCCTTCTTCAAGCAGGATGTGCCCCTGCTTCGTAAGGTAACCTACGTCTTGTGCATTTTATGGTAGAAGCCAAAAGATTTCATTTAGAGTTTCTAACTCCGCCCACCTGTTTTGTAATAAAATCTTTCTGTTGAACATCATATATTCTGCACAGCTATTTCAGTGTCTGCTAAACAGACCCATTTAACAGAGAACAGTGATGCATTCATAAAGAGAAGATTAAAAAAGAAACAGTTGCAGAAATCAAATGTTTCCCCATCTGGAGAGAAAAATCAGATTTATTTATTAAAAAGACAATTTAAGTTTCATCTTGGACGCGTGGTTTTCGGTGGAAGTGTTAAATAATAAATTCTGATAAATAAAGACAGCTAAATATTTATATGTTTTCATTGTATCTCCTTGAGCAGCTTTTATCTTTCAAAGTTTAGATGATAACTGTTTTAAAAATGACATGAAAGCAGACTGTGTAAATAAACTGAAAGAGATAAGCAAGCTATAACTGCAAAAAAATGATTCTATATAGAAAGAAGGGCAGTGGTCCTAATATGACGCTCTGGGGAACTCCTTTAGATAATCAGTGGAAAAAGTGGAAGAAGTAAAGGGTGGCAGAATTATATTCCTTGTTTTACTTTCTTCAGCGCCTGGCGTCTTTGTTGATCGTGAGTCAGCTGGTTAACCAGGTGACAGAGGTGGTTATACCTTTCCTGGTGGACAGATTCATCAGCGCCCCCCACAGGACAGAGAGTGAAGATGACCCTAAGGAGGACAAATTCCGGAACCAGAGAACCCTGCCTGTTTTTCCTGTGAGGATATAGAAAACATTAGGCATGCATTGATAATGTGAAATATTTAAAATATAGTCTGGCCAATAGCAACTAAAAAGATTTTTTCAGGCCAGTATCAGTGAATAAAGCCAATAAATACATTATAAAACACAGTTTGATTATAATACACTGAGAGTGATAGCTTCCTGTGGTGTCCCAGGGCCTGTTTGCAGAATATATAGAGCTCCTGGTGCAGTTTGGGTATTTGAGTCTTTTCTCCTGCGTGTATCCTCTGACGGCCGTGCTGCTGCTCATCAACAACATAACGGAGATCCGATCAGACGCCTATAAGATCTGCAACCTCTTCCGCAAGCCCTTCTCCCCTCCTGTGGCTAACATGGGCGTGTGGCAGGTCAGCAGGTCAGAACCTTTGTCACGCTCGTCCCGTTTATGAGCAAACAGTTCACGTTGTTGTCTCGTGTCCCAGGTTGCCTTCGAGGTCTTGAGTTTCGTCTCCGTTATTTCTAACTGCTGGTTGCTGCTGCTGTCGCCACGGTTACAAGAGCTGTGTCGCGAGGGCGGCCTGAGCAGCACGAACGTCCTGCTGTTGGCTGTTTTTGGGGAGGTAAGAAGAGAACTAGACAGCTAATCAAACACATTTCTGTGTATACCCCTGACATGTTTATCTTCGTGTGTGTTTGCAGCACGTGCTGATCTTAATCAAGTTTATTATGGCAGCCCTGATTCCCGATGAACCCTGACTGGATCAGGAAGAAGAGGGATCAAATGGAGTACACATCCATACAGGCCCTGAAAGAACAGGTTAACGCCATCTCCACTGACTTCATTGTCTAGCATTTTGGTGCACTCCTTCATCCGTATGACATAATTTCTTTGTTTTTCCCCCCTCAGAAGCTGCAACCTGAAGTGTCCTAACTGTGTTTCAAGGTTGATGAGATGGTGCTTGATGTCATTGGAGGCCACCATCTTTAGCGTTGTGTGGAACCCAGCAGGAGAAAAGTAGTGGATCTCCAGCGGGGCCCACGATGTTTACTGCTGTTAATGCAGTGATCCCAAAGTGTATCTGCAGCTCTTTTCTCACTGATTAAGCCAATGCTTCTGCGATGTGCACACTTTGAAATGCATCTTCATAATATCCGTGCAATTGAAACAGCAGCTAAATAGTTTATTAGACAGCAAGGGGAATGTAACTGTTACGCTGCAGGTGAAGGCCAAAGGTATTTTTTGCAGAAACCTTCTAAAATGTAATTAGAACTTTCGCCACAAGGTGGCAGCGTTTTATAAGAAAATTTTAGAGTAGTAGTCCAGCCCGACCAGCATCTTTAGCGTTGCTATCTTAAAATTTGACTCCTAATTAATCTAATGTTTTTATTTTTTTAAAGCATGGTCTGTGCTTTTCTAGTTACCAAAATAAGTGGGCAAGTAAGATAGTAACACAAATTCAGTGTGAATGTTGAGCTAACTTTCGCTTGAATAATTGGATGACACACTAACTTGCTGTACCATCTTGTGGTTCAAAGTGGTATTACAATTGAGCGCAGCGAAGCCTTAATTTCACTTTATTTGATATCTCTTCATCGTGATACATATACACAGGGATTTAAGTGGGCTGGATCGATCCAGAGTGGCATCCTAGGTTAATGAGTAATGAAATCTAATAGGCAGGTTACTACTGAAATAAGTTAATTTTTAATGTGCTGCAGCCTAGTGCTGCTTTTAGTAATGGGATGGAGACAAATCCCAAAACCTGGTTACGCACATCCCTTTCTCTTTCTCATACCATTCATACCGCTAATTTTACAGCTGCTCTATTTCACTCGGGGGGAATTTTGTTTTTTAATGTGCGACACAGAGATTGAGAAAGATGTAAGAAAGAGAGGAAAGGAGAGGAAGGTGAGATTGTTTTCAAATGTAAGCACTGCTCAGCAAGTGACATTTTATAGAGTGGAAATTGAACTCATACATGTAATGTCTTCATTCATTTGAGAGTTTTTAGGGTTTTTTTACACGATGTTTTGCTGCATTATGTTTTTGTGAAACACGTTGCAAAACAAACTGAAGTATAATAATTTTATAATTCAAAAGTTGCAGGCGGGTTAGTGCAGGGTAAACTGGTTGGGTTTATGTAATGTGCAGTATAAAAGTGTGCAGTGATGTTGGGCTGGTTACACGTAGGTTACCGTTACTAGTTTACATCAAGGGTAGTAGATATCAGTTGATATTTAAGATGATGATGCTGAACTTTACCTCTTAGCTTTATAGTGTGTAGGGGTTGGAAATCAGCCGTATAGCTCATGTAACATCTGCGTATAACTTGTTGAATTCAGATGGATACATTTTGGGAATAGCAGCACAGGACAAAAAGATCTACTGGGACTCACAAGGCAGAATATTATACAACTTATTTCTAATTAAGTAATTATTTTGCCCTATGCTGCACTTGATCTTAGGGTTCCCACATCTGCCAAATCCTACTTTAACTCCAGCATATGCCATGGACATGTAACATCATAGTCTGTTTACAGTTTTAATTACTTTTTAAAGGTTTTAAATTCTTTTTAAATTGTTGATTTTTACAAATAGACTGTCCTACAGTAAAGCAGTTTTTTTTCAAAGGAAAATGTATAGAGCACTTATAATCAATATTTAAGAAAGGCCACTAGCAATTCTAAAGATGGGCAGTACACTTGGCAATATTTTTCATGGTTTTCTCTCTGGGGTCTTCTTCTTCTCACTGCTGCCACCTGGTGGTAAGATGCAGTTTGGGATTCATAGTTGGCGACTGTATCTTCAATGGAGTAAATATCAAAAACCAACAACTGTCCATGAAAAGTTAGCCTTTAAAGCTGCTTGAATCAATGCTTTGAATGCATGCTTGTCTACATCCATGATTTAAATACTCATCCATGTTTACAGTCCTCTAAAGGCACAATTCTAAATAGATGCTAATGTCACTGTGTGCTTGCTGGATGTTTAAATTAACTTTACAAGGAAACATTTTTTGTGCCGACACCAAAAACTGATTTTTGCAGCTTTTAAAACCTCCAGCTTGAACTTACAGCTTGTATTTTTAGGAGCGATGACAGGTGAGTTTAGTGAGTATTGGAAGCGAAAAAGCAAAAAACAGTGGTGTATTTTGCTAAATGTACTTTTATGCAAAGGACCAAATAATAGGACATACTTTGGATACTCCCTTGAAGATACTGTCAACACGACAACTATAAAAGCTACTTTCAACTGTTTTCTTGTCATAAGGGATCACCACAGCAGTTGCCTTCACAGCTGATCTCACAGTTTTACACCAAATGCACTTCCTGACATTTAGCATGAGCTAAATACAGTAAACTGTGTACCAATGTTTGCACTGAAAGCAGTTAGGAGCAACCAAAGAATCGCTATGTGCTTTGCTTTTAGAAATGCATTATTTTTGTATGTGTGGGATTTTTACTTGCTTGTTGAAACCTTGTAGTCTCTATCACTATACGAGTGTTATTGCACTGTTCAGTGCAGATTAATCTGAGATATTATGAGAAATGTGCAGAACGTGAAGCCACTGGGGGAAGCCCACCATGCCCTCTGCACATGCTGAACAGTGGTGTCTTGTTTCTTAAATAAGTTATTGTATTATTTTTAGGCGTTAGTAGTCTTTTCAGCCACCAGGGGGCACCACACGTTTTTATTTTACTTGCATGCAGCTTTCCACAAGCCTGGTCCCTGCTGAAGGACTGATTCAGCACAGGTGCTGATAGATGGTGAGTGTTCCTCAAGAGGCTTCCGGTGCACATGTACAATCCTGACACTAATCGTAGGCCTGTGTGTGTTTGTGTGAAGTGGTCATGAGTTACTGAAAAGAAACTTTTAGACAAGGATCGGAGTTTCAGCTCTGACCACAGCGTTTGCTGGCTGTCTCAATAAACTGACAGAAGGAATTACTTGTTGTGAAGTTCTTGTATTTGATTATATTGATCACCAGAAAACTAATGGACAACAATCTGGGCTCATTTGTGCAGTTTGTTTTCCTTTTTCTGGATCGTTTAGAACTAAACAAAATGATGGGAATATTTGATAGACACAATCATACTCTTGCAAGAAAAAGCACACAGTATTCTTTGCATGGTGCATTTTTACTGTGAAACAACTATGTAAAGCTACATGTCCACATCTTTGCAGTAATGACACTAATATAATGCTGACAACATTATGAGTTGCATAATAAATCTTGTATTTTATTATTTTAGTAACTCAGCTGCTTATAATGTGTAATTATAATACTTGGTTAGCACTGCTCCCTCACAGCAGTCCTGGGTTTGAATCTAGTCGGAGGTCCTTCTGTGTGGAGTCTCCTTGTGACTGTGTGAGTACTTTCTGGGTAACCTGGGTTCTCTTGATAGTCCAAAAACATGCATGGGGTTTGGTTGCCTGTCTCCTCCCCTGACCCTTAATTGGAAAATTGAAGTTTGACATAGGTCTCTGAAAGCCAACACCTGAGGGCTTGAAAAACAGAGAAAAATCCTGTATTTAAAAGTATTATTGCATATACAGAAAGTATTCAAAGGGATGTCAGCGTTAAACATCTGCAGCAGTAATATTAAACTATTTAACAGTGACAACATTTACAGTTTTGTGTGTGGTCAGGTGTTTTCATAATGCTTTGTTTCTTTTCCTAAAGGCATGGTGTGAAAGTTTCCTCCGCCACTTGTCAGCTAATAATAATGATTTAAAAAAAAATTATAAGGAAGTCAGTGTATTTACCAGTACTCCCTGTGATCCAAAAACTCTGGTCACAGAAGCCCCACCCACCTGCTATTTGCATCTTTTGTTTTCAAGGAGCAGCCAGTCAGAAGAGAGTTGCATTAAAGGGTGAGAAGCTAAAACAGCTTGTTTCAGTGGATCGGTAGTAAGGATTTTATGAACTGTGAATCAAGTAGAGAATAAAAACATAAAGGTGGAAATGAGTTTTAACAAAGAGCATTTTGTTTTCAATGCGAGTTTCTGTGAAATAAACAGACTGCACACCATCCATCCTGCTGACTTATTCCATTTTAATAAATAAATACAGAAAAATAAGTTCATGGCTCCATAGAGATGTGGTCCTAGTTATAATGCAGGTCAGTAGACAGAGACGCACTGAGGAAAGACAGGCTGCAATCACACAGAAGCAAATAATTTTATCCCTCTACTGCACAGATTTTATGCTTCCACGGCTGATGAAACATGAGCGATAATCAGATTTCATGTGACGGCCGCTCTTTATGTAGGCGGGGAACCGACGATGGCGGGTCCTGATGAGAAATCCAATTTGTTGAGCTCATGAAGCTGCAGTGACTGACAACAGCAAGCTCTGGTTACTGAACTATAGGAGCAAGATGTAGCTTATTGTACAGCTTTGACCTTCTGTCACCCTACAAAACATTACACCTTTGTATCTGCGTCGAAGAGGAAAAAATACAGAACACACAGAGCCATTATATGTCAAAATAATCCCACATGGAGAGACTCCTCGGCTACACAATAACAAGCCATTGTGGTTGGGGCCGAATGATCAACAAATCTAGCCATCCAGTCCCCAGACACCGCCTGTTAAAAGCTGCCAGCTACAGTAGTCGTACTGTGTGCAATTCATTATTCAGTGGGTTACCTCAAGGTAATTACAGTCACACGAGAACATAGAAACAACGACTGTCCCGTCAGGTCCAAGACATGTGGAGGTATATTGTGATAAATGACAGTATTAACATGCGCAAAGTCACATATCTCTTTAGAGAATTCATATCTTTGTCACATTATAAAAAAATTAATCAAGGAACATCATGTCTGCTCATCCAAAATAATAATAATAATAATAAAAAAAAAGTTACCATGTTTAGCAGAATTAAAAAGAAAAATGGAAGATCTGCATCCCAATCAGTGACCAGTGAGTCTAGAAACACTTTTATATGGTAAGTTAGGACAAGCCATTCTATTAATATATATTTATATATGTATGAAACAAGGATTAAGAGGACAGGAAATCATATCATCTCTGTCCTATCATATCATAACAGTCTCAGTCTTTCTTTACAACAGCTTATAATAAGAGCTTTCAAACACAGGCAGGATGTGCAAAAGGAAAGAAGTGCTACTCTGCAGCAGAATCAGATTCCAAATAAAGCGCGTAGACACATAATACATCTGTGCATCCCAAAAAAAGAAAGTATCTGCAGCTATTTTAATAATTATCTGTTTTTCTCCAACAAAAAAAAATCCAACAGTCGATGTTCTCATGATGTCAAATGTGTCTATTTTTTTTAAAACCTCTTTTTTAGTCTCAATTTAAAGAGAATTCAGGTTTTGGTCCACTGGTCAAACACCCTTTCTCACAGTTTTCTGATAAAATAAACAAATCCATCATAATATTTGGCTGACTGATCAATAATAAAAATAACACTTGCAGCTCTAGTTTAAAGGTCCGTCTTATACATATGTAATAAAATAAGGAATCTGTAGAAGATAATCAATTAATGACTTTCAGAGCTTTTGCAGTCGAGACTAAAATGACACCGCTGTGATGTGAAGTATGAATCCATTTTATCCTGTTAGGCACCATCAAACAAATAAAATGGACTTTAGCTTATTCAATAAAAACTGCTTGTGGTTATCAGATCTCTCTCTCTTCTCTCTCCGTCACCTTCTATCTTCCGTCTCCCAAGTTCATATACAGTTAGGTCCAGTAAAGTTTCTAAGCTACACAATGGAAACAGTCTCGTTTAGTTCTGTGGTGGCTCCTGTACACAGCAGCAAAGGGACGAGGTTCTACTAAGTTTGACTACTGTGCTCAGCACCAGCTCTCTGGGTGTTTACCAGACGAGCAAAGTGCTAGAGCGGAGTGTTTGCACGTATGAAGCTGTACACGTTCCTTCATGTACACTCAGCGGCAGAAAGCCTCAGCAGCGAGCTCAGCGGTCTGCCGCTTCACGCGATTTGTTCTCGGTAGCTGGTGACCCGCGGACCGCTAGCCCTTGTCTCCCAAATGTGGAAGCAGCACAACAAATATCACCGGGGCCGGTTTCACTTAGAGCACGTGGCAGCAGTTGTACTGAGCCAGCGGCAGGATCTTGGGCTTGTTGTGTGTCGGTATGTTGAAGGCCAGAGCTTTCTCACACAGAGGAAACTGAAAGAGACGCTCACGAAGCTTCACGCTGTGCCGTTTTCCCTGCTCCACCCTCGGGGCAGACTCCTCCCGGGTCGCCGCTGCGCTGTGGGGCTGACACCTGTCTGTTAAGAGGTCATCTCTACCGCTTTCTCCTCCCCTGTCGCCTTCTCGTCCTCCTCGTTGCAGCTCCATCTTGTTCCGCCTGGCGGAGGACACCGGGGAGTGACGGGGATCAGGTTTAGGGAGGGGAGGACGGGGTTTGTTGGTGTTGTTGTTGGGTTCCACCTCCTCGTCCTTTCCTTCCACTCGGGCTGTGATGTCATGCTGGCCCTGACAGCACGGCACACCCAAAGCCAGCTGGGAGAATGGCGAGACTTCAGGAATCTGACTGACCAGCCTGTCTCCATGACTGACTGGCTGATCTGAAATCACACACCCACCGTCTTCAGTTTTGATTTCTGTCTCCACCTCTGCTTTGTCCCCCTCCTTCATCACCTCCAATGAGCTTCTTAACTCTTCCTCTTCACTGCTGTCTTGATTGTCTGCTCCATCCTGTGTCTTTTTAGTTTCTCTTTCTGGCTCGCCCTCTAGTAAAGAGGCAGAGCCTTCCCCTTCTTTTATCATACTTTCGTTCTCTTCCTCCTCCTCTTCTTCTTCTTCCTCCTCCTCCTCCTCACAGATCTGCTGAAGTGCAGGAAGGTTCTTGGTGATGGGAGGCTCTTCAGCTGGAGGTGGACGCAGGGTGAAGCTGAGGCTGGGCTGCCACGGGGCAGGGAAGGGCTTCTCAGACGATGGCCTTGCAGCGAGTAGATCCCCGCACTCAGGCACTCCTGAGTGGGGAGAGCTGGGAGAAAGGGCCCCTGAGAGCCAGTGCGGTGGGGCCTCTGGACTGAGGAGGGCGTTATCCAACCCCTGGAGCCAGTGGTGAGCCTCAATCTCATCAAGTGAGGAGCGGCGAGATGGATCTTTCTGCAGCATCCTGGAGATCAGACTGACAGGAAAGACAGAGAATTTTATTGTTTGATGGAGCTGATGTAAATGTCTGTTATACTTTAAGCGATAAGCTTTTGGAGCGACTGATTTGACACAGAAAACGACCTGATTCTGATCTGATCTAGGCCATCGGCACACTTATTAAAACCCGTATGTCCAGAAGGATCTTCTGTTCTATTCAGCTCCTCTTCTCAATTGAAACACACCATTGTGTGACCGAGGGCAGAGTCATATGACAAGTGCCGGGTCAGATGTTCGAGGATGTGTTTGCTGCTGCAGATAATCTGACAAAAACCACAGGGCAGAGAGTATTTATGGCTGTTGCCTTTTTAACCTCAGAAGACCGAAGACAAGCTGGAAAAAACCTTTGGGGAGGAAGATGGAAATAAAGCTTCTGTTTGTTTGGTTTTTTTTTTTTACACACACACTCTTTGGTATTCAAGGCTAAGGCCCTTGACTCCCCGCTTGTGATGTAAATAAAAAAGCGGTGTGTAAACGGTGTATTTCTAATGGTGCCCGTGTCGTGTGGAAACGGCTCGATGATGACAAGAACCGTGAAATGACCCTAAAAAGTGGCGTGCTGCTGAAAGTCAGATTTAGTGTTGGTTTACTGGCCAGTAATCTGAACTTCCCTCTTTCATAACACAGAGAACAAAAAAGATTGGTGCTTGCACAGCATTTCAGTCAGATGGAGGTCTGGACTTTGACACCTTGATTCTTTTCTTTTTCAGTCATTCTGTTGTAGATTTGCTGCTGTGCTTGTAATCACTGCCCCACTGAATGATCCAATTTTGTGCAAGCTTTAGCTGATGCACAGATGGCCTTACATTTGACTCCACAACACTTTGGTACACAAAGGAGCACAGTGTGACATGTCGCTCAGACCAAATTTACATCACATTTTTTTCAATGACCTTTTCCCTCACAAAAAAACAAAACGATAACTAATAAAAAATATTTGCGGTCGCCAATGCTGACCCTCAGACTCTTAGTAGATGCACTTGTGGTATAAATGTCAATATCCTATGTGACTTCCTGCTTGAGTTATGGGATTCACAAGTTTTTCAGAAAATTTGACCTCTGACCCTTTGATCGAGATCATTGAAATTTGAACTTGTTTAGGATATTTAGTAGTAGTCAATATTATAATCCTGCGTTGCCTCGAGTTATCGTGTTCACGCCGCCTGCTCAGTTAAGGGGTATAAATTAATGCACAAGGACAAAAAAAAAAAAAAAAGATGACGTGTACTGACACTTTTATCAACAAATTAAAACAAGATGAAAATATCCTCCAGAGACCAGATCCAAGATCGGAGATCAAACTAATGAAGTTATGTAGAAAGGTTTGGAAGTGATCCAATCAGAGGTAATCTCCTTGTGAGTGGGGGCGGTACATCTAGCCCCCAATTCTCTCCTTTTCTCATAAAAAAAGCCACACAACAAAATTACATCAATGTGGACAACAGGCAAGAAAATACATATCTGATTTTTGAAAATTAATGTTGTGTATTTGAATCGACTTATTAGGATTTGAGAACTTCCTGGTTTATGTTCACAGGACATCCTGCAGAGGTTGTAACTGGGTTTGGAGGTGTTAACGCTGTCCCGACGTTAACCCAGTGTGTGTGTTTTGGTTCAGACTGTTAGGAGTGAAGGTAAGATTGTGAAGACAGATGTGCACCTGTGAGCTGTATTTTGTTTCCGGATTGGCAAAACTAAAGACCCAGAAGTTTCTGTGTTGCAATGTTTGGGATGATTCTCACACGGTTAGGGAGAACTATATGTGCAGCAGGGTAATGGAGCCTTTGAGGAAACTAGGACACTGAAATTATTCAGTGAAACGCACGCTAATGAGATGATTTTACGGTCAGCAGATTTTTAACTCATCTACTGAACAGCAGAACCCTCTGGCAGAGAAATCAAAAATAAAGCATTCAGAATAATAAAACCTTTTTTTTCCTCTGAAGATCTGGCCTGAGAGGACCTTGATTGTAAGCTAAGACTTTACTCACTCTCTGCACTCGTCAGACACATGTTCAGGAATGGAGTAACGACAGTCCAAAATCATGACCAGAGTCTCGCTGTCGTTGGTTTCCTGGAAGGGAGGGACTCCACACACCAGCATGTAGAGGATCACCCCCAGAGACCAGATATCTGGAACACACACACACACACAAAAATCACAAAAATTAGCCTTAAATAGCAAATAATTTCCAGACTGAAAATAGCCTCCCATCCCTCTGCTCTCTCATCATAGTTAGAATACTCCGAGCTCCATGGGTCAGAGAGGGTATTTAAAAAATTTGCCTTTTTGAAAGAAAGATGAAGATGCCTACAGTCAAGGAGAAAAGATACATAAACGTGGATTCAATAGATGCTGACAGCTCTACCCATTGATCTCAAGTGGTCTCCTGTCTGCCTTAGAGCAACAGTGAGGTCTAGGGTCAGGGTACACACAACAGAGCAGCTCAGATTAAACTACTGCATTCCTCAATGACGTGAAACAATCTAAGAGGAAAGCTTGTGAGTAACAGCTGGATGTCCGGTTTTTAAGAGTCAAAACTTTAAGCGCTAAGCTGTAGACAACTCGGCTAAGCGCTCCTGACCCCGACTGTAAAACCACATTCACACATGCCCGGGGGCTTCCTGACCGACAGCACTGCTGACAGCGTGCCCTTTTCCCGTCTCCTCCCTTTCCTTCCCCTTTTCCACTTGCCTACCCTCCCTCTCCCGTCCTGATGTAGCAAGAGGAAGTCGATGCACACTCAAAACGGCCTCAGTGAGGCAAGAACACAGCAGCCGGGTCAAGGAAACTCACGCAAGCTGAGGAAAGCGATCTGAGGGCTGAAGGCCATAACAAACAGATGGCTTGTTGTGGTGTTGTGCTATTCTGAGAATGAACTCCCTTCTATCTTTTATGCCTCTTCTCGTGTTGCTTCCCAAACACTGGAAAAAAGAACACTGAACACTGTTTGCATTGTGTGCCAGCCCCGATGTAACACTGTAAATATCACAGATCGTAAATCTTCATTGCTAAAACCTGCCTCTGCTGATATCCCGTTTCCTTCGTGTGCGACCTAAAGGGTAATTAAAGTGGTCTGACCTTGATTTTACAGCTTTTGCTGCTAATCTTTCAGTTTTCCCCTCCATTGTGGATTCTTCAGGGAACACTGCGCTCCACATATAAAGCTATTAAAACTAATTTTTTAAAGCGTATTTACACATCTTTTGTGTTCTTTCCTGCAGAAGAATTACAGCTGTGAAACTGAAACTATGATACAAACACTTGTCATGCCTGTACTGCGATACCTCTGAGGGGCTGTTAATGCAGAATTCAAATACCTACATTCAAAAACATTGACCGTTCCAAGGGGCGAAATCCTAAAGACTTTAGTGCCTCAGCTTCTTAACTATCAATCCTTCATTAACCAGCTCATATTACTTGTCCTTTAATTCAGCTTAAGGCTCAACCTGTGACATCAGTGATATCACAATATGAACAATAATGACATCTCGGTTCAAACTAACTGTCCACACCAGTAATAAAATATTAAGCTGTACTCCTGACTGTGAGAAAGACAATCATCACTGGTTAATGAGGTTGTGTTATGAGATAATGAGCTAAGGGGACACAGCGTGCTCATTTAGTAACATTTGTCAGTGACACAACCAGTTTAAATCTGAAGGGAACTGACGTTTAAAAAATGAACATCACGCCGTATCAAAAGAGACTTGATATTACTGAACGAGACCAAAAAGTCATCCAGAAAGCAGACAGTTTGATCAGATTTCTCTATTTGAATTTAGTTGAAAAATGCCAAGAGACATGCATAAAATAGCAGTTTTGCACCTACAGGGTGATTACCAAAGAGGGATTAGCTGAAAACTTACCACATTTCAGCAAAATAAATTTGAGGAAATTGGACAAAAATAAGAAGTGGGAGTCCCTTAAATCTATCAACAACACAGAAACAGTGTCTGAAAATCATGACCTTAAGAACCAGGAAAACAAAAACAAAAAACAAAGACCCGCCTTACACTGTATTTCCATTTATGTTTGCATGTGTCAATAAATTGCTGCCTCGATTTCCCTTTTTCTTAATGAAACAAAGAAATGAGTACAAATAAAACAGTAGTAGTTGTACAACAATCCATGCTATGTTATGTATGACAATCGCTTTGTCTTTTGAAATGAATGAATTTACACATATACCCCAGCTATTTTTTATTTTTATTTTGTATATATATTTATTTTCTTTTTTCAAAACTTTTACTAGTTTACAATAAAAGGGAAAGAGTGGGAGAGAATGGAGTTGGGCCGTAGGCAGACTGGTTTTTAGATCTGAGACACATTGAACAGATTGGAGAGACTGAGATAACCAAAAAGCACCACTGAACGACACAAGAAATCATTCCTGCCTGTGGCCATCTCCCTGTACAACTCCTCCATGTAATACACTGTACACACCGTAATAGCTCCACCCTTTGCACATGCTCTACAGTAAAATAACAAATGTTTTACAGGTTAGAGTTAAATGTCAATCATATATAGTTCACCTCTATAATAGTCTTGATATTTAAGTGATTTGTATATATTAGTGATCTTTCTTTGTAATATATCATATTATTTAATTAGGTTAGTCTGTTACTGTTAATGTCTTAGAGCAACTGTAACCCACACAATTTCCTTAGGAATTAGTAAAGTATTCTGATTCTGATTTTAAAGGTTATTGCATTCAGTGCTAACAGACACATGCTAACACGCTAAACACAAATGTTTCCAGTAAAAAATAAAAAAAATAAAAAAAAGATTCAATGGAACAAAGTGAATCAGCAATCTGCCGATTCGATTTGTTCCATTTAAAGCACCGGATGCACAGGTTCGAACTCTTTACCCTTTGAAATCCTACTAGGAGTAACCTAGTATCTGTCATATTTCAGGCCTGCTTGTAGAACGAAATGTTTCCACCAGAAGTAAGTAAATGTGGTCTCTGCCTATGCAGCTACCCCATAGGATGTCGTCATCAAACCACATAATTGTCAAACTTTATGCAATAGTTCAACGAAACTGGAGAGCTGTCCCACACTGGTGCTACAAGAAAGACGAGCAGTAACCACAATAAATAACATTTATGTGGAAAATGTGGGGGAGGTTTAGAGTTAATAATAAAAATGACACATGTATTACCTGAGACTGCTAACCATAACCCTGAGATGCTCTTTGTTTCCTAAATATCGACATCCGTTTCTCAGAATTGAAGCACACTTGCAGTGCAATCAGTTTTGCAACTAATTTAGTTCACATTAGTTTAAAATAACACATAATAGTGGACATGTTTTAGGGCACAGATAATCCTGAAACTGCAGAGATGCAGTGTGCCTGCAGCTACACACACCGTTATAATAACACAAAACAAAACCCTCCTTATTAAATCCTGAGCAAGTCAGACATAAAAGGATTTCAAAAATATTTTTAGGAGTATAATAAAACATTGTGGTACATTCAAATCCTCCTCCATCCAGTGATTCTCACATGTACCAGCCCCGTATGTGATCAGACATTGTTCCACATTGTTCTCATGACAGTCCAAACAAGAGCCCTCAGTTCTCACCATACGACTATCACACGCACGCTCATGCACACGCTAATATTGGTCCAGGGACGTATTATGCAACAGGGAGGAGAAACCACTGAGTGCTGGGAGTGTACTTTTCTCTGCTCACTGGGGAATATCACACATTCTTACCATGCATTAGTGGCCTGCTGACAGGACAAAGATCAACAGCAGACACACACACATACATCCACACAAAGTAAACACAAACCAGATGCAGATATAGGCTGAATCACATTAGAAAATAAGTTAAACTATGAAAACTGTTGCGATACAAAACCTCACGCACAGAATTCACTGCAGCTTCAAAGAGTTAATGACTGATCTGTGGTTCTCTACTGGGGCCATCTCCTTTTAAGTACACTTTTCAAGGCCAAATACGTCAGAAAGGGTCAGCACAGCTGACTCGTTTCCAACGGGTCCTCAAGTTCAGACTAAATATAAATGCAGCCCTTTTATTGCCCACATTTGGCCAGCATTAAAAATGCTGTTAGATCATCAGTAACCGATGAATACGCAGTATTACAGGAATTTCTCATGATCTTGGGAAATGTTATTATTTTGATATGATTATCTTCTAAGTCTTTCATAAAAATCTTGATAAGGAAGGAAGTTGTCAATACATGAAAATACATACTCATATTATTTTAATAACTGTAAAGTCATCTGGTGTGGTTACCTTGACATGAAACTGTGTTACTTCAAAAGAAATGCAGTAATAAACTTGAAACGATAGTAAATAACAACACCGGCCAAAACGCTAAATTGGAACATTAATGAAATAATGTGATAGTTTTTATTAAATTTTTTTGCAGTGCGTATCGAAAATTCAGGCAAATTACATTTAGCGAACTATTCTGGTCCAAAGCTGGCATTCATACAGATACTTTTCAGGTTGTTCTGGTAAATGTAATATTACTAATATTGCTACTGAATCATGTGTTCATCCCCTTAAAACAAATGTGAAGCTTACAGTGAGCAGACTGGAGAGTCCACACAAAAGTAGCTGAACTAGTCAGGAAGTACAGTTCCCCCCCTTAAACATGACAGAAAAGTATTCAAACAAAGTCTTGCTCTGTAGGCACTCTTATGACAAAGTAAGGAACTTATTTTGCTGTGCCACTGATATCTTAAAATAGAGACCAGTTGGTGACCTCCTTCGAAATCTCTGGGAAAAATGTCTATATAAGAACAGTCTCAACTGACTGGTGAGTGGCTGCTGCACCAAAACCCTGCTAATGACTGCTTTAGTTGCTAACAGATTGCGGCTGTTTCCTTCAGTTTGCATGACACGTACCGATTCGTCTGCAAATGCTCGCTATTTTCTCACCGAACTATAGTGACACTGTAAACACCTTCAAAATAAAAGTTGTATCTTACTGCTGCAACCAACACATTTGTTCACAATTTCACTGCCATTTGATGAGTAATACAAAGTACTGGTGACCATGGCAACCTTCAGGCAACCTAAGTAATTGCAAGGAGGTTTTCGGTGCAGCACCGTACACTTTTTTTGTGACCAATTCAGCTAGCAATTTCCAGAAATCTCCAGAAGCCACTGGCCAACTGGCCATGTAATCAACCAGTAACTGCCAGATATCTCCACCTCAGATAATATACTGGTTGCCGACAGGTCTCCAGGCCTGTGTGACTGAAGCCTTACACTGACTTCTGAAGTTTAACACATTAAGAATGTATTTATTTATTCAGAATAGGATGATGCCATTTAAAATACTTTAGCAATCAATTTCATTTATGGATATGCCATCAGTTCATTAAATTAACAGAAATTTTTCCCCCACCCTGCTATCACAGAAAGCCATGTTGCTTTCATGTTGCTCTCTTATCCAACATGAAATTCTGAAATACTGGAATTTTAAAATAGCCCCTCAAAAAATATGCCAAAATGCATGTTGAATTCCTATTAAAACAAGTGCATAATTTTCCTGGATTGAGATGGTCAGGTGGGAAGCGTTTGCTGACCTGACGCAGAATAACCCTTTAGGCTACTTTCGGGCAGGTGACAGCAAAGACTGTTTAAAAGAACAAGAAAAAAAAAGTTGAGAAGCATTTCTTAGGTCCTAAGAGAGAGCCTTTACAAATCACATGCTGTGCCCAGAAACATCGACTGATGCGCACTGTTGCACAATATTCCCCCCAAGAAGGATGCATCTGTTTTTGGATTTAGTTGCTAAGAGATAATCTGTTCACTGCACCATTATACTTCCTAGTATGTGTCAACGTTGCTGGTGCTGTGGTTTTCTAGCTTTGGAAAAGTACTTGTTGCTACAAACAGTCCAGCAGCCTTGAGGTTGATATGAAAACACCAACAAAGAGGTTTTGTGCGGAAAACCTCTCGGTAAAGCAGCTCTTCCTTGGTCTAAAATAGGATGTTCAGAGGGGGCTTTACATGTGCTACTCCCCACTGGGTAATGAGCAGCCATGACCCTCCACCCTAAAGCAGAGAAATGAGTGGTGTGTATGATGTGGCAGCCAGATACAAAGACTTAACACATTTGTCGACACTGGAGAGCGCAGGTTCAAAGCCACCTGTAACCCCCAGATTTCATTACCGTTTCTGACTTACTAAGCACTGTATCTAGCATGTAGGTATTTAGAGAATCTAACTGACACAAAAAAGCCCATACATTTAATGCTTCAGGCTATAAAAAAGCAGCTTTTCCTCCATCACATTTGGGGTTTTTTTCTGATTATGCCATCTTTATAACGTTAGTGCATTTTGCTGAACCTTTCCATGGCAACCAGCTGTCAGAAACACAAACATTTGTAGCTGACTCTCAGAATAATCAGCCAAAAGCAGAAGTACCTCCTGTACAGAACATACCCGACCACTTTAGCTCTTCCTTTTTTCTTATCTGACATTTCCCGCAACTATATTGCACAGCCCTACTCTTTGTCATAACTCCCCTCTTGCTGTCATATTTACATTTGTTCAGGAAGAGCTCTTTCCCACACTGATAAGCTACTATTTTTGTCCTCTTTAATTTATGACAAACTAATTCTCATTAGCCAGTGACTGGGAAAAATAAGGAAAAGACCCATATGTATCGTTAACACGATGACCTTGGTCTGTGAAGCCTAACAATTACACTTAGAGTGCAGAAAGCGTACACACATGCACGCACACGGTAAAGGGCAGATATTATGTAACAGCAGTGTTTATCTTTTTCAAAGGCAAGAAGTCCTGCAGACATTCCTGCCTCTACTCTAAATCATATGACCGTCATCAAACACCAGCACCACGTCTTCAATCAAGCTGCATGTTAACTATTGCTGGGCTGCAGATTTTGAAAGTTTGACAGTATATTAGGGTATTATTATGATTATTATTATTAATAATAATAATATGACTTTTGAACAAGACAACATTTTTATTGGTTTATAATGCTTCACTCTGCTGCTAGAAGGTTTTAATGTCATCATACATAAAGAAACAATAAAACCAATTAAACCAAAACAGTAAATAATGTACTCATATGCTTTCATTAACAAACATTAACATCTGACAAAGGGCTAGTACAGAGCCAGTCCTTAGCAGGCTGCCTGTTATCTTCTTTCGTCAGACACAACACCTCTTATTGTTGCTGCTGTTTTTTTTAAACACAGTCAGCATACAGCAAGCCCATTAGTGTTGAAGCGTTGGTACGATCTCCATTCGGAGTTCTTCAAAACTTTCTGTACACTTTTTATCATCATGCATGATCTCGGCCTCACTTGATTCCCTGTCGCTGTGTAAGGAGGAGCTCTGCGCTCAGAAGCAGAAAGAGCTCTCATCCTTCATCCTCCGTCTTTACAGGATGTTATGCTATCTAGGTAGCAAGCATTGCCGAGCATGCTGCATGGTGTCTTTCAAATTATTGCCCCCCTGAAGAGAAGTTTCAGATTATTAGCTGTTGCTTTATATTGCTTTTTGCACTACATAACTAGAACTGTGGGTAAGAAGGCTGAACAGTTAAAATAGGTCCCCTCTCCCCTGCATGTCAGTCCAATATTATAGTACATGTAAGCCACTTGAAAAGCCACAGAAGCTGCTTTGTCGATTTACTGGTTTGGTGACATCCTGTATAAAGTTATCAGATGTACATCTAGTATACTTTCAGGCTTTAAAGTATAAAACAAAATCCCCACAGCAGCCTGATTATATCAGACTGAAATATCAAAGGGACACAGACTGCAGTCTGTGTGTGCGCGCGCAAAGATAGGTTTATGAGTCATCTTACTAAGCTGAGATCACTGAGGGACATCTCTTCTTCTGTGCAGCTCAGGATTACGACAAACATTCATGAATATATAGATGCATGTGTGCACGGAGTGATGGAAGTGTACATTTCTGTCAAAGTGACGACATAAACATGAAGTCACACTAAGACGAGCAAAAATAGAACAGAAAAATGCACTTCGAGTCAAGTGAAGCAGAAAACAGGCTTAAAGGATGTAATAATAAATGGATTTAAATGGACGCCCTTCGAGTGGACGCTTTTAGAAACAGGAAGTGACATTATAAAGGAACGAATACAACTTGTAAGTCATGCTGAAGTTATGTGTGCGTGTGAAAAGATTCTTCAGACCACAGTTCTCATCTTTACGACACCCATAAACAATATAGCAAATTCAAAGCACTGGTTTCTTAAATGACAGTTTTTCTTGTTTTGATCCATTTACATGTGCAAATGCCAGTAAAAGCCCTTCTGCAAGAGCACAAACTATTTTACATTCAAGACAGATGCATTTGTAGTTGACAGAACGGCAACCAGACCTTGCCGAAATCCAGCCTATTCCAGCTTAGCAGATAAGACCACCGACATCCCTGAAGCCCACATGCTGAGTTTGCCTGCCCCCCCGGGATGCGCAAGACCAAATCCCTCAATTCTCCTTCTGTTTCTATAAACTCAAATCCCACAATCTATCTGCCGGCTTCACCTCTAAACTCCCACAAATCCCAACAGTACAGAGCAGCCTTTCTAGTAAGGATAAACAGTGATGCACAGTAGTTTCTCTTTCTGCTATCTGTCTCTGTCTTCATCTCCCTCTCGCACACACACACACACACACACACACACACACACAAATGCTTGTTATGCAGAGTGGGGGCATGCTGGTGAGCTGCAGTGGTTGGTTCCTCTGCAGAACGTGCCCAGTTGGCTCATGACTGGCTGGCTTGCTTAGACTGACCCAGATACACACACTAATCCTCAACGGATATACAAACACACACACACACACACACACACAGACAATTGCATACTAGCACACAAATATGGAAGAGACACACTAAGACACAAGGAAATGCACAGGGATACCTACACAGGGTCAAAGAGACAAATATGGGCACCTACTGTTCACCCACACAAACAGTTGGGCTCACGGAAACAGACAATACAGGCTTGTTGGTGAATTTTGACTGTGTTAGCAGTTTGTTGCAGCTGCATCAAACACAATCAGTAATTTTTCCACCCCTTTGGCAACAGCACATGACAAAACAGCTTCATCTTATCTTACCTAATCTGCTGACTCTACTGTGTGAACAAAAGATCTTCAACAGCCCTCAACCACTTTTAAAAAGTATGTTTTTCTAAACTACTTAATCTAAGGTTAAGAAAAAGAAATGTTAAAATCCTCAGACGAAAATGTATATTTTAACAACTTTGCTACCATGACAAATGGGTAAAATCTGATGTGGGTGCCGACAATGATAAGGCGTCTGGTAGAAAGCTACTGAATTTACCCTGAGGCAAGTTTGCTCTGCTCAGAGTGGAAAATAATTAAATGACATGAAACAGATATTGAAGCCTCGATGGCAAAATTACACATGCTAATCAAAGAAAAGAAAGACTTTGATGCTGCGTGCAACCTCTGGGCATCGCTCACAAGTACAGAGGCCTTTAATCATTTCATTTTTTGAAAAATCTGTAAATTTGTTTCTCTATTAATCGATTTTACGAGAAAAAATAGAGCACACTGCCTGCTTTAATTTTCCCACTTTACTTGAGAGGGCCACCCAGATATATTTTGTTTATTATTGACACTTTATATGACTGAGACAACAACATGGTTAATTTAATACTGAATAACCACCTCACTATTACTTTAAAAGCTCAGTCACTCCTAACCACTACCTACAGTCTTTCCTGGCTATTGTGTCTGTAGAGACATGCATTTTGCTGTTATTGTGGTTGTTCAGCTGTCTCGAGGCTTTCGTCCAGCAGCCAGATGGACTCCAGCTTCACTATCTTGGAGTGCATAGTCCTTTTTTCTGTTCTGGAGATCTGAGGTAAGCTGGAGGCTTGCAGAGCAGGCCAAGAAGGCAAGCTAGTCCATCCAAAGGATGAGGAACTCACTGTCGAGGCAGCTGATTACTGCCTCATTAAATGTAGATATAGAATTATTGACTACAATATAATTATTTACTTGGAATTTATTTAGGAACACAAGGAAGTATTGTGTGAGTATTGTGAGTATTTCTGTGGGATATATCATCCCCCTACTAGAAATACTCTTACATTCTACCACTGTTCAACAGTTTGTCAAATATTGTTTTTCCCCCCTCACAATATTACCATAATAACAGAGTATAAAAACAAAGCCAACAAAGCGGATATTTCTAAATATGATGATGTTATATAAGACTAATTTGCATTTTATGTTTGCCTCCCTTTGTCCGGGTTTGCCTGGCAGCTTTAAAATCTCTGATCTCAAGCTCAGCGCTTAAAAAACAAAACAAAATAACAACACGTAGATACAAAAAAGAAAAAAAAAATTTCTCTGTCTCACCCACAGCCGGAGCATCGTACTCTTCTCCCAGCAGAATCTCAGGAGCAGAATATGCCAGCGACCCACAGCTGGTGGCCAGCATCATCCCGGGCTGGAATAAGTTGCTGAACCCAAAGTCAGTGAGCTTGACGGCGCCTTGCTGAGGGAAGAAAACCACGTTCTCAGGCTTCAGGTCCCGGTGCACTACGTGCAGCTGGTGGCAGTAGGACACAGCACGCACAATCTGGGCGAAGTGACGCTTGGCGGTGACCTCGGCCACGCCTCCCTCGTGGCGGAGGATGTAGTCGTAGAGGTCACCGCCCTCAGCCAGTTCCATCACCAGGTAGAGAGTGGTGGGTGTGTCGATGACCTCGTAAAGGCGAACCACGTTGGGATGCTGCACCCGCCTCATGCATCTGATAATGGAGGGACACATTTAAATAAAGATGGTTTCAACCATTCATCTTGAACAACAAGCTTCTTAGTCTGAAATCAGTATCTGTTCAATCTTTGTTTTTTATCATTCATACCTCACTTCCTGTAAGAGGTGGCTCGTTGCCATTACATCTAGTTTTGTCTTGTCTATCATCTTGACAGCCACCAGTTGCCCCGTGTTGACATTACGGCCCAGTTTAACAACAGCAAAGTGACCCCTGCCCAACGTCCGACCCAGATGGTACAGTCCGCTGAGATCAGAGCGACCGGGGCTGCTCCGCAGGTCCAGATGTGCATCCTGGGAAGCATTTATACCTCCAGAGGAGTCCATATTTGAAACTGAGAGGGGCTTCAGAAGGGAGCAGGTGGAAATTGGTTGCGTGAAGGTGTCAAGGACTGAAAAAAGGGAGGGGAGGTGCAAGGCAGCGAAGTTCCTCACTGCTGAAGAGTTGCCTGGTTGGACAAAGAAATGACAACACAATGAAACTAAATTGACTGTGCTGATTATTTTGGCCTTTGGCCCGAAGGGAAAAGGGCTTTCGATGAGGTCAGCTGCTGCCGCTAATGCCTCATCCCATCAGGCACGGGACCAGAAAGAGGCTGATATTAAACATCGCTTAACAAAAGGCACAGAAAACAGAATACGTTTAAATTAAGTAGCGAGGACTAGATTAGAGTGTAGCAGAATTACAGTCTAGCAATAAGAGCAACAGAGTGTAAAATATTGTGTTATTGTCTGAGGGGCTGCGTTTGGCTCCATCTCAAATAACACCATCAAGCGCAAATGGCACGCTTAATCAATACTGTAACAAGAAACCATAATGTACATCTGTGCACGTACGCGAGTGTGTTTGTGTGTCATTAGTTCGGTTAAGAGGGTCACAAGGTGGCAATAGACCTGATGATATCATCATTATATCATCCCCAGCTTCACTGCTGCTTTCTTTTGATTTTTATTAGGTTATTCAGTTGGAGGAAAACAGGTAAACACACGGATGGGAGTTCATCTATAAAGGTGAAAAACAGAAAAATAAAGTAGATGTTGTTCAAAGTTACTAGAAATTAAATCTTTGTTGTGTGCAGGGAAAACTTTAAACCCAGTAAATAAATAAAAAACCCAAAATGTTGTTCTACACCTCTGAAGTCTCCACTGGCAGCTAATAGCCCCTTTGGCTCTTCATGTGTTGATTAATTAATAGATTATGTGTGGCTGGGCCTTATCAGCATCGCTTTAGTGAATAAAACCTTAAAAAAATTGTAAAGACTGTTTCTTAGGGGTTGTTTTGCATCTCTGTAGGTACTCTGTATCTGTAGTTATTCCATAATTTCTGTAGAGTCCCTTTGCTTCACGGTGTGATTGTTCTTTTGTGCCTACCTGCAAGTCAGTTTTTTACATTTCTGTTTTCATTTTGATTTCGTTTCAGTTATTTTCCAGAGTCTGCTTGCTTTCAATTTAGTTTTTAGTGTTAAAAATTTAGCTAATATTGTTTTTTTCCACCAAACTTTTAGCTTTTATTTTTCTCACGCCATAGTTGTTTTCACAACTTTTTTCTTCCCATAAGCAGAAGAAACTTTTGCATCTCTTTGTATCTCTAAGTGGGCTTTTCTCTGTGACTTTTCTGTTGTTTTGAGTATCTGCAGTCATCATGCATCTCTTTCCACAGTTGTTTTTCTCTACTTTTTGTCATGTTGTATCTCTGCAGTTGTTTAACATCTCTTTGCAGTCATTTTCCACTTCTTTGACGGGAGTTTTGAGTGTCTTTGGCATCATCTCTGCTTGTTTTTGTTCCTTCTCTCTAACTGTTTTGCATCTCTTTTGAGTTAGCGTTCACTTGATTACACTGACAACTACAACAATCATTTCAAACAAAGGCCCAGAGGACCCTTTTGAGCTATTCTGAGGCAGACATATGATTTTATCAAAACGGACAACTGTTTTTTTCATCTACAACCTTTTACACTATGATTTATTTATCACCAGTATATAACGCAGCATCACTATTATCGGCAGCCTATTTAAAGCCCCTCTGAACAGCTTCTCCGGGCAGAATCAGGCCTCCCTGTCTTAGATATGTGCTAATGTCCTCGGTTGTACAGTTGTATCACATCCACGGCACCCCGTAATCCTGACTCGGGGCTGCCACACTTGTGTTAAGGCCAGCTGTTCTCTTCTTGGCCTCAACTGCAGTCCCGAGTTGGCACACACACGCACGCGCATGTAGTCATCCTCCAAAACAACCATTACCAACAACCTCACGGACACCGACAGAGCTACGGCAGTTAAGTGCCGTTACTGCTGTGAAGATACAGCGGTGGCGGCGGTGCTAACTTACCATTGTCGTGTAAATATCCCGAGTAGCGAGCGGCTCTTTCGGTCACTCCGCGGCTCCACGCTCGGTGTCCCCGCTGAATTCTGCTGTGTGAGTCGGCAGCTTCTTGCTGTCTTTCACAACACTCCCATGTTCCGGGTCCATACTTTTCTCATGACCGCCCGCCTCACTTCGTACCGCTCTCTCCGTGTCCTCGAGCTCCGCGACCGCGCGCCCGCTCATCGAGTTGCAGGACGGAACTTGTCGTGCGCGCGCGTCCGGCTAGCTTTTGACGTCAATGCATATTTCGTCTCGCTCGCTCGCTCGCGCGGAGCAGCCAGCGGTCGCGAGCCTCTTGTACGCAGTGAGGAGAGGAAAATAACTGAATGGACGCTTCGGAAGTCCAAGAATTATGTAACGGCTGAGGTGTTTCGCTCTGTAAACAGGAGCAGGGAACAAAGAGCTATAGCATAGCGTACTGACAGGACAGGGGCCCCAAGACAGACGCACAGCAGGGCCCTCGACCTTACAAGATATCAAAGATGTCATGAGTCTTTGTGCTGGTTTCGTCTTTCTTTTTCCTTCTATCTATAGTTCCTTTATGCTTCTCTGTGCCACCTCTTTGTAATTCTTTTCATTAGTTTCAGTGTTATTTTTGAAGATTTTACTTGTCTTTTTGGTTGTCTTTTGGATCATTGGAGGGCAGTTCCCAGTTCCCATACAGCCACTTTATGTTTCAGTGTGACAGTTTTTGCATTTGTGTGTTATCTTTGCTTTTTATATTCTTTCTCTCTTCATAGTTCAAATGTAAATGCACTATATTGCCAAAAGTCTTCACTCACAATCCAAATCCTTGAATTTCTGGTGTTCCAAACACTTCAACAGATGCATAAATTCAAGCACCTACGCATGCAGACTGCTTCTACAAACATTTGTGAAAGAATGGGTCGCTCTCAGGATCTGAGTGAATTCCAGCATGGTACCATGATAGCAACCATAAATATTCCACAGTAAACTGTCTGATATTATAACAAAGTAGAAGAGGTTTCGAATGGTAGCAACTAAGCCATGATATACTAGTCAACATTCACAGCAAGTACAATCACAGCAGATGCTGAGGTGCATGGTGCACAGAAGTCACCAACTTTCTGCAGAGTCACTCACTACAGAGCTCCAGACTTCGTGTAGCCTTCAGACTAGCTCCATAACAGTTCACAGAGAGCTTCATGCAATGGGTGAGCCATGGTCTTAGATGGTCTTAGATCATCAAACCCAATTCAAAGCATGGGATGCAGTGGTGTAAAGCACGCAACCACTGGGCTCTAGGAGTGGAGATGTGTTCTCTGGGGTGATGAATCACACTTCTCTGTCTGGCAGTCCAATGGATGAGTCAGGGCTTGGCGGTTGCCAGGAGAACAGTACTCTCTGACTGCACTGTGCCAAGTATAAAGTTTGGTGAGTGGGCATTATGGTGTGGGGTTGTTATTCAAGAGTTGGGTTCGGCCCCTTAGTTCCAGTGAAAGGAACTCTTAATGCTTCAGTGTACCAAGACATTTTGCACAATTTGATGCTCCCAGTTTGGGGATGGCCCCTTCCTGTTTCAACAAGACTGCACACCAGTGCACAAAGCAAGGTCCATAAACACATAGATGAGCATTGGGGTGAAACGGCATTTCGGTATGCTGTATACTGTGTATATTATACTGACAATAAAGTCCTTGAATCTTGAATATGTGTGAATAGTTTTGGAAATATAGTTTACTGATTGTTTAGCAGATGTGTCCTACTGCCTTGGCCCTTCCAACCTAAAATAAGTCAGAATTCTTTGCAATATTTTTGTATTTGCATGTGTTTAGGAGAGTTTTGTGTCTCTTTGTAGGGCAATTTATGTATCTGTGTGAATTGTTTTGCATTTGTGATTGTTTTTTTGCCTCTTTTTTTATGGCATTAGTTTTCGCTTTGTGGTCACTTTCTGTGTCCCTGTAGTCCTTTTTTGTAGCAGATCTGTCCCACTGATCCCCTGACCAGTTGTCTTCCCATGACCATATGACTTTATTCATTTGACCGGAAATCACACAGAGTGACTCAGAAAGCCTCGAGGGAAATCAGGGCTTAAAGTTGACCTATTCTTCTTTTTCTTGTTTTCTGTCATTTGCTACAATAATGGATGATCACATTAAATGTGATAGTTAGTTTCAAGTAATTAGGCCAGTTTATGTTAAACAATGTGAGGTAAGAGCTCTATTTTTTATTATCTTGGATCTCTTTCATTTTGCTGGGAGCTGGTATCGTCGTCATCTGAGGCACACAGCTTTAATTGTGAACACTGAGCTGATTTGATGTTCAAATTTTCTGTTTGTGAGGAGAAGCCATTCAGTAGAAGGCTGTCCCCTCAGGAAGGGAAGAGCCAAAACCTTTAAATGTTTTAACATAAATAAGGATTATTTCAGAAAAGCTACTCTCCAAGTCCAAGAATAGAATTTGTTGTCACAGTCAACATGAAAAAAAAAACTGATCCACTGAAATTTTAAAAAAGTCTCAATTTATAATTTTCCTTATTCAGAAAGAAAATCTGTGCTGTCTCTTTAAAGAATCCAAATAGTATTATTAATGATGTCATGCATAAATATAAGTTTAAAGGTATATGTTAATTTGAACTGATGTGTAAGATATTTTCATTCTTGAATGAAGATTTTATTTGATGTTTTTTTGTTGTGTTTGGTTTTGAATGTGAAGCATTGTTACTCTGCAAAGCTGCATTTGTCTGCAAGATGATCTCATCCTAGCTGTTCTTTGTTTCATCGAACCAGACAGCCAACCAGCAGAATAGTGGGGACATCTAGTGGTTTCTTTCTTTCTTTCTTTCTTTCTTTCTTTCTTTCTTTCTTTCTTTCTTTCTTTCTTCAAATGCACCCCCCCCCCCCCCCCAAAAGCATGTGATTCAAGCAGCACTATTGCTACATCAGGGTTACACTATTATTCCTCTTTCAGAATCATGTGAGATCCTGAGATGCAGTGTATTTTTTATGTCCTCTGCAATGGACATTTTACATCTTTTGAACTTATTAAGCTGCCCTACTAAGTCCCGATGTGCTCAATAGAGGATATCCTTGGCTTTCCAATGATATCTCACGTGTTTGTGTGGCCTCTTTTAGCTCAAAAGAGGCAGGAAATAACAAAAAAGGTTAAACTGAAAGGTATTACTGTCTTTTTTCATGTAATTTCAGGTGGCTTCAAGTTCCTAGACTCCGTAAAGATTTTCCTTCACCTTGGATTTGAATTAGCAGCTTATTGGTGCGTCTGTTCAAGTCGACAAATAATGTTAAAACAAATGAAGCCACTGGATTTAAATCTGGATCCATCTGGTGGTTGAATGGCGCTCTAGCAGAGTCTCTGGACTGCATAGTAACTTTTCTTCTCTTTGACATAAGTATACAGAAACATAGCGTGGGCAACGGTCTGAGATACTAATATTATCAAATAAAATCTGCACTTTATTTAAAGTAGAAATCATAATCGTGTGAAGGAAACCTCAGACTGCAGTGTTCAGTGATTTATTGACACTAGGTAAGCAATGTTTAGTGTAAAATACACATTTTTATTGTTCAAACACATAACCAATGTTACATTTGTTAAATATTTATAACTGGTAATAATCCAATCCCACTAGGATTAAATAACACACAAAGAATAAAGTGATAAATAATACAGAAGTGATACTTTAGATTGTATTACACATAGTCAGATGTTTATAACAAGTAATAAATTATTCTGTTCATCTTTGTCTGAGCATAAAAATTAGATTTGATTCATTGGAATAATTTAAATTATTGGATAAATTATGACATATTAAGAAACGTTAGATAATTCTAAAGTGCCTTATGATACTGATGCTGTTACACAGCCATCTTATGTAGGAGTGTTGAATTTTTTTAAAAAGAAATCTTACAAAGTCAAGTTGTGCATTTTCTATAGTGTAATATTATTGTAATACACAGTGTTAATTATCCTGAGGTACCACAGGAAAAAAAAGTTCCAAGAGTAAAAATAAATCTCATCCCTCCTCCTCAGCACAGACACAGTGCACGCTCCTTTAGAGCTGCATACGATCCACCATCACAGTGTGAATTCAGTATCTGCTAGCAGGGCCTCTGTCACTCTGTCTCGCAGGATCTCCTTAGTTGAGTAAAAAGGCAGATACAGAATAGAGTGACATGTCAGGGCTTCAGGGAAGTGCTGATCACAGGTGCCGCTCTGAATTTGCTTAACCTGAACCTTCATATGGACCTGGTCCATGCCAAGAATTGGAGCTCTCCTGTAACCAGTCAGGAACCCTGAAGAACAGCAATGGAAGGAAAATCTTATTACAAACTTATTGTAACAAATCTTGTTACAATAAGTACATAGGGTTTCTTCTGACCTAGCCACTTCATTCAAATAGACTAGAATGGTTACAGTATAGAACAGAATAGAACAGACTGTAAGCAGAAATGTAAAACTGTTTACAAGATGAGTTTAAATAAATTCAATCTAGTTAGTTGGTAATCAATATCAGTGTTTTGTGACACTGCTAATCAACATCCAAAAGATTCTCAGAATGTATCAAGAAGATGGAGCTGCTCATCATTTTCGTACAGTCTTTGTAAGGCAGTCTTTTTTCATGTTTGTCTCACTTTTATGTAAACTAGTAAATACACAGTTTTTAAATGATGATTTCATTTTTGAGGGAAAAAATTATTCAGACCTACCTGACCCCTATGTGACTGCCCACGAATCCCTTGGCAGCAAGAACTTTGATCAAGTGTTTATGCACTAACTGGCTGCTAGGGTCTTGGCATCTAGGACCCAGAGTTTTGTCTTTTTACAGCATTTTGTGATTTGTTTCTTTGCATTCACAACCCTGCGTTTTGGTTTCACATCTAGTTCTCTTCATTATATATTGTATTTCTTGTGTCCCTCATGTTCCTGTGTCTGAGCTGGTCTATTTGTTTGTCTTGTATCCCTTTGTGTCAAGTTAGTTGTGATTCCTCAGTGTTTATCTGTTTGATTTTGAGAGCCTTAGTTTTCCTCTTAGTTTAGTGTTTCTAGGTTTACACCTTCTTTATTTGCTTATCTGGGTTCTGTTTCCAGTTAAAGTTTGTTGTATTCTAGCTTTCTTTTTATTTATCGTGCTTCCCCTGTGTTTAATTACTATCTTTATGACTTTTTTCATTTTTGTTAGTCCTTTGCCTTGTTTGCACTGTGTCTAGTTTAGATTCCCTTGTCTCTTCCTGCTGTGTCTATGAGCTGTTTTCCCCTTTTCTAAATACCTTGTGTAGAAATTGTCTGGATCTTCCCACGGTCCTTTGTCATGTCTGTTTTAGATCATGTCAAAGATTTAACTTTGACTATGAAGCAGGCAAATACTTTTACACAGCACTGTACATAACACAAGTCCTTAATATTGCCCACATTTTAATAACATATCACAGGGAAGATTTCAACAGTGAAAAGCTGTAGAAATTTGTCAAGTACTTACGAAGGAAATCTTTCCTCTGCTCTTCAGTTAGTTCGTCAAACACCTCCCAAAACATCTTTATGGTGGAATGGCGAACATGCTCCAACTCATAAACTGTGTTCTGTAGACAGTGAAAATTATTTTTTTGCAAATGAGTTGATAAAGTCAGGCACATATACAGTACACAGGTATTCTGTTGCAGCTGTGAAACTACAGCCTGTGTCTGTTTGGCTGACTGTACCTGTTTGAACTTTTCCCAGTCATACACGTCCTGGCCGACCAGCACTCCCTGCAGCTCCTCTGGTCGAAACAGCCTCACCAAATCCTGCTCACACACCAGGAAGAAGCCTCGCTTGAACTCCTGGAACACACTCTCCACTGATGTGTTGAAGGCATGATTCACATAGGCCTCCACAAACTCCTTCCTGTTTAGGAGGGAAAATGTTAAATTAGCAAATATTTCACCGAGACAAAGGTGCTGCAGATGAACCTCACAAACACGTCATGTTTTATATGCTTACTTATTTTGACTTGTCAGTGGCTTTCCAGGAGTTTGAGGATCCAGGTCAACATCTATTCCATCCCAGTTTATCTGTAAATTAGTTATAAATCAGATGAGTTTAGCTGCAAAACCTGAGAATGAGACAGATTACTGATCATCTTCTATAGTAAAACACATACCAAAAAGTCCATGTAGAGATTATCCAGAACATCATCTTCATAGTTTAAGATGGTCTGCAGAGTCCTTTAAAGAAATTAAAACAAAAAGTTGTATTAAAAGAAGTTCAACTATGTACATTTTACAGCAGTCACAAGTTACTGTAACTTTTGACACACCACAACTTAAAATACATCCATCCATACATTTTCTTCTGCTTGTCCAGGGCCAGGCTGTGGGACCAGCAGCAGCATGTGTTACTGAAATGAAATGGATACTTACCGTCCTACAGTCGGGCTGAACTCCATCATATCCTCCAGTGTCGGCTCTAAACTGAGTAGCTTCTTGAACAGAACCAGTGGGAATGGTAAGTGTATGATACACTGGTTGTACAAGGCCAAGCCACACAGTAGTCCAAACAGGAAGAAGTTTCTCTTGCTCTCCTCTGTTGCCTGCATTAATAAAAGTTCACTTTGGTTCTATTATTGCTTATCGTTAAAATTTCAATCCTTTAACCAATTTTATACAGTTGGTGGGTTCAGTTTTAAAGTCTTACATTGGAGGGAAACCATGCCAGGGTTTTGGAGTCATTGAGCATGAACATCCCAGATTCTTCTGACACCATTTTAAGAAACAGGTGGTGAAAAAGGTCTCGTTTGTAGACATCTTTGGTTTTTGGGTCCTCATCAAAATAGACCTGCGAAAATATAAGAGTTGCAGAAGTTTTTGATGAGAACAGTTGCAGAAGAGTCTGGATATACTTTAATCATCAGGGGAAAATATTCACCACAAGTGGCTTCTTGCAGGCGCTGTGAGGAGCAGCTTCCAGCTCTCTGAAGGTGCCTTCGAAAAGTGACGCACGCTGCAGCCGCAGTTCAAAATAATTGGGATTTGACAGAGGATTCAATTTATCAGGCAAACCAAAAGCCATCTGGTGCTGTCTCTACAATAGAGATAACAAAAAAAATATTTTTAAAAATTCTTTTTCTCCTTGAATGACATTTTATTGAATACAGTAAGTCTTACTTCTTATAATGGCATTTATTTTGCTGTGCACTGGGGGGCAGCACAGTAATCCATAATAACAATGACTACTGCCTCACAAGATTACTGGGACTAAATTTGCTGATAGTTTCATAATTGAAGAACAATATTATCATTTGACACACTTCCGGTCACCTGATGAATAACCTGTCTCATTTAAGCACTGCTCAGGTTATCAGGCTGCTGACTAATTAAATAACTCCTCCTGTTTTGTTTTGTTTTTAAATATTGCAGGCAGTGTAAAGCAAATTTGTGGAAGATAAAGCAGTTGCTTGGTTCAGGCTTAAGTTACCTGAGTGCATTCAGAATTCATGTCGAACACTGTTTTCTTTGATTGCAGATCCATCACGATTGGGAACTTGCACAGGATGAGCGGCTCAGCATTTGCATACTGAAATAGAAAAATCCACATAGATCATTTAGGTTTACCAACACATGAAAACCATTTCTTTGTAATATCAACATCAACATTAGGCATTGACTAAAAGTGACAGAATCAAAGATGAGAAGAATGGAATAACAAAGTATGACACAGTAGATTACACACAGACACACTACTTTAGACCAGAACATTTTACCTTTCGTTGTGACTGTAAAAGCCAATGTTGCAAATCCTCAAAAAGGAATGCTTCATCAGCTGACACACAAAAATCACTTTCTGGTATCCTTCGAGACTCTGCAACCCTGCTGTTGGCCTTTAAAGGAAACGTTTGACTTTAAATTTCTTTTTTTTTCAGGTAAAATAACTGACAGATTAAGGCTTAAGAGGGAGTAAAATGACTGTTTTAGGATATTTATACTAACATTGTACATATATTGGAGGACTAGCAGCAGATGTCTGACTCCAGAGTTGCGAGGTACAGGTTTGA
Organism: Simochromis diagramma; assembly: GCF_900408965.1. Classification (NCBI taxonomy): domain Eukaryota; kingdom Metazoa; phylum Chordata; class Actinopteri; order Cichliformes; family Cichlidae; genus Simochromis; species Simochromis diagramma. The sequence goes on from NW_024386765.1 coordinate 2,235,925, forward strand.
AGGACAGGATCTCTGATAGGGCCTTCTTCCACACCTTAACGTATCGCACCATGGTGGAGGGTGACAGCGAGGACCACCAGTCACCTGAAGCAAAACAGAGAGCAGATAAAAACTACATGCCATGAAGCTTTCAGCACTTTCTCACCTTCCAGATTAAAAAGAGTATTGTGATATCATGTAGACAGCTGTGACTGTACCTATGATCTTAAGACTTTCATTCGACAACCTTGCTACTGCACCAGCTACCGCCTCAGCGAGCTCTGTGCTCTGTTGCCATGTTTGTTTCTGGATTGCATGCAGAAGCTCATTGAGAAGAAGGTAGATTCTCAACCCCTCCACTCCAACTGGTTTCTGATCAAGGGAAGGGAGCAGGTGTAGCACAGCAGCCTCGATCTGTTTGAAGATGATTCCAAAAATCACTGAACAGCAGGTAGCTCCAGGTACATTGAATGTGGCTTTTGTTCAACGGTGTTCAGAGGAAAAATGCTAGGACTATTTAGTCATTCTTTAAAAGTCAGAAAGCTTATTCAGTTAACACAGACAAGAGCAGTGCCTGGTCAGGGAGAGTGTAACCAGTTACAATCTGAAGTTGTCAAAAAGGTTAGCTATAAGGATACGTTCACTAAATGTGTCATGTGTGTATGACTGTCTGATCAGAATGTGGCCATGCAGAACAAACTGAATATCGGTTGCAGTTTTTTCAAGAACCGCTCATCTGAACACCACGAGTGAGGAACTGAAGTTCTGATTTGGATGCTCATCAAATTAAATTCTAGTATTTTATTAGTCTCTCAATCAACACTTAGAAGATATTTGTGTCTGTGTGACACGTCTGTACAGATTTAGCTTTATATTACTAGGCATTTATGGACAAACACAGAATTCTCAAATTATTAGTAAGATATTTATAAAATAACAAACAAACAAACACATAACTTTTCTTACAGATTACTTATGTATTCTAGCAACATACCTTTGCCCGAGCACTTTCCTTTGTTAACAGTTTCTTGAAAGCAAGCTGCGCATGGTTCAGGTTTAAGCCGTGGTACTTTGGTGAAGTTTGGAAATGTTTATCACCGCTAAGAAGAAAAAGAAGAAAGTCCATATCAAAGTATTGCACTTATCTATCTATCTATGAATTTATATATATATATATATATATATATATATATATATATATATATATATATATATAGCAACTATAGCCATACTTTAGTTATTTCAGGCCCGAGAGACTAGATAGCCCACCTTTGAGATGAGAAAAAGAAGAATGTGGTGCACAGAAACTGTGTATTTACCTTTGCTCAAGGAAGCTTTTATTCAGACAGGATGCAGAGGAAAATGCCCTGTAGATTTCCCTGTGAAGATTTAATGTTTTCATTCCATTGCAGAAAAAATGAATAATTTGAGTCACAGAAGCCATAAAACACCAGGCAAATCAACAAGCTGTGACTGCCAGTGCATCAAACGTACTGTTTTTTCTTTTTCCATGGCTTTGAATCACATTCAGAGATCCATTTGTCAACCATGTCATCAAGACAGTGTTGTGATGCAATGCCACAGTTAGTCTTTGAACCCTTGTGAATGCCCTGTGAAAGAAAGCAGTGATTGTTTACATATTTACACCTCCTCCATCATGGTCTGTACTTTATGTGTTAGTGTCAGTACCTCATCAGACAAGCATCTTGCAAATGAAGAGTTATCTTCTGCGAAGATGTTTCTGATTTTGGGCTCACCGGTGTCTGAAATGGCAGGTAAACACATCATTTCTTTCTCAGATACAGCAAATTCATTGTATCCTTAAATTATTAATAACAGAGGTGTAGTTACCCTGTGGCAGTCGAACAGGCAGCGGCACAGATGGATTACTCTCCTCTCGATGTCCCAGCTGCCCTTGATCCCCACAACCAAAGGAGTAGACCCTCTTGGATTCGGTCAGCACCAAAGTGTGATTCCTGTGTAGATGATAATATACAAAATATTTAGACCTAAAAACCATAGTTACACTTTACTAACTGCTTTCTTTGAGCACTGTTTACATCATAAATTTAAACAATATGTGTGTCGTACCTTCCACATGCAATCTTGGTGACCTTTGCCCCCCAGAGCTCCGCAACAAGTCGAGGACGCAGTTCGTTGCGTAGTGAGTTGTGACCGAGCTGTCCGTGTTGACCGGAGCCAAATGTAAACACTGCACCATGCTGAGGAGCCAAACACACAACCACAGTGTAAAGTCCCACAGCCATTATTATTGTTTTTCTTCACTGTACTGTTACAATACAGCAGGTAGCAAAAGGCTCAGATAAAGAAACTGGGCCATGCTGTCCCAGCACCAGCTTACACCAATGGACAAACGGAGTATTTAGCAACCACATTTTTCCATTAGGAGCTGGTAGAAACCAAAGAAGAGTTTAAAGGAGAGCATCAAAATGCTCCAGTTGTCTAACCTTTGTCAAAATGGCCGTGTGGTCCTGTCCACAGGAAATGCGCTGAGCTTTCTTCATATTCAAACACTGAACAGGAGCTGGTGTGTGTCTGTCTATAAGGAAAAGGATTGTCAGTGTTATTATGTTACCAGATTATAATGCTCATTAACATACAATAAAGTTAGGACATTTATTTTAAAGCCACAGTACCTTTTGTGTCTCCCAGCCCGAGCTGTCCACAGTCATTTCTCCCCCAGCTGAAAACACCTCCAGAGACAGAGAGGGCGAAACTCTGGTCTCCTCCTGCAGCGACCTGGATCAGGGGGATCGCTGACAGTGATGGCACATGTTGAGGTGATCTGCAGACAGACTTCCTCGTACCCAGACCCAGCTGGCCCCTGCAGTCCTGACCCCACGTATACAGCTGACCATCTGTGGGAGTTTATGATCAATGTTATGACAAGCCCATCAGTTGGATGGTCACAAACTGAGGGTGTGCAGTAAAATTTTTATATAATAAAATTTTATATCCTGGTGCAGATCCCAAAGTTCCTAAAGATAAATCTTTAGGAAGATAAGTCACGCTGAAGAAAGTTGATTACATTTCTATAAAATAATGCACAAGAAATTTCCATTTCAAATAGAAATGTAGACATGCAGGTGTGCATTGTTAATAATGTGAAAATTCCTGACGGAGACTCAAGTGTGAAAATCAAGGATAATGTTTATGGAGGACAAAAATTAATCTCAGCTGCAATCCCAATTTATAAGCGTATCTTTTTGCCCAACCACATACGCTGACGGTTCAGCTGATACTTCAATCCCTTGTTTGTTTGATAGATAGATAAACTATGATACCATGCATGTATTAGGGATACATACCTGTACACACACGTGCCAAAGTAACATGAACTACATGAAAACAGACTATGATATAAAATTACATGTGTATTATAAAGTGCAACCAAATGTGATTGAATGTAAGCTGGATGGGCTGACTCAGTCTGTTTTAATCATTTTTACTTGTCCATTTGTAACACTTGCAGAATTCTACTGTACCTTTGGTGAGTGCAACGGAGTGATGACTCCCACAAGCAACTTGAGAAACGTGTATGTTAGAAAAAGCTTCGAGTGGCCTGAAAAAGATGGAGCAGAAGAAGAGAACAGAGCTGAAAGAAGCCATATATATATATCTATACAAAATCCAAATCCAAATATAGGCATTGTAGGGTCGTAGGACTAGGAATACTAACAATGGTGCTACCTGCCTACTACTACTACTACTACTACTAATAATAATAATAATAATACATAATATGACTTTTTATGCCAGTCTGTGGAGCATAATCTGTATCTGTTACCTGGGAGTGAAAGGTGGGTGTCTGGTGTCCACACAGAGAACTTTGCCGCTCTCAGACAGCAGTGCGACCACATCATCGCCACAACTCACAGCCTCTATCTTCTCTTTGTGTTTCACAAACCCTGCAGATTCACAAGCCACAAACGCAGCAGGTGTGAGTGGACACAGTTCGGTTAAATGTAGCAGAGAGTGAACTTGTTAGTGACACCGATACTCACTCTGCCTGCCTCTCGCTCTTCTCCCATCGTCGCTCTCGTTTTGTGCGGATAAAGAACGCGTTTCCGTTACTTTTAACGAAAGCCAGCACGTTTCGACCTGCCGACAGATCCGCGATGTGATGGCTGATGTAATGAACTCCATCATCAGTGGTCGTGCTGTCGGTACCGGAGCCGTCTTTCACGTAAAACCCACGCTGACAGTCCTCTCCCCAGGAAAACATGTCGTCGTGTGTTTAGGAGCAACAGCTGATCCTCACTGTGTCACTCTGCAGTCTGTCAACAAGAAACGAAACTTACCTGGAAAACAAAACTTAAATACGACGTGAACAGCGTGACGAAAGGAAACAATAACACGAGTCAGCTGATCAGTTAAAGTAAGGAAAGCGAAACTGATGATAAATATGTCAGATAATGAAAACGAAAATTGTGTAGTTATGTGGGTTTCGTTTCACACGCAGAGAAGGAGGATTCAGGACTGTTAAGGAAGAGGTTGTATTTAAAAAGTGAGTGAAGAAAACTCGAAAATAAATAAATAATAAAAGATCCCAGCAAACTCAGTGGTAAAGAGTATGTTTCCGTGGTACAGTGTGGGAAATGTTAATAATGCTGAGAGATGGGCTCACATTTTTACTTAATAAACTACAAACAAACTACAGCACGTACATTATCATGTGAGCGTGAAATGTATAAAGTAGTAAGTAATACAGTTAAGCTAAAGTGTGTTATTATGCTCATTTGTGTTAGTCTTCATACTGTGTAATCATTCTTAACAGGTGGGGTTGCTGTGATCATAGACTGTGTGCCTGAGGTTATTAAAGGATTTCAACTTAAATTAAAGTGATACTGAGCCAGGAGCAGGAGAAAATGGAGAGTCTGGAACAATCAGAAGCTTTTTGCTTGCAGGGATTGGTTAAGTATACACTGACGTCATTGTGTGAAACGTCCTTGTTTGATGTGTAGTATCAATGCAGTAGTCATTTGGACATTTGCACTCTGTGGAGGTGGATAAGTGTAAGACATGCAAATGAGAGCTTGTAAATTCAGGATCAGATATATCGACTGCCATAGAAACAAGGGACATTTCTTGTTTATACACACCACTTCGAATTTAGTCATCACAATTATTAACTCTTTATTTCACAGCTTGTCTTTTGTTCTTTCTTCCTACCCTCACCTCAAATGCCCCTGGCCTTGGTTCCCTTGCAACTGCCTGGAAATCAGTGCTATATTACAGGAGACCTTTTGTACTTTCCCTTGTTTTCTATCACAGATATATTTTCAAAATGCTGGTTCCCCCACCTGAACATAGCCAAAGTTTAAAATAAATGTCTGTATAGCCATGGCTTGGTATGATGTCAGATAGTGTCACGGTCTGGCTGGCAGACCGTGGTGAGATGGGGAAATAGGACCCAAACGCCGGACTCTTCAGTGCAACAGTGTTTATTTACAAGGTGGTGAAGTAAACAACAATAAATCCCCAGTTTCCCAGACTCCCGTGTAGTGTCTTCTTCCCAAAAGTCCCCGTGTAGTGCTCTCTGCCCCAGTGTCCCTGCACTCCCCGTGCTCACTGCTCCTTCTCGTCCCACACTCCTCCTGAGGGGAAAACAATAGAGGCAGCCGTTACAACTTATCCCAGCAGGCATACACTCACACTTGACTTGCTTGAAGACTGACGTGTAGTCAAACGCAATAATCCAGCGTCGGTGGAAGCTCCATCGCTCATCTAAATAGCTCCCCCGACGAGCCCAGATGAGGAGCAGGTGTGCGGCCAGGACTTCGGGTGTGGCCAGCCCTCAAGTTAGGCCACGCCCCCAGGGCTGAAGGTGCCTGTAACTTGGCCACAGCAGAAAGGCAATACACACACACCTGCCTACATACAGATGTGCACAGGGTCAGTGCAGACAACACACCAAATAATAATAATAATAATATTAATAACAACAACAAAAATAACAATAATAATAATAATAATAATAACAACAACAACAGTCATAGTCCCCACTGCCCACGGACCCCGAGTCCCCAGAGCCGGGTCCGTGACAGATAGAGCAGATATGGTCAGATATGGAGGCTCCACCCACCAACTGCTCAAACGTTTTGCTTGTGGAGGTAGCCAACCAAAAGAAACTTGGTTTAAAATGAAAAGGTTGGATTATTTTGAACATTGAATCATGCAAAGCTACTTTATCAGAGTCTAGGAATAATGCAGTTTATTTTGAAAACAATAATTTTTTCTTCCAAATTTTGACCAATTTCCTTTCCTTGGGCACAGAGGGTCTCTAATCCAGTCTTTTTATCCCAGCAGATCCACATGAATCCTAATTAAAACGAGTCCTCCCTCCAACATCATTAGATTCTTTTAAATTCTTTTATTTGGAGTTATGGTTGCTCGTTTTCCTTTTGTTTTGCTTTGTTCATTTGTCTCTTTTAATTCTATTTTGTTGTACTTTTTCAACATGTTCAAAATAAAGATTCAATCAATCAAAAAAAAAAAAAAAGCAAAACCAGGTTAAAAAAATCAGGGAGTTTTAGCTCATGAGTTAAAACGGTGAGCTATGAGTTAAAATGGTGAAAAGCATTTTAAGTTGTGCGACGTATGATTCACCAACTCAGGGGATTTTTCTTCTTTTTTTTTTTTTGACCTGCTGAGTGCAAAACAGCCACCGCACTACCTGCTGCCACTCCTCCACTGGCCACAGGAGCTGCAGCTGCTATTCCAGCTGAGGTGAAACCAACAGCCCCCAGGACAATAGGAGCAGAGATCACTGCTGTACCTGAGACCAGGAAGAAACACTTGGTGACTGGGTGTGTAAAGCGCTTTGGGGGGACTAGTAAAAGCGCTATACAAATACAAGCCATTTACCATTTATAAAACATTGTTTCTGTGCTTTGGGTTTTTGTTTTCTACACAGAGGTATAGTATGACTAGACCCTAAAGGTAGGCTGCTCACCTACAACCACCTCATGAACATCTTTCCAATGGAGCTCGCTGCCCTTCTCGTGGATGAGGGTCACTGTGATCCTCCGCTGGATCCCCTGCAGCAAACATAACAGGAGCTCAGGATCACAGTGAGCACAGCTAGAGCAACATTACGCTTTAAAAGAAGATATTCAACTGTGTACAAAGGAAGCGGTTACCACTGTGTGAGTAATAAGAAAACAACATGTGCACCAATCCTGTACCTGGTGCAGCAGGTAGGTACCATGACAGGGCAGGCCTCCACTGTGATCCACGATGGCTGGGATGTACCTGTGCATGGAGGGAGGAGGTGACACAACATCCCAACTTATAATATTCTTCTGCAGGCTGCAACTGCCACACACACACACACACACACACAAGCTCAACGTTAACAAGTGGGAATTTGTCTGAATTTAAGAGAAGATGAATAAAAGTGAGGAGTATTTTCTACATGCTTTGGGTGACTAAATGGAGGATGGATAGGTGACGTGAAAACACTACTGACCCTTTATACTGAGCCAATAGCACACACACTTCTACTAAATCTGTCTAAAGAGCCAGTAATATCAGAGGATAGATACTGGAAACATACTGAAATGTTAGGAGGAACTAAATCACACATTACAACACCAGTGGCAGCACCCTGCTGTCTCACACATCGGGATCACGGTCCTGTTGAAACGGGCTAATCGCTAAAGCTCACAGTTGCATTCGTCTATACTCAATATGATCGAAAGGAATGTTATTACACTTGAAAACTGCTCTATTCACGTCTTCTTTTGGTGTGAATGATATGTCAGCAAGGTGCAGCACTCATAACCACAGCAGAGCTTTACCGTGCTACCGCCTGCAGCCACAGAGCACTATAAGAGCACACCACGACTCTAATCACTACAGCACCAGCATCAAATGTCTGACTCATTAGCTACAACAGAGTCCACTGTACCAACCATGATGCTTGGGGACAGTTAGCACAGGGTCACTGGCCACTGGGAGGAAGGGGAAGTGAGAGAGCTGGTCAGCCTCGTCCTCCAGACTGGCCACAGCAGAGGACGCCAGGGAGTTGGCGTGCTCGGACAGCATGTCCAGCACTTTGCCGTTCACATAGCCGCTCACAAGGTAGCGGATCAACTCTATCTTACGGGTATAGTCTGGATGTGCGATATTGATGAACGGTGAGAGAGATTGAAGGAGAAAAGAAGAGGAAGGAGGACAGAGTTGGGTAAGAGGATTATATAAATAAGAGATACATACATACATATCCAAAGGAGGTGAGAAATGGCAAGGGAAAAAAAGTGGAAGGTCACATGAGGCATGCTTATGTAACAAAAAATCAACATAAAATTATTGATGGCAAAGAACACATTGAAGTGACATGGAAACACTCGCCTGGTTTGGACAGAGGCATGGGAATAGGATAGTACTTCCTGGATGCTGTTGGAGGACTCTTGACATAATAAAAATACCTTTTTTCTATATATGCATATAAAATTAGCCAATGTGATTAGAATACAATCGTTTACACATTTCTAACAAAATCTGCTGCATTAAATATGAATTATCACTGCACGACTGGATCTGCTGTTTGACCCCCACCAACCTGGTCCCGTCCTGATATTCTAACTCTGTAATATGCAACTTCTGTCAGTGTTCTGATACTGGAAACTGAATTTCCCAGAGGAACCACCCGAGGGATTAATAAAATTCTATCTAATCTACATCGACAACAGAAAAAGAAAATCTGCTGCTTGCAACAGCATTGTGTTAGAAGCATTTTTACTGGAGTGAATGCATTTAACTGTACGTGCATCATCTGTTAAAAGTACTTATATATTGCAATAAGACTGCAAAAAGCAAAGGGGACTGAATTCTATAGTATGTGGTATGTGTATAAGGTGACACATGTATGCAGTTTCCTGCCATAATGTAAACTTGGAATCATCACATATCTACAGGTATTTGTACTGAATGGAATGAGCTGTGGTGATTAAAAGCATTAGCAAAAGCATACTTACTAGTGGCCTTTTCTTCTTAGGTCTGGATCTTAATGCCTCTGGGACTGAAGATCACAGCCAAGTCACCAGTTTCATAAACAATAAACAAACAAAAAGCAAATAAACAAAACACTTTCAGAGATCGCACAACTTTGGTTTTCATCTTCATATGATAATGTTCCTTGAATCAAATCTACCATACACACTCTACTACAGTGTATCAAACTAGTCTAAATACTTCCACAAACAATGACATACCCATCTTTGTCTTTTTGTGGCTTTCACCAAAAACTCTCCCCCTGCTGGATCCTGTGTTGACGTACGTGATTTTGGGAGAAAAACAAAAACAAAATCATTTTAAATGGTTACATTAAATGTAATAATATCAACATTCAATAGATTTGACTGTACATGTATCAGCTGGTGTAAAATACATGTTCCTTGATCCTTGGTCAGGGAACATAAATTACTGTTGTTTCAGCCAATCAGGTACTCCTCTAAAATTCAGCCTGGACTCCAAATATAAAGCATACAATACATACAAACATACAAATTACCTTTGCTGGTCTTGTTGCCTGCGTGCTCCACTTGCCCCTCTGAAGTGCTCAGTGGGTCATCCTGTCCCTTGTTGAGCTCAATCTTCTCCATCACATTCCTCACTTCCTCCACCTGCGTGGTCCTCACCTCCCGGGCCTCCATAATCGTTGCCTCCTCCTGGTTGTTGATCATTCTAGTTAGTTTACACAATGGGTCAAACTTTTAACTTTATCCTGCGTTACGCCTCCTGGTTTGTAGCAGACTAAGTATATATGATGTATGAAAGGGAACAGAGTGGAGTTAAAGTGTGAGGGTGAAGGAGAAGATGTTGTGACTCAGTGATGATGATGATGATGACCAAACGTCAGTCTGCTGGAAGTGCAAAATGCTACAGACCCCTGACTCCACCAAAACATCGAGCTTAAGACTACATACCTTTTCTTCAAGGCCCGTGTACAATGTGCTCTTTAACCTCTATAAACTTCAAATCCAAGTGTATACACAGATGCCACACTGACAGACTGAAAAGAATTACAAAAGCTTTTGCTAAAACGTCTCATGATGACCATCTAAATTGCATGTGACTTCACTGTGTTGGAACAGATGTACTATAAATGCCAGTTCATCTCACAACAGCTACTGGATGTGTTCATTTAAATCTGTCTAAAGGGCCAGTAATCACAGAGGATAGATACTGGAAGCATACTGAAATGTTAGGAGGAACTAAATCACACATTACAACACCAGTGGCAGCACCCTGCTGTCTCACACATCGGGATCACGGTCCTGTTGAAACGGGCTAATTGCTAAAGCTCACATTCCTCTATACTCAACATGATCGAAAAAACTATTTTAACAAACAATTAAAAAATGAACAAGTAAAAGATCTACTATAGCCAAAAGAAGACCATTTACAGACTATAGCGCTGTGAACAAGTATTTGCCTCCTTTCTGATTTCGTATCTTATTCCATATTTGTCACACTTACACGTTTCACATCAATACATTTATAACATTAGACAACAATGTCTAATATTAAACGGCAGTTTTCAAGGGCAAAACGCTATCCAAACATACTTGGTCCTATATGAAAAAGTAATGCACCGAAAACCCGATACCTTGTGTGTCACCTCTGACACCAACAACTGCAGCAAGCGTTTGGTGCTAGAGGTCACATTTGGACTCTGGACCTCTGTGGAGATGATCTCATTACTGTCTAAAAATCCAAGGAGTGCTGAACCATTGAAAAATACACAGTAACAGGTGTGTAGCATCGCTAACTAGGTAGCAACAAGCCTCTAACACAGTGTGTGTATGCTAGCGGCTAATCTAGCAAACAAATGAACAGAGTGCTTTTAGGTGTTGCACAAGTATAAGATGATAAGCTGTGTGTCTTTTTTATAATGACCTGCTTGAGTTTACCTTCATCCAAGGAGTGCTCAGTGTGGGGAAATCTGCCATGAGCAGATAAAGTGGATGAGGGGGACTAGGTAGGTGTGCCGAAAAGAGGCAACAAAGCTGATGCTGAAGAGTGTGGTGAGAACATAATGGCACCTCCAGCAGGTTTCCGGCTAGCAGGAAGACTTTGGCGCAGTAACACCTACAACATTGGCAGTCCCATTTTGTGAAAGCCAATAGAAAAATAGCTAGGTTTCCATGTGTCATTTGTGTGGAACAATACTGCACAAGAAGCTAAACAGATTTAAAAAAACGAAAAAAAAAATTGTTGAACAACAGAAGATAAATGTGCTTTTTTTTCTAATGGGAACTGGCCGGCTGTGTGGTGCACAGCGTTAAGAGGCCAGCATTCAGACCCCAGAGTTTAACGGCCAAGTTCGAGTCTCTGACGGTCCGTCTGCTATAGCGGGGTAGGCCGAGCGAAAGACGAAGCTCCGGGCTCCTCCTTTTTCCAGCTTTTTTTTTTTTTCATTCACATTTATTTACATTTATTTAGATATCAAGCCGCAAGTAAAAGCTCAGGGAAACACTTTTAAGGCGCCCTTTAAGGTACCCTATATATGTCCTTTCACATCTTATCACTTCATACAGTGCTATGGGCCAGTCTACACCTGCTACTTTCTGCACAAGCTTTTATCACACATGACCGCTGTTTACAGGTAAGAAATACAGTGTCAGTAATGTTAAAGTGGCTGTGTGGAGTAGCACAGCCACTGCTAATATAACACTTTTCACATGCATTTCTACATATTACAGTGTCTTTTACCGTCTTTATGGTGCTAGCTTAAAGTCATGCTGTAAATGTTAGCTTGTAGTGAAACATATTCAGACCATGTTAGGACAGAAATATTGGCTTCTATCATGACTAGTTAACAGAGATGTTAACTGCCCACGTATTACTGTAATCCGATTACTTTTTTCAAGTAACGTGACACACTGTTTACAGCAGTGTGTCATGTTGTTAAAAAAGTGAGTGACGTGAGCACAGTTCTGACATATCAGGAAGTGAACACAGTGACTGAAGCTGTGTTCACATTCATCCTTTAATCATGACAAAACGTGAGGAATCACACTGAGGTGAGACCTTGACAACAGACAAATCAGGAGCCACAGAGTGTCAAGTGTCAGCCGACACCAATCGGGACAATGATAAGAAAGAAATTCATTTACAGACACGTGAAAAAGCAGTTTAAGGTTCTAGATCTGGATGATTACAACACATCATTATTTATTTAAAGCAACCCAAAATGCACAAATGACTATAACCAAGTACATCCTGTGATTCAGCAGCTGATAGAAGCAACTTTAGCAGCAAAAACTTGAGTTAATCATTTTTTATTAGTGTTTCACAGCCAGAGATGGGCAGTAACGCTGGGTAAAGCGTTACTGTAATCCGATTCCTTTTTTCAAGTAACGAGTAATGTAAGGGATTACTATTGCAAAAAAGGTAATTCGATTACTGTTACTTTCCCGTAAGCACGCTGCGTTACTGCGTTACTAAAACCATAATATTTTTGCAAGAGTGCCTCATGACAATAACAGCTGTGTGCAGATCAACAATGGATAATCTATCGAGGATTGTAGAGAGAGTATGACCGTGCAGCGTTTAAAGCGTGGAAGTACTGAGCTTACTTTGAGTTTGATTCCGTAAAAAGTGACAAAAACTTTTAGAAACTTCCTTTTACACCGAAAAAAAACCCTTAACTTCAGAGCAAGCACCGAGTACGCTACTACGGGATTGGAAATTCACAGAGAGACTCGCGGATTCTTCCACAAATTTCTTCTAGTCAGAATGTTGCATATAATAAAATTTTTGCTTGATGCATAAAGTTAAAAGATTAAAACTAATAAAACAAGTTTTAAAAAGAGACTTTTCCATTTGATTACATTTTGTATGATGGATTATGCAGAAAAAGTAGAATTGGGCTGAAAGATCTATCGCTTTATTACCTATTCAGGTCATAAATCATGTTTTTTAAAAAGTAACTAAGTAATTAATTACTTTTGAAAATAAGTAATCAGTAAAGTAACGGGATTGCCTTTTGGGGGAAGTAATCAGTAATGAAGGGCGACTGTGGCTCAGGGGGTTAGGGACTCGCATCTGTAACCGGAAGGTCGCTGGTTCGATCCCTGGGCTCTCTGTCCTGGTTGTTGTGTCCTTGGGCAAGACACTTTACCCTACTTGCCTACTGGTGTTGGCCAGAGGGGCTGATGGCGCGATATGGCAGCCTCGCTTCTGTCAGTCTGCCCCAGGGCAGCTGTGGCTACAACCGTAGCTTGCCTCCACCAGTGTGTGAATGAATAGTGGAATTGTAAAGTGCTTTGGGTGCCTTGAAAAGCGCTATATAAATCCAATCCATTATAAGGTTCAGCAAGTGCTCCCCAGACCTGGAGTCCTGGACAGATTCTTCCCAGACCAGCCTTAAGCTGTGCAGCAGATCCGAGCGACATTTGCTGACCTCTACACTCTAGACATGGTGAGAAAAAGGGCACGGTTTTTTCATTGTTTGGAAAATTTGGCATTAGATAATCCTCACCTGGGTGTTGCTGTTCAGTGTAAGCAATATCGTTTGCATTTTATTCCTCTGATTTATTTCTCTGTGGTTGCGCTCGTCTACAGGGTCCAGAGAGGGACAAAACAGTATCAGTGGCCTTGTCAGCAGCAGAACGGTTTGTCTTGAAGTCTCAGCGAGAAGGAGGAGGTACAGCGGGGGATAGAAGCATCTTTAAAAATGTTGAAAACTTCTGTTTATTACTCACCATTTGTTAAACTAGGGAAGTTTAAGCAGTGCATGTGTGGATCTGCACACACATGCAGCATTTCCTTGCATTCCATGTATGAGCTAGCCTCAGTCAAAACAGTGACAACACATACATGACTGCCTGCTGTTTTGCATTACTGTGTATCTACTGTGATTCATGCATGCTGTACTGTGACTGAGATAATAGTGTATATGAGACACACTTGACAACAACATGGATCAGGATGTGAAAAAGCTACCAGATACAAGTTGTCAGCAGGTTATGGCTGACTAACCACCCTGCCTTACATCACTCTGGGCCAATACTGTAAAAAGCAATCATTAGTTTGTAATATCAGATCATTTGTTTTGATAAATACATAGTCCAGTATCAGGGTTCATATGAGCTATTTTAGCAGTAATTTTACACCTCCACTATGATAGCATTTATCTGTTAATCATGTTAGCAAGGAAGCTAGGGTTTGTAATTCATTCTTAATTTAGCCACGCTGCATGAATTTGGATGATACGATTTTTGAAAATGGCAGTTTAATTTATGGGACGTTTATAAAATCGTATTTCTTAGGCTGGCTTTTAAGGAAGGAGAAAAGGTATGTATCAGTTGGCTGGGAAGAAAGATGGAGGTGGAAAGGATGTGCAAGCTATGGGACAAAGTTGCTGAGACTAGGTTAAAAAGAGGTGAGGATCAGTGAGCAGGAGTGTGGCTTTGTGCTGAAAAGAGCACAACAGATTGTCTGGAGAGAAGGTGAAGGAAAGTCAGCTGAAGCAAGACAGTTTGTGGAGTTTGTGTCGGACTGTATGTTATGCTGGGAGCCTGGGGATTAGTGGACTTTGATTCCAAGTTAATACTAGCTAGTGTTTCTCACTGGTTTTTGGGTGGTGGAGTAAAAGGGATTGGTTGGTGGCTGTTTCTAATGTTAGCCTTTTCTTGGTTTTCTTACAGGCAGGGTAAAGACATGGTGATGAATGAGTGTGTGGGCCGTCTGCTGAGGACCAAGAGCTCAGGACAGTCAGACGGGGGCGTCGCAGCAGGAGTCACCGTGCTCCACAATCCTCTGCTGTTCTGAGATGTCACACTCCTGCCTGCACATACAAACCACAGTGAAGTCAAAGTTCCACCTGCACCTCCACCTGTTCTTGCAAAAGCATGAAAACTGACAGAGGTGAGACAGCAGAAAAGTTCTTGTTTATTTATTTTTTACTAAGTTAAGGAATTAAGTTAAGAAGAGTGATTAAATAAATTGTTTCTTGCATTTTTGGTTTAATGATTGTGTTTAGGATTATTTCAGAAACATGTTTAGAGGATCTTTGTAAGCCTGTATTTAGTTTAAAAGAAGGGAAGCACTTCTTCATTCTACAGAAAAGGTGACACATTACAGATGAGTTCATAAAAAGTGTCACTGTCACTCTTTCAGGGCTCTGTCACTTTTTCTTTTTTACTGGAACAGCATGGTAAAGTAGGCCTAGGCTGCCATCTTGTGGCAGTGTGTTGTTACTACAACATATGAAATTGTGTTTCTATTGGAAATATAATTCAGCACCACCGAGCCGCTCTCTCAGTTACAAACTGAACCTGTTTTTTAGACATAAATCACTAAGTACAGTGAAGCTTTTGGTTTTGTAAAAGTGTTTCTTATTCTAAATGCATGTTGATTTTTATAAGGTTGAAGAGCAGTTAGCAGTGCATTCACGGACATCTTTAAACTATTAATTGAAGAATCTTTGGTCATGATGTCATGAACTAGAAACGTGAGCTCCAGGTGAGACTGCACAGAAGAACAAGTGTCCTTAAACTGCATCAACTGATGACTTCTTAGAATTTTATTCTACTGTGTGTTTTTATCATTGAACGTTTCTGTCTTTGTGTACATGTAACGCAGACACTAAAGCTGTGCCAGAATGTCATGCTGAAGAGAAGGATTCTTTTAAAATGCATGGGGGAGCAAGCGAGTCAGATACCAAGGGCACAAAGATGAAGCAGGTCTGATCGGAAACCGTTTATTTCCAGGCCAGGGAGCACAAATAAAAACACCCTTAAAAAACGTACACAATAAAATGTTATCAATAACTAAAATCCCCCAGGAATAAACAAACCCGATTCTAAAACTAGTAAAAATACAATTTTCTATGTTTACTAAAATCCCCTGATCTAATTATGCCACATGTTTATTATGGGTCCACCAGCAGGCCAGGAATTCCTTTTTTAGAGCGGAGTCCACGCCAGCCTCGTCCCCGGCAGACGAGGAGAAGCCTCCAATCCTCCTCTTGTCCCTTCACTGGGTCCAGCGCATCCCAGCCCAGCTCGCGTTCTGCACCGGAGTCCGTCATGCGATGCCACCATGGCTGCTCTCGCGTCAGGGCCCTGCAAAATAACAAACAGGGGCCAGAACGGTCGTCCCTGGAAGTGGCCCTGGCTTATAGACATGGCGACCCTCTCCCAACCCAGCTTCACCCGGTAAACAACAGTGGAGACACTACTTACAAATGCAGGCAGAGGTATACCTCTGCCCTGCTGCCAATCACATGCGTAGTCTCCTACTGTTGCCATTCCTTGCTGTCAGGGCTGGGTCGCCACGTCACGCTGGCCGATCCGTCTCCAGCTTAGGCGTCGCAGTCCCACGATCAGGCAGCGAGTCCCTCTTTTCACCTGGCCTTCACACATTCCTCCTCATGAAAGGTCTTTACACAGCTGATAGGCCACCTCCGGACACACCCATCCATCTAGCAGTTGTTCCCTATCAACTAATTTGTCGCATGCCCAGCCAATCCACAGTGGATTACAACATTTCAAAGAAAACACAAAAAACTGTTTGAAGGCCCCACTTTGGATCACGTGAAGGACATTCAGTTTTTTGTTGCAAACTGTTTACAGGAAACGCACTATTGTCACACCACAGTGAGCCAGTTGCATGAACAGCAGCCTAATCAGACTTCTGTAGAGTCTCAGTTTTTTTGGAGTCTGCTTCTTGTGTCCAACAGGAAGAATTCTGTCCATAAACAAAGGATTTTAAAATGTACCATTTCTTTTTCTTCTTTTTACTTTTGTAAAGTAACCTAAAATTATTATTGCCTGAAAGGGATTTATACTCTGAGCTATGGTTTTTTTTGTATTTTAAATGTTGTTCTAAGCGGCCAACGAATTGTTAATGCATGATTAAAGTGAACTGGACTGGAAGGAGGCGTTGTTGGTAAATCTGCTAACTTTGTGGTGGAGGCTGTTGGACACAATGTTGGTACAAGGGGGGTCCTGAAAGCATGTGCTGATTAGCTTCAGTTTCTTCTCTGAAGTTGCTCTGTTTCTCTTCAGGTTTCTCTCAGACCAAGATTGAATGTGATGACAAGGGTGATGGATGGTGTGACATGTGCTGCTGGCCCACAGAACCAGGTGAGTATGCTGTCCATGTGCTCTGCAACAATGAGGACATCCAACACTCTCAGTTAAGATTAGTTTTCATGATTGTTGCTTCAAGGCCTGAGATCATGGTGGTGGGCTTGTGATGGACACACTTTTCATGGCTGAAACCTCTCCTGTAGAGGCTAAGCCTAGGCTTGAAGCCACTGGGGTGTTCGTTGGCGACGGTGACGCGATGTCACTGGTATGCATGAAGTTATTAAACTTGATACAGTCCAATAACTTCAGCCTTACTCATCTTGTCGCTAATTACGTGTGTCTACCTTAAATATCTTCACAAACTCAAAATGTGACCTCTAGCACCAAACGCTTGCTGCAGTTCTTGGTGTCAGAGGTGACACACAAGGTATCAGGTTTTCGCTGCAATTACTTTTTCATATAGGACCAAGATGGCGGCGCGTGAACAACGCGAGGCTCAGTGTCTCTCCAGAATCTGCTATTTAGCGGTTTTTTATCTACTTTTAACCGGATTATTCGTCCAGAATTGCTGTGCGTTGCTGACCTACAGCAGACAAGAGCTTCTGGACATCTGGACTCACAACTCCAACAGTTTTATCGCCGATCTCCGACTCATCCCAGAGATCTCCAGAACACCGGAGGCTGCCCACTCTCCCCGGCCGGGCGGAAGTGCACGCAGACGGCGCCGAGATCGTAAACAAAGGCGAGGTAGGCGCGGAGGGCTACGGGCTAAGCTAAAGCTAACACCACACCGGCTGCCTTTACCCAGTATTTTTCTCGCCAATGTCCGTTCTCTGGCAAACAAAATGGATGAGATACGGCTCTCCATCACTAACAACAGACGGATTATGGACTCAAATGTCACGTTTTTCACCGAAACATGGCTGAACAACAGCTGCCCGGACAATGCTATCGAGTTAGCAGGACACCACACACACCGAGCCGACAGGCTAGCAGATGACTCCGGCAAGACCAGAGGTGGAGGTTTGTGCATTTATATTAACAATGCTTGGTGCATGAACTCCACTACTACTGAGAGTCACTGCTCACCTAATGCGGAGTTTTTAATGGTCAAATGCAGACCTTATTATCTCCCCAGAGAACTCACTTCTATCATACTCACTGCCGTGTATATACCCCCCGACGCTAATGCTAGGTTGGCCATGAAAGAACTTTCTGCAGCCATTAACAAACACCAGAATAAACACCCCGAGGCTGCTTTTATTGTTGCTGGTGACTTCAACCACACCAACTTAAAGACAGTCCTCCCCAGATTCCACCAACATGTCTCCTGCCACACCAGAGGAGACAAGACTTTAGACCATGTGTATTCCAACCTGGCTGGAGCCTACAAAGCCGCACCCCTCCCCCACATTGGACAATCGGACCATCTCTCCCTGTTCCTCACACCTCGGTATTCACCACTCATCCAACGTGTGAAACCTGCTGTGAGGACAATTAAAGTGTGGCCAGAGGGGACAGACGCAGTGCTCCAGGACAGATTTAAAAACACAGACTGGAATATGTTCACCCACACAGACCTGGACCAGTACGCCTCATCTGTACTGGATTACATCTCCAAAACCACAGACAGTGTCACCACCCAGAAACGGATCACCATGTACCCCAACCAGAAGCCTTGGATGAACCGGGATGTTCGTCTCCTCCTGAAGGCCCGCAACACTGCCTTTAGGTCAGGAGATGCACACGCCTACAGTACAGCCAGGGCTAATCTAAAGAAGGGCATCAAAAAAGCCAAACACCATTACAAAAAGAAGGTAGAAGAACACTTCTCCAACTCCAACCCCCGACGCATGTGGCAAGGACTCCAGACCATCACAGACTACAGGACCACCAAACCCTCCCCCGCATCCTCTGATGTCTCCTTCCTCAACGAGCTCAACAACTTTTATGCTCGTTTTGAGCGAGGGAACCCCACAACCACAACCAAAGCAGACATGACGCCAGACCACCAACCTCTGACTCTCTCCCCCACCGATGTAGGAGCGGTGCTGAGCAGGATCAATGTCCACAAGGCTGCAGGCCCTGATGGCATCCCCGGGCGTGTTCTCAGAGCGTGTTCTGGGGAGCTTGCAGGAGTGCTCACAGACATATTCAATCTCTCCTTGGCCCACGCTGTGGTACCGGCCTGCTTCAAATCCACCTCCATCGTCCCGATACCCAAAAACTCCAACCCATCTTGCCTCAATGATTACCGCCCAGTAGCACTCACCCCCATCATCACTAAGTGCTTAGAGCGACTGGTCCTAGCACACTTCAAATCCTGTCTCCCCCCCACCCTGGACCCCCACCAATTCGCATACCGCCAGAACAGGAGCACAGAGGATGCAGTCTCCATCGCAATGCACTCTGTCCTCTCACACCTGGACAACAACAACACCTACGCCAGAATGCTGTTTATAGACTTCAGTTCAGCATTCAATACAATCCACCCCTCACAACTCATCAGGAAACTGACAGACCTGGGCATCAGTTCCCTCACCTGCAAATGGTTACTGGACTTCCTGACCAACCGCCCCCAACATGTCCGGCTGGATAACCACTGCTCATCTACCATCACAATGAACACCGGTGTACCACAAGGCTGTGTGATGAGCCCTTTCCTCTACTCCCTCTTCACCCACGACTGCAGACCTGCTGATGGTTCCAACACCATCATTAAGTTTGCAGATGACACCACGGTGATTGGCCTCATCAGTGACAACGATGAGGCCGCCTACAGGGAGGAGGTGGATCATCTGGCTGAGTGGTGCGACAGAAACAACCTGCTGCTTAATACCGAGAAGACCAAGGAGCTCATCGTGGACTACAGGAGGAATGCTGACCCACATCCACCCATCCACATTAAGGGGACGGCTGTTGAGCGTGTGAGCAGCTTCAAGTTCCTGGGAGTCCACATCTCCGAGGATCTCACCTGGACGACCAACTGCTCCAAGCTGGTCAAGAAGGCTCACCAGCGCCTCTTCTTCTTGAGGACTCTGAGGAAGAACCACCTGTCCTCAGACATCCTGGTGAACTTCTATCGCTGCACCATCGAGAGCATCCTGACCAACTGTATAACAGTCTGGTACGGGAACTGCTCTGCCTCGGACCGGAAGGCGTTGCAGAGGGTCGTGAAAACTGCCCAGCGCATCGCCGGAGCACCACTTCCTGCCATAAAAGACATCTACAGGAAGCGGTGTCTGAAAAGGGCTGGGAAAATCATCAAAGACCCCAGTCACCCATCGCATGGACTCTTCACCCTCCTGCCCTCTGGGAGGCGCCACAGGAGCCTCCGGACTAAGACCACCAGGTACCGGAACAGCTTCTTCCCCACAGCTGTCAGACTCCTGAACTCTGCCTCCTGACATCTGACCCACGTTAAACTCATGGACTGAACATACACACAATGGACAACTGTACCCTCAAACACACAATAATAACATGGACTGAACCACCACTCACAACCACCAGCACTTTATATAGCCTCTGTAGAAACTATCTACACCCTCACTTATCTTAACTGCACTACTGTATAGCTCTGTGTAAATAATCATTCTGTACATTCGATAATCTTTAATCCTACAACTGTTTACAACTTGCATAGTTCCCATTTCTGTATAGCTGTATATCTCAGATTCTGTAAAGTTACTTATTTCATATTCTGTATAGTTTTTCATATTTATATCCTGTTCATAGCCTGTTCATAGCTTGTACTCACTACAGCCTGTACATACTTATAGTTATAGAATATTCACAACATACTTCATACCGTGTACATTATAACATACCATAATAGACCCATTTCTGTAATATACTCACATATCTATATTATTGCTAATATATATTGTAATATATCTATATCACTAAAGCACTTCTGGATGGATGCAAACTGCATTTCGTTGCCCTGTACCTGTGCATGTGCAATGACAATAAAGTTGAATTCTATTCTATTCTATGTTTGGATAGCTTTTTGCCCTTGAAAACTGCCGTTTAATATTAGACATTCTGTTATGTGAACGGCTGTGTGCAGGCAGGAAAAGGACCCAAAGGCAACAAAACTAGGAATACAAAATACTAGTGATGGCCCGCTTGAAGCTGAAGCTCCGGTGCGTGTGTCAAAAAAATCAACACACTGCTTCAGAAGCACTGTGTCGAAGCTTGATTCGTTTGGCCAGAGTCACGTGATCAGTGACGTCCGAAGCTTCATTTAGAACCTAACTGCTTCGGTGTCTGATTCAATGGTTTATAAGGAAATGAATCATTCGCAGGATTTGTGGAGCGTTTTGATGGTGACAGATAGCGAACCACTGATATTTCTACTGAGAGATTTGGAGCCAGCGAGGAATAGAGGGGGTTCTGTTGTGTGGGAGAATTTTGAGTTGATTTTTGTCAATCGGGTGGGTTTTCCAGCTTTGTGTTCTGGCCGTTTGCTTTTGTTTTGTGCGTGTTTATTATATCTGAAAACGGGAAAAAGGTAAAATGTCAAAAATCTGCTTCCATAATATAAATATCATTAAATAACTTTAGAAAAACTTCCACTTGACTCTTTACATGTAATGTTGTAAAAATATATATTTTATTGTTTAATTAATCTGAAAATGTTAGTCTGCCAAATGTGCAGCAATTGGATTTATTTATTCTCTTTATCTGATAGTTTGTGGGGCCCAGGTAGACTGTATAACTGCATCTCTACCAGTTTCTCTGCACTCCAGCCTCCTCTGTGCCATGTGAAGGGATTTCCCTTAAGGCAGGAGAAATTATCTCCACGAAAAGGAACAGGTTCGGCCATCGCAGAGTGAAACAAATTCTCTTCTTAAATAAAAATGAAAAAGGGCTACTTTAAATGCATCATGTTTTTAATTTGCAAGTTCATAAGCATTTTCCTTTTCCATCTCACAATCAATTCTCCCCCCAGGTCAAAAATATGTCTGGGGAAATTTCCCTAATATAATATTATTTATAAATATACCCGTCTAGCGGTTAATTGCATAAGTGCATGGAGACAGGACCTCACAGCGGAAGCATACTCCATAATGTGTTGTACATTATCATATGTATATTATATGTAATGTGGTATTTTTCAATTATTGTATTTACCAACATCAAGAAGTCACAAGCAAAGAAAGACCACACAATGGTGCATGTTTAAACAAGGAGAGTTTACTGGTCAAAATTATTTATTAAACAAATAAACCACATTTTTTTAACCACCAAAAAATACACGTTTAAAGCAACACAGCGGCGGCCCAATATCAGACAGAACTCCACTCTGTCGAGTGGGCAATCATTATGAAGCAGCTGGTTTTATTTTGTGGATTCAAGCTGCTCTTCATATTTGTGGCCACCAGATGTCACCAGAGAGGACTGTGTTGAAAAGCTTCGAGTAATGAACCGTTTTTCAACACAAGCTTCAGAAAGCTTCATTTGGCCATCACTACAAAATACACTTACGCAGCCAGAACACACAGCTAGATAGAGCGCAGCATGAACACAGGGAAACACAGGGCTTAAATACACAGAGGGAGCAATCAGGGAATGGGTAACAGGAGGGAAACACAGCTGGGGCAAATCAGACCTAACGAGACAAAGGAAGCAAAACCAGACGCATTTACATGAGACACCGACTTTCAAAGTAAAACAGGAAACAAAACACAGAGACGCGAACTTGACAAGGGGATACAGCTGACAGGGGAGACAGAGCAACTAGAGAACACAGAGACATAAACCATAAGACAGAACTCAAAGAAACCAAAGACTGGAAATGATCAATAATATAATAAACTCAAAACCCTGGGTCAACGACCCAGGCATCCTAACACGTTCTTGTCTAATGTTATAAATGTAT
Source organism: Simochromis diagramma (assembly GCF_900408965.1). Classification (NCBI taxonomy): domain Eukaryota; kingdom Metazoa; phylum Chordata; class Actinopteri; order Cichliformes; family Cichlidae; genus Simochromis; species Simochromis diagramma. The sequence continues at coordinate 2,258,860 of NW_024386765.1, forward strand.
TGATGTGAAACGTGTAAGTGTGACAAATATGGAATAAGATACGAAATCAGAAAGGAGGCAAATACTTGTTCACAGCGCTATAGTCTGTAAATGGTCTTCTTTTGGCTATAGTAGATCTTTTACTTGTTCATTTTTTAATTGTTTGTTAAAATTGTTTTTTCGATCGTATTGAGTATAGATGAATGCAACTGTGAGCTTTAGCAATTAGCCTGTTTCAACAGGACCATGAGGACCTGATGTATGAGACAGCAGGGTGCTGCCACTGGTGTTGTAATGTGTGATTTAGTTCCTCCTAACATTTCAGTATGTTTCCAGTATCTATCCTCTGAGATTACTGGCTCTTTAGACAGATTTAATAGAAGTGTGTGAGCTATTGGCTCAGTATAAAGGGTCAGTAGTGTTTTCATGTCACCTATCCATCCTCCTTTTAGTCACCCAAAGCATGTAGTAAATACTCCTCACTTTTATTCATCTTCCCTTAAATTCAGACAAATTCCAGCTTGATAACATTGAGCTTGTGTGTGTGTGTGTGTGTGTGTGTGTGTGTGTGTGTGTGTGTGTGTGTGTGTGTGTGTGTGTGTGTGTGTGTGTGTGTGTGTGTGTGGCAGTTGCAGCCACCAAGTTGAACACCATCACCAAATCCAACCTGGGTCAGTGTGTCAGCAAGTACGACCTGCTGGTCTGGTTTGAGATCAGCGAGCTGGAGCCCACTGGAGAGTGAGTATCCACCTGGAGTGTTATATTCACGCACAAGCTTTAAAGGAACCATAAAAATTATCTCCAGGAAGAATATTATAAGTTGGGATGTTGTGTCACCTCCTCCCTCCATGCACAGGTACATCCCAGCCATCGTGGATCACAGTGGAGGCCTGCCCTGTCATGGTACCTACCTGCTGCACCAGGTACAGGATTGGTGCATATGTTGTTTTCTTATTACTCGCACAGTGGTAACCGCTTCCTTTGTACACAGTTGAATATCTTCTTTTAAAGCGTAATGTTGCTCTAGCTGTGCTCACTGTGATCCTGAGCTCCTGTTATGTTTGCTGCAGGGGATCCAGCGGAGGATCACAGTGACCCTCATCCACGAGAAGGGCAGCGAGCTCCATTGGAAAGATGTTCATGAGCTGGTTGTAGGTGAGCAGCCTACAGAAAACAAAAACCCCAAAGCACAGAAACAATGTTTTATAGTGTTTGTGTGCTTTTGATAGAGGAAGACAGGACAGAACATCATTAAAGGGATTTGACTTTGTGAGATCACACTGAAAACGCACCACTCGGTTCACTCTGAGATATTTTCAGTCTGGAAAGATGAATCTGTGGGGCTTTAGGCTGCTTCTCACTTCAAGCAGTTCATGCTGTAGCTGATGGACCAAAAAATGACATTTGATATTTTAGACATTCAGCTGCTGACTCTGAAGCCAACAGGCTCTTGAGTGTGGATGATTGTGTTGGTACTGGATGCTGTGATAAAACAGCTGTTCTGATCTGTCTTCATTCATGCCTGTCGTTATTAAGCCTCCTATTCAATTCAATTCAATTCATTTTATTTATATAGCGCCAAATCACAACAAAAGTCGCCTCAAGGCGCTTCATAGATACAGAGAAAAACCCAACAATCATATGACCCCCTATGAGCAAGCACTTTGGCAACAGTGGGAAGGAAAAACTCCCTTTTAACAGGAAGAAACCTCCGGCAGAACCAGGCTCAGGGAGGGGCGGCCATCTGCTGCGACCGGTTGGGGTGAGAGAAGGAAGACAAGATAAAAGACATGCTGTGGAAGAGAGACAGAGGTTAATAACAGATATGATTCAATGCAGAGAGGTCTGTTAATACATAGTGAGCGAGAAAGGTGACTGGAAGGGAAAAACTCAGTGCATCATGGGAATCCCCCGGCAGCCTATGTCTATTGCAGCATAACTAAGGAAGGATTCAGGGTCACCTGGTCCAGTCCTAACTATATGCTTTAGCAAAAAGAAAAGTTTTAAGCCTAATCTTAAAAGTAGAGATAGCGTCTGTCTCCTGAATCCAAACTGGAAGCTGGTTCCACAGAAGAGGGGCCTGAAAACTGAAGGCTCTCCCTCCCATTCTACTTTTAAATACTCTAGGAACAACAAGTAGGCCTGCAGAGCGAGAGCGAAGCGCTCTAATAGGGTGATATGGTACTACAAGGTCATTGAGATAAGATGGGGCCTGATTATTTAAGACCTTGTATGTGAGGAGCAGGATTTTGAATTCAATTCTGGATTCAACAGGAAGCCAATGAAGGGAAGCCAAAACAGGAGAAATCTGCTCTCTCTTTCTAGTCCCTGTCAGGACTCTTGCTGCAGCATTTTGGATTAGCTGAAGGTTTTTCAGTGAGTTTTTTGGACATCCTGATAATAATGAATTGCAGTAGTCCAGCCTAGAAGTAATAAAAGCATGAACTAGTTTTTCAGCGTCACTCTGAGACAGGATATTTCTAATTTTAGAGATGTTGCGCAAATGGAAGAACGCAGTCTTACATATTTGTTTAATATGTGCATTGAAGGACATGTCCTGGTCAAAAATGACTCCAAGGTTCCTCACCGCATTACTGGAGGCCGAGGTAATGCTATCCAGAGTAAGAATCTGGTTAGCTACCATATTTCTAGGCTTTTCAGGGCCGAGTACAATAACCTCAGTTTGATCTGAATTAAGAAGCAGAAAGTTAGCGGCCATCCAGGTCTTTATATCTTTAAGACATTCCTGCAGTTTAACTAATTGGTGTGTGTTATCTGGCTTCATGGACAGATAGAGCTGGGTGTCATCAGCTTAGCAGTGAAAATCTATGCTATGTCTTCTAATGATACTGCCTAAGGGAAGCATGTATAATGTAAACAGAATTGGTCCTAGCACTGAACCCTGTGGAACTCCATAATTAACCTCAGTGTGTGAAGAGGACTCTCCATTTACATGAACAAATTGGAGTCTATTAGATAGATATGATACAAACCACTGCAGCACAGTACCTGTAGTACCTACAGCATGTTCTAATCGCTCTAATAGGATATTATGGTCGACAGTATCGAATGCTGCACTAAGGTCTAGCAGGACAAGCACAGAGATGAGTCCACTGTCAGAGGCCATAAGAAGATCATTTGTAACCTTCACTAAAGCTGTTTCTGTGCTGTGATGAGCTCTGAAACCTGACTGAAACTCTTCAAATAAACCATTCCTCTGCAGATGATCTATTAGCTGTTTGACAGCTACTCTTTCAAGGATTTTTGATATGAAAGGAAGGTTGGAGATTGGCCTATAATTAGCTAAGACTGCTGGGTCTAGAGATGCTTTTTGAGTAAAGGTTTAACTACAGCCAGCTTGAAGGCCTGTGGTACATAGCCGATCATTAGAGATAGGTTGATCATATTTAAGATCGAAGAATTAATTAATGGCAGGACTTCTTTGAGCAGTTTTGTAGGAATGGGGTCTAAAAGACACGTTGATGGTTTGGAGGAAGTAATTATTGAAGTTAACTCAGAAAGATCAATTAGAGAAAAAGAGTCTAACTTAACATCAATGGTACTAAGAGTAGCTGTAGATAATATTACATCTGTGGGATGATTACTGGTAATTTTTTCTCTAATGATAAAAATTTTATTTGTGAAGAAGTTCATGAAGTCATTACTAGTTAACGTTAAAGGGATTGTTGGCTCAAAAGAGCTCTGGCTTTTTGTCAGCCTGGCTACAGTGCTGAAGAGAAACCTGGGGTTGTTCTTATTTTCTTCAATCAGTGATGAATAGTAGGATGTTCTGGCTTTCCGGAGGGCTTTCTTTCTTTTTTTTTTTTTTGCCTGTCCCATTTGGCTCTTTTGCCATCAGAATTGTTGTCTAAAGGCAAAGAAAGATGCCCAACGGATTTACTTTACCAAATTGACCATCCCAGCCTTGCCATACCGGAGGGCTTTCTTATAAAGCAGCAAACTATTTCTCCAGGCTAAATGATGATCCTCTAAATTTGTGACACGCCATTTCCTCTCCAGCTTACGAGTCATCTGCTTTAGGGTACGTGTTTGAGAATTATACCACGGAGTCAGGTACTTCTGATTAGAGACCTTAGTTTTCACAGGAGCTACAGTATCCAGAGTCGTACGTAGTGAGGAGGTGAAATTATTAACAAGATAATCGACCTCTGTTGGGGTAGCGTTCAGATAGCTGCTCTGCTCTATGTTGGTACAGGGCATTGGAGATGATAACAGTGGGTGGATTATATTCTTAAACTTAGTTACAGTGCTTTCAGAAAGACATCTACTTTGATAAAGTCTACTCTCCACCGCTGTGTAATCAATTATTGTAAATGTAAATGTAAACTCCAAACCAGTAAAAGCGATCTTTGGAGGCAGCACCCTTTTTAGTACTTTGCTATATTTGTTTGTGATTGTGTGACACTGAACCACAGTGCTATGTATATCCTCTGTAACACTCAGACGTTCCCAGATCAATGTTTCCCCCTCAGCTGTTTCTCACTATAGAGTCTTTCCTCAGTAACAATGAGGCCAATGAGGCACCAGCAGAGCATATCTGGCTCTCAGTCTGTGGCTGATAGTGCCCCCTGCTGTTAATAACAGGAACAGTGTAACTTTGTATGGAGCTCATAGTGATGGTCTTAAGATTGCTGCTTCAAGGCAGTAATTTGTATCCATGTGTGCTGTCTATTCTGAGCATATGCAGTTATGTGAGCTCTCTGGATTTATGTATCAGGACATAATTTAAAAAAATCAGGTCCTTAGTAGGTCTTAATATGAGGTAAATGCAACCTCAGATGAACAACACATAACACTTTATACCAGGTCTTTATTTATTTAACACACACTGAGCTGAAATTCAGATGTTTCAAAAACTAAGTACATCCAAGACTATTTCCATAATTATTTAAGAGGGTCAGTATCAGCCAAGTGCTAATCAAGTGCACTAGATCATCAGTAAGTGTAACCACTACTGTCAGTTTGCTGGTGTGGTGTATTCAGGTAAGTGGTAACATACTGAGGAGGAGAGAAGCAGTTGTTGATACCCATGAATGTGGGAAGGCTTTGAAGTCGATCATTTTGCAGCAAGAAAAGTTATTCGCAAGTTAAAAAAACCAAAGACTGTTTCTAATCTTACCAGGAGTGGACGTCCCAGAAAATTCACCCCAGACATCTGAGGCTCTACAGGCCACAGTTAGCATGCTAAATGTTGGAGTTCATGGCAGTGCAATTAGAAACAGACTCAACAAATATGGCCTGTTTGGAAAGACTTCCAGGAGAAACCATTTTCCCTCTAAATACAACATGGCAGCATGGATTAGGTTTGCAAAGTTGAAAAGCTAAGCTCTAATGCACAGCTTCAACATTGGTGAAAACCAAACACGGCATATCAGCACAAACACCTCATAGTAACGGTTTTGCTCGGGTGATGATTATTTGGGCTTTTTTTGCTGCCAAAGAAGCTGCAAAGTGTCCAGGTCACTGAGTGAGCCATGAAGTATTCTAGAGTCAAAGAGATCATCGTTGGGTCAGTGACTCCAGAGCGCAGCAGCAAAGCAACAATAGAGTGGTGCTGCAGTGGCTCAAAGTTGAGACTTCAACATGATTGAACGTTAAGAAAGCTGTGAATGAATAAATATCTGCAAACTTCAATGAACCGAAGAAACATTGTAAAGACAAACGGGCCAGAAATCCGTCCACACTGCTGTGAAACACTAATAAAAAATGATTACCTCAAGTTTTTGCTGCTAAAGTTGGTTCTATCAGCTGCTGAATCACAGGATGTACTTGGTTATAGTCATTTGTGCATTTTGGGTTGCTTTAAATAAATAATGATGTGTTGTAATCATCCAGATCTAGAACCTTAAACTGCTTTTTCACGTGTCTGTAAATGAATTTCTTTCTTATCATTGTCCCAATTGGTGTCGGCTGACACTTGACACTCCGTGGCTCCTGATTTGTCTGTTGTCAAGGTCTCACCTCAGTGTGATTCCTCACGTTTTGTCATGATTAAAGGATGAATGTGAACACAGCTTCAGTCACTGTGTTCACTTCCTGATATGTCAGAACTGTGCTCACGTCACTCACTTTTTTAACAACATGACACACTGCTGTAAACAGAGACCCTGTAATGTTAGCACCAAGTAGGACTTCATAAAAATTAATGCTGTCAAGCTAACTTTTGCTCTTTCTGTCTTTTTCAGGACTTTGAGGCAGTGTGGGACAGCTCCCTGCACAACTCCCTCCTGCTCAACCGCGTCACTCCCTATGGAGAGAAGATCTACATGACCTTATCTGCGTATCTGGAGGTCAGCCGCTGCTCCGCCGTGTTGTACCTGTTTGTACGTGTTTTTAAGTCTCTTGATGTCATCGTGTCTAACACACACCCTTTATCTCCTCTCTGCAGTTGGACCATTGCATCCAGCCTGCCATTATCACCAAAGACCTCTGCACGGTCTTTTACTCCCGAGACGCCAAGATTTCCCCACCCCGTTCTCTCAAGAACCTCTTTGGAACTGGATACTCCAAAACTCCTGACTGGTAAATCTGGGCTGCTGCACTGTGGCCATCTCTGTTTCACAATCAAAGATATCTGCCTTGTTACAAAGTTTCCTTCTTCATAACTTCTGCTTCATTATAGCAACCGAGTGACTGGGATCTACGAGCTGAGCTTGTGTAAGACGTCTGACACTGGAAGCCCAGGTGAGCGGCCATGAAACATGAGGGCTCATGTCCTGAGCAGGGATGCAGAGGAGGACGGTCCTGGACACATCATGTTATTTGTCTCCTGAAATGAGTTTCATTCTATTTTTTATTATTTTTTGTTGTTGTTGGTTTTTTATTAAATTAAGATGCTTGCATGATACCTGCAGCAGTGCTCAGGAGAAGACCAGGTTTGCTCAGTTTAAAACAAAAAACAAAAATGAACCAAATCAGCCAGCTTACATTTGAAACCATGAAGGAAAAATCTACAGCTATCTCCAAGTGACGTGTTAGTTTACGCTCTGCTGCCTAAACCATAGCTGCTAATAGATTTATAGGGTATTTTTCTTCTCGCAGTGAATTTACATCAGGCTGAACCGTCTCTGAAACAAAAACTCAAAGTGGGAATGAACTTTGACAGGAGGGCCACGCCCGATTTCCTCTGTCATCCACGTCATACTTAGATCCTCCTCAATCTGTGTACATACGCCGCCTCTAAACCGCCGATAGTGCCAGTGTCAGTTAGTGAGTCAGTAAAATACTCATGCATTTGTGTTAACATAAAAACTGCAGACTAACTAGAGACAAACAAGCGAGGATCACTTCATATCTCAGCAGTTTAAAAAACAAACAATGACCGATTGTTCCTGCAGGATTAGATTCGGGCCCCTTTTTGCTTTTTCATCCCAAGGAATAAAAACAGGGTTACAAGGAGACGAGGAGGACTAGGAGGATGAAAACGAACTAAAGAGAGAACTTGATTTGTACATGCGGTCTGTTCTGGGATCAGTGTGTGTCACGGACCCGGTTCCAGGGACTCGGGGTCCGTGTGCAGTATGGACTGTTGTTGTTGTTGTTATTGTTATTATTATTATTATTATTATTATTATTATTATTATTATTATTATATTATATGTATGTGTTCTGTGCTTCTGCTGTCCTGTGTCCATGCTTGTGTTTTGGCAGGTGTGTGGGTGCAGTCATGGCAGGCACTTTCAGCTCTGGTGAGTGTGGCCTTGCCAGCTACCGGTCACACCCAGGAATCTCCACACACACCTGGCGCCGATCTAGCTTCATCAGAGGAGCTTCAAAAGAGTGTGGCTGAGAGCTCCTCGACGCTGGATCGTTGAGTGACTTCCCGTCAGTCTCGGTTTATGTGCAAGGTTAGTGCAAGTCTGGCGTCAGGTGTTGTACTCACGGCTGCCTTTGTGTTTCCCCAGGAGGAATTGTGGAGACCAGGAAGCAGCACACGGACAGTACACAGGGAACGGTCACGGAGCACGGAGCACGGGTTAAAGGAGAAGACACGGAACAGGAGTCGGGATCGCACAGGGGATTTATTGTTGCTTGGATTTACACCACTGTAAATAAACGCACTGCCTTCATCATCAAGTCCTGCATTTTGGGTCCTCATTCCTCTGACAGCTTCTGAAGTCGTTCAAAGTTGCTTAGCCCTTTGAACGACTTCAGAAGCTGTCTTTTTTATGTTTGTCTTCAGAGTTTAGGAGCTGTTTGTCTGTCAAACCACGGACCATGAGCATGGAGCGGGAGTCAGGAGCACGTTCACCAAAACCACTTCTTTCCTTCTGTTTCACGATTGTTCACATTTCTCACTGTAAATAAACACACCGACTCTGATGGGAAAATCCTGCATTTGGTCCCGGTTCTTGCCACGCATCTTGACATAAGTAATAAACACTTTGATTTAGAAACTGCATTTTGTGTTTACTTGTGTTATCATTATCTAATATTTAAATTTGTTTAATGATCTGAAACAGTTTTTCACATCACTGTACGTACGTAGAAGTTCTGCTCAAACTCTATGAACAGAATCATTCTAACAATGTGAAACAAGCTGTCACTGCATCTGTACTAATGCTCAGTTTGTAAGTACAGACATGATGCCTCATGCTACAAAACAACCCTAAGAGATGCGGTTAATATATTGACCTGTTGGGTAAACTTGTCAACACTGTTCTTCAGAGGATAAAGTGCTGGTGCTATGTTCCACCACCAGACTTGCACACAATGTTGCAGAGATGTGCCAAGCAGGAAAGCACAAGAGCCTTAAGGCTAGTTCCAGAACTTTTTTTTTTTTTTAATTGTAATTCTAACAATCATTTTATTAAAATACAGATGAATCACTGACTTGTGATGCTATTGTTTCTGTTTCTTCAGTCATATCTCCTCCTGTTTTCCTGCTTTAGTGATGCAGGCGTCTCTCTTACACCATCATCACTTTCTCCACTTCACCTTGAGGTAAACTTGCTTATTTGCAAAGAGAAGTAGAAGCATGACAGTATATGGATGATCCAGAGTCATTAACAAACACACAGAACAAAGTTTGCACAGGTTTTCTGTAATTTTGTGTGTGCACGTGTTTTTTGTTTGCATAGGACAATGATGTTTCCATACACATACTGAATGAGGACCAATGTTTTTGAATGAAAACTGGATCTACTTAGTTCTGCCTGTATTTTCTTCACATGTCTACACTGATATGACTGCACAATTTTAAGAGTTTAAGCAGCCATAGAGGGAACGGTGCCACTCCACCTCGGAAGATGAGGGCCGATTCAAACTTTTTATATTTTGTGTTTAATATAACTGACAATGACTAGGAAACCTAAAAAAGATGATACAACACATTAACACACAGAGTACATAATGACACAAATAATCGTACTGGCGATGATTGCTCGTATTAGGTGAATTAAAATCCACCAAGAATGCATTTAAGGTTTTGTTTCTTTCATTACACTTTCAGTTGACATGTGCTTTTCAAACGTTATATTTAAACTGTTTAATATAGTGGTCATTCCATCCACTCACCTTTTATCTTTAATAGTTTTTTAGATGTTGGTGAAAAAAGTGTTCATGACAGTGTAGATTTCTGGTATTTTGTGTAAATTTAAACATGTAACAATTCAATTATTTCTAATAATAAAAAAGTGTGAAACTGACGTTAGACTTGTGTTTGGAAATGAACCACCCCATGTTGTGTAGCTTTGTGGATTTTATACTTACTGGATACATACTTATTTATTATGTAGGCTACAGTACATAAAATGAAAAAATTGCATGTTTTATGTAACTGAAAGGTTTAATCATGTAGATTAAAGAAAATAAGAATGTTACAAAGTATATTTAAATGAAACATGTGTACACTTACAGCATTTGATCTATTTTAACGATATAAAATGCATATTATGGACCTGAATATATGTAATTTTGCCACCACATTTGATTTCCATGCCACCCTAAGAAATTTTCTCTATCTGCCCCCTTCAGTGTTACAATGTTATGTCTTCTGTTCAGTACAGTAAAAAAAAAAAAAAACATTTATTGTTGATCACTTAAGGATCCACTTATTGTTGCTCAGGGCCTCTGTGAGTTTGGTTTGCATGATCTCCTTAGTTGAATATGACGGCAGCTCCAAGGTTAAGAAGCACGTGTGTGTCTTTGACTTGCATCTTGAGTTTGTCCATACTGAGAATAAGCACGCGGTCAAATCCTGTCACAAACCCCAGAGGAGGAAAGAAGTCAAACTCAGTGAGGTTTTTTTTTATGTGTTAATTTTTGTGCACAACATCTGAAATCAGTCTGTCAATTCAGGCATTAGTGCTCAACCATCTCAGCTGTTGGTCAAATGCTTTTTCCATCAAACTCAGGTCATAAAACCCCAATATTTTACTTTATTAACTCCCTGTGATTCGTTGCTTTGTTGTGACTCTTTGGACATACTGAAGAATAAGATTCGCACTTATTGTTTTACACGTTAACATGAAATACAGTCCTTACAAAGGAAAGCTTTCTTCTTGTTTTTAGTCACTTCATCAAAAACCTCCCAAAACATCTGTATGGTGAGGTGGTCTGCGCTTTATTCACCTTCATAATGTGTGTTCTAATCATAGTGAAAGAGACTGTTAGATATACCAAAGATAACTCATTCACAATAATGGGATGTGATAAAAGAATTGCAGACAAATTACATCTTTGTGTCACTAACAGCTGTTTATCTGTTTCAGCTTTTCCCAGTCACTGAAGTCTTTGCCCACCATCACTTCTTGCAGCTCCTTTGGCCTGAAGAGTTTCACAAATCCCGCTCACACACCAGGAAGAAGCCTCTCTTGAACTCCTGAAACACATTCTCCACTGATGTGTTGAAGGCATGATTCACGTAGGCATCCACAAACTCCTTCCTGTTTGGAAGATAAAAGTAGTGATTTACATCCACACTTTGGTCAAATCATGAACTGTTCTGTTCCATTTTGTTTAAAGAGTAGTCGCTTTATATCTCTGCCACTGATATTTTACTGTGGTTACTTGGCCCATGGTAATTCATTGTGTAGAAACCTGAAAATTTGTGGTGTGCTTCAATCAGAATCAGAATCAGAAAGGGTTTTATTGCCAAATGTTGAGCAGGTTAACAACATTAGGAAATTGCTGCGGTGCTTCAGTGCAAACATACTGTCATAAATTGCGCTTAAATAGACATGAAAAAATAAAAGTAAGAATAAGAATTAAAAGTGCTACGTAGAAAGATATATACATGAGTGCAGGTGGTGATCAGTGCCAAAACATGGAATGATGCAGTGAACACAGCGTAGGGTCATGAGTTAGTGGTGGGAACAGTCGTACGTTTATTGTTCATGTGTCCAACAGCAGAGGGGAAGAAACTGTTCTTATGGCGAGAGGTTCTGGTGCGAATGGACCGAAGCCTCGTGCCTGAGGGGAGCAGGTCAAACAGACTGTATCCAGGGTGAGAAGGGTCAGCTGAGATCCGAGCTGCACGCCGCAGTGTCCTGGAGGTGTACAGGTCCTGCAGAGATGGGAGTCTGCAGCCAATCACCTTCTCAGCAGAGCGCACAACACGCTGCAGTCTCTGTTTGTCCCTGATAGTGGCTCCAGCGTACCACACGGTGATGGAGGAGGTGAGGATGGACTCAATGATTGCAGTGTAGAATTGCATCATCGTCCGTGTTGGCAGGTTGAATTTCTTCAGCTGCCTCAGGAAGTACATCCTCTGCTGGGCTTTCTTGATGACGGAGGTGATGGTGGGCTCCCACTTCAGGTCCTGAGTGATGGTGGTACCCAGGAAGCGGAATGAGTCCACAGAGGTGATGGGGGTGTCAGTCAGGATGATGGGGGGGAGTGGGGCTGTGTGCTTCCTGAAGTCCACAATAATCTCCACTGTCTTCTGGGCATTCAGCACCAGGTTGTTGTGGCTGCACCAAGACACCAGACGTTCAACCTCCCTCCTGTAGGCAGACTCATCCCCGTCCGACATGAGCCCAATAACGGTGGTGTCATCTGCGAACTTGATTAGCTTGACAGACTGGTGGGTGGAGGTGCAGCAGTTGGTGTACAGGGAGAAGAGCAGAGGAGAAAGAACACAGCCCTGAGGGGAGCCGGTGCTGATGGTCCGAGAGTCCGAGACATTCTTTCCCAGCCTCACATGCTGCTTCCTGTCCGTCAGGAAGTCAGTGATCCACCGGCAGATGGGATCAGGCACATTCATCTGGGAAAGCTTGCCTCGGAGATGGTCTGGAAGGATGGTGTTGAAGGCAGAGCTGAAGTCCACAAACAGGATCCTGGCGTAGGTTCCTGGAGAGTCCAGATGCTGCAGGATGAAGTGTAGGGCCATGTTGATGGCGTCATCTACAGACCTGTTGGCTCTGTATGCAAACTGCAGGGGGTCCAGGAGGGGGGCCGTGAGGGTCTTGAGATGGGAGAGAACTAGGCGCTCAAATGACTTCATGACCACAGATGTCAGAGCCACAGGTCTGTAGTCATTTAGTCCAGTGATCCTAGGTTTCTTGGGGACAGGGATTATGCATTCGGCCACAAACGAGTTTATATAATAAAGCTTTGTTTCTTTGTAGATGATATGTGGTTATATATTTCTGTAAGCTGACTTTACAGATCAGCTGCATTTGTAGGCTGATCTAGAGTTATTAGATTAGATTAGATCATAATAAGTGATGACTTGTTATTATCTATAGCATCTGTCTGGCTGGAAGAAACTATGTTTGCTTTTTTAACATTCTTCAAATCGTGTTAAGGAAACCTCAGACTGCAGTAATTAGGGATTTACTGACACCAGGTAAGCAAAGTTTAGTGTAAAATACACATTTTTATTGTTCCAACAAATAACCAATGTTACATATGTTAAAGATTTATTACTGGAAATAATTCAACCCCACCAGAATTAAACAAAACACAAAGAATAAAGTGATAAATAATACAGAAGTGCTCTATTGGATTGTATTACATAGTCAGATGTTTATAGCAATATAGTAGTTATAAAGCAATACAATCTCCTGTTCATGTTTGTCTGAGCATAAAAATTAGATTTGATTCATAAGAATTATAATGCAGCAGTAACTTAAATTATTGGATAAATTATGACATATTAAGAAAAGTCAGATAATTCTAAAGCGCCGTATGATGCTGATGCTGTTACACAGCTGTCTTATGTAGGGATGTTGAATTTTTTGCATTTTCTATAGTGTAATATTATTGTAACACACAGTGTTAATTATCCTGAGGTACCACCGGAAAAAAAAAGATGAGTTCCCAGAGTAAAAATAAATCTCATCCCTCCTCCTCAGCTCAGACACAGTGCACGCTCCTTTAGAGCTGCATACGATCCACCATCACAGTGTGAAATCTGTATCTGCTAGCAGGGCCTCTGTCAGTCTGTCTCGCATGATCTCCTTAGTTGAGTAAAAAGGCAGATACAGATTAGAGTGACATGTCTCTGACTCAGGGAAGTGCTGATCACAGGTGCCACTCTGAAAATGCACCTTCATCTTGACCTGGTCGATGCCAAGAATTGGAGCTCTCCTGTAACCAGTCAGGAACCCTGAAGAACAGCAATGGAAAGAAAATATAATTTTACTTAATTAATGATAGTTACACAGCTATCAATGTCAGTATATTGTGAAAAAGCTCATCAATATCCAAAAAATTCTCACAGTTCTATAGGAAGATAGCACTGCTCATCATTTTTGGTCATTTGGTTGGCTCACCTAAGCTAGCTTATACTAAAAATGTTATCTCATTAGGCAAATAATTAACAACTTTTTAGTAAATTTGAAAACTTTTACATACATCTTATCATCATCACATCACAGGAAAAAGCATATTTGTCACATTTATGTGTAATAAGTAAATACAAAACACAATTGTTAATTTATAATTTCATTCATTAAGGGAAAAAATATTCAAGCCTAGCTGGCCCTATGTGAAAAAGCAATTGACCTCTAAATGTATTAACTGGTGGAAGCATCCTGGCAGCAAGAACTGCAGTCAAGTGTTTGTGATAACTGGTAATGAATCTTTACATAGCTTTGGGAGGAATTTCGGCCCACTTTCCTTGGCATACGTTTTTGTACTTTGAACAAGCATAATAAAAACAGAATCAGGGCCCAGTGCAAAAACACATGGCTTTTTTAAAAGGCTTAACCAGGCTACGAAGAATCTTTCATTTGACTGAAATATTGTTATTAAGGTATATTCGTCAGATCTGCAATAAGCCGGGTACTGACCTATTCAAATTACAGTAAGAGAGTCACTACGTTGTCATTATACTTAAAATCATCTGTCAGAATTTGAGGTGTTGTGTCTCTTTTGCATTTGATGACTAACTCAGCCATAAAGCAGCTTTACAGTATATTAATCAGAACAATGCTGCTCTCTAATATATCTTGGTAAAGTGCAGAAAAATCTAATGTTTTATATGATACAGTGTGATTTCAGTAACATATCATAATGGAGGCTTCAGCAAGTACTTACGAAGGAAATCTTTCCTCTGCTCTTCAGTTAGTTCATCAAATACCTCCCAAAACATCTGTATGGTGGGGTGGCGGTCATGATATTTCCAACCATAACTTGTGTTCTGAAAACAGTGAAAATGACTGTTATAATAGAGTTTTTAAAGTCAGGCATATATACACTATGTTGCCAAAAGTATTCCCTAACCCAAGGGTCAGCAACCTTTAAGACCCAAAGAGCCATTTGGACCCGGGTTCAACGTAAAAGAAAGCACTGGGAGCTGCAAATACTTTTTTAAATCTACAATGAAGATAATGTATATTGTTTTTTACCTTTATGCTTTGTGTGAAAAACTACGGTGTGTTGCTTATGAAATCCATGAAGTGCTACAGAGAAAGTTACATTTTATTAATGTAATTAACACATTTTGAACTCTTAAAGAAACATAACAAAAGGAAAGACGCTGAACTAAAATGATCCATGTAGCAAACAAAAACTGTGAGCCGCCACCCTCATATCGCCTTTGGGCTTTTGGAGCCTTGACCTCACTTTTAAAAAATAATTGGAAAAAAAGCACTATGCTGCTAAAAAATGAAAAATAGATATTTGCAAAATTCTGCCTAAATATGTATTTTACCTGGTTAATGTGTGTGGCGGGGCGTGGTCTGCAGGGGAGGCGGACGCACCTGAGCGCCACCCGCAATCACACCTCGCCGCCTTAACGTCTGTGCCATCTATGCTGTTGTGTTGGTGTGTGTCGGGCTGTGAGCTGAAAAGCTACAGCCGGCTGTGTGCGTACAGCAACCGTGTGTGAAAAGTGGTCAATAAAGAGATGCTGAAAAGCACGTTCATGCAAACATCGTCGGGTCTGCCGTGGTATGTTTACAACGGGACTTCTGCTCCTGAACCTCTGCGCACAGCGTCTGCAAATCGGGGCTGTATGAAGTCACTTTCATCTTCACGCAGGACTGTAAGCTGTCATCTGTGAGGCGTGAGCGGTGTTTGTTTTTTCACATAGTTCACGGTGGAGAACAGCTGCCGACATAATGTGGATCCGAAGATCCATAATTGGCCTACCTGGGGTTGAAAGTCTCGATAAATGCACAGCGTTTCGGCGGGTATACCGGCTTCCGCGAGTGTGGCGCTTATTTTGAGCGATGAAAAAATAATAAAATATAATTTTATTTTTATATTTCAATATCACAATAATCTTCCAATGTAGAACTACAAGTTGAAAAAGAACTAACATAAATAAAATACACTTCAGTTAAATACTTTTAACTTATTTTCCCAAGCCACGCGGAGCCGCACTATACGGACTAAAGAGCCGCAGGTTGCCGACCCCTGCCCTAACCCATCCAAATCATTGAAATTGAAATTTCCTCACTATTAAATATTCCATAGTCAGCTGTTAGTGATATTAAAACAAAGTGGAAGTAATTGGAAATGACAGCTAATCAGCTGATGCTAAGGCTCATAGTGCACTTAAGTCACCAATATCTGCAGTCTGCTATTGTTACAGATGTCCAAACTTCATTGGTTTCCATGGCTGAGCAGCTGCATCCCAGCCTTACATTGGCAAACACAATGCAAAGCGTCAGATGGAGTGATTTAAGCATCTCAACACTGGACTCTAAAGCAGTGGAGATGTGCTTACTGGAGTGACGAATCACACTTCTCTGACTGGCAATCCGATGGATGTGTCAGGGTTTGGTGGTTGCCAGAAGTACTTGTCTGACTGCACTGTGCCAAGTGTAAAGTGTGGTGGAGGGGCGGCTTTGTTGTGGGGCTATTTATCAGGAGTTGGGTTCGCCCCCTTAGTGCAGATGAAAGGAACTCTTAATGCTTCAGCATATCAAGACAATTTCATGCTTCCAGTTTGGGGATGGACACTTTCTGTTCCAACATGGCTGGGCACCAGTGCACAAAACAAGGTCCATAAAGACATGGAAGAGCGAGTTTGGTGTAGAAGAACTGGACTAGCCTGCACAGAGTCCTGACCTCACCCTGATAGAACATATTTGGGATGAATTAGAGCAGCAACTGTGAGCCAGGCCTTCTCCTCCAACATCAGTGTCTGACACCACAAATGCACTTCTGGAAGAATAGTCAAAAAATTCCCATAAACACACCTAAACCTTGTGGAAAGCTTTCCCAGAAGAGTCGAAGCAGTTATAGCTGCGAAGGGTGGGCTGACTATTATATTATACTATCATACAAAAGTCTGGATTAAGACTGAGATGTGACTCAAGTTCATATTTGTGTTAAAGCAGCCGACTGAATGCTTTTGGCAGTATGCAGTACACAGTTATTGTGCTACAGGACAGCTGTGAAACTACAGCCTGTGTCTGTTTGGCTGACTGTACCTGTTTGAACTTTTCCCAGTCATACACGTCCTGGCCGACCAGCACTCCCTGCAGCTCCTCTGGTCGAAACAGCCTCACCAAATCCTGGTCACACACACCAGGAAGAAGCCTCGCTTGAACTCCTGGAACACACTCTCCACTGATGTGTTGAAGGCATGATTCACATAGGCCTCCACAAACTCCTTCCTGTTTAGGAGGGAAAATGTTAAATTAGCAAATATTTCACCGAGACAAAGGTGCTGCAGATGAACCTCACAAACACTTCATGTTTTATATGCTTACTTATTTTGACTTGTCAGTGGCTTTCCAGGAGTTTGAGGATCCAGGTCAACATCTGTTCCATCCCAGTTTATCTGTAAATTAGTTATAAATCAGATGAGTTTAGCTGCAAAACCTGAGAATGAGACAGATTACTAATCATCTTCTATAGTAAAACACATACCAAAAGTCCATGTAGAGATTATCCAGAACATCATCTTCATAGTTTAAGATGGTCTGCAGACTCCTTTAAAGAAATTAAAACAAAAAGTTGTATCAAAAGAACTTCAACTATGTACATTTTACAGCAGTCACAAGTTACTGTAACTTTTGACACACCACAACTTAAAATACATCCACCCATACATTTTCTTCTGCTTGTCCGGGGCCAGGCTGTGGGACCAGCAGCAGCATGTGTTACTGAAATGAAATGGATACTTACCGTCCAACAGTCGGGCTGAACTCCATCATATCCTCCAGTGTCGGCTCTAAACTGAGTAGCTTCTTGAACAGAACCAGTGGGAATGGTAAGTGTATGATACACTGGTTGTACAAGGCCAAGCCACACAGTAGTCCAAACAGGAAGAAGTTTCTCTTGCTCTCCTCTGTTGCCTGCATTAATAAAAGTTCACTTTGGTTTATTTTTGGTTCATTATTGCTTATCGTTTAAATTTGAATCTTTTAACCAATTTTATACAGTTGGTGGGCTCAGTTTTAAAGTCTTACATTGGAGGGAAACCATGCCAGGGTTTTGGAGTCATTGAGCATGGGCAACGGTCTGAGATACTAATATTATCAAATAAAATCTGCACTTTATTTAAAGTAGAAATCATAATCGTGTGAAGGAAACCTCAGACTGCAGTGTTCAGTGATTTATTGACACCAGGTAAGCAATGTTTAGTGTAAAATACACATTTTTATTGTTCAAACACATAACCAATGTTACATTTGTTAAATATTTATAACTGGTAATAATCCAATCCCACTAGGATTAAATAACACACAAAGAATAAAGTGATAAATAATACAGAAGTGATACTTTAGATTGTATTACACATAGTCAGATGTTTATAACAAGTAATAAATTATTCTGTTCATCTTTGTCTGAGCATAAAAATTAGATTTGATTCATTGGAATAATTTAAATTATTGGATAAATTATGACATATTAAGAAACGTTAGATAATTCTAAAGTGCCTTATGATACTGATGCTGTTACACAGCCATCTTATGTAGGAATGTTGAATTTTTTTAAAAAGAAATCTTACAAAGTCAAGTTGTGCATTTTCTATAGTGTAATATTATTGTAATACACAGTGTTAATTATCCTGAGGTACCACCGGAAAAAAAAGTTCCAAGAGTAAAAATAAATCTCATCCCTCCTCCTCAGCACAGACACAGTGCACGCTCCTTTAGAGCTGCATACGATCCACCATCACAGTGTGAATTCAGTATCTGCTAGCAGGGCCTCTGTCACTCTGTCTCGCAGGATCTCCTTAGTTGAGTAAAAAGGCAGATACAGAATAGAGTGACATGTCAGGGCTTCAGGGAAGTGCTGATCACAGGTGCCGCTCTGAATTTGCTTAACCTGAACCTTCATATGGACCTGGTCCATGCCAAGAATTGGAGCTCTCCTGTAACCAGTCAGGAACCCTGAAGAACAGCAATGGAAGGAAAATCTTATTACAAACTTATTGTAACAAATCTTGTTACAATAAGTACATAGGGTTTCTTCTGACCTAGCCACTTCATTCAAATAGACTAGAATGGTTACAGTATAGAACAGAATAGAACAGACTGTAAGCAGAAATGTAAAACTGTTTACAAGATGAGTTTAAATAAATTCAATCTGGTTAGTTGGTAATCAATATCAGTGTTTTGTGACACTGCTAATCAACATCCAAAAGATTCTCAGAATGTATCAAGAAGATGGAGCTGCTCATCATTTTCGTACAGTCTTTGTAAGGCAGTCTTTTTTCATGTTTGTCTCACTTTTATGTAAACTAGTAACTACACAGTTTTTAAATGATGATTTCATTTTTGAGGGAAAAATTATTCAGACCTACCTGACCCCTATGTGACTGCCCACGAATCCCTTGGCAGCAAGAACTTTGATCAAGTGTTTATGCACTAACTGGCTGCTAGGGTCTTGGCATCTAGGACCCAGAGTTTTGTCTTTTTACAGCATTTTGTGAGTTGTTTCTTTGCATTCACAACCCTGCGTTTTGGTTTCACATCTAGTTCTCTTCATTATATATTGTATTTCTTGTGTCCCTCATGTTCCTGTGTCTGAGCTGGTCTATTTGTTTGTCTTGTATCCCTTTGTGTCAAGTTAGTTGTGATTCCTCAGTGTTTATCTGTTTGATTTTGAGAGCCTTAGTTTTCCTCTTAGTTTAGTGTTTCTAGGTTTACACCTTCTTTATTTGCTTATCTGGGTTCTGTTTCCAGTTAAAGTTTGTTGTATTCTAGCTTTCTTTTTATTTATCGTGCTTCCCCTGTGTTTAGTTACTATCTTTATGACTTTTTTCATTTTTGTTAGTCCTTTGCCTTGTTTGCACTGTGTCTAGTTTAGATTCCCTTGTCTCTTCCTGCTGTGTCTATGAGCTGTTTTCCCCTTTTCTAAATACCTTGTGTAGAAATTGTCTGGATCTTCCCACGGTCCTTTGTCATGTCTGTTTTAGATCATGTCAAAGATTTAACTTTGACTATGAAGCAGGCAAATACTTTTACACAGCACTGTACATAACACAAGTCCTTAATATTGCCCACATTTTAATAACATATCACAGGGAAGATTTCAACAGTGAAAAGCTGTAGAAATTTGTCAAGTACTTACGAAGGAAATCTTTCCTCTGCTCTTCAGTTAGTTCGTCAAACACCTCCCAAAACATCTTTATGGTGGAATGGCGAACATGCTCCAACTCATAAACTGTGTTCTGTAGACAGTGAAAATTATTTTTTTGCAAATGAGTTGATAAAGTCAGGCACATATACAGTACACAGGTATTCTGTTGCAGCTGTGAAACTACAGCCTGTGTCTGTTTGGCTGACTGTACCTGTTTGAACTTTTCCCAGTCATACACGTCCTGGCCGACCAGCACTCCCTGCAGCTCCTCTGGTCGAAACAGCCTCACCAAATCCTGCTCACACACCAGGAAGAAGCCTCGCTTGAACTCCTGGAACACACTCTCCACTGATGTGTTGAAGGCATGATTCACATAGGCCTCCACAAACTCCTTCCTGTTTAGGAGGGAAAATGTTAAATTAGCAAATATTTCACCGAGACAAAGGTGCTGCAGATGAACCTCACAAACACTTCATGTTTTATATGCTTACTTATTTTGACTTGTCAGTGGCTTTCCAGGAGTTTGAGGATCCAGGTCAACATATATTCCATCCCAGTTTATCTGTAAATTAGTTATAAATCAGATGAGTTTAGCTGCAAAACCTGAGAATGAGACAGATTACTAATCATCTTCTATAGTAAAACACATACCCAAAAGTCCATGTAGAGATTATCCAGAACATCATCTTCATAGTTTAAGATGGTCTGCAGAGTCCTTTAAAGAAATTAAAACAAAAAGTTGTATCAAAAGAACTTCAACTATGTACATTTTACAGCAGTCACAAGTTACTGTAACTTTTGACACACCACAACTTAAAATACATCCATCCATACATTTTCTTCTGCTTGTCCAGGGCCAGGTTGTGGGACCAGCAGCAGCATGTGTTACTGAAATGAAATGGATACTTACCGTCCAACAGTCGGGCTGAACTCCATCATATCCTCCAGTGTCGGCTCTAAACTGAGTAGCTTCTTGAACAGAACCAGTGGGAATGGTAAGTGTATGATACACTGGTTGTACAAGGCCAAGCCACACAGTAGTCCAAACAGGAAGAAGTTTCTCTTGCTCTCCTCTGTTGCCTGCATTAATAAAAATTCACTTTGGTTTATTTTTGGTTCATTATTGCTTATCGTTTAAATTTCAATCCTTTAACCAATTTTATACAGTTGGTGGGCTCAGTTTTAAAGTCTTACATTGGAGGGAAACCATGCCAGGGTTTTGGAGTCATTGAGCATGAACATCCCAGATTCTTCTGACACCATTTTAAGAAACAGGTGGTGAAAAAGGTCTCGTTTGTAGACATCTTTGGTGTTTGGGTCCTCATCAAAATGGACCTGAGAAATATAAATATTAGAGATGCTTCTGGAAAGAACAGTTGCAGAAGAATGGCTATGCATTAATCATCAGGTGAAAATCAATCAAATATTCACCACAAGTGGCTTCTTGAAGTCGCTGTGAGGAGCAGCTGCCAGCTCTCTGAAGGTGCTTTCGAAAAGTGATGCGCGCTGCAGGTGCAGTTTAAAAAATTCGGGTTTTGACTGGGAAATCCATCCGTATTGAAAATCAAAAACCATCTGCTGTTCATTCAAAACAAAGTATCATGATTTTAAAATAAATTCTCTATTTAAACCCAATTGTGATGTATATAGGGCGGCTGGTGAACCACGTGAGCTAGACTGGCTCTTGCTTCTGTTCTGAGGCTCTGAAACTGACGCCTGCCTGAACTGTGAGTGAAAAGAGTGCTGAGAGAACTAAAACAAATAAAACAACAAAATGTTGGAATCTTCTGCAGCACTGAGGGCAGCTGCTGATTTATGATTGTATTCTGTTAGTTTATTTTCTGTTGTGACTCCTTTGTTTTTTATAGATGGTTGTTTTGTCTGTTATATAAAACTGCTGAATAGTGTAGCTTTAAAGTGTGATCACTAATACACACTAATGCAGACTGGAAAATTACAAATTCTGCTATTGTTTTCCTGTAACAGGGTGGTGAAGTTACCCGAGTGAATTCAGAATTCATGTCAAAAACCAGCTTCTTTGATTTCAGATCCATCACAAATGGGTACTTGCAAAGAATCACAGGCAGATCATCTGCATTCTGGAAAAAAAGGAAACAACCCACATAAACAGTTAGTGAGCTTAACAGTGTGTTAACATGAATGAGTCATTTGGTGGGTTGACTGCCATCTTAGCAGGTTCAACGTACTTGTTGTCAGCTGACCTCACCTTGAGTTTTGACTTTGTTCGCCAACGTTGGAGATCTTCCTTTAGAAACATCTGGTTAAGCTCGAGGCAAAAAGTTGTTTCTGGGATTTTCTTGTTTATCTCATTGGTCTTAAAACAAGAAGTGGTAGTATTTGTTATACTGGCTGTGTGAAAATCCAACTTTTTTTGTTGAAAAGCTGAGCAGTAATACATTTAATTAAATTTTGATAATTTCTGATACTGACATGGTACATATGCTGGAGGATTAGCAGTACGTTTCTGGCTTGAGCGTTGCAAGAAGCAGACTTAAAGATTGGGATCCACGAGAGGGCCGTCTTCCACACCTGAACATATCTGATCATGTCGGAGGGTGACAGTGAGGACCACCATTCCCCTGAGGATGACAAAGTTACAGTCAGCTCTTCACTGGCTGATATCATGGATTAAGAAGTCTAGAGTGTTCATTAGAATAAAAAGCTATCATTTAATACATTGATGCATTTAAAAAGTATATACTAATCCAATAAATACACTTTTAATAGATGTGCTGAAGATTTTAAAGTTGTTAAAGTCTGCCTAAATATATGCCTGAACAACAGACTTTAAAATTGCTTTAAAAACAATTAAATTACATTAAATAATAATTGAGTTGTGACATAATTATGAGCTCTAAATCGCAAAGCTTCAGCAAGGTTTTGGACTAATTCCTCAGATTTGTTAAATTAGTTGTTAGTTTAGTGTTTTTTGCATAGGTGAGATTGTGTTATGAGAAATGCATTAACTGCTTTGAGAACTGCTGGAGTTGGATAGAATGATGTTGATGTGAGAACTGCACTAAAGTCGGGACAGCCAGTAAGCAAAATAGTAGGTGTCACCGTACCTAAAATCTGGACGCTTTCATTGGGGAGTCGTTGCATGGTAGCAGCGACTGCATCAGCAAGCCTTTTGCTCTGTTGCCATCTGCATTTCTGTATGCATGCATGCAGAAGTTCATTGAGAAGCAAGAAGATCCTCAATCCTTCCACTCCCACAGGGTTCATATCAACAGATGGAAGCAGCTGCAGAACAGCAGTCTCAGCCTGCTGATGCAACTTGTTATTAATTAAAGGTTTAATTAAAGTCCACTTCTTACTTTTTTAGTTAATTACTCATCAGGTTACAAACGTGTGTTAGTCACATTCCAGTTCAATACCTCTGCAAAAACAACATCTTGCATCACCAGCTTCTCAAAACTTTGCCGTGCAAGTGACAAGTCCAAACCGGAGTACGTTGGTGAAGTTTGGAAATGTTTATCTTTGCTGACATGAAGAAAATGACAAATGTGTATCTTCAAATGTTAAATTCAACAGATATAAAGAAGTCATGATCATGCTCATAAATGGTGTTCTTACCTCCTGTCAAGAAAGCTTTGATTCATACAGGATGGAGATGTGAGCATCCTGTGAATTTCCCTGTGAAGAGTTCATGAGGTTAGTCAGTAACACTAAGACTACAGTGTACATGCTGTGCAGCAAACCAGTTACAAACAACAACAATAACAGCTGCTTTTGTGTTAGACTTACTCTTTTAGATTTTTCCACAGCTTTAGATTATATGCAGAGACCCATTTGTCAATCATGTTATCAATAGAGTGTTCTGTCACCTTGTTCTTTGTGCCACTGCCTGACTCGTGATCAGCGCCCTGTGAAAGAAGCAAAGGTTCATGTTTGGTTTAGACACATGACCTCACAAGTAGATATAACTGGTAAAGCCATGTTTACATCCTCCCACAGGTATCCTTACTGCACTGTATGCATTTGTGCTGGTACCTCATTAGACGTGCATGTTGCAAATGAAGTGTTTCCTCCTGCATAGATGTTAGAAATGTCTAGAATAAAAACAGATGAGAAATTATCTACCTAAGAGTCAACTGTACTGTATGGGATGGTTTTTCAGTTCCAGAAAGAAAGATAAGATATAGCGACTTGCTCTTGCAGTGGGCTTAATTTGTGACATTTAGGCAATAAACCTTTTTGTTGTTAACTGTGGTTAACTTGGTTATTTGGATCAAATTCAGGTCCAGTTTGATTTGCTTAAATTATTTTTTCATCAGCACTTTAAAAACATACAGCAGAAAACCTAAAACCTGCTGTGAGTTCATGACATTTATTTTTAGATTATTTTAAGTTTTCCAGTATTTGATGCGTGGCCAAACATTTTGTCTATGATTATATTCAAGCCCTTATAGTCAGAATTACTAATTATTTTAAACTAAAGCTTTACCCAATTATCTATTGGGCTATTGGCTCATCTGTGTTACACCTGCAGCAAGTGCAAAGCCCAACAGTGCAGCTCCTCACTGGTTTCAGAAGACTCAGTACCTCTGAGTAGCACTTTTTATTGTTGCATAGTGAATATATGTGTGTGTCTTTGTCAGGTTTATAACCTCTATCTATACAGTTGGATGTGACACACCTTAATTATTACTCTAACAATAAAATTATTTAATTGTTATTGTTATCTTTGTAAAATTGTAAATTGAATCAACTCTTCTGTTCAGATAAATGTATTTACCATGTGGCAGTTGCACAGGTAGTGGCACTGATGCCTGAGACTCTTCTCCACGTCCCAGCTGCCCTTGTTCATTACACCCAAACGAGTACACCTTCTTGGATTCTGTCAGTACCAGTGTGTGGTAGCTGATTGAGAAAAGAGTGCATGAAAAGGAAAGTCCACAATGTAAAACATGCTTTTTCAAAGGTTTTAAACATCTGTGTTGTTGGTGGACCTCAGTATGATCACTCTGAAGATATAAGACAGAAGTTGAAGTTTCCTGTTCGCTCAGCAGTAAACGCTTTTCTTTTTCAATTATTTATGATATAATAATAATTAAATGTTACCTCCCACATGCAACCTTTGTGACCTTTGCCCCCCAGAGCTCTGCAACAAGCCGAGGACGCTGTTCATTTTGTAACGAGTTGTGGCCAAGCTGTCCATATTGACCAGAGCCAAATGTAAACACTGCACCGTCCTGAGAACCAGACAACAGTCCATATTCATTTTTGCCATGTACATATAGTTATCTCAGGAGTTTGTGGAAAAGCAATTAGAAGCCAAAGAATAAGAAACAAAAAGGCGCTTTCATAATTAATGCAAAATGATCAATGATGGCATGAAAGTACTGGAATTTCTTTCAAATTAAAAAACAGACAAATAAAAGAAACCTCAATATAAATAACTGGAGTCAACTTTAAACAAAAAAAATAAAAAAGAACACAGATTGAGTGTATATCAAATATCATGCATTCATCTATTATTTCCTCCTGTAAAGCAACCTTCAAATTAAAGCGTGAAGTAATTTGAAAGATGCGCAAAGAAAACAAAAAACAAAGATTATGGAAATAAACATGGAAACAACGACAAAGACCACAACTGAAATACTGAGTTCAACACTTCACACAACAAAATACATCTTCTGACATCTACCAATGTTTTAATCACAGCTCATTTAAATCATAGTCAGCATTTAATTGTTTCGCTGCTTGTTCTGGTGGTACAATTTTATGTGAGCTTGTTAACTGTTGTTGACTCACCTTTGTCAGAGCGGCAGTGTGGTCCTTCCCACAGGAAATGGAAACAGTTTTCTTCATGTTTAGGTAATGAACCGGAGTCGGTGTATGTCTGTCTATGAGAAAAAAGAAAATACTGAATATTGCATGTATATTTTGATACCTGCACCTTGAGTACATATACATCAGATTCCTTCTGGGAACCACACTTCAGTGCTATATTGACAGATATTGACAGATACTGAGAGTGAGAGATTTAAACTTTCATTGTAGTACCTTGTGTGTCACCCAGTCCAAGCTGTCCACAGTCGTTTCTGCCCCAGCTAAACACTCCTCCAGAGACAGAGAGGGCGAAGCTCTGCTCTCCACCTGCAGCGACCTGGACCACTGGGATCGCTGACAAAGATCTGACATGCTGGGGTGAATTCACGTATTGCTCGTTTGTGCCCAGTCCCAGCTGCCCCCTGGAGTCCTGGCCCCAAGTATACAACTGACCATCTGTGAGGAAAATCAACATAATACTTTTCTATCATATTAAACCCCTAAATCCACTAAACCTGTGAAAAGGATTCATTTTCATTCAGGTTCACAAGCCTTTTATTGCTTACTACATACTTCACGCTACCTTTTGTCAAAACGACTGTATGCTGGCTCCCACAAGTCACCTGAGACACCTGTTTGTTGCGCAGTGCTTCTGGTGTGCTGACAGAACACATGCAAGAAGTGATCAAACTCTTCTGTGATTACAACGGCAGGTTATTGTGAATTCAACTGGAAATTGAAGGACGATCCCTTAAAAACTGAAGCTGCAAATCTTTGACCTCACCTGGGACTGAAAGGAGGGCGAGCTTGATCCACACAAAAAACGATGCCACTTTCAGACAGAATCCTCACCACATCTTCACCACAACTCACAGCCTCAATCTTCTCTTCGCATTTCACAATCTCTGCAGATTTACAAGCCACACACAGAGCAGGTCATAGTGGATCAACACAGGCAGAGAAGTGAAATTGAGACAGAGACATAAAGCTGATACTCACTCTGTTTCCCTCTCACTCTTCCCTCATCTTGGTTCTCAACTGTGTGAATGATGTAAGCATCCCCATTTCTTTTAATGAAGGCAAGCAGTCTGTGACCTGCTGAAAGATCTGTGACTTGAAAGCTGAGGTTTAAAGAGCGTACTCCATCAGCAGGTGAAATATTTGAGGGTCTTTTCAAGCGAAAGCCCTGCTGCCAGTCCTCTCCCCATGAAAACATGATGCTAAAATGACTGTGCAGTACAAGCAGCTGCTTTTTATGACTCAGGTGGAAGTATGAAACGAAACCTGACTGGTTTATTGAGCAAAGTCAGCTGTGAGAAAACAAAACTTACAAACAATAAAAACACCACACCTAGTGAGTCACTGGCACGTGGTTTATTACCTTAGCTGGAAAACCAAAAACGAAACTGGAGTTGACGTGTGCAGATTTTGCATGACAGCAACATATTTACCTATACTGAGCAAGTCATTCGCATGAGTCACGAAGTTACTCTGCATTTGGTGTTTTCTGAAGGTGTGGCTTTTACCCTAAATAACATGAAAATGTGTGAGGCTGTTAACTGTTAAGTATACCAGGTGTGCAAGATATCATTTGTGCTTTTCCTTATTTTCTGTCATACATGCCATCACAATGATGGATGCTCATATTGAACATGACCTAAGATTCAGACAGTGGTGTCATTATATGTACAAGTAATCGCTGTGAGCTAAAAGCTTGTAAGTACTTTGTTCCAGACTGTTTCTTTAAACTCTTGGCTCTGTATGATGTCAGTGAGACCAGGTATTCCAAATGTTATCATCTTGGTGTCACGATCCTGGGTCTTATGACCCAGTGTTTTGAGTTTAGTTTATTTGGATGTTTATATGATTAAGCTCATGAGTTTTTCTAGTTCTTTGTTATTAGATTCCCCTTGTGTCTTCCAACCCCTGTTAAGTCTCCCTTGCCCTTCATGTGTTTCATGTCTGTTATGTTGTCAAGTTCATGTAGTCATGTCTGCGTTTCATTATGTTTCCTATTTTATTTTCTAAGAGGTTCTGTGTTTTGTTTTACTCTTTCCCTGTGGCATTGTTATGTCCACGTTGTGTCTACTGTGCCTTTCTGTCCCATGTTTCAGGTCCCTATGTTCTGTCTTCTCAGTTGCTGTTAAGTTTGTATGTCTAGAGTTCAGTCAGTGTGTTTCCTGTTTTACTTTGAAGGTCCATGTCTCATGTGAGTGATTCTAGTTTTGCTTCCCTTGTCTCGTCCAGCCTGATTACTCCCAGCTGTGCTCTCCTTCTGTGTCTCATTCCCTCGTTATCCCTCTGTGTATTTAAGCCCCGTGTTTCTCTTTGTCAGTGTTGTGGTCTTGCACATAGCTGTGTGAGTTGCCATGTGTTTTCACGTATGATTTAGTT
Source organism: Simochromis diagramma (assembly GCF_900408965.1). Classification (NCBI taxonomy): domain Eukaryota; kingdom Metazoa; phylum Chordata; class Actinopteri; order Cichliformes; family Cichlidae; genus Simochromis; species Simochromis diagramma. Next base: position 2,286,982 of record NW_024386765.1, read on the forward strand.
GTAGTTTTCCCCAGTTTAGTTTGTTCTTTGTTTCCTTCCCAAGCCTGCAATAAAGCAGTGTTTTGAGTTCACTTTTGTGTCTGTGAGTTTTGCGTTTGGGTCCTTCTCTTGCCTGCACACAGCCGAAACATGACACTTTGGCTAGTGATGGGCAGATGAAGCTTCATGAAGCACTGAAGCTTTTCATCCAGATGGTTCACCCCAGCGCAAAGCTTCATGAAGCTTCATTTGCTCTAGTAGGACATCTACTGGACGTAAAAATATTAGTTGGCATGAATTTGAAGAGTGTGGCCTTTTGTACACAGCCTGTAAATGTCAACAACAAAAGGAGTGTGTAAAACATCTATATTATAGTGATGCAGTATACTGTGTATATTTATGCTGGCAGTATGGAAAATGATCATTTGGAAATGCTTAAAATGGAAATGATCATTTACTGTGAGGTGAGGTGTGGTTGGGGTGTGGACAGTGGTTGTGCTTTTGTAACATTGCGGTATGGACAGCTACACACTGAGGCTTTGAGCCTCAGTCCTGCCTGTTCACATTTTATTCTGTAAAAACTAAATGTTCACTGCTTTTATAACCTTTAGTGGGGAGAACATAGCTAGGATTTAATGATTTAACAAATCTTTTGAATCCTTTGTCCTCCACAATGCTGAATAGCTGGGAGTCCTCAATCACCATGCTAACCAGGTCTTCATCTATTTGAGATTGTTCTCCTGAGGAAAGACAATAAAGACAAAGCACGAATATAAATATCACACACGTAACTTATAACAGCTGTATAATATTGTTATATCATTTAGTAACATTACAGCATGCTATAGTATCGTGGCATTTGATGGCTCACCTGGTCTTGCTCCACAATCGCTGTTCCCCTTATTCTCATGCAAAGCTCTGTAGTGCCTAAGCATGGATGAGGTGTTGTTGTTATATCCCAGCTCCCTGGCACATAGCAAACACTTCACCTTGTACAAAAGTCAAGACAGCTCAACATAAATTGTATTGCACCATCAGTATTATGAAAATACATCTTCTGTAGAAATTTACATACCTTGTTGGGAGGAATAAGATCAAAATGTTCCCACACAGGGGAGGACATCCTCCTCTTCTTAGCTGGCTCCATTCTCTCCTGACTTTCTCTCCTCACTCTCATAAACCTCCTAACTCTCACTAACTGCAACTCTCCATCAAACACCCACATTTTTGAATGAAGTCTGAGGGGTTTATATCGCTGTCATAGCTCGCGGCAAAGTTCGAACCACTTCATGAACCAGTCACGTGGTACAGCCGGCAAGCGAGGCTTTGGACGTCATCATTTTCAGCTCCTCCCATAAATGAAGCAAGCCTCGATACGCGCATCGCGGAAACGCCCCCTCCATTACTCGACACACGCTTCGAAGCCTCGATACAGAACATCACATCACTAACTTTGGCACACAGCTGTGGCTGAGGATGGAGACTCCACCCACCTATTGTTCAAATCTTTTGTTTGTGGAAGCAGCCAAACAGAGCGATCCTGGTTTAAAGGGAAGGGGTTGGATTATTCTGAAGCAAGAATAACAATATTGAGAAGGAAATGAGCAAAGTGGGTCACTTTTCAGGTAACTCCAAGTAAAACTTTAATAGTAAATCCACATCTGGAAAACAGAACAGTATAGTTTATGTTGAAAACGAACATTCTTTTTTACATAATGCAAAGTTTTTCATAAAATGTTGCAAATCTTTACTTACATATGTTAACATTGGCAACACTGGCAACATTGTATAAGTGTGGCTGATTATGATTTAGAGAGTGCAGTTTATTTGTGTATTTTCTGAGCTGTAACATTTAGGGGAAAAACTATGAAATACTGACAGACTTTCTCCAAATTTTATAATCTAATATTACCTATTTACACTTAAAAAAAAATATACACACAAGCATAGATGCCAAGTCATCATCATAATTTTTTTATGTTCCAGAAACTAAACTAACAGGCAGAACACACAGCCCGAGAACGGACGAGATCATGACGCTGCACAGAGGGAGACACAAACAATATATACACACCCAAGAAGGAGGCAAAGATCTCAACCTCAGACTATTAAATAAATCCAAACCAAAAGTCCAAAACGCTGGGTAGAAGACGCAGGATCATGACAGTAACAGTAAGTATGTTTCAGTAACTGCAAACGCTAGACTTGGTCAACAATTACTTTTTACTGTTCAATACAGTAAAAAACTGTCTTATAATACTGATCACTTATGGATCCTCTTATTGTTGCTCAGGGCCTCTGTGAGTTTGGTTTGCATGATCTCCTTAGTTGAGTATAACGGCAGCTCCAAGGTCGAGAAGCACGTGTGTGTCTCAGGATAGTACTGGTCATAGGAGACGTCCTCGACTTCTTTAACTTTGACTTGCATCTTGATTTTGTCCATACCGAGAATAGGCACCCGGTCAAATCCTGTCACAAACCCTAGAAGAGGAAAAAAGCAGAAATCGGTGAATGTCGTGAGTTTTTGTTTACTTTTCTGCCTGTTGGGGTGCTTTATCCACAACCTCAGCTGCTGTGCAACTGATGTTTCCTACCACATGTTCACTGCATCGATTAGCAAATGTCAAAACATTGATCAAAACTTTAGTAGTCACTGTGATGAAGCAATGTTGCAAATTTACAATGATAAATTCCTGCTAATAAAGCAGATTAGTAACGTAACTTCCATTTACATGTTAAAATTTAACTAGCTTTTATGATCAAATCAAATCAAATACTTACAAAGGAAAGCTTTCTTCTGGTTCTCAGTCAGTTCATCAAAAACCTCCCAAAACATCTGTATGGTGGGATGGTCTGCGCTGTATTCACCTTCATAATGTGTGTTCTAATCGTAGTGAAAGAGACTGTTAGATATATTGAAAATAATTCATTCAAACTGTAATCAAAGCATGCACAAGGATGTGATAAAAAAAAATTGCAGACAAATTACATCTTTGTGTCACTAACGATTTACCTGTTTCAGCTTTTCCCAGTCACTGAAGTCTTTGCCCACCATCACTTCTTGCAGCTCCTTTGGCCTGAAGAGTTTCACCAAATCCCGCTCACACACCAGGAAGAAGCCTCTCTTGAACTCCTGAAACACATTCTCCACTGATGTGTTGAAGGCATGATTCACGTAGGCATCCACAAACTCCTTCCTGTTTGGAAGATAAAAGTAGTGATTAAAAAAAACACAATCACACTTTGGTCAAATCATGAACTGTTCTGTTCCTTTTTGTTTAAAGAGTGGTCGCTTTATATCTCTGCCATGGACATTTCCTATTAATTGCTTAAATTACTTGCCTATAAACAGGCCAACTGAGGGTGGTGTATCGCACTGGACCTTGTTACCTTTTCTAACCTTAGTAGTAAAGATAAGGAAATTGGTTGGTTGATTATGTCCTTGTTGTAACTATGCTTCTTGGCAAATAAACTTAGACTATTGGAAAGCCTGATTATTCACCCTCAAATTGTGTCACATTTGCAAGGAAAATGCATTTGTGGGTTGAGCAGCAGAGTTGAGCATGTGACTTTCATCCATGACAAACTTTCCAGATCATCTCTGCTAATGCCAAACAGCTAATTCTGCTATTGGCTCTTGTCTGGTGTTATTTGTTGGATCGATTGGATCATTTGCTGGCATACACCCAACACATCACACTGTTTCCACCAAAACCTAGTTTTATCCGCACTTTGACCCTGTGATCATACAGTAAAATTTTGTGGTGGTGTCTTCTTGATTCACCTGTCTCTGATATCCCCTGTTTTGGCCTTCAAATTTGGAGGTGGTGCTAGGGCTCACTCCATCAATGTGCCTTGATTGGCACAATCAGGTGCCTAATAAGCATCTGATTGTCAGAACTGCGAGTACCAGAAGCCTAAAAACAAGAGTCAATAGCAGAATAGGCTGTTTGGCTTTGGCAGAGAAGATCTGGCATGTTTAAATGGGCGCCACGCACAAATGTGCACAAAAATGACCCAATTTTAGTGGAAAAAAACATTCCAATTCTTTCCAAGAAGTGCTGTTACAACAAAGAAATTATTTACTAAATATAAATATTCTTTTATGTTATGACTTTTTGTTATGTGTAGCTTCTCTCTGGCAGGATAATTCATAGTTTGCTTTTCAAAAACATGTTATAAAAAAAACTTTAATTGTCCTCACTTATTTTGACTTGTCACCAATTTTTCCGAATTTTCTGGATCAAGATCGACATCTTTCCCATCCCAGTTGATCTGTTGAAAAAAAATTTTTTTTACTGCTATAAGAATTGCGAATCCCAAGACCATTTTGAAAACTGTTTTGATTTAAGTTGTGTGGAAAACCCCTACCGAAAAATACATGTCCAGGTTTTCCAAGTCATCATCTTGGTAGTCCTCCAGAATGTACTGCAGACTCCTGTAAACATAATATAGTTTAGGATCATTTGTATAACCAATCAAAACCTAAAACTACAAATTTGTGTGAAATAAATATAACTGTTATTAAATTTTCTGCCTTACTCTCCAACACTTGGGTTGAATTCTATCAAATCCTCCAGTGAAGGCCTTACACCGAGCAGCTTCTTGAACAGAACCAGTGGGAAGGGTAAGTGGATGATGCACTGGTTGTACAAGGCCAATCCACACAGAACTCCGAACAGGAAGAAACGCTGGTCTTCCTGAGTTGCCTGGTGTCAACGGTGAGGACAAATTTAAATCAAAAGTTAGTTGTCGAAGACTGTATTGATGACTATCATCTGTACTAAACTATTGTTAGTTATATTGTATTATAATCAGTTAAAAGAATCAGAAAATTCTGAGTCTAATCTTATTTCCAATCAATAGGAAGGCTTACTTTTGAGGAGAACCACGCCATTGTTTCAGAGTCATTGAACATGAACATCCCAGATTCAGCTGAGACCAAGTCATGAAAGACTTCATAAAAAAAGTCTTTCTTGTAGACCGCATCGATCACACGATTTCCATCAAAGAAAACCTTCAAGACACAGGGGCAAAAAAAGTTTAGATCAAAACTGCACGAATGCACGAGTTTTTAATATAATTTGTGCCTTGCTATGTTTACAGTACGATACAATTTTATTTAAATGGCACGTTTAAAACAAGGGGGTACACCAAAGTGCTTCACAGTAAGGAATAACGGTAAATGATTACACTGAACAGTAAGTCATTAAAAAAAGGTAAAATAGAGAAAATAGAGAAACAAGCAAAAGCATTAGTAAGTAGAGATAGGGAGAAATCATGATTATCCAGAGAAATGAGCAGCAATACAGCAATTAATGAGTGGTGAGAATTAGCGAGTCGGAAAAGCCAGGTTGAATAGGTCAGTTTTCAAGCGTCTCTAAAGGATTGAATGGATTCAGAGGCACGAATGGTAGAAGGAAAACTATTCCAGAGGTTTGGTGCTACAGAGGCAAAAGCACGATCACCCCTAGTCTTCAGACGGTGCCTGGGCTGGGCCAGATGATCGTAAAGAACGGCAGGGAGTACAGAGACTGAGGAGGTCGGTGAGATAGTCAGGGGCAAGGTTGTTTAGGCATTTGAAAGTAAGCAGCAGAACTCTAAAATACTTTACCACGAGTGGCCTCTTGTAGTCTCTGTGATTCGTATCAGCCATTTTTTTCATGGTGTCCTCCAAAACTGATGCTCGCCTCAGCTTCACTACAAAGAGAAAGTCTTCCAAAACTGAGGGAGAGCGACCGAATGTCCTCCAAAAATTCAGACAGACTTCCATCACCTCTGTAATCTGAAATAAAGTGAATGATGTCACTTTTACTCTTTCTCAAAGAGAAAGAAATAATCTATGTCACATGTTTTTGGAAGGTTTTTTTTTTTACCTTGGCATGGTAAGCATTCATGTCAAACACTGTTTTCTTTGATTGCAGATCCATCACAATAGGGAACTTGCACAGGACGAGAGGCTCAGCATGTGAATACTGAAAGGGAAAAACCCATAGAGGTCTTTAAGGTTTGATTGCACATAAATAAAACATACATTTCTTCATGTTGTTTATTTGAACACTGGGTATTGACTAAGAAGTGACCGAACCAAAGATGAGAAGAATGGAATAGCAAAGTATGACACAGTAGATTACACACAGACACACATTTTACCTTTCGTTGTGACTGTAAAAGCCAATGTTGCAAATCCTCAAAAAGGAAATCTTCATCAGCTGACACACAAAAATCACTCTCTGGTATCCTTCGAGTTTCTGCAACCCTTCTGTTTGCCTAACAACAGAACATCTGATTATCTATTTATCATCATTTAAAAGGCAGAGAAAGGGTTGCATTTCACTTTAGGAATGAGTGAAATGACTGTTTTAGAATATTTATACTAACATTGTACATATATTGGAGGACTAGCAGCAGATGTCTGACTCCAGAGTTGCGAGGTACAGGTTTAAAGGACAGGATCTCTGATAGGGCCTGCTTCCACACCTTAACGTATCGCACCATGGTGGAGGGTGACAGCGAGGACCACCAGTCACCTGAAGAAAAACAGAGAACAGATAAAAACTACATGCCACCTTCCAGATTAAAAAGAGTATTGTGATATCATGTAGACAGCTGTGACAGTACCTATGATCTTAAGACTTTCATTCGACAACCTTGTTACTGCACCAGCTACCGCCTCAGCGAGCTTTATGCTCTGTTGCCGTGTGTGTTTCAGCACTGCATGCAGAAGCTCATTGAGAAGAAGGTAGATTCTCAACCCCTCAACTCCAACTGGTTTCTGGTCGAGGGAAGGAAGCAGGCGTAGCACAGCAGCCTCGATCTGTTAGTTTGGCAAGGATTGCAAGAATCGATCAGCAGCAGTTAGGTCCAGGTACTGTTACATGTGTATTATGTTAGGCAGTAGAACGGGGAATTCATAGATTATGGAGAGATGCTGATTCCTCAAATTATTAGTAGGATATTTATAAAATAACAAGCAAACAAGAAGACCTTTTGCTACAGATTGCATGTATTCTAGCAACATACCTCTGCCCAAACATTGTCCTTTGTTACCAGGTTCTTGAAAGCAAGCCGTGCGTGTTTTAGGTTCAAGCCGTGGTACTTCAGTGAAGTTTGATAATGTTTATCACCGCTAAGAAGACAATGAACAAAGTCCACATATAAGTATGGCACTTATCCATAAGCAAACATTTACCAGCTAAAACAATATTTCAGTTCTTTCAATCCTGAAACACCAGATCTCCCACCTTTGAAATGAGAAAAAGAATGTGGTGCACAGAAACTGTGTATTTACCTTTGTTGAAGGAAACTTTTATTCAGACAGGATGCAGAGGAAAACGCCCCGTAGATTTCCCTGTGAAGATTTAATATTTTCATCCGATTGCAGAAAAAAATGTTTTCAAACAAATAGTTTGAATGACAGAAACCATACAAGACCAGGCAAACCAACAAGCTTTGACTGCCAGTGCATCGTACTTACTGTTTAATCTTTTTCCATGACTTTAAATCACATTCAGAGATCCATTTGTCAACCATGTTATCAAGACAGTGTTGTGATGCAAAGCCACAGTCTGTGTTTGAACCCTCGTCAATATCCTGTGAAGGAAAGCAGTGACTGTTTACATATTCACACCATCACAGTCTGTACCTAATGTGTTAGTGTCAGTACCTCATCAGACGAGCATGTTGCAAATGAACAGTTTTCTCCTGCGAAGATGTTTCTGATTTTGGGCCCATTGGTGCCTTAAATGATAAGTAAACACGTCACTTCTTTCATAGATAAATTAATTGCATCCTCAATTTGTTTATTATCAGAGGTGTAGTTACCCTGTGGCAGTCGAACAGGCAGCGGCACAGATGGATTACTCTCCTCTCGATGTCCCAGCTGCCCTTGATCCCCACAACCAAAGGAGTAGACCCTCTTGGATTCAGTCAGCACTAAAGTGTGATTCCTGTGTAGATGATAATATACTAAATATTTAGACCTCAAACCCACACATACACTTTACTAACTGCTTTACTTTAAGCATTTTTATTTAAGATGCTTGATGTTGTCTCTGATATCTGTTAGTCTCTTCAGTTATAATATAATAACTTAAGGTGTTTTATATTAGCATGCTCATGTAACTGTATAACCAGTGATCTTTAAATTAATCTATTTTTTTAACTCTATATAAAAAAATTCTTCTAAAAGAATTGTGATACATTTAAAATGTATAATTGCTTCACATGGATGTCAAAGCTGAAAAAAATAAACAAAGAAACATTCCTTGTTAAAGGATGAGACTGATTCTGCAGGATCAGATCTCGGGTCAGGATGCATCTTGTTCAGATTAGGTCAGAACAGTCAGTGAAATGTCCTAGCTTTGTTTTTTTGTTTTTTTCTTACTCTATATAAAATAATAAAATAATAATTCCTGGGATACATTTAAAACTTTAACCTCTGTATCTTTGATGTGAAAGCTGAAAAATATTCAAAGTAACCTGAATATTTCATGAATTAAACAGTATGTGTGTCGTACCTTCCACATGTAATCTTGGTGACCTTTGCCCCCCAGAGCTCCGCAACAAGTCGAGGACGCAGTTCGTTGCGTAGTGAGTTGTGACCGAGCTGTCCGTGTTGACCGGAGCCAAATGTAAACACTGCCCCATGCTGAGGAGCCAAACACACAACCACAGTGTAAAGTCCCACAGCCATTTACTTTTACATGACAACTATTTTAATATGTTTGCAAAAAATAAAGAATTAAGTTGCTTTTAAAATTTGTGTCCCAGTGTTAAGTACAGCATCAAAATCAAACTCCACAGAGCTTTTCATTCTCTTTCAGCTTTCTTTTTTCATGTTTAGAACTTGTAACTTCTATAGGAAGATGTTTTTAAGTATGTTTTGAGACAACATTCAAAATCCCTTTCTTTGCATTCCTTGAATAATTTCATTTTTTTTGTTTAAATCCACACTCTTTACAATAATATATTAGTAAGAAAGGAGAGCATCAAAATGCTCCAGTTGTCTAACTTTTGTCAAAATGGCCGTGTGGTCCTGTCCACAGGAAATGCGCTGAGCTTTCTTCATATTCAAACACTGAACAGGAGCTGGTGTGTGTCTGTCTATAAGGAAAAGGATTGTCAGTGTTATTATGTTACCAGATTATAATGCTCATTAACATACAATAAAGTTAGGACATTTATTTTAAAGCCACAGTACCTTTTGTGTCTCCCAGCCCGAGCTGTCCACAGTCATTTCTCCCCCAGCTGAAAACACCTCCAGAGACAGAGAGGGCGAAACTCTGGTCTCCTCCTGCAGCGACCTGGATCAGGGGGATCGCTGACAGTGATGGCACATGTTGAGGTGATCTGCAGACAGACTTCCTCGTACCCAGACCCAGCTGGCCCCTGCAGTCCTGACCCCACGTATACAGCTGACCATCTGTGGGAGAATCAGCTTGTCTCTGTGAAACACTCTCACTCCTGATATCTTCAACTTTTACTCAGAGTTTATGTTTAATGTCATGACCAAATGGAAATAAAACTTCCAATTCAGATTTCATATATAAATGCTTGTATGCACAAAAGATAATGTGTACCTGATGGAGAAAGTGAGACTGAAGTTTAAAATTCACCCATCCTTCTAGGCTTTAAATGATTAGATCTTATTTTGATTGCACCAATAAACTGCTTTAACCTGCCCACAGTAGCTAAACACACAGTGGCAAAATATTGTTTGTTCCTACATCTAAAATACTCTAATTACTCATTAGATAGATACCTTTATTTGGTTGTTTACAATTGTACCATGCATGTGTATTATAATTATACAATTTAAAATATGTGGAGGAATGTATATCTATATAGACATGTATACAAAGACAAATAACATGAACTACATGACAGATTAAATTACAACCTTAGGGTCCGTACAATTATGAAGTGCAAGTTGGATGGACTGATTCAGGGTCTCTTAATTATCTTAGCTTGTTTAAATAACAAGCTAAGAATGAAATGGCTGCTGCTCCCTGACCCTGGTTCTGCTGGAGTTTTTTTCCTGTTAGAAGGGAGTTTTTCCTTCCCACCATCACCAAGTGCTTCCTCAGAGGGGTTCTTTGACTGTTGGGATTTCTCTCTATTATTGTAACGTCTTTACCGTCAAACATAAAGTGCCTTGACGTGACTGTTGTTCTGATATGGTGCTATATAAATAAAACTGAATTGAACTAAAAATCTGTAGCGCTTGCAAAATTCTACTGTACCTTTGGTCAGTGCAACTGAGTGCTGACTCCCACAAGCAACCTGAGAAACCTGCTTGTTAGAAAAAGCTTCCAGTGGCCTGAAAGAGAAAGAGCAGAAGAAGAGAACAGAGCTGAAACAGCCATTTATGAGCGCTAACTATGAACCCAAATAAACATGAATCACACTGTATATACTCCTAGGACTACGATGGAGTATTAGGACCACATTAAGAAATAGAAATTGTGTCAATTTTGAAAATAAAGTTGACACACCCACCCAGCACATCACCCGGGTACCCACAGGAGGGCGGTACAGGACAAAAACAAAAACCAAAACAGACTGAAAATCATCACATATTCCAGGGCTGGAATACATATATACTGTTTATACTGTATCTAATTATTAGAAACTATTTAATATACGATTCTTACATTTTTTTGCCTTCTGACCAGATGCAGCTGGTCACACACTGTGTTTATGTAAGGAAAAAATGTCTTGTAACTTAAACCGATTCTGCACGATTTTACTAACTCATCTACAAAAAGCATTTTGTAAAAGATAGACTATAGCAGCACTGGCAGTTTGTCTTGAAACAGCTGTCATCTCCACATTATAACACATTTTCGACTTTTTTAAATAATATTTTTTTCTTAACGTGATACTAATACTCCTTCTCACAGGACCAATAATAATAATAATAATAATAAAAGTTTGCACATCTGTATCTGTTACCTGGGAGTGAAAGGTGGGTGTCTGGTGTCCACACAGAGAACTTTGCCGCTCTCAGACAGCAGTGCGACCACATCATCGCCACAACTCACAGCCTCTATCTTCTCTTTGTGTTTCACAAACTCTGCAGATTCACAAACACAGCAGGTGTGAGTGGACACAGTTCGGTTAAATGTAGCAGAGAGTGAACTTGTTAGTGACACCGATACTCACTCTGCCTGCCTCTCGCTCTTCTCCCATCCTTGCTCTCGTTTATTTGGATAAAAAACGCGTTTCCGTTACTTTTAACGAAAGCCAGCACGTTTCGACCTGCCGACAGATCCGCGATGTGATGGCTGATGTAATGAACTCCATCATCAGTGGTCGTGCTGTCGGTACCGGAGCCGTCTTTCACGTAAAACCCGCGCTGACAGTCCTCTCCCCAGGAAAACATGTTGTCGTGTGTTTAGGAGCAACAGCTGATCCTCACTGTGTCACTCTGCAGTCTGTCAACAAGAAACGAAACTTAAACTTAAGCATGCCGCTGAACAGCATCCGGAAAGGAAACAATAACACGAGTCAGCTGATCTGTTAAAGTAACGAAACGAAAGTAAAACTGATAAGAGATAATCATAATAATAATAACAAGGAGAGGTCAATTGTGTAGCTTTTCATTGGGTTTCGTTTCACACGCAGGAAGTGGACAAAAATGCATGTTTGTATTGTACAATGTGGGAAATGTTGATACTGCGTTTAGCTGGTATCAACTTTTTATGTAACAAACCTTAAAAAAAGAGAAAAAACTAACTACTGTATAAATTTAAAGGCTTGGCAAAAATCATGAAGGAGAGGTTTCTAAAAATAACATGATTTATTGATGCATGCAATTGAGATAGAGGTATTTGGCTCATACACTTCAATGGCCCGTCTTGGCATAACAGAACCCCATATGTGATGGGCATTAGAGCAGGATCCCCCGGAGTCTGGACGCTGGTGGTGGAGATAAAGACGGAGGCTTGAATGGAGCCTGAGTAGTGATAGGCGGTGATGGGGAGTGGGTGGGTTGCACGAAGGCGTCTGCAAAGGAGAATGACAGATACGAACTAAGACTTAAAGTGCTTCGTGTGACCTGAGACACGAACCTGAGAAGATGATTGGACAGGACCAGTGATGTCATAAACAGGTTGACAGCGTGAACAAGTGGAAGTGACGTGAAGAACAGACTGGGAGCAGACAGACATCATAGATCTAGTTTACTGAACTTATGTATAAGCTTCATAACAGTTTCAGTCCACCTTCAATGCTCCTGACTTTGCTTCCCTGGCCTCTCCTATGCTAAAAAAATAAATTCATTAAAAATATATATATTAACACTACTACTACTACTACTACTACTAATAATAATAAATAACAATAACAGCAGTTACTGTTAAGCTTTGCCTGGCAGTGTGCAATATATCAAATATGCCTGGAAAAAATATATACTGTATATTTCATGTATAATATATATCTTGGCTCTGTATGACGTTGCTGAGAGCAGATATTCCCAATATGATCATCTTAGACCTGCAGCTGTATCAATGAGCTTGGAGCTCCATCCACTTACTGTTTAAATCGTTTGTGGAGGCAGACATCCAGAACAAACTCGGCTTAAAGCCAAAGGATTGTATTTTGAACTCTGAGACTTCCACAGAGTCCAGCATTAACAATTTGGAATTGGAAATGAGCAAAGTGCATCAAATTTCAGTTTTAATTTATTCTAAGCAAAGCTTTAATAAAATTTAATCCACATCTGAAAAACTGAACGGTGAAAGTTATGTTCAGAACGAAGATTTTTTTTTTTATGGTGTAAATACTTTTCATAGAATTTTGATATTTAATAAATATCACACATGTCTACAATGACAACATTGCATAGGCTCAATATGATTTACTGAATGCAGTTATTTTGAATATTGTTTGGATATTTGAATATTTTATGAGATGTAACAATAAGGAACACTTCCTCCAAACTATATAAAAGCATGTATCACATTTTTATTTTTAGTAGGTGGGATTTCTTTGGTATACATACATTCCATCTACATCACAATCAGCAGCAGTACAACTAACTACAAATGCTACTCTTTGGTCAGCAATTCACAGAGTGCAGCATTACAATGTTATGTCTTCTGTTCAGTACAGTAAAAAATGGCATTTAATGTTGCCAAGTCATCATCATAATTTTTTTATGTTCCAGAAACTAAACTAACAGGCAGAACACACAGCCCGAGAATGGATGAGATCATGACGCTGCACAGAGGGAGACACAAACAATATATACACACCCAAGAGGGAGTCAGGGCAAAGATCTCAACCTCAGACTATTAAATAAATCCAAACCAAAAGTCCAAAACGCTGGGTAGAAGACGCAGGATCATGACAGTAACAGTAAGTATGTTTCAGTAACTGCAAACGCTAGACTTGGTCAACAATTACTTTTTACTGTTCAATACAGTAAAAAACTGTCTTATAATACTGATCACTTATGGATCCTCTTATTGTTGCTCAGGGCCTCTGTGAGTTTGGTTTGCATGATCTCCTTAGCTGAGTATAATGGCAGCTCCAAGGTCGAGAAGCACGTGTGTGTCTGAGGATAGTACTGGTCATAGGCGAGGTCCTTGACATCTATAACTTTGACTTGCATCTTGATTTTGTCCATACCGAGAATAGGCACCCGGTCAAATCCTGTCACAAACCCTAGAGAGAAAAAAAAGTGGAAGTCAGGGAGTTTTATTTTGTGCATAACATTATGGCCTGATAGCCCTCTGAAGTCACACTGTCAGTTCATTCATGACTGCTCATCCACCTCAGCAGTTCATCAAATGCTTTTTCCTACTAAAGACCAGATACCAAATGCACAAATTAGGAAATGTAAAAACATTCTGGAAACATATGAACTCAGGACATAAAACACAAATATTTTACTTTATTAAATCCTTGCAATTTGTGGCTTTACAAGATTAGCACTCATTGTTTTATATGATCAACTCAAATACTTACAAAGGAAAGCTTTCTTCTGGTTCTCAGTCAGTTCATCAAAAACCTCCCAAAACATCTGTATGGTGGGATGGTCTGCGCTGTATTCACCTTCATAATGTGTGTTCTAATCTTAGTGAAAGAGGCTGTTAGATATACTTAAGATAATTTAAACTATAATAGAACTGCAGACAAATTACAGCAGTTTACCTGTTTCAGCTTTTCCCAGTCACTGAAGTCTTTGCCCACCATCACTTCTTGCAGCTCCTTTGGCCTGAAGAGTTTCACCAAATCCCGCTCACACACCAGGAAGAAGCCTCTCTTGAACTCCTGAAACACATTCTCCACTGATGTGTTGAAGGCATGATTCACGTAGGCATCCACAAACTCCTTCCTGTTTGGAAGATAAAAGTAGTGATTAAAAGAAACACATCCAAACTTTGGCCAAATCATGAACTGTTCTGTTCCATTTTGTTTAAAGAGTGGTCGCTTTATATCTCTGCCATGGACATTTCCCATTAATTACTTGCCAATAAACATGCAAACTTGTGGTGTATCTCAAGGATATCAGGGCTCTAGATTAACTTGTTGCCATGGGCACACCGGCACAAAAGTTAGGCGCACTCAAATTTTTCAACCGCATTGCTTAACACCGCAGTTTTACATGTGCATCTTTTTGGGGGGGAAATTGCAGTCCATACATATAATATTCATTTCTAAATTATTAACTAACAATCTTGTGCTTAAAGTGCTTTGTCAATATTGTAGAAAATGTTAAACTTAATCATTATCTCGGCCTCCTCTGACGACCTGTCAGATGCTGTTGCATGCTGTTGCATGCTGCTGAAAGGCAGTGGGGAGAGGGGACACTTGGGCATTTATCGCAGCATATAATGTGTTTTCTGGATACACTGTGCTTTTTCAGCATTCAAAGATTGGTGGCACCGTGTCAGAGCACTGGCTATGAATTTCAGACGGATCAGGCCTTAACTTAACAAAAAAGTTATCAATAGTTCCTTTCATCTTTTCTTATTACCCAGAGCTACATCCACTTCTGTCGGGCCTAGGCTGCTCACTAGGGCTGGGTATCATCACTGATTTCTATAATCCATTCGATTCCAGTTCTCAAAGTCCTGATTCGGTTCAATTTAGCCTCAGACAGTCAGAAATATTATAATTCTGATCATTTATCAGTACTGATACATGTGAGACTTCATCAGAATTGTGAACATCACAGCAGATGCCTTTGTGTCAAAGTAACTGAGAATAAAACACCGAAAAACATGAAGGAGATTTTTCTGGCCTGGCTTTTTATATCAGATAACCTTAAAAACATTCTGCAATATTCTGTAATTTTGCATAATTTTAAAAAGTTTAAATTTCTTCAGTATTGAACAACAGAAAAAACAGGCTTTCTTGTCCGAGGTCATTTAAGTGAAAAAAAGAAAAAGAGAAGAAAAAGACAGCGGCCGACAGCGCTGTAAACAACGGTAGACTGGTGGGTAATAAGCGAATGAATAATGCAGAAAACAGAGATTTGAGACGGGAAACTGTTCTTGAAGTACAGAGAGAGATAGAGAGAGAGAGCTAGCTGTGCATGAAGTGTGATTTTAATAGTCGTGGAAGCAAAACAGCAAAATTCATGAGGACATTGATCAAATGTGAAGCGCAGTTTGCTGCTTCTTTTGCTGCTGGCTCGGCGAATTTTGGTTGGAGAGAGACAAAACCTGCAGCTCAGAATCAGCGCAAAAAGACGTAAACACAGAACGGACCCGACGCATCAGAATCGCTAAGCTCCGACAGCGTGTCCGTCTGCGGGCCGTCGGGTGAGAAAGCCGAGAAAGACAAAGCTGATTCTGATGCGTCGGTTCCGTTCTGTGTTTACGTCTTTGTGTGGAGTCCGTGTACCTGCTCTCATTTGCTGTTTGGTTGTTGTTGAAATGGTTTTGTGAGCTTTAATCTGAGAATCTGGCGTTTCTGGCAAAACACAGTTATATTTAAAAGTCAATTCAGGATTTAATGAATCGATATCGCTTTATTCAAACTACTCACCTCCCTCTTCCAACTGCACTTTCAACTGGACCAAGGCCAATCAGAGAGGTCCCGCCCCTGACTATCTCTGATTGGTTTAGTGACCACACGGAGAGTTGCAGAGATTTTTTTTTTGGTTACCCGAACAGTGCGACCAAATATTTTTTTAGGCGCACCACTGAAAAATTTGCTCGCATTTGCGACCAAATTAGTCGCACTCTAGAGCCCTGGATATACACCGAGTCTTGGTACTTTTTCTAATTAAATGCTTCTGCTTGGTCACAAAACAGTTTAATGTATGTTTCTTTGCAGATGACATCCAGTTATATCTTTCTGTCAGCTCCATTGTCACTGTCACTGTTGGTAGAGTCGTTAGATATTATGTGATGGCTTGTTATTATCTCTAGCTTCTCTTTGGCAGGACAATACTATATTTGGTTTTAAAATGCATGTTATGAAAAAATGCTGCCATTGTCCTCACTTATTTTGACTTGTCACCAACTTTTCAGGACCTTCAGGATCAAGGTCAATGTCCTTTCCATCCCAGTTGATCTGTTGGGGAAAAATAGATATTATTGATTAAAGAAGCGAGTTGATATTAAAGCCGTTTTTGACTTAAAGTTGTGTTAAACACCTACCGAAAAATACATGTCCAGGTTTTCCAAGTCATCATCTTCGTAGTCCTCCAGGATGTACTGCAGACTCCTTTAAACACAAAATACTTTGAGATGATTTGTGGAACCAATCAGCACCTAACACTACAAATATTTGCGCAATACAGCAAATACAAGGGAACTTTCTCCCTTACTCTCCAACACTTGTGTTGAATTCTATCAAATCCTCCAGTGAAGGCCTTACACCGAGCAGCTTCTTGAACAGCACCAGTGGGAAGGGTAAGTGGATGATGCACTGGTTGTACAAGGCCAATCCACACAGAACTCCAAACAGGAAGAAACGCTGGTCTTCCTGAGTTGCCTGATGCTGACAGTAGAGACATTTGAAATTGTTTTCTTGAATTAAGGAGTAATAAATCAGCAATCACAATTGTTAAATAGTTTTAGAAGTCAGTCTCGGTCTATTTAAATTATATTTTTAGTAACTTAGTAACGCTTACTTTTGAGGAGAACCATGCCAGTGTTTCAGAGTCATTGAACATGAACATCCCAGATTCAGCTGAGATCAAGTCATGAAAGACTTCATAAAAAAAGTCTTTCCTGTAGACGTCATCGATCATTTCATCAAACAAGACCTACAAGACAAAATTATAAAAAGTAAACAAAATTTGTTGTATGCCAAAATATTGTTTATATAACAATGTGTACACAACAATGCAAACATTTTGAGTTGGCTTGTTGTTTTTACCCTAAGTGGCTTCTTGTAGTCTGTGTCACAAGCATCCGCCAGTTGTTCA
This sequence comes from Simochromis diagramma, assembly GCF_900408965.1. Lineage (NCBI taxonomy): Eukaryota > Metazoa > Chordata > Actinopteri > Cichliformes > Cichlidae > Simochromis > Simochromis diagramma. Next base: position 2,304,353 of record NW_024386765.1, read on the forward strand.
AAGGTGTCTTCCAAAATGGTTGCTCGCCTCAGGTCCAGTAAAAATACATCTTCATCGTAATCATCAAAAATGTACAAAAAGTCAAAGAAATTCTCCAAGTAGTAACTCATCTGCATTGTCTGGAAAAAAAAAGTTCAAGATTCAACGTGTTTTTGTTTTGCCTACCTGATTACTTACTTTAAAGTGTATTTTAAACAGAGTATTGTATCACACCAAATTCATATAAGGATGTCATTTACCAGCTTGGTGTATTCAGAATTAGAGTCAAAAACCAATTTTTTTGATTGCAGGTCCATCACAATTGGGAAGTCACAAAGGAGAAGTGGCTCAGCTTTGGCATTCTAAACACAGAAAAGAAAACATACAGTTCTTTTGAGTTTAACAATGCAATTGTTAGCAATGCAGACATTTTCAGTTGGAACCACTCATTTTTTATGATATGTTACATGCTGTAATGCGATTGTCATGATTTGGCTGTGCAGCAGGCAGGAAAGGACCCAAATGCAGACTCACGGAGGTGAAAGTAGACTCAGACACAGCTTTTTTTGCTAAATGGCAAAACAACACAAAACTAGACTGGAAAATTATATAAACCGGGCACACGGGGACACGCACAACCATGAGGGAGATGCTGACATAAATACACAGGAGGATAACGAGGGAAGTAAGAACACACGGGGAATACAGCTGACACGAATGAACCTGACGCCACAGGGGAAGCACAACTAGACACACAGAACATGGAAATACGAGACTTTCACAATAAAACAGGAAATGTAGAAACATCACACAGGAGCCGACAGGAGGGAGCATGAGAGGGAGAGAGAGAGAGGAGACGAGAGAGACAAGACACAAAGGGCGACACAATATCCAAACATGACATGGTGACTGGGAGGACACAACACTCAGAGAAACGAGAAGGTCTAGGAAGACAGATAAACACAATAGATGGAGAAAATATGGAATGACACACAAGGATGGGAACACAGGCACAGAAGAGGGAAATAAGGCACAAAGACTAACACACTTAAACACATACTGAACAAAAGCTAACAGAATAAACTCAGGGAACCATAACACAAAATGTCATAAAAACAGAAGAAACTCAGAATGCTGGGACCCAGAACCATGACAGTGACGGTAAATATAATGTCAGGCTGCCATCACAAAAGCAGACCCAACCACATGACAGACACATCGCTTTAGCCTAAAACAGAAACAAAAGGCAGGGTTTTGTTTTGTTTACCCCGTTTTCTGAACGTAAATGCCAGTGGTCCAGATCCTCATTAAGAAATGCTTCATCCAACAATAAATAAAAACTGCTCTCCGGTATCCTTCGAGATTCCGCAACCCTGCTGTTGGCCTTTAAAAGAAAATTTTTACTTACAATTTATTTTTGTTTTCAGGTTAAAAAAAGAGGCATTAAGGCTTAAGAAGGAGTAAAATGACTGGTTTAAGATAATAACACTGACGTTGTACATGTATTTGAGGACTAGCAGCAGATTTCTGACCCCGGAGTTGCGGGGAACAGGCACAAAGGACAGGATCTCTGAGAGTGCCTGCTTCCACACGTTAATGTGTCGAATCATGGTGGAGTGCGACAGAGAGGACCACCAGTCGCCTGAAGAAAACAATAACGTTAGCAAAAGTAAAAACAGCAGATAGAAGGGCTTTAAAATTTCCACGTGTAATAGTGGTGGTGGGTATAGGCAGCATACCTATAATCTGGAGGCTTTCATTCGACAACCTTGTTACTGCATTGGCTACCGCCACAGCGAGCTTTATTCTCTGTTGCCGTGTGTGTTTCAGGACTGTGTGCAGAAGCTCAATGAGAAGAAGGTAGATTCTCAACCCCTCCACTCCCAGTGGTTTCTGATCGAGGGAAGGAAGCAGGCGTAGCACTGCAGCCTCGATCTGTTAGTTTGGCAAGGATTACAAGGATCACTCAGCAGCAGGCAGATCAAAGGTGGACTGTTTTTGTGCAGGGTGGCGTTCAGAGGAAAAATGTTCGCATTATTTAGGTATCTTATAAAAACCAGGATTCTTACCTTGTCACTTAGAGTGTATCCAGTTACTATTAGCAAATATCCCCTAAATGAGTCATATGCAAGTGTTTTTTTAAAGGCGACTGTGCCTGTTCAATATGTGGCCACAGATAACAAGTACATTACAATAATATATACAATGTATGAAATGATAATGATGTGTCTGCTTGATTAAGCTATATCAGGTTTTAGACTGTCTCAGTGATACAAATGGGTAGAAACTAGAAGACAGTCTAGACTGAGGCTTTGTTTTAGAGTAATAATTACATGTGAGTGTCTGAGATAGTCTGAGTTTTGTACATACTGCAACAGTCAAAATAACAATTGAAATACTTCCCCCCTCCAAGTATAAAAAGGATCAAATGAATGATTGTCAACATAGACATAAAAACAAGGAGTCATGAGTCTTGACATTTCTCAAATTATTGGAAAGATTATTTATAAAAACAAAAACAGAGCCTTTTCCTACAGATTACATGTATTCTAGTAACATACCTCTGCAAGAACATTGTCTTTCTTTGCCAATTTTTTGAAAGCATGCCGTGCATGTTTCATGTTCAAACCGGGGTACTTTGGTGAAGTTTGGAAATGTTTATCACCGCTGAGAACAGAAAGAAAAAAGTCCACATTAAAGCGTTTCTTCTTCTGCATCAGCAAATATATATAGCAGCTAAAACATTACCGTGATCACCCAGTTAAGTTAAGAGCATGTTCACATTTGCTAATTAATTAACTTTTAACACTGATAGGAATATCATTAGTTTGGCTGCTATTTTGACATCAACCAATGTACCAGACAAACCCACACTGTGTCCTCTTATTCATGCTAATAAGAATCATCAATATCATTACAAATTAGCACAGAACAGCCATAAATGGCAGCGCTAAATTTCTCAAGCCAAAACATATTAGACCTACCACCGACAACCTGCCATGACATGGACATTAACTCTGTATTTACCTTTTTTCAAGGAAACTTTTATTCAGATAGGATGCAGAGGAAAATGCCTCCATGATTTCCCTGTGAAGATTTAATGTTTTCATTCAATTGCAGAAAAAAAACTTGCTTTCAAACAAATAATTTGACTCACAAAAGCCATAAATCACCAGGCAAACCAACAAGCTTTGACTGCCAGTGCATCGTACTTACTGTTTAATCTTTTTCCATGACTTTAAATCACATTCAGAGATCCATTTGCCAACCATGTTATCAAGACAGTGTTGTGATGCAAAGCCACAGTCTGTGTTTGAACCCTCGTCAATGTCCTGTGAAGGAAAGCAGTGACTGTTTACATATTCACACCATCACAGTCTGTACCTAATGTGTTAGTGTCAGTACCTCATCAGACGAGCATGTTGCAAATGAACAGTTTTCTCCTGCGAAGATGTTTCTGATTTTGGGCCCATTGGTGCCTTAAATGATAAGTAAACACGTCACTTCTTTCATAGATAAATTAATTGCATCCTCAATTTGTTTATTATCAGAGGTGTAGTTACCCTGTGGCAGTCGAACAGGCAGCGGCACAGATGGATTACTCTCCTCTCGATGTCCCAGCTGCCCTTGATCCCCACAACCAAAGGAGTAGACCCTCTTGGATTCAGTCAGCACTAAAGTGTGATTCCTGTGTAGATGATAATATACTAAATATTTAGACCTCAAACCCACACATACACTTTACTAACTGCTTTACTTTAAGCATTTTTTATTTAAGATGCTTGATGTTGTCTCTGATATCTGTTAGTCTCTTCAGTGATAATATAATAACTTAAGGTGTTTTATATTAGCATGCTCATGTAACTGTATAACCAGTGATCTTTAAATTAATCTATTTTAATTTTTTTAACTCTATATAAAAAATGTATTCTAAAAGAATTGTGATACATTTAAAATGTATAATTGCTTCACATGGATGTCAAAGCTGAGAAAAATAAACAAAGAAACATTCCTTGTTAAAGCTGAAAAAAATTAGATCATGAATTAAACAGTATGTGTGTCGTACCTTCCACATGTAATCTTGGTGACCTTTGCCCCCCAGAGCTCCGCAACAAGTCGAGGACGCAGTTCGTTGCGTAGTGAGTTGTGACCGAGCTGTCCGTGTTGACCGGAGCCAAATGTAAACACTGCACCATGCTGAGGAGCCAAACACACAACCACAGTGTAAAGTCCCACAGCCATTTACTTTTACATGACAACTATTTTAATATGTTTGCAAAAAATAAAGCTATTAAGAAGTTGTTGGGTTTTGGTTTTTTTTTTTCCATTTTGTCCAACCTTTGTCAAAATGGCCGTGTGGTCCTGTCCACAGGAAATGCGCTGAGCTTTCTTCATATTCAAACACTGAACAGGAGCTGGTGTGTGTCTGTCTATAAGGAAAAGGATTGTCAGTGTTATTATGTTACCAGATTATAATGCTCATTAACATACAATAAAGTTAGGACATTTATTGTAAAGCCACAGTACCTTTTGTGTCTCCCAGCCCGAGCTGTCCACAGTCATTTCTCCCCCAGCTGAAAACACCTCCAGAGACAGAGAGGGCGAAACTCTGGTCTCCTCCTGCAGCGACCTGGATCAGGGGGATCGCTGACAGTGATGGCACATGTTGAGGTGATCTGCAGACAGACTCTCTCGTACCCAGACCCAGCTGGCCCCTGCAGTCCTGACCCCACGTATACAGCTGACCATCTGTGGGAGAATCAGCTTGTCTCTGTGAAACACTCTCACTCCTGATATCTTCAACTTTTACTCAGAGTTTATGTTTAATGTCATGACATAGACCCTGTGTGGACAATTAGTAAGGCAACCAAATGTGTTTCGTATGAATGTAAGTTGGATGGACTGACTCTGTCTAAATTATTTGAGTTTTTCATTTACATTTGTAGCAGTTTATTGCAGAACTGTACTGTACCTTTGGTCAGTGCGACCGAGTGCTGACTCCCACAAGCAACCTGAGAAACCTGTTTGTTAGAAAAAGCTTCCAGTGGGCTGAAAGAGAAGGAACAGGAAACAGAAGAAAAATCCAAATAAACAGGCTACACACTGCGGGGTTAAAGGCCTAATCATAACAGTCATAATAAACCATTTTGCACATTTCTATTGCCAGTCTATGGAGCATACTTTTTTTCTTAACGTGGTACTAATACTCCTTCTCATAGGACCAATAAAAACAACAACAACAATAATAATAATAAAAGTTTGCACATCTGTATCTGTTACCTGGGAGTGAAAGGTGGGTGTCTGGTGTCCACACAGAGAACTTTGCCGCTCACAGACAGCAGTGCGACCACATCATCGCCACAACTCACAGCCTCTATCTTCTCTTTGTGTTTCACAAACTCTGCAGATTCACAAACACAGCAGGTGTGAGTGGACACAGTTCGATTAAATGTAGCAGAGAGTGAACTTGTTAGTGACACCGATACTCACTCTGCCTGCCTCTCGCTCTTCTCCCATCCTTGCTCTCGTTTGTGCGGATAATGAACGCGTTTCCATTACTTTTAACGAAAGCCAGCACGTTTCGACCTGCCGACAGATCCGCGATGTGATGGCTGATGTTTAAGTAATGAACTCCATCATCAGTGGTCGTGCTGTCGGTACCGGAGCCGTCTTTCACGTAAAACCCGCGCTGACAGTCCTCTCCCCAGGAAAACATGTTGTCGTGTGTTTAGGAGCAACAGCTGATCCTCACTGTGTCACTCTGCAGTCTGTCAGCCAGAAACGAAACTTAAACTTAAGCATGCCGCTGCAGCCAGATGCTCTTGCAGCATGAGGCAACAAAATGACAACAGTCGGGAACACGATAGTGAAACTGATAACAGATAATCATATAGACAACAAACACCAGCGCAAGACGATTGCGCTGTTTTTCAGATCCATGAGTAATATTGATGGTATTAATGTTAGCTGGTAATGTTTATAGCTTTTATACCTAATGTTCCATTCAATTCAATTCAATTTTACTTTTTGTAGGGAAAAATTACAACAGCAGTCAACTCAAGTCCCCTTTTACGGAGCCCCCCAGGGGACATGGGAGAAAAAAAAATTAGGGAGGAAAAAAAAAATTAAGACGGACTTTTGCGAGATCTCGCAAAAGTATTGCGAGATCTCGCAAAAGTATTGCGAGATCTCGCAAAAGTATTGCGAGATCTCGCAAAAGTATTGCGAGATCTCGCAAAAGTATTGCGAGATCTCGCAAAAGTATTGCGAGATCTCGCAAAAGTCCGTCTTAATTTTTTTTTTCCTCCCTAATTTTTTTTTTTTCCTCCGTAATTTTTTTTTTCTCCCATGTCCCCTGGGGGGCTCCGTAGTACGGGGCTCCGTAGCTTTGCTGCTATTGGGCCAATCGAAGTATGCTACAAAAGAGCATTGAAAATATTAGATAAGAAACCCTTTTCATATCACCATTGTCAACTTTGAGATGAAGTTATACATGGCTGAGGGACACACAAACATGTGATCGTGTTTAATTAATCATGCTTTATGTTGGACGCGAAAAAGAGTTAATGTATTACAAAAAGGGAAACATAGCGTAATGTGTCAGTGCAATCACCAGAGTCAGAGCATGTGTAATACTGGGATATGTGCAATATAACTGATGTGTTTCCGTTATTATTATCTATATTGTCCCCTGTTGTCCGCTCCTCTTGTCATTGTTTGGTCTAATATGATGTGTTCACTGTTTTTGTCCTTGTCACATGATCTGTAAATATTATCTCTGTATGTTTTTACTAACTTGTGTGTAACACCAACCTGCCAGAGGGTCTGCAGATGAAATAGGCTCCGTAGTGTTCACCCCAGAAAGCTCCCAGAAATTTGGGCAAATGTCTCCTGTGAAAATTTTAGCCAAACTAAATTGCAGGTCAGTTTAAAGGCGAAAAGTAGTCCAAACTCTAAACCGTTCCCGAGATGCAGAAATGTTTTCACATAAAATTCAACGACTGTACTTCCAAACAAATTACACTTACAAATGCTTGTAACACAAACGATGAAAACAGTAACTGCAAAGTTGAGACCGAAAAGTGTTACAGTTAAAGTGATGAGGTGATAGCTGCCATTGGTGATTGTAATAAATGTAGGTTTTATTATAGCAGAGGTTCCGAAAGTGTCCCTAGAGCGGGCCAATAATAAGACCTGGGAATTGCACCACATGGGAACCATTGTCTGCTATAAATCATATCAGACAGATGCTTTAATTTCTTTCATTATTGAAAATTTGATCATTCTACTTAGGGTGCTGATCCAGAAACTGGTGCTTTCAAGTGCTTTCAGCACCTGAACCTCTTGCTTTAAGGAAAGTGTGACCATAACGCCTCTGTTGGCAGATACAAAGAAGAGCCTTCCTATGTATTTGCATGCTGATCGTAACTGTTTTCATAGAGAAACACCTTATAAAAAGCCTTATAATTTAACTTATACCTTTGATTCTTACAAGTGTGGTGTGTATTGCCAACATAAGAATGTACCGCATTAGGATTTAATGCCACATTTGACCTCTGACCTATCTATTTGACTTCTCATCTAGACTATAGTGAGGGTCTAAAAGATCCTAATGTTATTTAGAGCTATATGTTCCTTACTGCCATTGTTTGTTTTGGCAACATTTGGGAGATTATATACCAACATATGTGGATTCTACATATCACAATATAGTTTACATACAAATATCCTGTCATCCTGTATCAATGTGAGTGATGTGATTTTGAACAAGCACACGTGTTCAGTCTAGGCTGAAAATGTAGACATTTGTGTGACAATGAAACATGCAATATTCACAATATAATCTTTTAGATAATTTTATTAAATTAATAAAATTAATAAAAACATATCTTATTGGGCACTTTAAATTAATAAACTCAATTTACAGTGCCCAATAAGATAAGTTATGTATTAGTTGACAAAAAAGAAAACCCCAATAATCTGACATTTCCCTCTGAGCAAGCACTCGGCAACGGCCATCTGCCTCGGCCGGTCCTGGAGTTTTTAAAATGACTTGTTAGCCAATTTAAAAAGTTACTTTGATGTCAACTGATACACTTAAACTGTCTGTCATGGTCCTGGGCCATGTTGGCCCAGTATTCTTAGTTTTCATGCATTTTTGTATTTTGTTCCTTATTTAGGCCATGCTTCCTGGGTTGCTCTGTTACGTTGTTCCTTATGTGTTTTCCCCTTGTGACTCTTACCTCCTGTGTGCCCCTCTGTGTATCTGTGAGCCCTCGTCTCTCCTTGTGTTTTATTCCATGTTTTCCCCAGCCCGTTATGTCTGTGTTCTCCCCGTGCTCTCTCTCCTCCTGTCTGAACCTCTGTGTACTTCCTGTTTTACTTTGACAGTCTCCCGTCAGTGTTGCATTTACTCCTGCCGTGTCTTCTTATGATTATCAGTGTCACATGTGTTCCCCGTGTGTTCCCACTTCCCTCGTTAACCCTCTTTGTATTTATGTCTGCGTCTCCCTCAGTTCGGTGTCGCGTTCTCCCTCATTCATGGCTGTGTGTTTCTCCGTGCAATATGTTATAGTTTCCACTTTAGTTTGTATGGTTTTTCTGTCCAGCAATAAAGCTGTGTTTTGAGTTCAATCCTGCCTCCGTGAGCTTGCGTTTGGGTCCTCATCCTGCCTGCACACAGCCGCAACCATGACACTGTCCTAATAATTTTAAACAAATATTTACAGGCAATCCTGATGGATCGCTTACAGAACATTCATTTTGTTTTGTCTGTGTGCAAACCCCGTATACCTCGACCCACATAGGTTTTAAACATAGGTCTGAATAATTTAATGTGAACACCGGCTTCTGCCTTGAATGTTTTCCACTCTTGAATAATCTCTCTTACTGTAGAATGATGGACTTTAAGTTTTTTGGAATGGTCTTATAACCCTCCCCAGATTGATGTGTAGCAGCATTTGCTCCTTCAAGGCCATCGCTGATGTCTTTCTTCTTTTGAGTTTTGTTAACAAACATAAAGCTTCAGACCAGCAAACTGGAAAACCTTCTGATTTTATTGACATGTTCAACACTATCTGACGATAAGTCAATTTGGATCATTTGCATTAAATTATTAGCAGCAAATGACTGCTTCTTACCCTTTTAACTCCAATGGAAACAGTAAGAGTGTAGTTTTTCACATACTGCTTCTGCATTTTGGCTCAACTTTTGCTAAATAAACATAGATGTAGTGCAATATGTGATGATCTGAGGCTGTGTTTACTCAGTTTAAAACCAGATCACAGATACTAACTCCTGAGCTGACTGTAAGTTAACATGCGCCACAAATAAGGGTCATATTTGGATTTAAAACAATCAAGAAGAAGCTACCACTGAATGCTACTTTCCCCTGCGTGACACTGGAATCAGTAACACATACTAAATAAAAGAAAAGTGAAAGTTACTCCCTCAAATTGAACCCTCCATACCCTGTAGGAAACTCACTTCCTTGGAAAATGGCAGTAATTAATTAACAATATGTGTATCGGTAGTACTAAAAAGCTATTATATCAAAAAGTAAAGGGAAAACAGTCTGATGAGCTGAAACTGAAACAAAATGAAGCCTATCATTAGGAATGCTGACTTATTGTAATGTCTGTTTGCTTTTTGCAGCTTCAGTTCTTTTTTCAGTCAGTAGGTGGCAGCAAACTACAAACAATGGTTGCAATTTACACTCATCTGTTTTCATTAGAGGTAGAACCCAGAAGCACATCCACGTTTACGTCTACTGCTTGGTGCTATACAAAAACAGGCTGAACAGACTGAAAATTACTTGTATTTGGATAAATCCAAATCAGACGTCAGTGAAGCTCCATAACCACTTCTGCTTTTTAGTTTTCTCAGAAATGGATTAAGCCTACACCCAAACCTACAGATGTGTTCACTGACTTTTTCTCTTAGTCTGGAAATAGACTTAATCAACCCATTACTCAACTGAATTGATTATCATGACCCTCACTAATAGCCACTTAATAAGTTAAGAGTGATGTGCAAAACCCATTAGCCAGAGTAGTATAAATATTTTCACTTTTAGCAAATCCAGCAGGTTAATTAAGTGATTTCACATCATATTTTCAAACAGCTTGTCCATTATCAGTCAAACAGACAAATTCAGACAAAAGCACTACTGTCAGTGACTCAAACTTTAACTCTCAATCTGGGGCAGACAACACTTGGATTGTATGCCAGATTTACACAAATCCTCAAGTTAAAAGAAGACAGATTATGTTCTCAGATAAAGCAAGCAAAGAGGGCGAAGCAGAGAAAGTACCTGCACAATACATCCACATAAATCATAATGGAATTTCTTTTTTAGAACGCAGGAACATCAGGGGAGTAAACATCTGTTTCAATGTCTAATCACAGATTGTGCTTTCTGTTGTAAACGTTTTTAGTAAGGCATAATTAACAAAAAGGCTAGAGAGATGAAAGGATGCCAAGCTGATATCAGGCCTCAGTCACATGCATTGTTTCTTAAATTCTGAAATTAAGTGGCCAAAACTGCTGATGATGCAGCCCATCAGCTTTCATTGGCATTACATGATTTACATAAATGGCTGAATGACTCGTGCCTTAATGTAAAAAAGACTGTATCCTTGTTTTTTAGTAAACCTAAAACAACTGTGGCTGCAGTAAAAGTTTGCTTGGGTGCACAAGAACTAGTTAATGTTGAGGAATTTAAGTATTGTTAATATACAGAACTCTAGACATATCCGCACATCATTAAAGGGACCACAATAGTCTTATGATCCACTCAGACGTGTTACATTCAGATGGTTTCAGCCTAAAAAGAAACAATGACATTGATCAACCACAAGGGGGAGGTAGAGTTCCTCCAATGTCCACACATTGAACGCAGAGATACCAACAAACACAAAAGCACACTTTCAAAATGTTACTTGGCCTTGACCTTCCTGAAACTCAAGAAGCATCTGTCACTTTTACAAAGTGACTTATTTGTTTCCAAGAAAAGACTGAGGAGATAAATCTGATAAAATGCTGACTAAAAGGTGAAAAACTGACAGAAAGAGCCAAGATCAATGTGCTTCTGTTTAGCCCAGTGGAAGCTAAAAATGCAAAAGGTTATCTTGAGGACATTATTCGCTTTAAAAACAACAAGCCCCATCTGAAATGTTAGCTTTGGAAAATGCTCACACTGAGACAGAGGGCACAAGCTATCTTGGAATTCATTTCCTTATAGGAAAAAGATCCACTGACTGTGGCTCAGAGCATGTTTTTTTTTTTTTTTTAATCTTTACAGTGTCTTAAAGAGATACATGTTCCAAAGTAGCTGACAACAAAGAGGGAATTCAGGTGTTCGTGGACAGCGTCACTGCATCACATCCCTCTACTGAAGCTCCCACTCTCAGCAAAGAATGTAATATTCTCTAATAGTATCTATAAATATTAAATATTCTTTATTTATTTATAGACAACATGAGTATTTTTCCAGTTATTCCATAAGTTGCACAATTTGCATAAGTTTATGCAAATTGTTTGTGCAATTGCAGAAAGTCAAAGACACCAAATACCTCTTAACATATTATTTCTTTATGTATTGAAATGTATTTGTATGCTTCTAAATGAAAGGAATTTGATCTATTTTCATTTTATTTTCAGTGAACTTCTTGCTGTACATGTAACTGGTGCAAAGGGTTGTGGATCAGATAGCCTGGACAGGAAAGCTGGTTTGCATGCTTGAAAAATTAAATGGGAACCACCAGGAAAGCCAAATGAAACAAGTGGCACACTTATGGCTGGTTCCATAGACTCCCATGATAAAATGGTTCAGCTATAAAAACAACATGTTCAGAAAACAGTTTTAGATCCGTGTGGATTTTGTTTTTATGTTTAAAGTTGGGGATGTGGCTTACTTTGATTGGCAGATGTCCTCCCAAAGACCGCTGAAGCTGCTAGCTATCTGTGAAACATGATCTCGGTTAATCTGAGTGACTGAACAGCCTCTCTCCACAGTGTTTGTGTTGCTGGTGCCTTTAGGTGCATTTTAATGGCATGCTGTGAGGTCCAGCCTGTCCAAGAAGTTTGTGCTCCACCTTTGGTGAGTCGCCACTAAAAAGCAGCTGAGGGTTGCACATAACGCCCATTATTACTTCACTTTGCTAAAGTTTGTCAGAGCTGCTTGGTGATTAGGGGTTTTGACTTCTACCTGTTATTATTTTTTTAGTCTGTGACTGTGCTTTTTGGGTTGTATTGCTTAAACTTTTACACTTTAATGATTAACCCTGGAGAAACCATGGGGTCAAATTTGACCCCATGGTTTCCCTAGAAAACCAATGGGGTCGGCTCTGACCCCATGGGTTCTCCAGGGTTAAATCAAGTGAGGTGATTTTTAATATGTGGATTTAGGTGCTAAATCCAGGGTGCTAAAAATATTCTCAATCAGATGTACTGTGTTGTGTTACATCCATACACAGCAATCGATACACCTTGATAACCAAGCTAGCAAGCAATAGCTGAAATCTTAAAACCCCTTCTTCTGGTCTAAATATGGTCATTTCGCTAATATAATGGCTGTGAGTCCAGACTAACTTGTGATGTTATGGTGGCTACATTATTCTTCTATATACAGTCTATGTGCAAAAAACAACAACTTGATTTTTTTTTTTTGAGTAATACACATACCAACTTTAACATTTCTCTTCAGTTTATAAAGAAATATATATAAAACAAAAATAATGCATTTCACCAGCTTTAAAGACAAAAATCTCAAAATTTTGACCCTCTTAGTCAGCCTAGACTGCAGTCCATTTCTTGTTTACACCATTTCTTGAAATGACTTTGTTGTTCACTTGGCTTCACTGGAGAGGATAACCAAGCTGGAAGTGATTTTACTCCTCTGGACGACCACTGCCAGAAACTGTCAAAAGCTTTAGCTCAGTCTGAGCTGGAGGAACATCATCTTCTTCCTGTTTTGTGCCATGAAGCAATAAAACAGATTCCCCTTTAAATCCTACCCAGAGGCACAAAATGTAAAAGACAGAGTAGATCTGCTGGTAGAATCTGACAAACATCACTTCATGAAGTCATTATTAATGTAGAAATGAACACGCTAAAATTCACCAGCATGCAAAACAATAAGACAAGTAGCAACGGCGTGATAAGTGACTGTTTTTCTCCTGTTTATTCAGCACTTACGCTGCACTTTTTGATATTCATCTCTCCTGTGCCTGCAGCTTTGCTGTACTCATGTCAGGATTTTTATCCTCCTGAAGCAACTTGAATCTCTGACAGTAAGTGAAGGAGTGCAGCCTCTTGAGAAACAAACTGCACTGAGTACTTCCAGTACTGTGTGCATGCATGCATGTGTGTGCGTCTGTGTGTATGTACACGTGTGCTTTTCAGGGCTGTGCTGAGCCGTACCAGGACCTAAACAGTCACGGTATCATCTCTGCTTCTTTGCTTCCACAAAATACGGAGCAACATGACCGCAGAGGATGCTATTTGTCCTATTTTTCCTCTTACTCCCGCTTTCTTTCTTCTTTCTGTTTCTTTCACAACATTGCTGCTTCTTTTTCCTTCAGCTCCAGAATAAGCGCTGCTCTCCGCTCTTATCTTCAGACACGAAATATGATTTAAAAACAATTTTCTTAAGTGAGAAAGACCCACGGGGCCGTGAATAAGACAATCAGTGCACTGTCAGCACCGTGACTGGATTAACTCAAAAGAGGGCAAAAGTTTACTTTCTCAACACTTTATCACAAGCAAGGTCCTCATGTATGCACCCGATGTTTTAAATGAGATCAATGGTATGCTATTTAGGACAAACAGAAGAAGTCATAATTTTAAAGTGAGATTTAAATTGGATTTGCAAAATGCTCAAATATTCTCGTGCGCTTGGCAATAAAGTTCTGAAATATTTTATGGTTTTTTTTTTCTAGAAAGAAAAAGAAGGGGGGGGGAAGATATTTATGTAATATGCAAATTGGTCTGGGACAGTCATGGTAACAAGAAAGTACACCCTCTGTCAATTCTAAAGTTTTACATATCAGGACCTAATAAAAGATTATCTCGTCCTTACCAGCTCTGAAAATTAGGTAAATAATTTGGTGCACAGAGAAGTTCAGGTTCAACTCAATAACTGCGAGGTATCCAGGTCCTGTGTCTTCAAAACAAGCCCAAATCATCACCACTCCACCACTGTGCCTGACACTCGGTTTGAGGTGTTTGTGCTGATATGCTGTGTTTGGTTTTTTTCAAATATGCCGCTGTGCATTATAGCCAGACATCTCCACTTTGGTTTCATCTGTCTGTTTGTTCAGATGAAAGTTTGCAAACCTAAGCTGTGTTATTTTTAGGGAAGATGCTTTCTCCTTGCAACCCTACCAAACAAGCCATACTTGTTCAGTTTTCTTCTAATTGTGCTTTTATGAACTTTAACCGTTGCTAACTGAGGTTTGTAGAGTCTGAGATGTAGCTCCTGGTTTTTTTTTGGGGGGGGGGGGGGGGGGGGGTTAAGTTTTTCTGAGTATTGGACGGTCTGACCTTGGAGTGAATTTGCTAGAACAGCCACTCTTAGGAAGACTGTGGCATTATGTTGATACACAGCTGAAAGCTCTGGTTTTATAGAGGCGCTCACACTTGCTGATGCAAGCGCCTCTATAAACATGCACATGGCTGCTACTCAGCCTTTTAATTCCTAAAAGGAATTAAAAGTAGTAAGTGTGTACTTAGTTAAACACACACTGCATCTGCGTTTTGGCTTAATATTTTTTAAATAAATAATGATACACAGTAATATGTCATGTTTTGTAGTCAATCTGACGTTGTATTGTACCTAATCTTCCTGCTAAGGACCAGATGTCCTGACACATAAAACCTCATAACCTTATTCAAGAGGATGAATTGCTTATTTGGAAACTAAATGGAACTTTGCCATCATCAAAGTTATTATTTCCACTTGTGTTTTTGCTGATATTAAAGGGCAAAACATTTCATGAGATCAGGGTATTTCTACTAATGTGTAAGATCACTCGTCCATAACACCTTTAACCTTTGTATCCTCCAGTATGTGATGTTTTTTTAAACAATGCTGATTTAAGCCATAGACTGTATATAAAAGATGGATGTAGCTACTGTGATGTTTAAAAATATATAAAAGAAGAAAAGAAGAACTACCACATTTGAATAAAAGGGCAGAGTTTGCAGTGTTACCAGCTAATACTAATGGTAGATCTGGTGACGTCCCATTTACACCCTGTGCAGAAGAAATCAGCTACAGAGACGTCGGCTGCATTTTGTTCTCATTGTCACTCATTGGCCAAGAACTTGGGACAGACAAGCTGCTAGCCAATGAGTGTTCCCTTGAAAATCATCCTTTATAAAATGTAGAATGACCAAAATGTAAAAAGTAGATTTAATGTTTTATTCATTAAGATCTGAGACAACAAACTCATCAGGAGAATGTCTACAAAAGTCTGCAACCAGGAAGATCCGTGTTTGACTCACTTTTCAGTGAATCAAAAACATCCATCTTTTATACGTTTTCTATGTTTTCTTGAAGCCTGATGTGGTCATTGCAGGGACTACAGTTGTCCAAAAGGACGAAGAGACTCGTTGTGCCATGACTAATGCTCTAACGCAAAACATTTACATCTCCACAATACAGCACCTAAATAGCTTGGACTAATACAACTGCTAGATTAAAATATCTGACTCTTTGATTACTCTGGATATATAGAAAACAAATAGTTTATCTTTTTTCTTTTTCAGTTAAAAGCATCAGTCTGCGGCAGCTCTACAGGCGGTGGCAGTCAGAGAGCAGTGAAATTAAACTAGAACTAGTTTTTGCACCCTAAAATCAAAACTAGCATAAAAAACTGGTTGACTTGACCTCAGAAGCAACTCATTGCTTGACACTGAGCAGAACATTAGCTCAAACTGAGTAAAGACGTGTTTGCCATTAAGGAGCTAAAATGTAAAGCGCTTTACGTTTGAGAAGCACCGCGAGGCATGTTTTTCTTCTCCACCTCTAATGGGCCCGATCCCTGTTTTTTGCTAGGACATTTAGATATAGCATCGAATGTGGCTACTGCAAGTGGACACAAGTTGTTACACTGACCAGCTTTGTTACTTCAAAGGGCCTTAGCGGCATGAACGAACACACACACTCACACACACACGCAGTAAGGGTAGAAGGAGAGATGAGAGATGTAGGTCTTGTCCGACAGCTGAGATATAGCACAAGAGCCCTGGGGAGTTTCAGGGGATTTCCACCGAGGGAATCGGACACGTTGTCTGATTTACTCTAACACTTTGGCTAAACTTATGATAAAAGTTCACAAAGGAAGCAGCATTACTCTGTCATTATCCGTCTCTACACTCATCTGTCTGCTTTTTCCTCCATGTTGTTGTTTTTTTTCATGTGACTGTTGAGGACTGTCGTCTTTCTTAAATAATAATAAATAATAATAATAATACCAAAAAAAAAAGAACAAAAGAATGTCTTTTGACCTAAAAGTGAAGCTAATGGTGCACGAGGAAGAATGAGAGGAGTGGAAGCAAAGCAGCAGGAGAGAGGGGCTGAAAGAAAACACGTTCATTTTTATCTGGCTGCTTCTTCTTTTTTTCACTGAGAGTCAAGGAATGCAACCAGGAATCTGGTGAGAGATAAAGACAGGAAGGTGGATGGTACTGTACTGTACTGTGTGTGTGTTTTCTTATTGTGCAAGTCTGCGTCAGCTGGAGCGCGTACACTCCATAATGTTTCATTCATTAAATTTTAAGTTAAAAAGTGTTGTTTTAGCCACAAACAGGGCAGGATGTATGTAGGGAAGAAGAAACAGGTCTCTTGTGTGCTCTGGGAGGAAACCCCGGTCAAGGTCAGCTAATGTATAGTCTTAGATTTTGCACATATTTCACTTTAAGTCTTTTGGGTCTTTCTACAACTAATGTTTTAAAAAAAAGACTTGTAGATTATTCTCTGTGAGATAATACCACAGCAGAAACTGGACACAAAATGACAAAAAACAACCACAGAGGCCAAATCTTACTGTATCAAAACAGTCACAAGACATTTAAACAGAGAGAAATTTTCAATCTCACACTTTGAGTACAAAATGTTTCACTGACATTTTCTGTTTTATGACTCCAATATTAATACACTTCAAAGAAAAGAAAGAAAAATATAAACAGTTTCTCGATTCATCCAAAGAGAAGTCTAATATATATCAGTTAATTTACATCTTTCCCCCTATGAAAACAGTTCAGTTCCCATGATGAAGAAGTATTATTTACATCTTGACCATAATGTCTCGGCCACAGAGCCAGTGTGACCCGGCAGACATATTTTAAAGCTCGCAGTGCTGAAAACACTGCCAAAGTCCAGCAATATTTACACACCACAGGGACAAGAGACAACTGAGCTCCAAGAAAAAAAAAAGTCACATTAATCAACAACAACAACAAAAAAGTTCAGCTTTTTAAATACAGCCGTAAAGTCATGTTTGTGGCAACGAGATATTTTATGCAGACCAGACAAAACACCAAAAGCTTTCACAGAGCGAGTGCTGCAAAGATGCAAGTTATTCTCTTGATTTGATTCTTTCAATTTAAAAGCAGCTTATTGTTAAAAGGACGATAAAAAAAATCTCTCTCTCTGCATTTAATCCGTCCAATGATAGCAGGTTTTATATGCAAAATGGTAACATGTGCGCCTTCTTAAAGTAGTTTTGCAAAAGAAATATTTACAACAGCTGAAAAGGCGCTAAGCTGTAGGTTTGTAGGCCGCTGACTATAACCTTTGACCTCACTCTGCAGCATTAAACAGTTAAGATCTGGCGTCCTCTGGAACACATCCTGGGCATGGAAATGTAAAATGAAAGATTTGCATACATTTTTAGAACATTTACACCCAATGTTTGCCTGAAATGATATTTTATGCAGGTGGAAACACGTTTTACTTTCAAGCAAAACTATCAGGTGAAGTTTTTTGTTTTTGTTATCTCTTCTTGGTTCTCCTGAAACATGGGTACAGAGAATCTATATAAAACTGATTATGTATGTTATTTACTGTCAACAAATCCCATAAAAAACACCATCATCTGGGGAAGCAGGCTGCACTCAGACATTACTCCTCTGTGTCACAATAATTACGCTACAATAATTAAACATACCAGCATTGCACTGACTAGCATGCACCATAATTAGCGCCCGTTTGGAGAGAGTGCAACACGGGTTATTTTTTTATGGCTACAGTTTACGAACGTCCCCTAAAGGCGTCACAGCCATGAAGTTACTGAGAACAGCTACAAGGATACACTCGCTGAAGGTGTGTGTGTGTGAGTGTGGCAGGTTGGAGCTCCTCCTCCAAAACACAGAAGTCATCTGTGACTGGAAACCATAGAAAATAGAGCTATCTTTGTGAGAAACATTTTAAGACCAACAGTGTGATGAAGGATTTTTATTTTTTTTGCACCGTTCACACTTTTTCTGAGTCCGAGTTTTAGAGGTATAGTTAGAATTAGGGCAAGGGTTTGGTACTTGACTGTGAAGGCTAAACCTGGAGGTAAAAGGGCTTTGGATTAGATTTATGTTAGCCATGTATATGTGGCCTTCCTCTTTAGACACCGAGTGGAGCAGGCAGCAACTTTTAGCTAATATATGAGGCTGAAACATCCAAACAACCTCAAACGTGACACTGCAAATTATCACAGAAAGCAGCTGTCAAGCTATGCGTAGATCGACATACAGAGATTTCTTTATTTTTTAGTAATTTAATTTCATACACTCGCTGCTGAGCCAGATCCTCAGCAGACATCAGTCTGAGAACTACGTATTGCTGTTTGAGAAAAACCTGCTAATACTCAGGTGTTTTAGGAAGTTATTCCACCTTAAAGAAAACATACATGGCCAAATGTTGTGAGTTTGGAGCTCAGAATAACATAGATATATTGCAGAAATGATAATATAGAGAGAGCATGAAAATATGTAGACGTGCTGGTGAAAACAGCGTGTTTGAAGTACTTTGTTTAAGATAAAAAACCTCAGTGGGAAATAACCATTGAGTACTCTACCAGGACTATGACCGGCCAATGTAGCATCTTACCAGATGACATAGCAGTGTACTAACTCTGCACGAGGGTGTTTGGGGAGGTCGCTGCGATTTTCACACATTGCTGATTTTGTTTTTGGATTTTTTTGCATTTCTTGACAGAAGCAAAAACACATGTCAGTAAAAGAAGATTATCATTTCCATCAGCAGTGATTTATATAAGAAGCATGGCACTGTTCTGAGACACCTCCCTATTTCATGCTCACAGGACACAGCAGGTTTTAAGAACGAAGATGAGATGCTTAAGTCAGATACAGCATAAAAGGTGAAGCACAGTTATAGGTATGTTGCAAGTGGAGAGCTTAAATGAGAGAGTCAGCTGAATGGGTAAGGAAGGTATGAGCTGATCTGAGCTTTGAGATCAACTGAACTGATGAACTAAGTAATATACTGCAGTTTCCAAGACTACATCCCCTTTGTCAGAATTCTCCTTGATTTTAGACAGATTTGCATTTCACCTCAGAGTGCAGACTGTGGTGTGTAGCTCGTAAAATTTAAGTCCTAAATGTCCGATTAAGACTCCCACGGAGGCTTTTTTGTTTTGGGCTAAGCAAAATAACATGTTAATATTTTAGTCTTGGAAACGGGCTGCAGAGACACACTCAGATGGACAGCTGGAGCTTGGTGAGGTTCCTCTGGTGCATATTGTGGTGTCGTACCAGCTCGTCGCTTCGGGCAAACTTCTTCTGACAGTTAGGCCACCGGCAGTTAAACGGCTTCTCACCTGAGAGAGAGGTGGGTGGAGGACGGTGAGGCAACGACAGGAGGGGGAGAATTAGCACCAGAGGGATTTAAAATCAGGGATTTCTTCGAATATTTTGCTGCTATATCTCTTCATGCATAGTAGCACCAGTCTATTAACATTATTTTTATTTCATAGGAATTAAAATGAACATTTTCAGCTATAATATACATGTATATAAATATTAAATGGATGAAGAAGAAATGAAAAAATAAAAGTTTACGCACTTGTTTTACCTGTATGAGTCCGTGTGTGTGTCTTAAGGTGGTCAGACCGAGAGAACTTTCTCTGACACGTCTCGCATTGGAACGGTTTTACTCCTAAACACATGTACAGTAAGCATGCACACACATTCAGCACGAGTTCACATAAACACATACGGAAAACACACATTCAACATCACACACACACACACAGAGGGAGATAGAGAAATACAGTAGAGCAAAGGCTTGCAGAGAAGCCATTCCAAAGTTTGGCCAGCATTTAGCAACTTCATCTGAAGTGAGTTCAGTACAGTGCACCAATGAACACAAAACTTTAAAGACGGCACTGTCTTTAAAAATAAACAAAACAAAAACAAAGCTGTCATGCAAAAAGCAGAGGAGAGCGAGAAGAGAGAGAGGGAGAGAGCAAAAGGCCAGGAAGAAATAAAAAATGAAGTCAGACAGCCCGCGGGAGTAAAACCGGTCAAACCTGTGTGCCTCCTCTGGTGTCTTTTAAGCTGGTCAGAGCGCGAAAATCTGCGGCCACAGTCTGTGAACTCACACTGGTAGGGTTTCTCCCCTGGACAGAGACAAGAAAAAGAACACAGAGGATTAATTTAGACATCCTTTCAACTTATTTTATCACATATTCACAGCTGGTCACTCTTGCAGTGATGGAAAAAAGCAGGATCTGTACAGATGAAACCAACAGGCCAGTTTATCAGCCCGTCCAGCTTTGTTTCACATTGTGCAGCAGCTTTGAACCTGATTGTTGCAACGTGATCAGTCATGCAGGAACACCAACACTCATATTACCAAAGATCACTTATAAACATATTTTTCAAAAAAAAATAATACAAGCCAATTAAAACGCGTTGCTCAAAATATGATTTTGCATAGTCGCAGTCACTGTTCAGTCACACTGAATGAATGAGAGGCAGCAGCAAAAGATCCAGGCAGCTGCCTGACATGAAAGCAGAACAACAATATTTAACCACATAAGCAATTAAACAAACAAGCAAATAAACAACAAAAGAAACCAATAAAAGAGTCAATAACTAGATAAATAAAAAAATCAGGATCAGATGAAATTGAGGGAAAAGAATTAAGGAATAAATTTGCTGGTTCTGATCAAACTTTTGACCCGACTACATACAGCATATAAAGATCAACTTGGGCTCTGGGTATTTCCTGAAATCCAACAGACTAAATGAGTAAGTAAGAACACGATTAAAAAAAATGTATTAGTGGGTAATTAACAAAATAATTATTTAAGCTATAAAATGTGTGTGCAAAGGCAACCACAACACAAAAACCAAAGCTTTTAAGAGTTATATCAGGGTAAGTTGTGGACAACATTTTTTTAATACATTTTCAAACACACTTTGTAAAAATAAATAAATAAATAATAATAATGAATAGTATTGAAGAGATTAATGGTCTCATTATGGCTGTTTTATTGTTTATAATAACAAAAAAAGCATATACTCAGAATAACACTGATTATTTTTAACTAGTGCTATTCTGAGAGTATGCACAGTGACATGTTCTAAAGTTTTAGGTAATTTAGAGATTATATGTAAAATCTGAAGGGCTCACATCTGTTAGTGCATGCACGTTTGGCTTTGTTTTTGACTTTTGAGTCATTGAAAATAAAATCATCACAGTGAAAGGTTCTTTTCTGTGCAACAGACCCAACTGAAAATCTCTTTCTCTATATTTCACCAAACAGGAAATATTTCCTGGCAAGAGGAGACACGGAAATCAGAGCCAATGGAAACTTCATTTGAAGAAGTTTGTCCTCCTGAAGCTCAAAAAACTTAAGCGAAGTAGAAAGCCTTTATTGAAGTTAACAGCACTGCTGGGAAATGTGTGCAGAACGCCGCTGCTGTCGGCAGTCATGTGATGAATGTGTCAGCAGAGCGTGCGTCTTCACCTGTGTGTTTGCGGCTGTGCATCTGCAGATGGGAGAGCTTGAAGTAGCGCTTGTTGCATCCTGGGTAGGCGCACATGAACGGGCGCTTCTCGCTGCTTTCTGACCGCACGATGGCTGGAGCGATGCTGGGCACCCGCCGCACGTCCTGCACCCACACACACACACACACACACACACACACACACACACACACACACACTTCTATTTAAAGCTAAACTGCTCAATGCAGAATTAACAAAAACTCTCCCAGGACATCAATAACCGAAGCAAAAAAAAAAATTGCCTGTTTTCTAAATTACATTTAGAAAACAGGCAATTAAATCTGTCCTGCATGTAAATGAGTGCATGAGATCTCCATGTTGGGGTTCATTATGATGAAATGGTCATATATTCATTAGATGGGAATTAACAGTAAAATGACCCCAGGCTGAGTGCAGCCCAAAGGGAGCCGTTAGTCACGCTTTTTAGACCGACCCCCTAACAGTGCCCCCCACTGCATCGCTTACAGCCGGAGGAGAAAACAGGAAAACACACGTGACCAAAGGGACAAATTCAGTGTTTACATTTATTTACACTGCCAGACGTCTTGGCGTTTCATTTCACCTGCTGGTTATTTAATCTACATTGACACGGTAGTACACGCTCTTCATGTTTCCTTTAGCCGTCCGTCTTCTGTTTCCACTTTACACCCCTCCACCTCATTCTTCCCTTTATCACTTTCTCTTTTCTCCCTCTTTCCCTCCACACTGCCTCCCATCTCTCCTCCTCCTCCCCTGTTTGCAGCATCTGCTCTTCATTTCCTCAGCGTTTAGCATAATGACCAGCGATTAAGAGGTCAGCCCTGTTCTAATTAGAACTGTTAACATTAGAGCTGTTAAGAGTCACCTACCGTGCCCATGTGAACATCGAGACAACCATGAGCTGTAAACTGATCAGAATCCACAGTGTGTGACACACAATACAAACTCTTTGCACTGATAGTTTATTATGTGTTAATGTAGGGAGTCCTGATGTGTTTAATATTGGATAAATGCTTTAAAAATATGTATATGGTTAAACATACAGCACTAAATACATTTGTTCGATGAAATCTGACAGCATTTTATGATTCTGCACTGAGATGATGAACATTTAGGATTAAGAATTACAGATCTGATTCTTCATTTTTATTTCGGGTTATATTTTAGTCTCACAACCCTGCATAGCGAGTTACACAGCTAGACAGTTTAAGCTGTCTGTGCAGTGGGTTTATTTACAGCAGTAGCCTCATTAACTTTGGTGAACGTTTTTGCTGTGGCTCAAAGGAGTTACCTGCTTACATTGGGTAGATATTGTTAAATCTTCAGAGATGTAGAGGACATGGCTGATTAAAAGGTAAACTGTCAAGAAAAACATTTATGCAATAGAAGAGCATGAAAAAATACACAAATATCAGCATAAAAAACTATTTTCTTCAAATATTGATAATTAAATATTATTATTCTAGGTGTCTTTCTACCATTTAAGTCATGTATATTACTTTAAAAAATGTAATCTAAAATGACATATCCGTTTAATTAATTTTGACCACACTGGGCCTCCATACGAAATAACCCAGATCTAAGAAGTAACGTGTTTGCTGAAGGTCTGTTTAACTGATTTAATGTGAGACCAACAACAACAACTTTGTGAGACTAAAGTGTTATAGTTAGCTGATCAGAGGCTTCGGTTTTTAACACTCTGTGTAATAATGACTGCAGGCCATGAGGTAATATTAATGAAGAGTGAAATTCCACGGCTGTCATCTGTATTTCCTTTGGCAGTGACTGGGAATTAGTGTAATCCCTGTAATAAAAATATGGAGCAAAGCATCATTTTGCTGCTCAATCTGTTATCTCACTTTTTAGCAGCTCTTAAATTATACTTTAAAAAGGAACAGGAGTGAGATATTGTTTATTCTTTTGTACCGAGCCAGATCTCAGAGAAGGAAAAGGAACAGAGTGAGTAATGAAGCAGGCCCCAGAAAGAAAGATCTCAAAAAGTCCTGTTGTGGACTAAGAGCAGGTCTGGAGAATCTCCTGCTCCCTGTCCTTTAGAGCAGCTGACAGACAATAATTAAAATCTAATGATTTATTAACATGCTGATCCCTGCATGGAAACTGCATCGTTACCCAGCGTAACCCTGAGTGTGTGTTTCTCCACTGCTAATGGATTTGTGGAAAAAGATTCCTCTTGACTTTTAAAGTCGCCTTATAAGAGCCCCTGAATGTGTGTGTGTGTGTGTGTGTGTGTGTGTACGCGCAGGTATTTGTGTGTATGGGTTTGTAAATCTGTGCTCTGCTGCATATCAGTCCTCTTCACGTAGCCTGTTCATTGCATCAGACTCTCCACCACTCATCTTCTTCATTCCACCCATTAGAAAAATACGCTCTGGCTCAATCGTCTGTTTTTGCTCTTCTGTTTATCAAAGTGACCTCAGGTGTTTTTCAGTATCGTCAAGCATGTGGCTACACTCTGATCTTAACACATGACCTCAGGGTGACCTCTTGACAAAGAGTTAGGCGCATGCAGGAGAAGCAGTAATGTGGGTTCCTACCTGTATTCCCCTGAAGACTCCATGTGTGTGTATGCGGTACTGCGTGCTGCAGCTGTATACCATCGGGGTGCTGGGGTCACTGTCATAACTGGCTGCGTGGCTGCAAACACAGATGGAGAAACAGACCGTTTTATTAGCTGCTGCTGTTGTGGTCTCTAAACCCACCAAGTACCAGACGTCTGTGAGACGTGATTTCTGAAGGTCTGTCATGGCCACACGTTTGATCTTAGATATTCGTCTGCATCACACCTCACCAGACAGTTTCCAAAATGCAAATGCAAGTATATTTGGTGTTTTATTGTTCTCTTTGGGAATAAACATCCGTGTCCATGTCATTTACATATGCTTATACATATAACCCTGTTTTCCTGGGGTTTCAGTGCATGGTGTGCTTATTAGCACAAGGATCCAGAAAATCAAAACTTACTGTTCTCAAACAGAGCGGCAGGACAGACAGCGGTTAGTTGCATCCCTGTTGCAAAGGAAGAAAGCTCTGGATTTGGATTTGCTGGTCAAACAAGGACCATGCAGAGGTGCTGGAGAGGA
Source organism: Simochromis diagramma (assembly GCF_900408965.1). NCBI lineage: Eukaryota > Metazoa > Chordata > Actinopteri > Cichliformes > Cichlidae > Simochromis > Simochromis diagramma. The sequence continues at coordinate 2,329,445 of NW_024386765.1, forward strand.
AGAGCGTTCTTTTTAACCAAGTTTAGATGTAAAGAGTCTTTTTAAAGACCGGAGAAGACATCTGACATCGGATAAAGTCATCTTCCAGTCAATTCAATCAGCTCCCAAGTAGCTAAACTGGCTGGCATTGGTACAGTAAACATACTGGTATATGTGGTGTCCGGCAAGGAAGCTGTTTTTTATACAGCCGAGTTAATTTAGAAAGGGCGTTATCGCAGAATGACTCAGATTGTGGCACAGAGTCAAGCGGTGTCTTTGTGGTAAATTAATGCCTATTTTGGACATTTCAAAATAAATGACAGCTTTATTTTTTATTATTAATATAATGCTAATATACCGTATAAGCATAAGGAGCACTGTTTCATTACTCCCGAAAAGTTGGCTCCAAAAATCAAGTGTCCACCGTGCTGCAGTATACCGTGCTACTAAATGACGGTAGAAGCTCAAAACCTCTTCAGAGTGAAGTCAGAGAGTCCAAGATGAATGTGAAGTGTACACACACCAGATTTTAAAAATGCAATAGCACGCAAATCTCTGTGCTGGCTGGTAACATTATTACCCTGTCACTGAGAGCCCATAATACAAAACACAGAGTCCACTGTACTGATGTCACCAGTGGTGATGTATGGGGCTGATTTCCTCGTTTGTGCACAGGCCTCTGCTTTTTGGGGAAAATATTTGGCCAAAAACACAAAGTTTTTGCCTCATACAAAATCAGCTGCACTACATGGAAGTGTCACATCTGAAATGATATAATCAAAGAATATACTTGCAACTAAACTTAACTTAGATGGCAAACACACTTCAGAAAAATGAGCGTATTAAATGCTAAACTATTTCTCTAAAGAGACTATTATTATTATATAAATTAAGATTAACCCATTAACACCTAGCATATCATATTAGATACAAATAGTTTTTGTGAGTTTTTCAGGCTTCTACATCATCAGTGTGTTTTTTCCCCACCAAAAAAATCTAAATAAATTTCACAATATATTTTTAAGTAATAAATTGCAAAAAAAAATGCCATATGTAGCAAATATGACACAAATTAAAACACATATGCAAATGAATATCTAGTTTGTTGTTTTAATTGTCAGAAGATTCAATAAACACTCGATTTTTTTTAACAAAATTGAATTTTCTTGCAGTAATTTCATGGTTCAGGCTTTAAACGGTTAATATTTTACAGTTGATCAAGGAAAATAATCAAGCAGCTGCTACAGAAACTCTTCCAGTCACGTATTTCACATGACTTAAAGGGCAGAACAAAACCTGCTCTGTTTGACACAGCTGCCTCTCATATCTTCTTATGATAACACCCAGAGACACAGAAAGCTCTTGTCTATGAAATGTGTTATATTTCAGTCTGTCTAACCAAACGAGGAGGATGGGAGTTTGCATCCTGTGCCGCTGCAGTGGAAAACGTACACCGTACAGCCGAGTGCGTATAAGGTGCTCTTTGTCTGCCTCGATTATCCCAAAGACAGGAAGACAGTCACTGCAACTGAGTTTACATTGCACTGCAAGCTCCTTTGCTGCTCCTTATTCATTCATCTTTATGTCTATGCGATTAGTAATAGTGGGTGATGTACTTTACATAATGAGAGACCCAAGTCAGTCAGTCCTCTGACAACCACCTCGCTGTGAGGCTGGACAGCTGTGGATGTGACCGCAGACGTTTGTGGCCTATTACATCACACAGACGTAAAACAGAAGGAGATGACATCTGACAATATAAAAGATATAACTGTGTAATGAAGAGTTGTTTGAAAATATGTAGTTCTGTTAAGAGTGTAAAACCAGAAAACACTACGAGGTCCTTCAAAAGGCAAAATAAGACAAGGCTGTCCATTAACTTCATCTTGTCAAAGCTGCTGGGATGGCGAATGTACTTACAAGCTATCCTTTGGTGTTGACCCTTGAAGCATCAGGCTAGGGTATCGGTATCATGTGTGTCAAAACCCGAATACCTTCCTAACTGCCACATGTACTTTTTCAGAGCCCAAATCTAAGTAGCAAGGTGAAGCAAAAACAAAATCCGCGAGTTAAAAATGGAGAACAGAATGCAAAACACAAATGTCCTGGTGGGACAGAAATCATGGATCACAAACCTGCAACTCATGTCATCCTGTCAAGCTCACGAGGCAGACTCTGTAGGGACGGTTACCTCTTGGCAGCAAGAATGTCTCAAATATAAGTTAAATAAAGGATGTCCCATCTTATATATCTGCAGCTAGAGCAACAAACCACGGATGCTAAAGACCTGTAATGTGTCTAATGAGGAGATGCAGGAGGAATCTGAGAAAACAGCGTTATATTTGCTCAAAATATCAAGGTTACAGCAAAAAGACTGAAAGCAGAAAGAAATAATACTGTAACAAATAAAAGGTATATAAAAAATAGTGTTGTTACCCTACAGTGTTTCTGCAGAAAAGAGTCAGAAATGGGCAGACTAGCAGTTTTTGGGCTAATGCAATCTCACCAACCGGTAGCTCCAGCTTCATTCTTTGCAGCACATATCTGTGCAAACTTTTCATGTCAGGAAAAAGAAAACAAATGCATTTCTTGAATAAAACACTCACATTTAAGGCAACTTTCAAACAGGTTATATAGTTATAGCAATAGCTGGTAAGAGCTACAACTTCAGGCACAACTAGTCTTTGAAGTTTGAGCTGTGATGAATTTCAGATTGATCACATTATGAACGATGAGTGACGACGTGCTTCCACATTTCCATACGGAGTTGTTAGTGAGTGTCAGAAACTCCTGCAAGGACTCTTGTTTATAATTTCTAATCACTTTGATCCAAAAAAGTGTTGCAAAGTCTAAAGAGGGTCAGCTATTCAAATTCTTCCTCCTTCGTGGTTGTAGGCTAGTGCACACGCTCATCTGCAGAACCATGAAGGAGGTCTTCCAACACATGCAACCAGCGTGTCGCTCTCAATCAGGTGGGATCTTTGAATGCTGCAGAAAACTTTGAATGCAAAAGACTGAAAACACATCTATGACGGGAACTAATGATTTGCTATGATGTGCTAAAACAATAAAACTGATAATAACACCACACATCAGTGCTTTATGATACTGAGAGAGTGTAATGGCAAATAATCAGAGTTGCTGAACCACATTTGAAATATGTATGAAATCTCATATTTCTACAGAATTTCTCTGGCAGTACTGCAGCTCTTCTCCAGCCTTCACTCTTTCACACTGAGCAAACATCTGATGTGCACTTTATCGTTTTAGTGTTTAGTTTCCAAATCGAAATAATAGGACGGGACCAATCTGTACTTCCTGTCTCAGCTCAGCTCCCCTACACTTCCACTTCCTCAAATCCTGCTCCTCCCCTTCTTTCTGCTTTCCTTTCTCTTCCTCATCATCCTCATCACTCCTCAACCCTTCATTTCTCCTGCTGTCCATCACAGATGCCACAAAGTCAGAGACAGCCCTCTGAAACAGTAAAAATCACTCAGCTAGCATGAAGCCACAGGCAAAATGAAATATTTTCTATTTCAAAAGTTTATTTAAGTGAATAAAACCACATTAATACCGGCTTTAAAGAGCCTCGGCCCACCACACATACACACCCACACTGCTCTCACGAAACAGCAGTACCACACAGTACCACACCTTTATGCATATACAAATCTCTATTACACACACACACATTCATCTGTTAACCAAGATGAATGCCTCTTGGCTCGGAGCAGAAAGCTATTTGTGAGTCGACACAGATGCTGACCAGCAGTAAGCTATGCAGGTCACAGTGACATACAGCACAGCGCATGCTTTTCGGTGCTTTTAAGATCGTCTGAACAATGCTGACACTTCAGTGATTATTTCTGCATGGTTTCTAATTGGTGTCTGGCAGACAGGAATATAAGAAGCCGTGGGAAAATGTGATAGATACTCGACCCAGGATGAGAACAAAGACAAGAGCTGGCGCCAAAACCCCACTGGTTTTACAACTTTGCAAAAATTATCAGCATGTAAAATTTAGGAGCAAACATTTGTTAATATAGACGTCTTTCACTATATCCGTACTTTGACATTAACAGTATTTCTATTAATTATCTTTTTGGCTGGTAAACCGCACTGAAAACACTTCTAAGGCATTCTTAAGTTACACTGCTTTCAAAAACTTAATTTAAATCAATTGAATTTTATTTATATAACACCAAATCACAACAACAGTTGCTTCAAGGTCTTTGTACTGTAAGTTAAAGACCCTACAATAATAAATTGATCTATATTTATTGTTCCTACATCCTTTTAGGAATTAAAACCCATGTTTGACCTTTAAAGCTATGCTTGTGTTTTGTTTCAAGGTTCTGTAAGATTATTCTCATTTATCAAACACTCAGTGGCTGTAAAGTTTATCACAGTGCACTAGCATGAGCGAGTCAAAAAACAGAGCAGTTGCAATAAAAAGTACCCATTACAGTATGCTGAGCATGGCTGTCAGTGAAGCAAACTAATAAATGGTGGAATGGCTTTAAACAGACATGTGCCTAAACATCTGTGTGTAACCACCTAAAACAGATCTAACCTCTAAACAACAATCAGCCAACAATCATCTTCTCTAAATATCCATCCATTCTCTTCTGCTTATCAGGGTCGCAGGGGGGGGGCTACCACAGGGTAACATCTGTATTAATGTCAAGGCAACAATGCTTTTGAATATTTTGATCTGCAACACAGACAACCCCCACTGAAAAAGAGCACCAGTCTGAAGTACAGTGATCAGATCAATGGTTGCTGAGTTAGGCAAAGGACAGACGGCGATCATTTGACTAATAAGTGATATGAGATGATCAATGTTGCTCACCGGCTTTAATGCTGTGGCTGATCAGTGGTTTAAATGAATGTTCTTACCTGCTCAGTAGTAGATGCACTTCCATTTGGAACAATACTTCTAGTACTATAAGTTATAGTATAACAAAAAGTAACTATTCCTGCTATTTATATTAGTAATAACAAAGGCAAAGTCCTGACAGAAGCACGTCTTGCCATTCTGCTGTCATACTGATAAAACCTCCGGGCACTGGGACCTGACAGCAGCATGAACAGAATCACCAGTTAAATTTGAAAACTGCTTAAAAATTTGATAGCAAATCCTATTTAATGGCACATCTCGCTTTTATAATGTCTCTGGTAACAGGAAGAATAGATGTAGCATTTGAATTAAGTAAGGCTGGTGTATGTTGCAGGAACTTATGCTATTTAAACAAACGTCCTACAAAACTGGCGTCCTTCTAAATCACAGAGAAAGTGGTTGCTGGGTTGTTTACATGCTAAGATAAAAGCAAATGAGCACATGAGTTTGAACCCAGTGTCTTGCCGTCCATGCAGCAGTACCTCAAACCTTAAACACCAAATTGAAGCGTGTGTTTTACTGGCTTGTTCAAACTCTACATCACAGCGACGCAGCAGGTGGGAAAGACTAAAGATGTTCTTTCAGCACTGAAAACTGCCGCTGCTGTTCCAAAAATAATGAGTCTGCTCACTCTCTTCGACCTAATCTTCCCTTCACATGACCCACTGTCCTATTCAGCCCAAACCTGACAGACTCCTGCTGCTTAAAGAGAGCGATGGATGAGTTCCTACCTCTTTATGGTGGATGCCAGTGTATTGACAGGGTTCCATGCCACACACTCCAACTGAGAGGTCATTTGATATAAATTTTCACCGCTGTGGAGGAAAGACAAAATGTAGAAGAAAAGCTCATGAGCTGTGCAGTGGACTGTCAAGCACCAGGACACGGTTGGGTGTATGTGTGTGTGTGTATTCACTCGCTTTTGTCGTCCGCTGTAGAAGCACGCTAATGAAAAATGCCAACACACACAAACACCCACACAGTCACAGGTGGAGTTGAGATTAAAAAATGTTCCTCAGACACCAAGAGAGCCAAATTATCTCATTACGGCCATCTTTCATTAAACACGGCAGACTCGAGAATCATTATTCAGAGCTGCCATGGGTTTAAATACCTCACGTGCACACACACACACACACACAATGGATTTATAGCTCTCACCCCTAACACCACAGTCCCTCTATTACACCACCTGCAGGCACATAGCAGTGTGGATGGGGTAGATGTGGTGCCTGGTACCCTGCTCGTTACACAGCTATTATTTTACAGTACAACAGGGGCACACGGCCAGCTGGGCCAAATGGTATATCTGCTGAAATACTGCTGGGATGGAGGCTCAGAGCAAGATTTAAAGCAGCTATCCATGACATTTTCAAATAAATATGTGTCTGCTTTTCTTCTCTCACTGGATCCATTGCTGACCATCTATTTTATGACCATTATCGGTCCCCTCCCCCTTTTTTTTGTTGCTGCCGTAACACCCAGCGTGTGTTACAGCAGGTGTTTCCTGGAAAAACCCTCCACTTCACAGTTAACCTACAAAAGAATTTATCTTTTCTTCAGAATAAACAAACGGAGAATTTATCTCAAGAAGTGCCACAGAGGATCAAAAACAGCACAATTACCAAATATCTATGATTTTGATAATAACTATGTAGGCAGGCTTTTTGGATAGGGATGTACAAATCCAACTTTTTCCCACTTCCGACACAATACAGACACTTTGGCTGATTTGTCTGCTGACACCAAAGGCTAAAATAATAAACTGAAGTGACTGGGAATCTACGTTTTATGTTGAAAAGTAGAAAACAAATGCATCCAAGAAGATAAAATGATCTGAAGCGGTAAAATAATAAATGTGATCGCAGTTTGAACAACATAGAACTGAACTGTTGAAACGTTGCCTCCATCTCAGTGAAGTGGATGTCAGTGGAACTCAGCATGAAGCACTCAACAAAACATCCACTCATGCTGTCAACAATGGCAGTAATGCATAATCAAGCCTCTTTAACCATCATAACTAATAGTCAAACCTGGACAATAAAAACCTAACAGCAACTTTAAAAGCATCCATTCATCCCACTAATAATCATAATCATATCGGCTTATCAGTGCAACAAATCTGCCTAATGAGACATTGTATTGCAAAAAGCTATACAGATACAAATTGCCATAAACATTTAAGTAACGAGTGCAAAAGGAGCTTGTATTTCAAAGGTGTCAGAAGGAGGGGATTTCCAGACATATCTGAAAATGGTTCAGACAAACTGTGAATCGTGCTTCGGTGAGATGAAAAAACAAAATCTGCCAGAGCAAACCGAATAACTGAATATGCAAAGAGTGGCCCACTACCACCCCCTCCACATGCACTGACTCCGTGTGAGAAGTCAAATGACTCCTGAGGACACAAAAGTTTGGAATTCTATGCAAATTGCCAAATTTCCTGTATGTCCAAGAAGAGCCTGAGCATTTGTTTGCAGCTCAAAGATTACAGCAACTGTTCATAACATGGTGTGCGATTTCATACACCTCGTACTCTTTTTTACTTTGATAAAAACCAGAGTGCCCCCCTGTCTGTATGCATTAATAAGGCCCGTGTTTTTATTTCATGTTGTTCCAGCAGCCTGCAGAGTAAATACAGGCCTGTTGGTACCAGGCTGTGAGATTAGACCACTGACTCATATGAGCCTTCCCAGCTATGAGAGAGCGTTCGAGTGGATATCAGTTATGTTTATGATTAAGACGTCCCTCACAGGGAGATTCTGAGGACAGCCTATGACCATACGTCTCTCTCTCACACAACTTTCCCTGCTGTGATATTCACAGAGAATTTATTACGTTGGTCCATCGATGGGGAACACTGAAGCAATGGCATGTGAAGAATGTTATATTTAGAAATCAGAACAAGAAAAACTTTAGCGAGCACACAGCCAGGAGACATACCTACTAAAAATGGTTCATGTATTAACCTCAGAGGAAGCTTATTGCCGCTAGATTTAAATGCATCTGTAAAAGAGCTGCACAGGTAGCTCTGTGTGGTGAAGGCTTGTGGAATATTTACATTAACATCCATTTTTTTGTGTTGTTTTTCTGTACTAATCCGACTTACAATAATTGCAGTAAATTATCAGGTACAAAATGGGCACAATGGCTACATTTTTAAGAAACTAGGCAATATTTTTATTTCTGGAATGTGGGTGGAGTGAGGGAGTAAAGGATGGGATTAAAGGTTAAGTTTGGGTGTGGCTGAAGGTGAAATACTTGTTGGTGGAGGAGCAGACTCACTATATGTACATGCAGAAAATTGCACACTTGGTATGTAAAAACATACCAAATAGAGTACTGATATTGGACAGAAAATTTCTAATCTTAGAATTCAGATATTTTCAGTCCCATTGCCACAGCTGTATAAAATCAAACACCTGGCCACGCAGTCAGCCAAACAACTGTGAATGAATGGGTCGTTCTAAAGAGCTCACTGAATTCAAGTGTGGTACTGAAATAGGAAGTGAGCGTAGCAGCAAGTCAGTTTATGAAGTTTCTTCCCCCTAAATATTATAAGTATTACTGCAAAGTGAAGCGTTTAGCGACCACGGGAACAGCAGTCAACGTTACAGGGTGCGGTCACCGAGCGCTGAGGTGCTCAAACCTCCTCTGGCATTGACATCAGTACAAACACTGCGCACCAGGAGCTTCATGGCAGCAGCCACAGTAAAGTGTAGGTGGCCCAGTGTTTTTATCCATATAGTTGAAGACAAAGTCTCTAAACTCAGAATGTGCTCATGCTTTATCACGACATGTTGGCAGCACGTTTCTCATTTTCCATCTTCACCACTATAACCAAGATAATCATGGAAGAGCTTGATTTTTTCCCCAGCTGTTAAGTTTGTTATTTTCTGTCTTTGCTTGGAACATAAGAGCAAGTTTCAACCAATATTCACTTAGACTCAACTGAGTCAGGAGAAGCTACAGAACATTATTACTGACACCCATAAATAACAGGGGGGGAAAAAGCTTTTTTTCTCTTGGTACTTTTGTCAAATTGATTATAGGTGTGACCACAGTCACCATGGCTATCACAAATACAAAACTTCCAAGTCAAACTACAGTGTGCTGAGACCTGTCAGGGTCCCACAAGGAACTACTGGGTAAAAAAGTCACTGCACCAGTCATGTTTTGGACGTCACACTGGACAGCTCATCTAATCTAAAGTGAAAAGCGAGTCTTGCGCACTGTTGCTAAAAAGTCCTTTCATTAAATGCTGCAAAGCCCACTAGGAAAGCAATGAAAGAAGGTAAACTGCCCATCAACTATCGGTGGAGTTTCATGACAAGAAAACAGGCTTATAGCTTCGGTTCGTCTCAGCGGCTTGTTGAGTGGAAATATTTCTAGTGTTCCAGTCATTCATCTACTGCAGCAAATCACTGCTTTTGGAAAATGGCTTAATGTGATTTAACCTTATGTGAAGCAGGCTGCTGTCAGTGAAGACATTTCCTTTATTTTCTTCATTTTCGTTTTTATTGGATGGAAACAAACAGTTTTAACTTAAATGTAAGCGCTGTATCAACACGAGCTGATTCATATCATAAAGATTAATGTAGATCACTCTGCAAGGCATTATAAAAGCACAAAGCCCTGCGCTGTTTGAATCAAAAACTCCCGCTAATGTTGCAAAATGATGTCAGAACAGTCGCAAGTTTAGAACCAGAGGATCTTACGAAAGACTCAGTGTGGAAGAAGCTCAGCCTTTTCGCGTCTTGCCACAATGTAACTGCACTTAATGACGAATTCTGCTTGGACGTCATCTGTCCTTCAGAGGAAACACCAGAGTGTCTCACAGCAATTAAAACCCCAGAAAGGTAGACAGTAAATCACTGACAATTATCCTCACAGAATAAACATAAAGGACTTTCTTTATTTTAAACAATCAGTAAATCAGCCCATGCTTTCCTTCTGAACGTCCTAACACCGTTACTTGATATTGTTCAGTTGCATTAAAAGGGGACTAATCTACACACAAAGTCACGACGATACATACACTGAGGATTTTCACATCACTTGAGGAATACTTAAATACTCTAATGGGTGCACAAAAACTGAAACAACCAAGAAGCTGCTAAAGGAAGCAGAACAAAAGCAAAGAAGGAAACTGCAATGGCAGGCAGACCTGTCCTGAAGGTGAACATCCTGTTAAGAACTGCATCCTGCTACCTTTCACTGAATTTAGTGCAACACAAAAACAATCAACAATGGTTTCTGAAGTATTTCCAGATTTAATTGCTGCTGATAGTTTGGTGTAAAAATAGATTTGATGATTTTGGTGGGTGCGCACTGCAGTGCATGAGGCATGTGAGTGTTACCTGTTGTAAGGGTTCCTCAGAAGCAGAGCCTGGCTGCTCGTACAGCTATCTGAAGGTGTGTGACACCCATAGACAGGAGGAGGTACAGGATACTGCTGCTCACCTATAATGCCCACACAGATACACAATACAGTATATAATGTGGGTAGTTATACATTAAAAAAAATATGGCTTTTGCAACAACAAAAAAGACATAATGTGAAGGTTAAATTCCTCAGCAGTGTTTCTTTTGTGGTCTCTCTTTTCCCCCAGATTTCTTCAAATGTTAAGATCTTTCTCTCTCTGCCAACGGCTCCCTTGACATTTCTGAAAAATCCCTCTCTCCACTCTAATTCCCGGCGTAATCTTTGCTGTAAAAATCATCGAAAATTTACAGCTCCGGGTCCACAAAACACCCCTATTTAAATATTTACAAATACCATACAGAGGGGAGGGATTAAAGACAGAAGTGGGTGGATGAAAGGGGTTTGTCAGTCAGGATGTGGCTGATTTATACCTCCAACATGCAAGGTCAGGGCCGAGGGACCAGAATAGGGGACAAGACACTCCCTAGGTGAGGGCCTTTGGGCTGCCATACACACAGCTGTGCACTCACACAGAATTAAAACGCACTGAAACGTCTATTTTTGTTCCAACTGGCAGAGACTCTGATGCATTGTTGTTTTGAGAAAGATGGAAAAATAATGCATTTTTGGATCTGCACAAATGTTATCTGAGCAGTTGTCCTACAAAGGCAAAAGACCTGCAGCAACTATATAACTATGTGCTTTGGTATAAGCTTGCAACAAAACTATTTGTAAAAATTATAATTGTGTATTAATAAAAAAAAAAAACAGCAAGTGTAACAACTATGAGTCATTCAATTTTCCCTTGCAATTCCCTGCAAACGGAGATATATATGTGTGTGTATATATATATAAGTCTGTTTATTTCAGAAGACTAAAAGACACCAAAACAAACAAAAAACTTTTTTACCATTTGAGCACATATATTAATATGGGGGGGTTTAGAAAACCTAAAAGGTTTTTAAATATTTTAACTATAAATAGTTAGAATAAAATTAACTTACTTAAGCAAAACAAAAAATTTTGATTAATGAATCTCAGGAAGAAAACTCCTGTTTACATGCTGAGACATTTATCAGGAGAGACTGAATTCACAGGGCGCGTCGGCACGCCGAAAGCCACACTCGCACATACCCATCGTGTTCTGCTGAGTTAAAGCGTCTTCATGTTTGAAGGAGTGGTTGGAGAACTGCGAGCTGTGGTGTGTAGGAGTGTGACCGTAATTACCGGCTCCATCGAATGCAACTGCGCTGTAACCTGCAACATAGAAAGAAAAATAAATACATAAAAACAGGCGGAAATCCATAACAGTGAAACACGATGACATGAAACTAAATACAACAGCATAGCTGCATTTGTGAATCTGGTAATAAAGGTAAAGTAACCAAAGAGCCGCGTGCAGAACAAACGACTTATAATAAACTCATAAGATTATCACAACAAGGCCTTCATGATTAAAAACAAGAATTTTCTATATTAAAAAATTTCCTTTTTCTTGTTTTTGCAATGAAGAAATAAGATTAATAAAAAATCCTCATAAATGACCATTTCAGCATATATCCTGCTACAAGCTAAATGAATATAGACTAAAAAATGCCACCAAAAGGTGAACGAAACGGTGATCATACATGATGCTCATTTTCATGAACATCAACGCTGATACTTTTATTATTGACAGTCTTGCAGCACAGATCACTAAAAGAGGAAAAGATCAGGGTAACATTTATGATGAAGACCATCAAAGTCAGCCAAAGTCATGAAATGTGAAGCACCGGGCAGAGATGTTCACGCATCAGTGTAAGGCGAGAGAAAAGTTTGCTTTGCACACATACGTTAAAAAGCAGTACAGACTCATTGCAAACATCCTACTTTGAGATTTTGAGATTCAGTAATATAATTATGTCAATTATTATTTATTCATTTTTTCCACTTTTTAGGACGTTGCAGGCCAGACTATGATCTAGAGGACCAGCTCGGGTACTTGGGTTGTATTTATGTATTTTCTCTGCTTTAAAAGATGAAAATAAATCACTCAAGTTATGATAAAACCAGTGAAAAAAGGAGGTGAAGAAGATTTTCTGGGTTTTTCTTTGTTTCTACACATAAAACATGAGACATGTTAAATGTTACACCTTAAGCTTCCCTTACTCATTTTTTTTATAAAGTTACAGAAAATTTGAATTAGCCTCATTTATGACTTTATTCTGCATTCGATTCTTTACGCAGCCTTAATCTTATTTTCACCACTGGCATAATATGCACACAGTTAAACTGCGAGTTCAGTTTGAATAAATTTAGTTTTATTAAAAACAAAAACAAAGAAACACTCAAACACGCCCACTTCTGTTGAGAGAGATCCGTGCCCGACACCCCAGACTAGACCTGACTCATGACTTAGACTGGCCTAAAGGGCACGACACACTGCCATAAATCACCCATGCACGCACGCACACACACTTTATCTCTCACATGCACGCCTCATTAATTAAAATACAGCACTTTCACCGACTTTACCCTGTAAATCGGTGCTTGAGAGGAGAGGCGGAGGGGGACGAGAAAAAAACTCATTAAACATCTCCATTTGTCTTCTTCCCTGTCTGAGTTTTCTCTCTCTGCATATGTTTGAGCGTGTGTGTGTTCATCCATGTATTGGGACATTTTTGTTGCCTCCTTGAAGTCTAGCACTGAGGTGAGAAGAGATGAGGTCAGCTGGAAAACTCTGGAAATACCCCATATTGTCTTCTTCTTTTTTAATACTCAGAGTTGTAAATAAATCTTCAAATGGATGATTGTGGAAATCAGCTTTACATATTAGGTGATCGTCAGTATGTATTTATGTGTTATCTAAAGGTTAAATATATGGCAATAAGTACAATAAAAGTTGTGCTGTAAAGTTGAAGTATTTTGGTAAAATTTATTTTACTTTTTGTTTGTTTTGTTGTTCAAATCACACAAAAACGTCAGAACATGACAGAAAAACAGAAAAGCGCTGTGTGTGAGTGTGTGTGATGGTCCCTGTGTGACCCCACTGTGCTATCACGCTCTACTGTGTGACCCGAGTCCTGCTGTTGGTTTGTTTGTCTGTGCTCGTCCAGCCACAGCGGGGAGCAGATAAAAACAGGTTAGAGGTCGGCTTGGCGCTTTGATTGCTGTGTTATTCCTAAACGATCTGCTTGATAAGCACGTTATTACTAATTAATCAGTTGGGTAATCACTAACAGATGAATTTTTCTGCCTGAAATGAACATTTACAAAAACAAAAGTTTAGGGTGTGATACTCAGAAGGTATGAATCCCACTGTTGACTTTGGACACGCTTCAGCTCATTGTTAATTACTGAACTCTAGTCTGGTTAAAATGACGGATTTTACTGGTTAAATGAGATGATGCACAAAGCGTGGTTCAGGTGAACATAATTCACAGAAAAATTCACAGAAAAAAATGAAACTTTATATAATTTACATGCGAACGTGAAAATAATAATGGAAAAATGTTTAAAGATGTTAACAGAAAAGTGTTTTTGTTCTCCGAATAAAACACAAATTGAAATTAAATCTAAACAACCACGACTAAGCTGAGATGTGAAAAACCCTTGACTCCAATGGCAGAAATTACGAATTCGAACTAACTCGGTGGCGTATTTAATTATAAGTGGATCGTGCTGATGCACGTTGCTGTAGTCATGCATTTATTACATATTAAGCAGATGTTTAAAGAATTATAAATTGCCAAATCTTTGACATTTTTTAGAGCAAAATACTGTTGTGCTTGACAATCGGATTTTGTAAATGAATTAAAACATTTCAGACAAAATTTTATTTACCTTAAAAAGTATGAAACGGTAATTTTACATAAAATTTCATATGAAGCACTGCACCTGGAATTATGATATTTTCAGAGCTATATTATGAGTAACACATGACATGTTATTTTATATAAAAAGTAAACCTTCCAAAAATTAATTTATAAGGGCGTCAGACACAAAAGAAAAGAATGATCATAATTACTGTAACCCTATTTAAAAAATTCAGTGACTGCGATTAAAAGCAAGATCAGATCCAAAGAAGTTCATGGATGTGATCTTTTAATGGGCCGTTTGCACAGGACACACATCTGTGGCTTAAACATTAATGCCTACAGCTCGAATGCTTTTAACGCCACCTTTTCAGAAACAAACAGGAGTCTTGTGTAAGAGTACTAGCTGGATCGCCTTTCTACAACTTGTGTGTGCTTTTAAGAAGATGTCAATGTTTGTAATGTGCTTGGTCGTATCAGGCCGAGCCAAGATTTCGAGCCAGAGAAGGAACACGTCAGCTGGTTTAAACCACATGAAATCATTTTTGGTGATGTACTAATGACCGACAGATTTGTCAGTGAACTTCAGATGCATATACAGGGGGTAAAATTTGTAAAAGAAAATGTGCTAAGTTATAGAAAAGTGACCTTCACCTTCTGAAGCACCTTCTGCAGAAAGTAGAAAAGATTTATGTTGAATTGAATGATAAAAAAAAATGATACCAAGACTTCAAGCTGCATCTGTCAAAAGTTCTTGTGAAAGAATTGACAGTTAAATTGGTGATGTTCTAACACCCAGACTCATACCCTACCTGTCTGGTTGCGGGCCGCCTGCTGCGTGTCCATGCAGTTGGTCAGGTATGGCGGATTGCTGAACATCCTGCTGGGGGGCTGGTGGTGGTGCGGGGCGGCCACGGGTGGCGGTTGGCTCGGGGCCGGCGGAGGAGGTGGTGCCCCGAACGCCGCACCGTACCTGCAGGCCCCAGTCCCCGTGAACTGCCCCGAGAAGTGGACGGTAAAAGCACTGAGGCAATGGGGATCTGCATCGTGGTGGTGGGGGTCACCAGCGGCCCCCCAGCTGGGCTCCTGTTTGATGAAGGAGTGCGCCCCCAGGGAAGAGTGGGGAGCAGCCAGAGAGGTGTAAGGGGAGGGGGCGGTGTGGAAGTCCAGGACAGGAGCCCACTGAGGGGCCGTGCTGACGGGAAGGGCCGGGCAGCCAGGGCTGGGGCCCGCCGGGACCGGGGGCAGCAGGGAGTTTAGGTCGCGTACATCTGAACCCATCGCGGTCCAGGGGAGAGAACTGGGATAAAGGAAGGCTATTTTTAAATTCGATCCGTCTCCCTGTGTCCACCTTCTTAATCCTTGGGAGTCTTTCAGTCACTTTAAGGAGTACGTCTTCTTTTTCTCAGCTCTTCTCTGAATCAGTCGTCTACGACATCACACACAGGCGCTCTGGAAAATCATCAAGTCTGACAGAAGTACAGAAGTTCATGGCGACACAGCACAGTCTCTGCAGCCAAGTTTCTCAGCAAAAGAAGAAGAAAAAAGAAGAAAAAAAACCAGACAGATTGATCAGTGGTGATCTTCAGTTTTCGTCCACAACAGCAGAAAGCAAGTTTTGGCTCGGAGAGATGGGGTCCATTCAAGAAGGAGCTCAGAGCTTTCTCTGTGAATGGAGAAAGAGGAGTGAGGAGGAGTGAGGAGGAGTAGCCCTCTTTTCCCTCCACTCTCTGAGCTTGTGCATGTGTCTGTGTGTGTGTGAGAGGAGGGTGGAGGGGGTGGAGTCAGGAGGTGATGAGGGAAAGCACCCTCTGACTTCATTCATCTACTGAACAGTCACTCTGATGCAAACAAATAAAGCCAAACTTTGACCTCAGTCACACAAAAATAAAATTTTAACCACGTGCTTTTCCTGTATTTAAAAAATCTGGGAACAAAAATCTTCAACAAGCATAATTTTCTAACTATTTGTTGAAAGACAATAGGCCAAACTATAAGTCTATTTTATTGCTGACAGGCCGATACAGTAGCTATTTTGAATGCATTTAATCAAGCAGCATTAAAATGGATTTTATTCTGAAGACGACTTAAATATTTCGTAAAGAATAAACTCACCTGTGACAAAGGAGGCCCGGCCCGGAGTCCGCTTTAAATAGAAACGAATCAACCTTCCTCCTCCAGACTGAAAATAAACGCAGCATTTTACACGGATTAAAATTATTAGACAATATTAAATTATTATAACATCTAATTTATCTAATTTTTGTTGTTGTGTTTAAGTACAAACCGGGGCGGGGTTACGGTCTAATTTAAACGGTTGCGCACGAACGCCCCGCGCGCCAATAAATCATGTCTGACTGCAGCTTTTAAGGCCCGCTGCTGTATTTATCTACGTTTTCCTATTTTATTTACTCTGTTTTCTTAATTGTATTCGTTGAAAAGCTGTCGACATATTAAAATCACACGAACACTAAAATAATAAGAACTGTGACGCCTCAGGTTTTCAGCCGAAAGGCCAGAAAAAGGGAAATCATCACTGAGAAATGAATAAATACATAATTAAATGAACGGAGACGCGCGTGTCAGTGGTTTAAAATTTAATGTTTCGTCCATACAACGAAAACACATTTTAACGGCTCACCTTACTGCTAACATTCTGGTTATCACTTTCCTGCTTTGGGAATAATGCGATAAGAGTTCCCAAAGTGTGCGTGAAAAGTCCATTTATCTTCAACTCTCCACGTTTGCGCGTGCTGGTTGCCGTGGCTGAAGGGAGAACAACGGCCTTTCCCGTAATGCAAATCTGTCTTTTCCACCTGCGTCAAAACGACGAGAACACAGTGCTAACAGTGTCTGACCTCCTGATAGACTAACAAAAGTGCGAAAGAAAAAAACAGGAAAGGAAAAAATAAATAAATTATTAAAATTAAAATGCCGGTAATGTATTTTTCCTGCGTCAAAACCTTTTAAAAATGCACCTATTTCCGGTTATTAATCCGGTTATTATCCATTAATACGACTTCCTTCAAGTGCTTTTGTTTTCAAATTAATTCGTTATTGCTCAACTGCATAAAAAACAAACAAAAAAAATCTAACATCACAACTAACTGTGCAGGGGCGTTGTTAGCATTTTCTTTAAAGAATCAAGTAGCACAGGACACTGTGGGGAACCAGGAACAGAGTTTATTTTCTTCCACAGTGGAAAAAAACACAACTAGGCTTGATTTTCTCGCTGGTGTGCAGCCCTGTGCTCTCTTACAGGTGGTATCAAATGTGTGGGTGCACAAGAATTTAAACATTGCTCCTAGTCAGTGGGAAGTTTTTAGATTTTTTTTTTAAACTCATAATGATAATATTAAGGACTATGACAAAAAATCATAATCCTAAAAAAAATGTTAATACTGAAATATTTACATATTAGAGACTACCAACTGAAGTCTCTGGGGACCCCGAGAATAATAAATTTAAAAAACAGAAGAGCAATTTAGTTGTGTGATTAATGAAATTGTAGTGAATAATGAAAACTATTATTATAGTAATATCAAGGCAAAGTTAAAAAATTATTGCACACACTTTTTTTTAATTTTCACATTATTACTTAACAGCTTATTTACCGTCCTTTGATTCTGGTATCACTGAGGTTTCACTCATTTCAATATAAATATTATTCCTGCTGTTTTTTATTTTATTTATAAACACCAGACAGGACCTGACCTATTAGGCATCCACGAGGCATCCAAACCACCTCAGGTTGCTCCTTTAAATGAAGAGGAGTAGCTCTACACTGAGCATTAAGCACCAAGCTCTGCAACCTACCTCTAGGTCTGAGCCCAGACACCTTTCAGGGGAAACTCATTTCAACCACTAATAAACACAGTCGTATTTATTCAGTCACTCATGACCACAGGTTGATCCTTGTAGTTCAATAGCTTAGCTTTTATCTTAAGCTCTCTCTTCACAACACACCTGTACAAGATCTTTCTGTCATTCTCCCACCCTGTTCGCCTCTCACTCGTGAACAAGACCTTGAGATCTTGAGATTTGCTCCGCTTGGCGCAGCAACTCATCCCTGACCCAGAGTAGGCACTCCACCCTTTTCCAGCTGGGAACGGCTTCCTCAGAATTGGAGGTGTTAATTCCCATCCTAGTGCTTCATACTTACCTGCAAACCACCTGAGTGTAAGGCTACATCCACACTAGACCGGATAGATTTGAAAACGGCGTTTTCGTTTGAAAACGCTCCGCGTCCACACGATCAACTTCAGTCGTTTTCACGGAAATGTGCATTGAACAATTCTGTGAAACAGCCGAAAACGCTTACGTTCCAGTACTGCACATGCGTGAAACGGGAGACGATTCAACCTGCCTCATTTCTGTCTGCCGCTTCTTTACTTTCCAGCTCTTTGAAATGTCGCGGCAAAATGTTGAGGAAAAGCACCGAGTTTTTTAAATGGACTAACAATGAGGTGGAGTTGTTGCTGCGAGTAACACAAAAGTAGAAAGTTGCAAAAGCGAGTGAGAATTAAAGAATTTGAAGAAAAGCTATCTGAAGCACGTACAAACTGATATTAATCTGAGATAGGGCTGTCAAAAGGGAGAGCAAACAAAACAACTGCTGTATAATGCCCTTGTATATAAGTGTAATTGGTCACTTGACTGCATCACATGACTAAAATGTGTCATAGTTTTCAAAAAGCGGCTCCTGTGCACTGCCACGCGAGCACCGTTTTCAAATGTATGCGTTTTCGGGAGCGTTTTCAAAATGCTGCGTTTTCCATCAGCGAAAACGTCGTCTCAGTGTGGACGGGAGGCCCAAACGGAGAGAAAACGATGTAGTGTGGATGTAGCCTAAGTGGAGGTCACCACCTGATACACCTAAGAGAATCACATCATCTGCAAAAAGCAGAGATGAGTCCACTGAATCTGACACCCTACGCCTCTTGGATATGCTAAGAAATTCAGCCCATTAAAAGTTATGAACAGAGCCTCTGACAAAGGTTAGCACTGATGGAGACCAGTCTGACATTTTGTTGGCAACAAGTACCAAACTTTGACTCTCAACTAAAAACCAGTGAAGCTAAAGACATGCTACAGGCAGGCAGAGCACACAGTTTGCCTCATGCTATGTTCAGGGCAAGCTGGTATGTGACAGTTGCTGTCTGTGTTTCAGGACCAAAGATAACACCTTTATGATGTAAGCCTTCCAGCTGAGAATTGGACAGCAACATCAGCACATGCATCACTCCCAGCAGGGTCACTGCCGCCTGGACTGGGCCTTGCAGTGTAGCAGTACCAACTCTCTTTTTCCATGTGTGACATGACCAGGGCATGCCCCAGCTGTGCCGGGTAGAGTTGGTGGGGCCTTCAACCTTCTGATGATTTCCATTTTGGGAAATTCTCCGTTCAGATAATGGATGCGGCAATGGAGTCTATTTTAATTAAAATGACTGACTAGAGTACAACTACTCCTCTTGATGCTGTAAAGTATTTAAAATTAATATCAACTGCATAAATTGCTGCATAGATGAATTTGGGTACTTTTGACAGGGAAACCTTGAAGCTGCAAAACATTTTTTAAAAAGCACTAATAAAATCAAAGCAAAAATCTAATTGATTATGTATTATTATTATTATACTCATTATGAACAAATTCACTGACAAATTCAAAATTGTAATGACAGGAAAGAAAAACACCAAAGTACAGTCAACAGGATGAGTTGACTGCAACAAAATATAAACATGATATATACATTATATTACTGGTTCATAAATATTGATTAATTAATGTGTATATCACATTACTTTTCCAGCTCTAGACAATTTGAATTCTTTTTATATTGCTGGGTAGGTTTGTCTATGTTTGAAAATCTAAATAAAGTATGTAAAATGATTAAAAAACCTAGCATAAATAAATCATATGGAGGACAAATGATACATTTTGGAGTAGAAGCAGGAAGAAGAAAATACTAAAAAACACACAGGTATGATCAAATTTGTAACTTAGTAAAGTATTTAAACTGAATGTAATAAATTACATTTCCACTATGGGCCTATCCATCCTCTATAGCAGGGCTGCCCAATCCCAGTCCTCAAGAGCTACTATCCTGCAGCTTTTAGATGCATCCCTACTCCAACACAGCTGAATCAAATGGTTTGATTACCTCTTCAGCATGCCATCGTGTTTGGCAAAGGCCTGATAACAAGCCATTTATTTGATTCAGGTGTGTGGGAACAAGGATACATCTAAAAGCTGCAGGACGGTAGCTCTCGAGGACCGGGATTGGGCACCCCTGCTCTATAGCATTTAAAAAAAGTAAGACTAGTACTCCACTTCAACGTCACTGTTTGTGGAGTGGGATTTTATTTTGGGTGGGAGCCAGTGACACCCAAGGCCCTCCCTCTAGACGCACCTCTGTCACCACGTATTTGTTAATTTAGCTCTTAATGCCTACATCACCAATCAAAAACTAATCTTGGCACTGCTATTTCCAGGAGAGAAACTCTTTTCGTCTCCCACATTTCAGCCACGCCAACTTCCGCATGTTACAAAGTGCGCTAAGCCACAAGAAACAAGCTCAAGACCAGTTTATGACCCTGCGGCTATAATTTTGGATGACACAAAGACACAGAGGGGGAGAGAGAGGAGGACGACTGTGATGAAGTGCCTCCACACTGCAACAGAAAAAGTCATTCACAAAGACGGCGCTTCCCTATGCTAGCTCCACCCTACATGGGATTAAGTGCAGAAAAATCTGTATGTAGTGTATATTTTGAAATGTCTTGACTATAACTGACATGCCTTATATGTTCCTTAATTGAGGTCAGGGTGACACAACACTGTTGAGTAGAGTCAGCTTGCTCACACAGATAAACAATTTTCTGTCATATGTGTGTCCTAGATTCCAGGACGCTCATATTAAACATGTCCAAATGTCAAATTATGTCATTGCATGTGTAAGTAATCTGTTACTTGCACAAATAACCTGCGACTTCTGATTGCTCCAAATTGGAACAGAAATCCTGGCTCTATACGGTTCCTGTAAGAGCAGATGTATTGTCATCTCAGGCACTGCTCCAGAAGCTCCGCCCATCTGCTGTTAAAATAATTTGCTTGCTAGAGACAGCCAATCTGAAGACACCGGCTTTGTCTTTGTTTCAGATAGTGGATTAACTGAAATCCTACTCCAATGCCCAGTATAAGATAAATAAGGATTATTTTAAAGTGTGAATCATGCAAAGCTACTCTAATAGCTCTACACCTCTGCTAATTATCGTGATAAAATATATCTACTGGGCCAGTGTATCCAATGTGAAATGTGAGAAGATTAAGAATATTGCAACTACGTATATTTTACTTTTATAATTTTAAGATAAAAACAAAAATTATGTATGATAATGGAGTGGATAAAATATCTCTTTTCAGCATCAGTACCACCAACTATCATTCCATAAAGTAAAAATCAACTTTCTGCGCAAAATTGTCAATAGAGACTGAAAACGCAGGATTTTGGAAAAGTATCGGACTGCACAGGTTGCAGAGATGTACCTAATAAAGTGGCTGTTGACTGAAGCTTCCAGCGAAGAGACACAACCATAAGACCTGTGGATCAATGGAAGGAGCAGATGAAATGAATAGCTATGGAACGTTTTCTCTGCACCTCCAACCGGTCACGGCAGATGGCCCCGCCCCTCCCTGAGCCTGGTTCTGCTGGAAGTTTCTTCCTGTTTAAAGGGAGTTTTTCCTTCCCACTATCACCAAGCGGTTGTTCATAGGGGGTTGTCAAACTGTTTGGGTCTTCTGTGTATTACTGTAGGGTCTTTACCTCACAATATAAAGTGCACTGAGGTGACTCTTGTTGTGATTTGGCACTAACTGGATTTAATTGAAAATTGAGTTTCACATTGTTGCCATGGTTTGAGGACTGACTGGCACTTATTGGCAAAGCTACGAAATATTTATAGATATAACCAGCCTGAAATTCAATTCAATTCAGTTCAATTTAATTTTATTTATACAGCGCCAAATCACAACAACAGTTGCCTCAAGGGGCTTTATATTGTAAGGTAGACCCTACAATAACACATAGAGAGAAAAACAATCATATGACCCTCTATGAGCAAGCACTTTGGCGACAGTGGGAATGAAAAACTCCCTTTTAACTGGAAGAAACCTCCGGCAGAACCAGGCTCGGGGAGGGGCGGGGCCATCTGCTGCAACCGGTTGGGGTGAGAGAAGGAAGACAGGATAGAAGACATGCCGTGGAAGATTGAAACCAAATTGTTAAACAGAAACTAATGTTAATGTTTGTTTTCTGCATTGTGATTTGCTGTTTGCAGCACAGTCCATTTATTTGGTTATTCTTTGCATCACTGTCGCAAAGTTGGAGTGTTTATTCTTTCTTTTTTTTTAAATTGCTGACTAAGGTCGGAGCATATTTGCTAAATTTGAAACTAGCAGTTAGGGAATAACAGCAATACTTATGTCTATAATCGAAGCCTTTATGCCTGTCAATCAAAGCTTCATACCCTTATCTCCAGTATTTGGATGGATATCTGATAAAGAAATTCAGCTGTTATTAAGGGGACATCGATCCATAGCAGGAAGTGTGTACACATGCTGCTTAATTCTGTAAAGTTGTACATATTAATATATAACTCTAAGGAGACTGACTCCCGTTTGGGAGGTGATCAAACGGTGGTGAGAGCAGTGGCCACCTCTTGGCCCTGCTGGCACACTTAATAGTCCCCTGCTTATTCAGCTGCAGCTTTCAGGAACTCAGCCGGACGACTGCTTATCACGATGACCTCAACCTCTAGAATTTGCATAACAGTGTAAGATAGAAATTAGTTTCCATCTTCGTGCTGATGGATTTAACTGAACGATGTGCCACATCTCTGAAGTCTCCTTCCATCCTCTCCATCTAAATAATGTGACTGACATGCTTCATGTAAATCAAACAGCTATTTAAAATATATTTATAAAAATCGTCATCAGCATTGTTTTTATCTGACTGTAAAGCTTGAAATCACTCAGCGTGCTGACCTTTTTGCCTGGTCCAGACTAAGAAAGTCTGGAGCCAACATGAAAAGAGTCACGTCATAGTACCGCCGCCTCCTCTCAGCTCCAGTGTTCACATATTCCAAACATACATTAAAATCTAAGATTCCCCCTGTGCTGTCTTCGGCGATACCGCCGCCTATTTATGGTTATCTCACTCTGACTGATGCTCCTGGTGTTGCCAGCTGTCTTGTTGTCCTGACAACATGCTCATACACGGACACACAGTACCAGACACCAGTTTCGGTAAGTTTCTGTTTATTTTTAACAGGCTTCTCCAGAACTTAGACATTTTTTTCCTCCTCATCATCCTCGTGTAAAACAGACCACATCTGGACACAAACACGAGAAAAGAAGTGAAAACAAAGTTCCCAGCTGATGTTTGGGTGCCAAACAGCTGCACGCATTTAGTCTTCAGCATTTATTAAGACACCTTGTTTCTCAAACAAGACGTCCAACTTTTAAAATGATGTCTTGATTTTGAGATGTATTTGTATTTTCTTTAGTCTGCTTGCTCTTCTCTTTGAAGACAAATGGATGTTCTGCAGGCCGGAGATGCTGGCAAACTGCCACCAGTGGACCCAAGCACACACACAGTTTGAAGCTTTAAAGTATCACAGTTAAAGTGGGTTTTCCCCCTCTTAACGGAAGTGTCCACTCAGCACTTTTCTTCCCATCACGCTCCTCCTCTGGAACCAATTATAGCACTGACATGACTCAATTTGCTTAACACTCTGTACATCAGAGTAAACAGACATGGTTAGACAGCAGCAGTGTGTTGTTGTTTACTCTCTGCGCACTGGTTAAATGTGGCTGCCTGCTGTATGAGTTTGGGTGTATCTGTGTTAAGCTGATGAGGAGAGATAGATGGTGACTTCACCATCTGGAAATCTAGTCTGGCTCTCTGTGCAAGAGAACTGCTGACCCACGATTCAACTCTTCAACTCCACAAGGAACAGAGAGAGAGAGAGAGAGAGGGAGGGAGGTTAGCAGGAGGAGAGGATGAGGGAGGCAGGAGGTGCGCGGTGTTAAAAGTGCTTGTCATGAGGAGAATTCGGCGCGTCAGACTACTTTGTTCAGCCGTCAACAAGAGTCTTGGAAAGAGGAGTAGATGTGCACTCATCCAGACGTGCAGGCCGACACACACGGAGTCGTGTTTCCATCACTTTAGAGAACATTAAACTGACTTACAGTCAAATCCAGGAGTTTTATCCCAAATTACCCACCCTAAAGTTTGTCGCCAAAAGAAAGGCGAGCCCCTGCTATATCATTAGTACCATTACACGCTGTTTAGTGTTTAGTTTTTGTTCTTATTATAATGGCTTATGTTGTTTCGGAGCAAACTGTGGCTGACATGTTGGGAATTAAAAGAATGGCTCAGTATTGAAGTGTGAGTCCGTGTGACTGTGCATTATCCTCTAAGCAAAATATACGTGAATCTGTAAATAAGACGCAGGTAAGAAAACACGTGCTTTACTTTGTCTCATTTCTTCCTTCTGAAGGAAAATTCACAATCTTCATCAGTGTTGTCATCTACACCAGCGAGCACCAAACCAAACAACTTGAAAACTGGCTGAAAAATCCTTCGAGTTATGATGAGTTTATTGGGTGCAGGAGTCCTGCCTCCGTATGCATGCATGGCTGGACCGTAACAATATAGCCACTGCACTGCGACACAAAGATTCAACTGCCTGATAATGGAGCTAATAAAATGCAGTCTAGTTTTAATCTTAACTACAGGATGTTTTATCCTACTGAGCGGTAGAAGTAAGGAAAGATACTTTAATTTTAGGTGGCCTTTTCAGGGTGAAGGAGGTGAGAGGGGGAAACGGTCTCTGTTTTAGAAAAATGCATGCTGTGATTAGCAGCGGAGGGTTAGCCATGCCCTGCTTTTACACTTTCATTATTATCCATCTTCCACCAGGATATTTAGAGCGTCACACACTTCATTTTTTTTCATTCTGCTGGAGTATCGTGGAGTGACCTGTATCTTTTCTGCCCTGATTTATGGTAGAAATGTCTGTATTTGGGAAAAGTTTAATGAGTTCATAATTCTGGTTGAACATCAGGCAACTTTCATATTTTTTGTTTGGAGTCTTCTGCTCAAATGTGCATCACCTGTTCCCACCTGATGTTTTCATTTCTGTTCTTCAGCAAGACTATTCATATTCAAAACATGTTGCACATGTAACTGGTGATTTAAGTGAATCGTGTACATTTTAACTTATTTGTTATTCTGACATGGGACCAGGAGGTCAGGCAACTTTATGTTAAGATTAGGTAGCAAACTAGCAACAGCTCTTCTGAACCTGAAAGTGTTTCTCCTTCTTCGTTTCTTTCTTCCTCTGTGTTCACACAGCCACACAGGAGAAGATGCTGCTGCTGCTAACTGAGATAACAATTCATAATTCACATTCATAGTTTGGGAGTAAGACTAATTATTGTTTCTTTTACTCTATCTCTGTGATGTAAATGCGAGAGGATCTCTTCTTGTCTTTAAGAGAGAGTTAAAGCAGCTTGTTTCGGACACTGGATGAACTAAGGGGGCTGTCACAGCTTAGTTTAAGATGAAGAAAGATTATTTTGAAAGAAGAAAGATTATTTTGTACTGTAAAATCACTCTTTATTTCCCCTTAATTGCAATTAATATTACTGCATCTTTACTTCAGTCAGTTGTAGTTTATCAGCCAAATGAGTAAAGCCATCTTTAGTGTTAGTGTTCTATTTATCAAGTGGTAATGATCAGAGCTGTCCATTAAAGCCCTAAATTAAACCAACGTGAGTTTGTGGACATTTTATATCAGAGGTCACTCTTCTTGTAATCTTTGGTGTTAACATTCTCACAGTCTGAGAGTCCTCTCAGCTTCAGTGACGAACACAAACACACATTTGCGTCTTTTGTTCTGTGTTTTGCTGATAAATGTCCTCTGATCCATCATGATAAGCCTTCTGATCTTTGATAGGACTCGGGCTGAGAAAGAAGCCAGCAGCGCGCTACAGGATAGTCTCAGGAACATGTTCAGGTCAGTCTCCTCTACCTCGTCCCCTCTTTTTTTTTCTTCTCCTGTTTGTTCTTTTTTCTTCCTTCACACAAAGAATCACGCTCACTTTCACTCTCCACTTTAACATGGCTGCCTCTTATCCCCGAGGAGCTCTCAGGCATCTGACCAGTCGACCAATCTGGTTTAAAGATTGATGGCCCCCGCGGCCAATGGAACACATTCCTGCTCCACGAACAACAAATTATCTTCAAATGAAAACTCGACAACCTTAGCCCCAATGTTTTCTCTAGAAACACAGAGATCCCAGTGACCCGAGGAATACTTTGTTTTCCCAGCAGACTGGCATTAAGGTGGAGCGTCTTTAAATTAAGAACTCATTTCAAGTTTTTCCCCTTTTATTTAAAGAATATGATGATGTTTTGATGCCATGCAGAATTAACTAGAACATTTAACTGTGTAAATCTGTGTGTGTTCATGTTTACTCAGGTGTGTTTTATACCTTTGTGTCAGATATTTATGTGTATGAAGCCCTCTTTTGTTTCAGCAGGTTGTGTCTGGATTAGCCGGGGCCAAAATGTGTCCTCCCTGCTCTCCTACAGACGTGCTGCAAGTAAGAGTGTGTGTGTGTGTGTGTGTGTGTGTGTGTGTGCGTTCACCCTGGATCCTCCCGTTTGAGCTATTTACTGATATGGAGCAAGGATGAGCACTGCAGCATGCAGCTGGCCAGCAATATGGTAACTGATATCATTTTTTTTCATTATGACTTTGTTTCTGCCAATCGTCATTAATAAAATGCAATTTTATGAAAATTACGCCAACACACAAAAGGAGATGCAATGGTACATATATGCAGTTCGTCTTAGGCTAACTACTGCACTCCTCCTTGTGCTTCAGGCGGAAGAAGAAGTTAGTCTCTGCCATATTGTTCTCCAGCTAAACAAAGCAGATTTCTCTCAAAGACGCATCCAGAGTCATGCAAAGGAGCAAAGAGCAACAGTAAAGCACAGCTGGTTACACAACAGGGAGTGCACCACATATTCATCAACTTGCATTTTGTTCCTCGGTGGAAAAACAGAAGTATCATCAAGAGGGAGGCAAGATGATGAAGAAAGATGAGTCACACGTGCTAAATGCAAAAAACTGACTCAGCAACAGTTTTGTAGGGCGGTTGGACAATTTGCATGTTAAAGTTGGCTTTGGAGTGTGCGCGTTTCTGTTGAAACTCTCCTGGGGTTTCATAACTTGCAGATTAGAGCAGTTCCTCTGAAAGTATTCGGCAAGCCTCAGAGTGGAGATTAAAACCACTGCAGGTGGGGCACAGTTGAGCCGGAGGTGGTGGTGGTGGGTATGGAGTGAGTGTGCTGTTACCTCGTTAAACATGAACTGCTTCCAGCTTCCAACTTTGAGAACCACAAGAAGATGGGGAAAGGTCACGCACTGGTCGCACCTTTTTCTTTCTTTCTTTTTTTTTACTGACACTGGTAATTAATAGTTTTAAGTGAACTTAATGCCACTGCCATGACCTTTGACCTCCAAATAATGTTTTCTTTGGCCAATTCTAATCACAAATTTACAAGCCACAGTGGACAGGCGCTCTCTGCAAACACAGGTGCTGGACCAGACTGACCTGGAACAGACTGAAGTCTCTGCCTCTCTGAAGCTATTTGAATAAACACCGGCCACTTTACAAATGATAAAGCAGGGCGCAAATAACGGCCCGGCCCCAGATGGTGGATATGCAGTCCCAGAATGCTTTAAGAGTGTGGTAGTACCAGCTGCGCTCTCAGTTTTTCATATTTTAGACAACCTTGAACCAACTGTGATCATACGCACACACACACACACACACACACACACACACACAGAAAGAAAGAAATAGTAAAATGAATTGCAGCTCGAAATAAATCAACTGCTGGAATTCAGAGAAGCAAGGATCATTAAAGTTATGCTTGACACTGGCCTCTTCTAACACTGTAATGTATATCAGGTTATTATAAATAAAACAGAAAAAATTGGCAAGGGAAACTGTTTAAAATAATACGGTACATGAACATACATGTGTGTTATCTGCACATAACATAGAGAGCACAGACTAAAGTGTTGAACCAATGAAAGTTTATAGTTAGGGGTGGTCCAGGTGAGCCCGAAACATCCCTTAGTTACGCTGCAACAGGGCTGGGCTGCTGGGGGCTTCGCATGATGAGTGTTTCTTCCGTACTCACCTTTTTCACTCTCTGTGTTTATACACCTCTTTGCTTTCAATCATTAGTTATTATTAATCTTGTCCCATTTGTCCCGTCTTCCTCCCCTCAACCTTCAACGGGTCACAGCAGATGGGCGTCCCTCCCCGAGCCTGGTTCTGATGGAGATTTGGGGGTTTCTCTGTATTATTGTAGGGTCTTTTCAATAAAAGCAACTCAAGGCAACTTAAAACAGTATAAATAAAACTGAAGTGAATGTGTGCATGAACAGCTGAACGTGTAATTGGTCGATTGGTTTTTAAGACTAAAAAAATTAATTTACCGTTCATGCTCTTGAACGAGTGTAGAGTATGCACAGTCAGCACAAAATCCTCAATGGAGAAAAAATGTAAATGTGTGCTTTAAAACAAAACAAGAAGCCGAAAGACATAAAAAAATAAAAAATAAAACCAAGCTGTGGCTGTCTCAGTGTTACACATAATTTGATTTACAGATTATATAAAAATATTAATGAGGGCAACTTCGCTACTGACATATCTCACTCTTATAAGACCAGATATTCAAAGTAACATAAATGGTTCAATGTATTGTTACTTATTTGTAAGTTGTTCAGATATAATTAATGTATTCGCTGTTCCTGTGGAAATGTGGATTTCTATGAACACTTTTTAGATGTTTTTGCTGAAGCAGATGTGAAGAAGAGGACAGAGGGAGAGGTAGTGATATACAGACACAGTCACACGCACACACAGATGTTGGCGTGCTATCAGCTTTAGCAGGCTGTGCAAAGTAAGTTATGTTCTGGCTGTTGCAGACAATTCTTCAAAGATACTATCTCTGTCTCTGAGCAGACGGCTGAGGGAACGACTTCCAAATCAGTATGTATGTATATTTTCAGCATTGAATAGAAGAGCAACAAATCACTGCTCTCTCCTTAATATCCAGCCAAATCCACCGACACAATCTGAAGCTGTAGACATGAGTTAATATACATCTGAAAATAGATCCTAACATCTGACCCACTTGAGATGGCTTTGATTTAACTCGCCAGACACTAAAATTTGTCTGATGCTAAAACAGACTGAAAAGAACTGCTCATTAATCAGGCTCATTAAAGTTTTTTGGCCACTGCTGCATTTTTAGGTGAAATTGAGGGAACACTGCAGGTAGTCTGTGACCTTTACGCAGGTCACGTTCAGAGGAAATGCAGGCACTGGCATGGAGAAAAACACAAAAACAGCAGTTTTATAAACACACAAAACCAGAACGGACTCATGTCTGATAAGGCGAGTCTATGGGTAAAACACGTCTATAAAAAAGATAAATAAACAGACTGATATCAACCCCTCTGTGCCTTTAGCCAATGCTTGACCCTTCCCTAGGTTCACCAGGTTTAACAGGTACTGATAACTCTTGCTTGTACCCAAAACCACATAAAACCAGGATGGAGAAAGATAAAAGGACCGAGACGAGCGTGAAATGCAACAAAGAATACACAATGAAACTAGACCAGTCAAGGCCACAGTGGGATCTAACAGCTGGGTGCTGATGGAGTATGTTTTGATGTTGTGCTACAGTCAAAGTAACCTCTGATTCACGGCATCAAACAAGACCACGGTTGAAATAAGAAACACAAAGTGGGGGCGGGGGAAAGGTGCAAGAACATTTGAACTTTGACCTTGGTCTCCCAGGTGTCTGTGTTGTTACTCTGGCTCTCTGGGAGGGACTGGTGACCTGCCTGGGGTCTACCTGGCCTCTTGCAGGATTTCTGGGCTGTATTGCTTGTTGTCATCCATATATCAGCAAATTATAGACTCATGGGTGCCAATGTTTGGTAAAAGTTCATAGCCAGCTTGTTTTGATGATCAGGTTTTTCTTTTCTTTGCCCAATAATCCGACATATTATAAAGGAAATGAAAAGTAGGTACTCTGAAGTACCTTATATTAAATGGAAAATGAAGCAGCCAGAGATTTCTCATGTTTTTAATAATGATAACACTGTTGAATGTAAGTTTTCATGTGCGCACACCTGTCGTCTCCTTTCTCTCGCTCATTCTCATTGATATCTCATTTTTCCTCCCGTAACACAATTCTGTTTCCAGATGAGTTTTGAAACAATGTCGAGCAGAGAGAACATTTCTCAGAAAAGAACTTTTTTTTACTTGAGAAAGAAAGAAAAAAAAAAAATCCCCCCTTTGTCAAAAAAATTAATAATTAAAAATAAAAATTCAGAAAAATAAAATATTAAAAAGTTACTCGCTTCTTTGGTTGTAAGGTTTAGTAGTAAGTAAGTTTCACATCATAATTGATTGTGAAAAAAAGAGGTCACAATCGGTCGAGGTAAATTGCTGCCTCTCCCTGAGTCTGGTTCTGTGGTTTCTTCCTGTTAAAAGGGAGATTTTCCTTCCTACTGTCGCCAAGTGCTTGATTACATAGCATATTGTAATATGTATAAAGTTCTCCAGATTTATAGTATTAATGCAAGTGCTACACTCAACACAGAAAACTAAATGTTACCCCCCACCCTTCCACACTGGGCTAACCAGACTGTAGTGACAGGGATCAAGCATTGCCCTCCATCCTCATCTTGTCCTTGTCACCTGCTCATAACGAGCGAGATTCAGTCAGCCAACCGGGACTATAAAGTAGCTAATAGGGAGTCAGACCAGAACAGATTACCCTTCTGGCAATGATACATTTGGCAAGTAAACTGGCAGAAACACTGAAACAGATCTCAGACAGAGGAAGCACTACATACATGTGTTTATATGCGTGTTGGGTTCACTGGCTGGTCAACAAAGCGTTTTAGGAAAAAGGAAAAAAGCAACATTCCAAACTAGTATTATAAACTGTGGCTAATGCTACAGGACACGTTTTCTGTATGTTTGCCATTAGAATCATGGATCAAACCACAATTGTCTAGTTTAGCTCTGAGCCTATTATACACAGCCCCCCCCCACACACACACACACGAAGATCTTTTCTAATATAATATAAACTATAAAGTAAAATGTAAGGTTATACTTGGATTATCAACTATGTTGGCTCAGACCTCAGAGGGAAGACTGAAAACTGATTTCAGAGGATATGGAGTATTTTTCCTTTCCTTCCTGTGGCTAAATACATATTTTTACATATTTAAAAAAAATCCAAAACACCCTCCCCCCCAAATAAACAAACAGATTTCTGTCCTGTGAAAGACTTTACAGATATTTAGCAGTTTATGGCTTCTTCCAACTCAGCTCACTCTGCCAACCAACACTTGTGACTGGTTAGTAGATCTGTCATTAAAAAACACGCCGTTAGGATCTTAAGGACAAGTTCAGCTCAGAACTGGTGCCATTACTTACCTGGTTTCAGGAATATCAAGCCTGATAGAATACACATATACAGGAAAAGCCCAAGTTGCAAATGTTCATAAAATGCAGAAGGAAGCGCGACGATCTCAGTCAACTGTCAAGGACAGCTGAATAATCTAATAAAAGGTAACCACAGATTAACCACAAGGAAGTACAGACAGCTTGAGGGAGAATCCTACAAAAAAACCAACATCTCAAAATCCAAAAGCGGCAATCATGAGGTGACAGAAAACTAAAAACATCCCAAAACTTAAAACCCTGACGGCATTGCAAACACTACCCTGTCAAAATTCACAATTTACAGAAGCAACCACGTGTTACATGAAGGTGTGGTACCAAACTCTATGTATCTGAACTGAGATATAGGGTGTCTAAAATTCTACTAGTTTAACCCTAGGGAACCATAAATTACAATGCCATTATGACAGCTTTTTAGTCACACAAATCCAGTTTTCATTTTGTTGATATTGGTATATTTTTTTCATTGTCCACATTTTGAAATCCCTAAACTATGGATTTATATTCTTAGGCAGTAAATACAGTGCGAGATCAGTCTTGGCATAGCAGTTAAAAACAAGAAGAAAATGATGCTCGTTATATTACATACATATTCCTTCATACATTTAGAGATTATTGCCCAATAGACCAACTCTGAATCTATCACCACTGCTTCTTTTGACATCTTCATCTTTGTCTCGTTACAGTTTAGTCTTTTTATCCGGGTTGCATCTTTTTTCCTGGGTTTTTTGTTGCAACATCTTTGAGTTGGTGGGTGAGAGCGTAGCTCGGTCATGAGGTCTCCCGCTGCAGAGTGACCACTCAGCGACGCTCGCCATGATGAAGTACCAGACACATTCCAGCACTTTAATAACAAATGGGCTGACAGCGAACGATGATGGGGGGGTATGAGTTCAGTCATCAAGTGTAATAATAGATCGTTTTAACACTGTTCTTTGGTGCTGCATAGTCAGTAAGTATCTCGTACTGTGACAAAGCTTTGATAACTGAGGTTACCGCTGTTCTTTTACTTGAAAGCATTGACTGAACTCGGCACAGCAATAGCAGACTCCTTGCAGCCCAGTAGGAGATATTCTGCTTCCCTTTAGTTTTCTTAACATTTCTATCTTCTGTTTTCTTTCCATCAGAACTCCCTTGCAAATCTCAACCTTCTATTTCTAGTTCCACATGTTGCTCTTGGAGGACGGCCCGATTTCACTTCCGACACGCAGAAACCCACCAGAAAACAAACACTGTTTGTCTTTATCAGAGACACAGGGAGAGATGACCACAGTGGCAGTGGGCAGGAGCTCCGCTGATCTGATTCTGATGACCTCTGACCTCATTTTTTTCCTCCATCTGACAGGTCATTTCAGGCTGGACTGAACACAATCAATCAACTACTAACAGATCACTATCGACTCACATTATTGCCTCCCTCCAAATAGTTATTTGAAAGTAAAAACACTTTATCCATCATTATCAATTAGTTATCAAAACCGTGTGTGTAACAATTATCTCTTTGATCCCACAATTCGATGAAAATTATTGTCGAATAAAAATTCCATGACTGAAGAGTTATCAATTAGACAACATGGGGGGAAAAACAGCTATCTTCACTGAGAAATGTTTACCGGCTATGAAAAACCATTAAAAGAGAGAAAAAAAAACATGAGAACAAATAACAGGCAGGCACTACAGGAAGTGAGTAAATCAAACTGCTGACCTCTGTGTATCAGTAAATCAGCTCATGGAGCCATTTCTAAAATTACTGCTCTGCAGAATGAGAATGGTAAACTTCAAAAATAGAAAAATGAATCTTGGCTTCAAAACACCAAAAGAAAACTTGAAAAAAAACGTAGGAGCCTTGAAACACGGAGTTCTACAATAAAAACAGTTTAGACCACACGGCTGTAAACTCTATCTACAAAGCGCTCTCCCAAACACAAGCGTGCAGTTTCGTGCTCATTTGTAAACTCTGGGCTGGATAAGGAATTGTGAATTTAAATACAGCAGATAAGTGGGGGCCAACCGTAATGTTTTGTAGGTCTGGAGGAGTTGATGGGGGTTAGTGAACGTGAGCAGTTTTGCATTTCTGTTTCCACTACAGCCAAGGCTCCCCTTCGCTAGATGTGCAGTGTAGCAGTGAGTAATATGCAACCATAACAACCCTCAGTATGAGTGTGGGGTACAACTATTGAAAAGCAACAATGGAATGAAAAATCCTTTCTCACCTAACAACTTCAACAATTTAAGAACATTTATTTCCGTTTTGTCTTGGTGTCACACTTAAACAGGAAACAGAGACCATTCGAATAAAAGTTAAACCTTCGAAAATCTTGGTTACAGCACTAAAGCACAACCTTTTATTTTGATGGCAAACATTCTCTGTGCCCTGTTTGTGTTGCCTGTTTTCTTGCTGAGGATCACCAAGACTTTACTTGTTCTTTTGAGTTTGTGTCCTCTCTATACCCATATAAATAATGCAACTAAGGGCTCAGTCAAACAGGCCATGAAACCGGTTAGTTGTACAGAGAAAAATATGTATTCCCTGACTGGACGTGAGTGGTTCCTGGTATCAATTGCTAAAGCCCGAGTCACCCAAACCTAGAGAGGGTCAGTGACACCTTGGTAACTGGGGAAAGTGTGTATTCTGTGATGAGTTGGCATTTGGTTTCTGGTCGCTAGCGTAGCTACACTACAGCTCGGAGAGTAAAATGGTGAGTACAGGCAAGTTTGCATCTTTCGTACAAACTACAGATGCAGGTGGTTATCTGCTAGCAACCAAAGCAGTCACAAGCAGATTTTGGTGCAGCACCCAGTTTCTGACTGATTTGACCCAGTCTCTTCCTGCAACCACTCATCAACACATTTACATATATGCAGATTTTTTCCAGACGAGGTTGCCAGACGATCACTAAAGCCCCTTTTCTATTAGTACCTACTTTGATCGATTCGGCGAGGCTTGCAGGTTTTTCCATTAGGTACAAGGACAAGGTACTAAAATGTGACATCATCAGACTACATGCCACTGATTGGCTGGTCAGTAGCGACACTCGAAGAGTCATGAGAGCGTCTCATTCAGGAAAATCAAAATCGTCATGTTTGAAACTCGGCGACAGAGAAAATGGCTACAAAAAACAACACTGTGTTCCCGAGTGTGACGAACAGCTACAGACCGAGCAGCAAGTATATATTTGCTTCGACATCCATCTTTTCTGTAGTGTTCGTGTTGCATATTAATGACGTCGCAGGATGTGCAGACACGTTGCTTTGACATGCTATGATTGCAACCAACCACAATGATCAAGAAGTCTAAAAGAACAAAAAACAGAACAACTGTATTTGAACCACATCACTTGTGTTTCTTTACAATGTAGGCTCTACAGGAAATTGAACTTTTTTATATGAATTTAAGATTTTAAGGTTGTTTTATGGAAGAAAAAAGAACAATCGAAATGTTAAGAAAAGGGCTGAGCGGAAGTTTAAAAGTTTTGTTGCTCCTGTGGTTGTTACTGGAAACATTTGTACAAAACTAAATCAGTTGCGACTGATTTCAGGACATGCACATTTCAGGACATGCCCAATGGCTAATGGCTTTTCAGTCCCAGTTCATTAGTCTGTTAGCCTGTGGTTTGAAATTTAGAGTGTGTGGTTGTGCAGTCAGACCCACACCTTCACTCAACACATTCAGTTTCAAACACCAAGAAGACAATGGGGAAAATGTTTGAGGCTTTAAGTGGGACTTCACAACCGATGGGTGACATCACAGCAGCGATGTCCATCTTGTATACTGTCTGAGGTGTTTTCACTGCCATATTGAAACCTTTTCATAGCTCATAATGACCACTTTTAAAAGATTCGCACAGAGTGTACAGACTGAATTCTACATGACACAAAAGCATGCCTGAAGCTTCAAGGTCCTTTATATTGTAAGGTAAAGACCCTACAATAATAAAGAGAAAAACCCAAAAATCAAATGAACCCCTACTTTTGCCGAGCAAGCACTTGGCAAAAGTAGGAAGAACAAACTTCCTTTTAAGAGAAAAGAAGAACCAGCCTCAGGGAGGGAAAGCCATCTGCCGTGACCAGTTGGGGGTGAGGGGAGAGAGACAGGACAAAAACACACTGTGGATCTCTTTCTCCTTAATGTTGGCATTTTGTACAAGATGTTGTAACTCTGTAGTGCTCCAATTGATGAATGCAGGATGTCAAACTACCGCATAAGGGGCAATGTGACCTTAAGTGGGCCGGACGAGTGAAACTCCACTTTCTGTGAGTGTCTAAGTTTACATTTAATCCCTGACATATATTAATGTAAGAAAAAGAAGTGCAATCTCAACAATACATTTCAGTTTTCTTTATGATAAAATTGTAAAATCTATTGTAAAAAGCTCTGGTAGCTGGTTGACCAGGCAATGGCAGCTGTATTCATAATGATGTTCTTCTTTTAGATATAGTAGATACTGGAAAAAGGTCATTTAATCATTTCTCTATTAAGTAACTAAAATATTTGGTGTTGCATGAATGGCAACAAGGGAAGTCTTAATCAATAGAAAAATCTATAAAACTTATTTAAAAAAAAACAGTTAAAAGTGCAAAATCTATGCACCGCTGCACATTTAGAAAGTCTTCCAGGGGGTCAGACATGGCGGGCCGATGTTTGACACCTCTGGTTCAATGGATCTGTGAATTCATATTTCTGTTCTGTTGTGGCATTGAGCTGATTTTTGTCAAGTCAAATAGTATTCTGAATCACAAAATCACAACTCAAGGTCAAAGCCGTTACTGTCACGTACACATGAACTTTAAACGTAGTCTCATAGAGCCTGGTTCCCTGTCATTTTTATATTTATGGCTTTGACCTTGTTCAAACTGTGGCAGTTGAGGAGAATAAAATATTTCCCTTGAGTGAGATCGTAAAATTTCCATTTTGGTTCTATTTGTTTTGTCCTTTTATTCATATTTTATCTCTGGGTCTAGCCCCTCCAGTATACCAGGGAGGTCATCCAGACTTATCCCCCAGTAACCCACTCTGGAGGCAGAAGAAGGAAGTGGGTCTCTGGGCAGACTAGTCCATGGAAAACCACAGAGGCCATGAGCTGCACAGAGTGGGAAAATGACACTGTCTCTGTTAATGAAATCATAATAGAGAGAGACATTCATCTGTGTCGCTGCTGTGCTATCAAAACAAACAGAGCTGAGCTGTATCAGAGTGGTTAATGGGGCAGTGAGTGGGATGACGTCTAGCACTGAAACGAGACCCGTGTAAGAGGTTCTGTCAGCACAAAAGCAGCCGTCAGATGAAAAATCAGAGGAAAAACAACACAAAAGTCATATTTACAGACAACAAAACATGCAAATGTGGACAACACAAAAGCCACGGTGTGAAGGATCAACCTGAGACTGAGTGATTTGTAAGGCTCGGATGTGACTGGAAAACTGATGGATACGGGTTGTCAGCAACAGGTCAATCACACAACGAAGCATAACCAGGTTTATCCTCCTTTTTAACACTGATGGGACCCATAATTTTAAAAGCAAACAAAAAGGCCTGAAATCAACTACCAGAACAGTAAACTCATCAGGAAAAGGAAAGCTCCAGATGTTATGAGATTCAGAAGAGTCGCCCCCTGGTGGCTGCTTAGAAAGAATGCAGATACAGTACCTCACATCCATCTTTTACATGTTTTACACATTTATCCCATAAAATAAACATTCAACATCTCTTACATCCTTTTCAAAAATAATTAATAAAACAAAAATGGAATGACTTCTTTCGTATAGATTTGGTTTAACATCGGAGAAAATGATGGATCATACAGACACGAATACAGGATGATTAGTCTGGATTTTTGTAGGCAATCAATTATGCAATCTAGTTAATGTGGCAGTTTAACAAGACAGGTGAGACATTAACAAACAATAGAAATAACTGACCAGCAACAAATGTAAATGCTAAATAAAGAGCTTTCACAGAAGACTAGTGAATTTGCACTGACAGGATCTTCCACAAAGCTGCTTTTTTGCATGTGCGCACCATGAGGTGCTTTGTGGTTACCCAATGGTTCACCTAACCTCTTCCAGAGAATTAGTCTCACTATGGTAAATTTGACTGTGTTTATATACAGAAGGAGAGATGCTCTATCTTACAGCATAGCCTCTATGTTAGCCTTGCGTGTCTAGGACTTGACAGATATGAACAGATGCACCTTTTACCTTCCCGCTCTCCTCATAACGCCGCGTTATTCACCGCGCTCTGATAATACTTGCATGCTTGATGCACGCTGTTAAAATTCATGAACGTTCAGCCAGGACTTTGCACAAATCACGTGTTACATGACACCCTGGGTTTATTGTCTCAGCCTCGCAGGTCCCATCTATTTGAAACAAAATCTAAGAAAACAAGGTGAAACATAGCAACCGTTATCTATGAGTTCAAGCTGAGTTCCACGTTCAAAACAAGAAAAAAAAAAAAACACACAGGGTTGTTATAGACCTCCAAGGCCTGACTTTTAGAAGTTGAATACATTTGTACCAAAACGGAGCTGGCAGGTTGCTCTGGGCTGACGATTTAGAGGGAAGGGCATGTGTGTGTACGAAAGTGAGATGCAGAACTTCTAATCTCGGAAAAGCTGTGTTTAGTTTTTGGGATTCAGAGACAAGGATGCTGTGAAGCAGAAAATAAAGAGAGAGAGAGAAAGAGAGAGACATCATGGCTGTGACAGGTTTATAGGATCCCCTGGAATGAAAAGAAATGCTCTGCAATACCGACCACGAGCAACCCGCTGAGGGAGGGACTCCCAGGCTTGACACTTAACATGGCGTGTGTGTGTGCATCTGCACACGTGTGTCTGTGTGACCCAGAGCCCAGATTTAGGCCCCTGCTCCATCAATTACAAAATGGCTTCATCTTCCAGAGTGGCGTGCACGTGCAGAGACAAGCACGTACGCATGCTGCGACATACGCGCACATTCCTGTAGATATATAGGCATCAGTGACAGTGTTAGTCTGTGGGAGGACCATGTACCCGTAAGAAGTTAAAGCCCTCTCAGGAAATCAGAAACGTATGTCTGCCGCCATGGTGGTCCTCCGTGAAGATAATTTTGGAGCTGGTAACAGTCCACAGAGTATCACAGACCTGGCTGGCTTCTCTATCTCTCACTTCATCCCGTCTTTCTTTACATCGCTCAAGTTCATCTGTTTTCCCCTTTGCCTGTGACTCTACCACATTTCCAGGGGTAGTAAGTAAATTATAGAGAAGTTTAGGTGCGAGCATGCTTTTACTGCCTCTTTAAACTCCACCAGCAGCTCAAATTAATTCAACATCTGATTTTCTCGTCATGTAGTATTTTATTTTCAGCTTGATAAGCAAATAACAGCAAGAGACCAGTCAGCGGTGGATCGGTCCAACTCTGGTGGAAATATTCAGTGTGTAGCTTTAGCTTCTTTTATGTGTAACATCGTTCTCTGAAATCATCAGAAAATCTCTTTTGCCTGGTAGTTTAAGTTAAAAATGATTTGAAAGTGACCGATTTACACAGTTTATTATATGTTACACTATTAATGGACACCGTTCAACGGCAATGTTAGGGAACTAATTGTTTAGTGAATGTCCTAAAAAATGACATATACACTTTTTCACATATAACAGACATAAGAAGCTCTTTGGTGGTCTTGGTTACTATGACAGGTGCAAAGGCGTCAGGTGGCATTACTGTAGAGCAACCATTATGTTAACTGTAACCTTTAGGTTAGAGCATTATTCAACCAATTCCACTATTCAGAGATTCATTTGCTGGGTAGGTTTTCACTTTGAGTGTTTGTTGTAGAATTATATGTCGCTTCACAGCTGGAGTCCCTGACATCTCTGGAGCAGTGATTGCTACATTTCATTTCTCCTCAGTTTTGCAAACCTAAACATTTTGTCACTAGGTTTAGCAACTCTTCACAGCCCCTTAACTTTGTTTTCACTCCAAAACAGTAGCATCAAGAACAGCAGACTACTCCTTCATGAAGTGAGCTCCCCTAGCCACACGACTACTACTCTTCTCTGTTCAGTGAGTGACTACAACAGAGTATTACAGACACAAAGCTTCAATGTTAGACAACGTCAAAATACTATTTTGAGAATAAAGAGGGGATTAAGTTGTCAAACTACAGCCACGATTGCTATACCCTCTGAAAAATCTGTAGAGCAAGAGTTAGTGAAACAACTTGATCAGCTGTCTTGTGATGCACCATACTCCCTCTTTACTGGACAAGGTTGTAACCATCAATATCTCAGCTTCTGTCTATTGCAAGCTAAATAAGTTTGCACAAATCCAGCCAACTCTTCCAACTTTGTGTGTTTTTTCCTTTTGAAACGTCCTCATAGTTATCATCACATTCATCACATCACAAAAGATAAATCATTTCCTTGTTACTTAAACTGATTCTGAAGTCAACTAAAAAAGAAATTTTGTAGAGGGTAGATAGTTCAACTTGAAACTACAACTTGAATCTATAAATTTCAATCTTATTCTCAAAATCAACTATAATAACAAAAAAAAATGTATGTCCTATTTTTTTCTTAAAGTGGCATTAATACTCCTTCGTAAGTAAGAGAAAAATACATTATTCAATATTATTAATCTCTGGCTCTCTTTCACAGGCGTGTCTTTGTCCCATCTTCCTCCCCTCACCCACAACCTGTCCCGGCAGGTGGCCGCCCCTCACAGAGCCTGGTTCTGCTGGAGGTTTCTTCCCGTTAAAAGGGAGTTTTTCCTTCTCACTGTCACCAAAGCACTTGCGCATAGAGGTTTATATTATTGTGGGGATTTCCCTGTTTTCTTTGTATTACTGTATGGGGTTTACCTTACAATATAATGTGCCTTGAGGCAACTGTGGTGTGATTTGGTGCTACATAAATAAAATCGGGCTGCATTCAATGGTAAGATTATGGGACAAACTGTAGCCTCTAGCTCTTTTTTTAACCTTAAAAATTTTTTTTTTTTAGGGATCAGAAAGTGCCTTGATAAGTTACTGTCTAAAACATGGTTAAACCACACCACAGGACCTTATGGAATTTTATTCAATAAACGACATATAAAAACATAAATAAAAAGGCGAAATGCAACACAAATACAATGTTGTGTTTATGTAATGTTGTGAAAACAGCAGGTGTTAGCGATATCTGTAAGAAAAGTTCTAGAAAATGTGATAAAGAATTAATTACTTTACATGAATTTCATTTACAAAATATATCATTTATATCTGAAAAGTAAAAATAAGATCCCAATCAAGATGTTTAGTAGATCCCAAAGCCTTGATCTATCTTTTCATATTCTGTTTTGTTGTATTTTGTTCTCTTTGCATTCTTTCTTCTCTACCATTAGACTCATCGCCAACTAAACCGATTTGCACATCTCACAGTCATAACTTGTAGAGTCTGATAACAGTTTGAAAGGGAGAGTAGGCCAGAGTGTAAGAGCCAGTCTAATTTAAGAGCCTATAAATGATGCACAGGGCGACCTTTCAACTCCTCTGACCTTTGACAGCAGGTCAGCATTTCAGAGATTATCTTCTCTGCTTTGCTCTCTCCATGCCGGTAAAAGCCGAGAGCAGCATCTGTGTGTGTGTGTGTGTGTGTGTGTGTGTGTGTGTGTGTGTGTGTGTGTGTGTGTGTGTGTGTGTGTGTGTGTGTGTGTGTGTATACCGTAGATGTATGTTGAAGACAAGTGATTCACAGCTTAGGACACACTCTCAGAGAGACTAGGAGTGCATTCAGTCATGCTAAGCCCCGCTAAGGAAAGGTGAAGCCTGTTATTTATCAGTGTCGCGAGGTCTCACTGCAGTAAAAATGCACAGAGATAGAAACCACAGAAGACAAACAGCACAACTATATTTCAAACCTAAGAATAAGAAATACTATGTGAAGAAAACAGTAAAACATTTGAGAGGTTTTAGTTTAAATGTCGGTTGTTTTCTTTTGTACTGATGACTGATTCCTCTGATGTGTCCAGCTGCTTAAGGGGGTACCTAACTGATTTAGTGTGTGTACAAACTCATAGGCCATACTCAAGGGAAACTTTCATAGCTTTAAACTAGAAGCAAGGTGGTACAGTGGTTAGCACTAATGCCTCTAAGCATCTCAAATGTAGGCTGAGGCCTTTCTGTGTGGAGCTTACATGAGTCCAGGTGCTCCAGCTTCCGCCCACAGGTGAGAATGTGAGTGTTTCTCCATTAGGCATGTGACAGCCTGCCGACCTGCTCTATGACAGCTGGGACAGGTTTCAGCTCCCCTGTGACCCTAAACTGGAAAAGATTTACTTTATTCTTTATTATTTGGAAAATTCTTTAAGGACAGTTGCATGTATCTATCTAGCCATCCATTTTCTACCGCTTACCATGGCTTGGGTCACGGGGGCAGCATTCTGAGATTTCCCTCACCCCAGTGTCCTCCCAGATTCCAGCTTATCTGGGGGGACACTGAGATGTTCCCAGGTCAGATGAGAGATGTAGTCTCAACACGAGT
This sequence comes from Simochromis diagramma, assembly GCF_900408965.1. Lineage (NCBI taxonomy): Eukaryota > Metazoa > Chordata > Actinopteri > Cichliformes > Cichlidae > Simochromis > Simochromis diagramma. Next base: position 2,371,677 of record NW_024386765.1, read on the forward strand.
CCTGGGAATCCCCCGTTGTCCCCGGAATACTTCACCTGGGAAGTGTCCAGAGGAATCCTAGTCAGTTGGGTCCTTTCAATGTGGAGGTCCAGTTGTTCTACTTCGGGTCCTTCTTGAATGACTAAGTCCAGCCGACCTCATTCTTTAGGTTACAAACCAGAGCTCGTGACCATAGGTGTGGAAAGGAGCGTAGATTGACTACTATACTGACTTTTAACAGGTCGCTTTTCACAGTAATAGCCTTCTGAAGAAGTTAAGCTCAAGATCAAAAACTTAAGTCCCTAAAATCAAAGAAATCATCAGATTTTTGAGTCAGTAATTGAATTAAAGCAAACTCTTTAAGAAACTTAAAGAAACACTCTGTAGAGTTTTGGGCCATTTACAACAGAGGAACAGTTTTAATTGTGGCTATTTACACTCTGTAGGTCACCATACATCTATACAATTAGATTTTATTGAAAGCAAAACAATAAGATGTTCTGATTGGCAAAAGGGTTATTTAAAACAGGGCCAAACCACATTTAACATTAATTATACTAAAGTAAGAAGTATACTAAAAATGAGCTACTATCTATAGAAAATACAAAAAGGAAGCTCTATTCTACCAAGAGTGTAACAAGAGGTAAGAGGAGCCGAAGCCACTCTCTCTCTCTATAATAATCTGCTCATTTAAGTATTTTTACAGGGCCAAAGGAGCAGCTGCACTTTTTCACTTTAAGACTGCAGAGTACACTCAGAGTGCCAGGATTGCACTCAACGTCCGTCTCTGCAGACATCTACTGCACTGTTTAATACGACTTCCCGGCTAGATTTACTGTGATGGCTTTTGAGGCAAAGAGGTATAATATGACAAAACATGGCCCTGTAACCCCAGGACAGTCAGCAATGTTTAGTGGTGGTGAGACCCATTTAGCTGGAGGATTGGCAAATATATAGCTTTCCTCCCTTCTCATGTACAGAATTTCAATAAATGGGACTGTAAATCAGGGTTGAATTTAAACTTGACTACATTTTCTGTCTTTTTTTTTTTCTTTTAACTGTACAGGGAGGTAAAGGTGGAGGTGTGTGTGATTAAGTCACTTTTTACTTTGCACCAAGTGGCAACCTCCAATACCGCCAGCAAGATTACTGATATTAGCTATATGTTAATCTTTTTGTATTAGCATTTATATCGGCTGATAATTTAAGGTTGAAAAAGTAACAAAGAGATGAGATAAACATTCTTCAATCATGTTACGAGCGTTGACATTGCAGTTTGTCCACCAAAGACACCTTTGCTGTTGGAAACACATATTTGAAACGTCACAAACACGACAACCAGCTGATCCAAGTGAACTCAAGCAGAGTGTAAACAAGTAAAACAATAACTGCTGTGGAAACTCAAATACTGGATTGGTTTTTAATCTGGTATCGATAAGATGCTAATTTAATTTGTATCCTGTATGTATTTGTATGCACTAATAAGCCTATATCTGTGCCACAGTAGTGGTTATCTGCCTCTTTTTTAGCCTGTTATACAAATGCCTTTATGGACATCCACATAGGAAGTGACTAGAAGACATGTGGTGGCGACAGACCACAGAAAGTGATGAAATAACCGCCAGTGTTGTCCTAAGTTAAACTTTTCTCAACTTTGAAGCGAGTAATTGAAGCTACTACCAGTGAGAGCAAAGAAACCCGTTGATTGTCTTGAACTAAAGCAGCCAGCTACCAGTTGAGTCATGACCATAAAAAGACACAGGACTGTGTGAATAATTTCTTTTAACAGTGAAGGAGCTACTCATCCCAAAAGTTTTTGCAAATCCCATAATGATTTCCAACTTTTTCAAATGAAATTCTTTTCATTATTGCAGCGCTGCATAATAGGACTTTTGATAATAATATCAATTATTAGTTATTAATCTTTGGCTCTCTTCCATAGCATGTTTTTGTCTCGTCTTCCCCTCCTCACCCCAACTGCTCAAGGAATATTGCCGTCCATCCCGTAGCCTGGTTCTGCTGTAGGTTTCTTCCTGTTAAAATTGATTTTTTCCTTCCCGCTGTCACCAAAGCGCTTACTCATAGGGGTCTTATGATTATAAGGGTTTTTCTCTGTTGTCTTTATATTATTGTAGGGTCTTTACAATATAAAGCGCCTTGATGCAACTGTTTTTGTGATTTGGCACTATATAAATAAAACTGGAATTTTTAAAATATATTTTGCTGTTTGTGTGTAGCAAAGTAATATATATAGCCCCGTCATCGATATAGTACAGTGCTTCATCAACTGATTGCAATCACTGCTATTACAGTTTCTGAAGTTTTTGTCACATGTTTAAAATCTTCCATGGCAACAGTGACCTCCACTAATCAGAGATGTATTTGCTTCCCTTTAGGATTATGGATATAGTAGATGTTTTGTCTGACATCACATTGGTTGGTTGTTGATATCTTATGGCAATTTCTACAAGACACATATCATTGTTTCCCAGTTTTGAAGCATATAGTAAGTCAACTTTAGATGGCTACAACATTATGGCTCATAATTAAAACCCTATATGGAGATGTATGAATGGCATTTTTGGCTTGAGAACCTCACTCTACTAAACACAAATTAAAAATTTACCAATATGACAGAAAGATGATGATACCTTTATTTGTGGCTTCAAAGTAGTGGTCCAATGTTTCCCACTATGTACAGTGTATAATTACAACTAAAGATAACCTGGGATGAATTCAGGGGGACCAACTCATAACTCATAACAATGACAGGGAGATATAACAAAACAATAATAGACATGTATCACGGCCCTGATTCATTATAGTTATTATCACTGTACAGTCAACATGCATTAAAAACTGATGATCGAAGTTTATCAGATTCACATTTGGGACTGAAGACTGACTGTGTTTTAGGACTAAGGAGGAGGCTGGGGTAGATGGAAGGGTAAAAACAAATTGTGTTTAAAATGGAAGGTTGCCATTGCCAACCCCAGCTCAACATTACTATAAACCAAAATCTTAACTGCATATATTATACTGCATATCTGTGCAGGGGTACTATTTCAGGATTTAGTCTTATGAGGCAAATTCACTGGGAAACAGCATCTTTTTGGTCAGGTTGGAGGATTTGTACCCGTTCTTTCCAAAATGCTTTTTTCCCCATGGTTCCTACCTCACAAGGGTTATTTTAAACTCAAATAACACACACACACAATGCAGTGTGAGCTGGGGGACGCATTGATGGAATGTGAATGTCAGCGGTCTCTTTATTTACGCTCCATATAAAACACTGAGCAGTAATTAACAGCAGGTATCCTCCCTAGCCAGAGGGTAATTGACTGTTTCAAAGTGCCAACACTTCATAACAGAGACTGTATGTGTGTATGTGGCCATGTGCATGCTTATGTAAAAGAGGAGAGGCAAAAACTGTATGAGTGAGAAATATAGATCGTGTATGAGTTTTTGCGACCACGAGTGCATTAAAATTAACTCTTTTATATTCCACACCTCCCCCGCCTCTCCTCCCATCATCTCCCGTCCTCCCAATACGGATAAGGGTCAGCAGTGGTGGGCACAGCCACTCAAATGCTCCAGGTTTCTTTATGAGTGCATTAAGGTTCAGACGTATTCATTATCAGTAAGTGTAGTAAGATGGATCAAGCTGAGCCATTTTACCACCACTGAAATGTTAGCTGTTAATTTTAGCGTGCGAGTAGAAATATGGTGAAAGCTCGAGTCTTTTCTTATAACTTCAACAAGGTCTGCTGTGGATCTGTTGGTAGGCGTGCTCTGGGGCGTGGGGGAGTCATGAGGGTCAATTACCACAGCCAAATGGTTAACTTTTGCTAACCTATGTTTCACAGCATAGTGTCAAAGTACAGTAATGAAAACAAAACTATATCTTTATGTGCTTCAAAGTCCCGTGTATCGGATTTAAAGCTAAAGACAGAATCTAATGTGGGGTGGCTGTAGCTCAGGAGGTAGAGCAGGTCCCCTGCTGATCGGAAGGTGGGTGGTTCGATCCCTGGCTCCTCCAGTCTGCATGCCAAGTATCCTTGGGCAAGATACTAACCCCAAGTTGCTCTCCGATGCATCCATCCGAGTGTGAATGTGTGTGAATGTCATTAGAAAATCACTTAGTTTAGAGTCCGTGCTTGTGAGAATGGGTGTAATTGGGTGAATGTGGCATGTTGTATACAGCGCTTTGAGTACTCTGGGAGAGTAGAAAAGCGTTATATAAGAATGAGTCCATTTAACGTTATGAACCAAAACAATTAGCCCTATATGAGTGATGCTCTCAGGCAGTGTCATGCAATTCTGTTGACTCGCTGCATATCAGGCACAGGTAAGAAGTTAAACGGGAAGCATTGCAACACTGAACTTTGCGTTATTCTGTTTATGCAGGTGAGATAATGAGGACTGGGCTTCTCTGCTTAGACCGTTGCCCCAGTGACCTGGCCCTAGATGAGTGCTGGAAAATTGACAGATGGGTATTATGTATTATGTTTGCATTATATTTACATACTATGTTGTTATGCTATATTAAAAAAAAGATATTTTTTTGCATCAATATGGTGACCTACAAAAAGTGAGGTAATAAAAAAGTAATTTTTAAAAAGTGAAGTAATATATTTTTATGTCTTCACATTATCACCAAGTCAAAAATGCGTAACAGCACATTATAATGTTGAAATTATCTCGTCTTCTGAAGGTGATACTGTAAAAAAGCATTGTGTATCTGTGTGACAGCTGAAAATTAGGGCTACAAACTGCACTGATGTCAGTCAGATGTATTAATAGATCAGTTTGCTAATAGAAACTTGCATCTAGACAGTCTATATACTACAAAAACCTCTTTGTCCAACACTCTCAAACCCACTTAAACTAACCTGATGCGAGTGAGCTGAAGCCAAATGCCACACGTCTACAGTACATAAGCAGCAACCAGACTAATGAGAATCCAAACATGTGTGGTCAGCTGCTTCATGCTCTTGTGGGGCCATATGCTCTTTCCGCCATCATCCTCACAGGGAACATAAAGTTAACGAGAGGCTTGTTAGTACGTGTTAATTGGACTGTGTGTTCACTAATTGATTTTTGGTTAATTAGGGTTGGGGTATTTAGTGCTAATTGTTATTTGAACTGTTATTTCTGTTAATTTAATAGGTGTAAACACAGTCAAACCAGAGTGTCCCGAGTTGTAATTGCCTCCAACAACAGCAGCAGCAGAAACAACATGGTGTAGACCAAAGGTGCCTCCACAATTAGAGCTCCTCTGAGACATGCCACACTGATTGGCTATGATGCTAATTAATGTTAATTAGCATGTTCCCAGCCTTTTTAATGGGCAACAGCGCTCTTGGTCCTTATTTATCCAGCTGTTTGCTGTGAATGCATGATTTACTGTGAATAATGTTTCCAGTAAAAGACATTCAACACATACCGATGTCCTGTTTGTGTGGTTTGATGAGTCAGTGTTGTGTCAGTGAGGCTGCAGAAACTTGCAGTGTATCTAAAGTCTTTGTATACAATATTTTGAAAACAACTGATAACCCTGTAATTTAATGAAATTACAAGAGATTGGAAATGTTGGATTTTTACACTGGTGACATCAGAGCCTTTTTAAAATTACTTAAATCACATGCAACTGTGTGATAAAATAAAATCTTACCAACGTAGCAGTAGTAGTATTGTATATTTGTCACTTTGAAAGGCTATCTTATTTTCATCTCTTCACTTAAAAACATAAAAATACACACGTGTGAAACAAACACACAAACTCTGCAGTTTTCCATTTAAAGCACAGAAATGTTAAAATAACAATAAAGTGAAGAATTAATGATTTGACCCAAAAAACTTTAAACTTCAAACAGCAATGTTAGAAGAAACTATACAGTTCAAAGGAATCAGTAACACATGTATATATTAAAAAGCAATTATGTTTCAGAACATTTAGACCTGCACTAACAATAACTGTCAAACGTGTGCCACACAATGTCTCACCTAGGACAGCGAATAAAGACGACCAGCAGTTTCTACAGATTTGGTTCAGTTCGTTGTCTTTTGGGCAGACGGAGCCTCTCTGTCTCGAGGAACTGTTCGATTTTTGAGATCTGCGCCCTGAAAGATTCCTGTTGATCGTCCCTCTCCTGGGAGCAGGAGAGTTCCCAGTTGGACTCTGAACTAGGTCCTGCAGCTAAGGTAGGAGCTCTGCTACACCTGATTCAAAGAAAACACTAGCATGAACTTGTTTGTAGTCAGTAATCATATTATTAATCATGTAATAATACACATTTCAAATGAAGCTATACAAATTCTCCTTACCATTAGACTGAAGTAATGCACTTAAATGAAAATGTTTAAGATAAGATAATAAGATAAAATAACCTTTATTAGCCCCACACATGGGAAATTTGATTTGTTACAGCCGAAAGTGGACAGTGCAAAGTTACATAGCAAAAATTAGAAAAACGCTGGAATAGAATAAGATGATAAGAATACTTCTAAAACTTCTAAAATATAATTTTTAACCAAGAAAAACAAACAAAATAAAACCTCTTGTTTTTTGTCAATACTTTTGTTAACTACTGAATGGGCCAAAACGTTAGTGAAGAACATTTTCATTCAGGTGTGTAGATACAAAGATATGAGCTATGAAATTTGCCCATTATTATTTATTTACTTTGACATTTATTCTGGTTCAAATGCTGGTGTCTTCTTTCTAAAGAACAAACATACTCACTCTGCAGTGGTTTGCCATGACAGTTTGCTGCCTGTGCTGGAGGCTGGAAAAGAACAGCTTGGCGGAGGAGCTCTGCCATCCTGCATAAAAATGACAACAAACAGTAGATATCACCAAATATCCACTGTGAGAAAGCTGTGATTGTGGTCACACAAAGTTTGTGTTTCATATTTATTATTCTATAATATAATAGTTTGAGATAATACAGTAAATAAGAAACACAAAGATTCTTCTATAGGATTTGGACTATTACTGGCAGATAAACCAAATGTATGAAAAGCGTGAGTATTCATAGTGTTCAACCTTCTCCTTCAGTTCTCTGTGGCATGCTTCTAGGCCAAATCCTGAGTGATCGCAATCTAGTCCTGATAAAGTGATAAAGTGGAATATCAAATGAACAATGTGGATTCACAACCCAGTAACTCCCCAGATCTTAATCTGATCTGCAATCTATGGCCAATTCTGAAAATCAAGCGGACAAGCAGAAGCCCACAGACTGTGATCAACCTGGAGCACCTATAAGGCAGGAATCTATCACCACCATTTGGTCTTTTTTTGGTACAAAAATGTCAGTTCAATGCTTAATTCCTTCATAAGAAAAGAAAAGACAGATAAACAATTTCAGGGCAGACAATAAGCAGCAACAACTGATATTTGTATCTGTATCCAGCCCAGAGAGAGCAGCCAGAACTCTTCACTTTGGTCTTCTTTACAATTTGTTAAACTATCAGATGAGTTTGTTTTTTCCCCTCATACTCGAGTCATGCTGCAGCCCATCTCCCTCAACTGCGAGCACCTGGATTGTATAAAACACAGAGTGACAGTGCGGTGATGGTGACAAAAGAGTTTGGGAGCGTGTGAGAGAGAGAAAGTGAAACAGAATTAAAAAAAGTGAAACAGCAAGAGGGTGGAGAAAGTGAGTGAGGGACAAATGATGAAGTGAGAGAGGAAGACAGAGCGAGAGTGGAGACCAGAGACTGAGTGAGTGAGAGAGGCGAGGTACCCAGGCATCATTAGGTACTTTTTCTTCCACAGGTCATTTGTTCTCTGTCTGTCTGGCTGTCTATGAGCTCAACATACATCAAGCCACATCCATTCGGTCAACACCTGACCGAACATTAATCAAAGAGCAGGAAAGTTTGAAACCTCTGAAATCTTTGTCAGATATTCTGCGTACTCTGTTAAACAAGTTCTCTTACATTCTAAAAGTCCAGGACCACAAAAATGTTGAAAGAGCATTTTAATATCTAGTTCCTCTGAGGACATGTCAGGCTGTTGTAACGGGCATATTCATTCAAGCTCCAGCTCAAATTTCCCGTGGGCTCCGCTCAGACACATTCTATAAAATGATGAAGCTCTGAATCTGTGGAACAGCAATGACCTCGACAGAGAAAACCCTTTTATAACGGTCATTCTGATGTCCTCTGAGGGGGGGGGGGGCACGCATTTCTATGTGAACACGACACTGTGGCCATTTCCTGCTGCTCAACATCAACTTGTACTAGAGAACACGATTAAAGCTTCACTGTGATGAAATGTACTTGGACACGGGCTTCAGCAGCTGAAATTAAATTTTCCAAAGTGCAGCTCGCACAGTGAGGACTCATCAATAAAGCTCTCAAATGTAAAGGTATGTAAATCATGAGCTGTGCTTTATCACTTGACTAGTGTTTTACAAGCTATTTTAAAATAACTTCTGTGACATACATATATGATTATTAACTCTCACAGTTATAAATGAGCCACCTTCTAAAGTGTCGTACCAGCAATTCCCTACTTCTTAACAACTGACCGTATCTGCTGCTGTTCTCTCACTGCAGGTCTCCTGCACTGCTTCCCAGAGTCCCTGCTGCTTTCTCCTCAGGGAAGGTGCGGTCCCACAGACACTGGAGGCATTCAACAGGTCTGACGCCCTCATAATCACCAAGGGGACTAAGAGGAATGAGGTGAGATGGCAAGAACAGCAAGAAAGCAAGAATGAATGATGATTAGTAATGGTAAGAAACGCAGACGGACAATGAATTCACTGTGTAAGATGTTCCTAGTCATGCATCAGAGCAGTTTCTGTGCTCCTTAGTGAAATGATAAACCACCACCATTGTCGTGTTTGCTTTTGAGGGGCTTGAGTATTATTGTGCTGGCAGGATGTCCTGGGAATCCAGCAGTTGTATTCTGCTCAGACAGAGAAGATCCCTGGAAAAAAAACACCAAGAGTTTAACTGATATAAAACTAACCACAGCTTTAAAGCATTTCTACATCCGAATGTCAAAAAACTGTTACGATTACAAACTAAAATTAACTGCACTTCTCTAGGTTAGTGTAGCTAGTTAGTCCTGTATGAGCATCATATGACTTTTGAAACTGTTGTACATATTTTCATCACACAGCTTGAAAACGCTACAACCTTTTGATTCTAATACCTGGATTGGCTGGTGCGCTATGGTGACATCTGACTTTGTTCTGGAGTTTGACTTTCTTCTCTCGGCAGCGGCCCACTCAAATAATGGCCTGTAAGTCTTTTTGCTGGGCAGAGACGACTCGCCACAATCACTCAGCAGCTTCTCTCCTAACTCAGGCTGCTTGTGACCCAGACTTGTAACGAGTGGCAGCTTCGGATCTGTTTCACTTTTAGTCTTCTTTGTATCTTCTGTGTCCTTTATATGCTCACTTTTCACCTCAGAATCAAGGGTTATGGCACCCATCGTAATATTAACATTGCCATCTTTTAAGTGGGATTCTTCCATAGGTGTTCGATAGACATTCGTATCTACACTTGATTCATCTTTTCTTCTGTTCTCTACACTTGGATCACCCTTTCCTTCAACAGTTACCACAGACTTCAGCTGCCCATCTTTCTGCTCTAAGCTTTCCAGCAGCTGCTCAGGTTCTGCCAGTTTTTCACTCACAGGTACATCAAAGCTTTCATCTGTTTGCGTCATATCTGAAATAACATCAGAAGGAGTACGTGTTTCTGTATGTGTCTGACATGATCCCAAGTTTTCAGCGCTGTGAAAACCATTTGAGTGACCAGCTGATGTGGCATCGTCTGTCTGTGAGGTACTCGACTGCTTCAGGTGTTCAGAAAGTCCAGCAGAAAGCTCCCCTGCTTTTTTGGTGGGAGGCTGATTTAGTGATCCTGTGTCCCCGTCTGAGCTTTGGACCTCGTTTTGACACAAATTTGAAACTTCCTGTTGTTCAGAGCTAACACTTTGATGTTCTCCATCTCTTCCAGTCTCACCATGGATCTTCAAATGTTTGCATTCAGCATCCTTTTCACTGACTTTCTGACAGAGACTTTGTGTGAAGTCTGAGGGTTTACAGACATCCACAGGCGGCTCAGCGCCCATGAAGTCAATGACCTGCAGTGTGTGGCTCTTTTCAGCAGTCATATCAGTGATCGTCTGGGCTCGTATCTGTGTTTGTGGTGTCTGCACTGCTGTCTTTTCTCTCTCCTTCGCTCCATCCGCTCTATCTTTTGTTTCTGTTTCAGCATCCTTTGCTGACCCCTCACTGTCCTCTCGCCTGTTTCTTCTATCTGTTGTTTGTGCCATGGCTGTTCCTCTCTTTTCTCCAGCACGTCCTCCCTCCTTCACATCTTCTCCTTGATCGTCTTCCCTATTCCTCAGCTGTCCTGTATTTTTCTCCTCTTCTTCTCTATGGCTATTTCCTTGTTTCCCGCTGTCCTTCTCCTCATGTTCTTTCTCATTCATTCCTGTGTCGTCTCCTTTATTTTTCATGTTTGTTGGTAAATCTGCAGATTCACCGAGAGAGCTGTAATCGGAGTTTGATGCAGTTATACTACTCGCACAGCAACCTCTGATAAAGTGGGTATCATCATCAGACACAGAGAGAGCAGTATTAGTTAGATCTGAAAGCACATCAGGGTTGTGTTCACTTTTCGAGTTGTTAACCCCTTTGTTCAATGTTATGGCCTCTGTGGCTCCTGTCCCAGAAAAAGTACACGAGCTGAAATTCATGGTAAGTGGACAACTGGACATTTTTAGGTGGCTTAAAGGCTCTTTTATTGTTTGTGACTGTTGTTTTGGGACTTTTTGACCTGAAAGAGAATAAAACGCGCATGAGAAAAAATACGAAAATGACTGTCTCATAGTGTCTTAGAACATATTTATCGTCTGTATGTTTATATTTAGTGTGCTGACCTTCAGTTTCTGCAGTGGCAAGTATCTTAGTCCCAGTTGCTGTGTCCTCCAGACGGTCTGGAATTTTGGCCTGAGAGGAGACAGAGTGCTGCAGACTGCCAAAGCCGGGAAGCTTAGATCTGGAGATGCGTTCACTCACAGATTCCTCGCCTCTAACTTCCTCCACAGAGGTGGGATGGGTAGAAACACTGAGTGTCTGGCTGCTGTCTCTTACCTGTGCAAAGAAAAATAAACATGCATGCATTCACATGACAGTTTCTCTTATAAACTCACCTACTATACATCAGCTACACCTGCTGTTATTAACATTATTCCCATAGCTGTAAATCAGAATATTATGAAAAATATTATAGTGAGCTCTGTTCCTGGTTTCTTTATCCCTGAATGTTCAAGTGCTGACTCTGGTCTGTTTTGAAAGGTTTGTCTAATAAACGAGAGGACCGCTTTGTAGTACTTAATGTTCTGCAATTCAGCACATGTATTTCACTTTCTGTCAAAACTGCTGAAAACACAACCTGTTAATTTTTCATTTTAGTTATTTTTCATTTTTAATATAATCATCCAACACTGCAACAGTACAGATATTGGTAGAAAAAAGTGAAGGTCCCCTGTAAATACTTTAAACTTATCAATTGAGTAGTACAAAGTCTGCGTGATGAGTTTTTCCATGTAAAAACAGAGTTGTAGAAAAGTGTTTATTGTGTTCTGTTAAGAGAAACTCTCTTCTTCTTCTTCATCTCACCCTATCCCTAGCATCCTCTACTGTCACACCAACATCCATGAATCTTCTTTTCCTCTTTTCCTCCTGCCTGGCAGCCCCATATTTAGCATCCTTTGCCCAGTGTATCCACTATCTCTCCCCTGTACGTGTCCAACCGTCAGCCTTGCCGCTATAACTCTGCCTCCGAAACACTGAACCTGAGCTGTCTCTCTGATGTACTCAAATCAAGTAAAGTTCGTCTCTACAGGACATTTAAAAACAACAGCTGTTGAACAAAGTGCTATATATCTAAAATGATCAAATCAAATAAAACACAGGAGAAAAATGACAGAGTTAAATGAAATATAAAGCTGTGTAAAAACAGCCCAAATGAAAGTACTTCAAACTCATTCTGATTTAAAAGCCAAAAAATACATACGGGGTTTGAAAGCATCTAATACTGGAGATGTCCTGATGTTAGGGACAATTTGCTCCACAGACCCTTTGTGCTTTAATCTGGTGCTCGGCCTCTTGTCCTTTTTCAGCACCACTGTCTCTATAGCAGCAGGTCTCACCGCCATCTCGCAAACCTTCCCTTTCACTCTTGCTTTCACAAATCACCCAAGACACTCATCTCCAACAACTGTACCCTGCCTACACTCTCTTCTTCACATTACTTGTGCACTGCCCATTGCTTTGAATGGTTAACCCCAGGCATTTAAATTCATCCACCATCACTGCTTCTTCTCCTTGGAGCATCCCTGTTACATCTGCTTGTTTTTACGAACTTTTATTTCTCTTCTCTCCAGAGCATACCTCCACCTCTCCAGGCTCTCTTTCATCTGTTCACTACTTCCGCTACAAATCACAGTGTCGTTATTTGTCATTTGTAGCCCCCCGTACCCATCTGTCACTCCTGCCTCACATGACACGTGTAATCCCCTACATGTGTTTTTGGATACATACCTCCATTTCATGTATGTGCTGTTCATGTGATTTGGCCTGTAAGGACAGCTCAGCATGTTTCTGATGAAGATCATCATAAGCCTCTTTCAGTGCTTGAAGGGCTTCTTGCTGTGTCTTGAGGTGATCCAGAAACTTCGTCTTCTGTTTACCCACACAGACAAATGAAAGATGTGATTTTAAATGAGCTTGTATGATTTTCTGGCATCTTCCCATATACACATTAAGTCTGCTATAGAAGAGTCCAGCCTGACGGACACTGTAAATATGTGCTACTATCATCACAATGCCTTCTCCCACAGCACAGTTTTTCTTCTACCTCTTTGTCCCAGCTGGTCTTGGAAGCAGCATAGCTCTCCATCAGTTGGGCCACCTTGTCTTCCATTGCCTTGCTTTGCTCTCCCATCACCTCATGTTCCTGTTTAAGGGCCTGCAGTAAAATTAATCGCCCATGTGGTTTTAGTGCAATACTAAATTTTTATGTGTTTATTTAATGTGAACAGGGGGTTCTAAACAGGGCAGGCAGAGAGAAGGACTTCTTGCTAATACAAATCAGTTGGCTTGTGTCATTTTGATAATGATTTTAATAAATTAATGAATAGGTGAATTAAAATGAGAGGGGGTGGTATAGAGAGAAGAAAAGAGAACAATAAACTTTAAAGCTATAAATGCAGAATAAACACACTATCATTCAGTTGTGGAGCCGACTATATTCACATATGTACATGCTGTGATATACAACATCCCATTCATCAAGTTTATGGGAAGGAACAATGGTTGTCATTCATTTTGGTCTTTGCATAAATTTACTCTATAATCATTTAAAGAGACCCTGAAAAATTTCTGATCTGTGTGGGACCAATGGGTGGTGCAGGGTTTTATCTGGAGACATAAATCACATTTTCTATCAGCCAAAACTCCAAAGTGCATGAAAAGGAGGTTTCTACAAAGGTGAAGTGGGATAACAGACATGTTATTACTATAAGTTTGGCATTTATTTTTGTTTTTGCACACAAAAACCAATTAAAGTATTCTAACATAAAAGGACTGAAATCGCACTAACTTTAAAGTCCAGAGTCTGTAAGGATAAATTTCATTCGCCCCAAATTTTTTGTTAAATGTGGCTTAAATGTATGACTGTAATTTGTAAGAATCAACAAGATAAATTCTTCTATTTCTTCCTTATTATTGATAAACAAAGACACACCTGGAGCTATTTTTTTCTCTCCTGTAGGCAAAAAAAAACTTTGTTATTATTAAATCAATTTTGCTTACCAGTGATGCTTACCAATATTTGTACTACATACAGCATATGATAGTTAACATGAATACACCAGTTAAAAATAAATCAGGAGATTAAGATGTGCTATTTTTTCTGATTTACACTTTACATTTCTATTCCTTTCTTCTTTGCAACACTTTTCTAAATGTGTGATCAAGGTTGAAATGTGTATTTGGACATAATTATCCAATCTAACACATTAATAAACAAGAAGCACTCCAAAATGTAGCTCTCTCTCTGGGCACTATTTACTTAGCATGACGAAAGTTTCGGCCTGTCTCAGCAATGCAAAGCCCCCAGCATCCAACATCACCATGGAGGAGAGGAAGACACTCACATCACTTAGTGATGACAACAACATTATCATCCTTCCAGCAGACAAGGGTCGGTGCACAGTATTGCTAAACCAGAAAGACTATCATGAGAAGATTTTGTCACTACTCAGTGATGAAAATACTTATGAGCCCCTGAAACGAGACCCAGGAAGTGGCTACAGGAAGAGGGTGATAGACTGTCTGAAGCAGTGAGAACAAGACAAGGCTATCGACCGGACCTCATACCACAGGCTGTACCCAGGGGAGTCTACACCAAGTCTGTATGGATTACCGAAAATACATAAACAGGGTGCACCTTTAAGACCGATTGTCTGCATGATCAACTCTGTCACCTATAACATCTCCAAGTTTCTGGCTTCGATCCTCAACCCGCTGGTGGGCAGCTCTGAACACCACATCCAGAACACCCTGGATTTTGTTGAGAAGGTGAGAGATGTCATTATGGAGGCAGATGAAACCATGGTCTCGTATGACGTTACATCTCTCTCCACTTGCATCCCAGTCACGGAAGCGTTGGAGGTAGTCCGTAAGAGATTAGGATGACCCCAACCTCAGCAACAGGACCACTCTCAGCATTGACCAAGTGTGTTTGAACTGTGTCTTCATTCCACCTACTTCACATACAAGGGTCAGTTCTACAGGCAGAAACATGGGTGTGCCATGGGCTCCCCAGTTTCACCCATCGTGGCCAATTTGTACATGGAAGAAGTGGAAAAGAGGGCTTTGCTATCCTACCCTGGAACACCACCAAGCCATTGGTTCAGATATGTGGTTGACACCTGGGTGAAAATCAAATCTCAGGACCTACCACATTTCACGGATCACATTAACTCAGTGGACCGACACATCAAATTCACCAGGGAGGATATGAAAAGTGGCAGGTTAGCCTTCTTAGACTGTGAGATTTCCATCAGGAATGGGGGACATCTAAAAGCTGACGTGTACCGTAAACTTACACATACGGATCAGTATCTAAGGTTTGACTCTCATCATCCACTGGAGCACAAACTGGGTGTCATCAGGACACTACAACACAGAGCGAACACCATCCCCACTGACACAGCGGCCAGGGAGGCAGAAGAACAGCACATCAAGAAGGCCCTGAGTAAATGTGGTTATCCCAGCTGGACTTTTATTTAAGCGGGAAAGGCACCTAAAGAAAGCTCCAGCCGATCCAGGAGAGAAGGGCAACCACTGCCCAAGCGAAAACCTGTAGTGATCCCATATGTGTCAGGAGTATCAGAGCAGCTGAGACACATTTTTTCTAAACACCGGGTCTCTGTGGCTTTTAAACCCCAAAACACGCTGCGCCAAAAACTGGTCAACCCCAAGGATCGGCTCCCCCGACACAAACAGAGTAACATAGTGTACGCTGTTAAGTGCCAGGAGGATTGCCGGGATTTATACATCGGGGAAACCAAACAACCTCTGGCGAAGCGGATGGCACAACACAGAAGAGCCACCTCGTCTGGTCAGGACTCTGCAGTCTGTTTACACCTACAGGCCAGTGGACACTCTTTCAAGGATGAGGATGTACACATCCTGGACAGGGAGGAACGCTGGTTTGAGCGCGGAGTCAAGGAGGCCATTTATGTGAAAAGGGAAAGACCATTTCTGAATCGAGGAGGGGGCCTAAGGGTACATCTGTCACCATCTTACAATGCTGTGATTGCAGCCATTCCCCAACTCTCTGTGAATGGTACTCATGGCCATTGATCAGTGGGTTTTGGTCAGTGGGTTTTGGTCAGTGGGTGTTGATCAATGGTCATGAGAATTTGCATAATTATGATTAAGGAACTGACCTCCCAGCCCATTGTTCCTTCAGTGGGCTGGTTTCAGTCATTATGCAAATGTACTGTTTATAAGATTGGGGAAACCTGCAGTCAGCTGAGACTGAAGAAGTCACTTGGATGAGTGACGAAACGTTTCTCCCACAAAACGCTACGTCCAGATGAACAGAATCAACTTTTGGAGATTAGCATGACAGAATGGGGTGTAAACTCCACTCTACACCCCTACAGAGTTTCACCAGAATTCATTCTAAAGTTTTCAAGCTATTGTATTTACAGACAGAATGACATGCACACAAATGCCTTCAAACCAGAAACTCCTTGGTGGAGGTAATTTCAAGCCGGGCACTCAGATACGCATATTAGCTGTTTTCTCTCTTTTGATCTGTTAAAGCAAACTTCACATGTGTTTCATCATCGGGGATTGTAATTTAGGTCTGCAGAGACACTACAGACAGATCACACGCAACTGCAATGAGATGCTCAAAGCAAACAGACAAAAAACAGTTGCCCTTGAAAATAATAATAAAGCTGAATGAGAGTTTGGTGTGCAGGAGGAACTGAAGAATACATCAAACTGGAACTGTCCAGAACACCTAGAAACTTTTTCTCCATCTTACCATCACATGAAAATAAGGAACTTTGGTAGGAATTTAGTGCAGAATACAGGTAAGTGAGAAGTACTTTTCACTTGCCTGTATTCTGTAAAGTGACTTTTCAAATGAGCTCATTATTATAACGCGAATGCAAAAAGAACCAAGTTTTTTTTTTTTAGACTGATCCACTTTTTGAATGACAGCAATTGTAAGGGGACTGAGTTATTTTTAAAATGCACTACATGTGAACCCATAATACACAGATGTAATCTCCTTGTCTGAAAAGTGAAGCCAATTCAGAAAAAGGCTACCAAGGCATGGCAAGAGGGAAGTCTTGGCTAACATGTATACATGTGAAGAGTTACATCCACAAAATAGTACAGGATGAAATACTCTGACCTCGTACGTCTGTCTTTGTGTCTGTAGCTCCAACTCTACTCTCCTCACTGTCTGCGTCTGACTCAGCAACAGCTGCTGGGTGTGCTGCAGAGACCGTATCACCTCCTAAACCACACACAGACACAAACACAATAATGGCGCACAAACTGACCGGGCTTGATTTTGGTTTATTTGAACCTTGACATCATAAAAAGTGGAAATACTTCAAAGGAGTTTCCAAAACAATCACGTTCACAAAATTTCACTGAAGGAAGAGACTCAACATTAAAGCTGTCTAGGTTTAGTCATGTTCCAGGTCCTTACCTGCTTTTCTGCTAGTTCAGTTGCATTTTCCTCCCTTAGCTTCTTGTTCATTTCAGTTTCCTAACCATACAAAAAAATAAATATTGTCTGTGTCAGAACTGGATTAGATTTTTCAGCATTAATCAATCGATCCATCTATCCTCTTCTGCTTATTTAAATAAGGGTTGCAGTGGGGCTGGAGCTTATCCCATGTACTATGCAGCGGCAAACACTTTTGCAGGGCTAACATGCAAACTTCACACAGAATGGGATTTGAACCTGGGATCATTTGGCTGTGAATTGCTAGAATAAAACACGATTTCTGTTAATGACCATCATTTACCAGCTTTAGCTTCTGGTGCAGCTGCTGTATATGCTGTTCTCTGCCTGTGGGACTGTAGGGTTTGGCCGGTCTAACTGAAGTCATCTTGGCCTTGCTGAGCTCATTACTGACTTCATCCAACTCCTGACAGGACACCATAAGAATCACAGGATTAGTCAAGCTGATGCCTCACAAACTACTCAGGCCACTGGACAACTCAAATAATACCCTCAATATCTTCTAGTTTGAAACAACAATATATTTTAGTGGCTGATATTTAACTGATAACGCCAAATGGTACAAAGTTTAGAAGGAAAATCACAAAAATGCCTCAAACAATCTAAATGCTAGACCACTTGGCCCCATACCTTCTTTAGTGACACAATGGTTGCTGCTTGTTTTTCATTAGCAGAAGTCAGTTTCTTGTTTATTCTCATGGCTTCATCAACTGGAAATTGACACATAGTGCAGCATGAAACATACACAGCTTATACATGAGGGCAAACAGGAAGGATTCCCATCTAAATCACAAATGAAATGAAAAAACTAAACAACAGGACACAAGAAGAAATGGATTTCCCGTTGCAGTTGGTTTACCACTAATTGTAACAGACACTAAAATAATCCCAATATTTGGCGAAAAAATGCCTCTTGGGCTTAAAAATTGAGGCTGGTGTTGTGCAAAAGGTCAGTTTAAGAACACACGTCTCATTAAACATGACTACATCTGGGCTTCATAGACAAAAACTCTACCTTTAGCTGACAGGAAAAAGAGGAAAGTATGTTAGATGAGTAGACAGCAAGGTTAAAAAGTTAAAGAGCAGGAAAATAATGTGATGGATCAATCCTGCCTGGTGTCAGCAGGACAGGCTGCCTGGTGTTGGTGGTGTGGGAATATTTTCTTGGCTCACATAAAGCCTCTAGATAGCAACCCAGTGCTAAACTAAACCTCACTGCTGATCTGGGAGATGTCTTCATAGTTTACTCTTATCAAAGTGTTCCTAGAGGAGCATTTAAAGAAACATGACAGTGACCTTTGCGCATTACCCAGATCTTGACCCCAAAACAAAGACGAGGATAAAGTGAAATGAATGATGTGAAGGAAGATTTTCTCAGGAATGAATGTGCTGTTGAAAATTCTGCATGAGCAGAGACATACTACTGTATCACGTCACGATGTACCAGGATCCCTGTGAACTGTTTCCAGCACCTTATTATATTTATAACCGAGAGAATTCAGGCTATACTGGGAACAAACCAGAACCTCTTCTGCTGAAAACAACCTAATAACACTCAGTAATGACAAACTGAAGCGGCACATATGTGAAATGTGTGATCTGATTTGTGTATATAATTGTTTGCATGGGATCATTAGTAAGCCTAGAGTGATCAACATCCAGAACATTAATTTATATATCTGTCTTTCTGTATCTATTACCATTCTGCTCCAGGTTGTCATGGGCCTGCTTGACCATGGCACACTGCCTGGACAAGGCACTGAATCTTTTCTCCACCTCTCCCAGTTGGCTCAGGTGGCCGTCCTTTGTCCGGCTCTGTAAGGCCAGTTTCTGTTCCTGTGGAGGGGCCACAGTTAAAACAGACAAGAAGAAATATGTTGAGGAGGACCCGGCCCGTTAATGGACACAGATCCTGGGACTGTTTGTATATCACTGAGGATGGTTCTACATGTGACTGACATGTCTCTAACCTATGAGGGCCCTCGGTTTCTCAGTTTGATCCGCCCCTCACTTGTTATATCTGGTTTCAAATGATAAATGGTGACAGCAAAACTCCTTAGACTTTAAAGCCACCACCACCTGCCTGTCCCCAGCTTCTCTCCCCTCCCCCTTAAAAGTAAATTGGTCGATCAGATATGCCCATATGCAGATCTGTTTTACTTTTGTAGGGGTCAGACTAGCTATTTCACCCTGACTCCAGTTCTTCCTTTGCCCATTTTTTAACCACTTATCCACCTTGGGGGCTTAAGAGAAAGACTTATCAAGTCGCCAGTTCATCACAGGGCAATACAGACACAGGTGACACACTTTCACATCCTACAGCCAAATAAGAAACACCAGTTAACATAGCATGCAGGTCTTTGGACTGTGAGAGGAAACTAGAGCTTCTGGATGAAACAGGGAGAACAAACAAACTCATCACAGAACGACTACAGGTCACCAGGAGGTTCAAATCCAGAACTGACTCTCTATTCACCACCACGCTGCCCCTTTATTACCAGCTTGTAGCAGATTGATGGCTGTGGCTCAGCAAAAGGAGCTAGCTTATTTTGCAAAATAAAGACATACGACAGTGGAAACAGCTGTCAAGTAAAGTGAGGGTCACGCTTTGACAGAGTTAGTGCCTGCCTCTTTCAGTGAAATGTAAGAATCAAGTGGGCTCATGCTTCAGAGCGCTTTATCGCTCTTCAAACTGCCATTACAGTTTGATTGTGTGTATCAAGCTGAGCAGATTCTTTCCTTCTCCCGTTTTCTCACTCACTCCCTTCTCTTTCATTCTCACTCCCTTCAGTCAATCTGTCCGACTCTCCTTTTCGCCAGATCTCTACAACTCCCTCTCACTCTGCTGAGCCACCGTCATGCGAAGAAGGTTAAACTGAGCGAGGCCCAGTTATAAAATATTTTAATAGAGATATTTTCTCTGCTGTGCTGGCAGTTCAAAGTGTCACACACTCCCTATCCGTTACTCCTGATGAGCTCTCCCCTCTAAACCCATCCCTCCTTAGCACCATTCCCTTATCCTCCTCTTTTAATTTTACTCCCCTCCCACCAACCTTCTGTCAACAGTTTGTATAAATGGAAAAATCCTTCCTTACCAGCTCACTTGATTTCTTCTCCAAGTTGTACTTCAGCAACTGTGTGACAGAAGTAAAAGAAAATTAGCGAGCCTGTTTTTGAGAGCGGCTTCCAGAAAATAGAAATAAGTGATGTTGCAATCGTACATGACAGTTTTCAACACATCTGGAATCAAGATGGCACATTTTTAATAACAGCAGTAACTGAGTGAAATTTAAAGCAAGTCTTGCTTTTTCCAAAGTTTAAAAAAAAACCTTCACATTTCAGCTTTGAAGCCTGTGTTGCAAAGACTTCCTTAACATGTTCAGGTAAACAAAAGCAACATAAAACATATTTAAAAAGAAATAATTTAAATCTACAGTCTTTTAAAAATGCAAAAATTCTACCAAATAAAGATCATGTACTGTGACAGAAAGCCCCATCTCAACATACGCTTTTGTTTCAGTACTGTAACTCTCTCTCTGCATCTGCATGTCCAAATGTTTTGTTTTGCCATCATGTCATGCAGACATCTCACTTTCAAATACACTGTCTTTATGGGCTCTGTGATTAAGTCCCTCCACGTTTATAGACTTTTGGCATAGATTATTACACCATGAACGCCTCACTGACAGGACTCAAAGAGGCCGTCACACCCTGGATAGGGCCACCAGATGTTTTCTCATTTTGCCAAATTGTTGTGTTTTGTTTTGTTTTTGCTTCTTTAAACTGTATACTTACTTCCACCTACAAACAACAAATCAAACAAAAAAAACACTGACTTTGTCCAAATTACGTCTTAGGCCAGGAGAAAATACAGTTTCCTTTTTTATTCTTAACATATAAAATGTAAACAACAACAAAATATTTTGCCCCAAAATACAGAAAAAAAATAGTCCTAAAGGTAAAGTTTGGGGGCAATAATACCCCATTTATCATTTGCATGAATTTAAACATTACTATGAATATGAAAAAAAAAATTCTACTAGAATTAAAATAGCTGGTGTATGAATCTTTTTATATTTCACATTACTTGAACTATACAACACCAGTGGTGTGCAGATAAGTCAAGGTACATGGCAATTAAATCACTTCAGTGCCACCTGTCACTTGTGTGATAATGTGTTAAATTAAAGAATCCACCAGACCGTGTCACAAGATTGAACACAAACGAGCTTCATTTTATCCAAACACAGCAGTCAGAGTCTCCCAGATAGAATATCAAAAACGGTCTCTATTGTCTCTGTAACACGCCTGGGTTGTTAAAGTGCGTTGGACCGTGAGTACGATCGTTTATCACCTCTGTGGTGTCATGTCTGAAGATGAGCAGAGGGGAGCCGGAGCGGGCCAGGCTCATGCACCAGAACCCTTGACTCTGATCGAGCATGCCTTTTCTTTATTTACTTGTCTCTCTGAACAGTTTAACGATTAAACTGTGTTATCTTGCTTATTTTTAATAAAGAAGGGATAAAAGGTGCTGATGGTGTGCATGTTACAATAAAACAGAGATAGAGAAGAAAGAAGAATGTTGAACAACTCAGTACCTGCAGTGACTTCAGCTCTTCCTTTAAGTTGTTAATCTCCTTGTCTTTTAACTCAGCAATGACCTGATATTTCCCCTGAAATGTTAAATTCATTTTGAGTGTCAAAAAAGCAATAAAAGCCCAAAGCACAGCACAAAAGAATTCACTCCGAGGGCCAAAACTGTGCAACTGAGATGAGTAAATTTACTTCTCCTCTAAAGACATTTATTGAATAAAATGCTCTATCGTGGGGATGTTTGGGGGAATAAGAGTTCTGTACCTTTTCCTCCTCTGTGTTTCTTAATTTGGCCTGAAACTTGAGAAAAGATAATAAATTATTTGGAAAGGTTTTAATACATTGTTAAAAGTCTTGTTTAGAAATGAAAATGGAGGAATAAAAACCACACCTGTTTCTTAAGATTTGTGAGTGACTCAGTGTGTTGCTTTGTCACAGATTCAATTCGATGCTGTAGGGATTCCTGCAAATGAAAGGGAAGACGGAAGAAAGTTACTGATGATCTCATCTATTCTTTGATATTACTTGTTAAATAAAGCTGTACCTTCTCCCATTCCATCTCCTGCTTCTCCAACACCAGCTTACTGATCTGATCCTCAAAGCGGGTTTCTGCATCCTAAACCAAAAAAACTGACTCTCAGGCATCGGTAAGTTCACAATTAGACAAGCAACCAGGAAACACCTGATAAGAACATTTAAACGGGAAAGCTGTGACTAAGAAGGTGGGATTCAGTCTGAAAATCTTCATCTTTTTCACTCTGTGGGCCAGTGGAGTTGAGCCAAAACTGCAAAGTGCTTTAAGTTTCTTTGGTTCAGTCCTGCGTATCTTTTGTGGAAGCAGTCAGTGACGGGGGAACATTAGAAGGGAGGTGATATTTGTGGAAAACCATCCCTATCCTCCCTCTTCTCTTGGAGAAGGCAGGTAAAAGTCAAGTGCTCACTATATCCAGGGGACTTTTTTATGTGCACGTGGGAGCTGGTTAACTCAGCGAGCTTATTTTATAAGTTCCTATTAAAGTATGCTACCAGCGTGGCACAAAAAAAAGAAAAAAGGAGTACACAGGAGATAAAGCTGTTATTTTTCCACCAGGGAATAATTGCTGTGTGTATGTGTGAGTGCATGTGTTAAATGCACAGCAAAGCCTTTCTAAGATCAGTAATCCATGTAAATTAAAACAGGTAACTGTGTATCAAGAGAAGGCCGAAAAGCCATGTTGCACAATCTCATCTATAGCTTTTCATCTTTTTACCATTTTTACTGCTGTTCTGAATGGTCACCTTTTATTGGGCGTTAAAAAACAAAAAATGGCATTTGGAAGTTTGTGGGAAAAAAATTTGAGTTGGAAAAAGTTTGACACTGTTTCCAGATCACACTAAATCTCATATCACATGCATTTCATGTAATGTGACATTTCATCTTAATCGCAGTTCTTCCCCATTTATGACTCATCTTCACCAACTAAAGCCGCTGGTTACACCGCTTTAAAAAAAAGAAAGTGCTGGAATTTGACCTGCTCAGGAATGTCCGGCTCCATCATGACATCCTCTTGCCTCTTAACCTTCCCACCCCCGTGAACAACACAACTACAAAGTGCTACTTTGATAACGGCAGTGCCTGAGGAGGAACAGACTGATATATCATCTAATGTCTGTGTCTGAGTTAACATGACTATAACAATAAAAGCTCAACGACCAACATCCCATTTTTGCTCCTCTAACCTTTAAGCACACTCGGATTTAAAGTACTTGCTGGAGGGGAGAAAGCTTTATTCTTTTTGTTAGTTCTTTACAAACAAATTGACTTTGTGCTCATTGGTTAAGGGCTAATAGGCTTATATGACCCCCTCCCCTCTTTCTTGACATAATGTGCATCATATCCAGCAGGGTTAAATCCACGTAGCCAAAGGGGCACTTGGCTTTCTCTATGGATGCTCTAATACCAACATAACCAATATATTTGTGAAATTACACTGCTCTTCAACCAAACAGAGTCATTAGTGTCTCAGGAAATGGTGATATAATACAGAGGAATAGAGGAAGTGAGCAATACTAGAGACAATACACATAACAAGGCACCTCAAAGTTCAAACAGCTCTCATGTCAGCCAATTCCGAACCTAAACGAGCACAGCGTAATTCCCAGAAAGCCGCTGCTAATAATGACCAGTGTTGACACAGAGCATGTGCTCACGCATCTGCTTATAAATCTTTGTTTTTAGTATTGTTTGAAATTATGCGTAAGTCAGTATCGTGTATCATTCTAGTACCAACCAGCTCAGATATTATTTAAATAAAATAGCTTCACTGCACTAATTTGGTAAATTGATATGAAATGTTCTGCTAATTTATGTGCTCAGTATTTAAAGTATGGATGAACCTTGCTTGGAGCTGGTAGATTTTTTAAAGTTAGGAATCAGTGAACTCTGTAGCTAAGCTGCTGTTAATTACTGCTAATAGAAGATGGAGAAAGGGATCAAGGCATGACACTCAACGCAGTACTACCACTGCCCATGAAAGGGCTACATTGGATCACTGGTCTATTATACTTGTTACAGTTTTTTTTTTAAGTACTTACGTCTTTTACCACCATGGAGAAACAGAAAAATGCCACCAGAGCCATGACACAGGACGTGATTTTGATTATGAAATTAAAATAAAGTATACTTCAAGGAGATGGTACCCTAATGCCTTCACAGTGACATGGTTACAACTTCAACTTTACCCTCCGAATATGCAGCTCCTGTACGGCTTCGAGCAGATTGGTTTTGAATTCCAGCAGCTGTAGTAAGATGTTCCCCCCACTCTCCGTCTGACAGTGTGAGCTGGAAAGATTCAGCTCATGTTCCAACACATCTTCTCCAAACTGAAAAAGAAGATCGAAATCTCAAACAAAGCTAAGATTGAAACAATATCATTCATGTAAAATGTATTTTAATCTCATCTTTCACCAAGTAAACAAACCAGCTGATGGATGTTATTTACTTTGCCTTGCACTGTCAAAATTAGTAACTTACAGTGGTGTGGGTGGGAAGTGTCTCAGACTCTGTGCTAACATCCATCGAGTCGTTTCAGGGCAGCCAAAGGTCCCACTGGGCCTCTTCTGCCTGATAATCCGGTGGGGTGGGAGTGGGGCACATTTTGTTGGAAAGGTTAATAGAATAGACGGTTTAATAAGCAGTAACATCTCTGCCTTTCCACTTATGAGCTTATAGGCTTATAATTACTTCCTCATCTGCAATTTTTACCCCTAAATGATTTTAGTAGAAATAATAGAGAAGAACATTAAGGCCTGGTAATGCTTCTCAATCACTGCAGTCTGACCTAATGGCTTTGAAATGACTGTTAGGGCTTTTTTCTTTCTTTGTTTTACACCGCTTCCATTGCGATGAGAAGATAACACCTCGATAAGCCATCCAGGTTCAAATGAACCAGCCCATCGACACTAATAGGGGTCAGAGCAATAACACTGAATGGACAAATTGCACTGTCAATGCTTTTTAAATTACTTAGGTTATTTAATTTGACCTGTGGATAGTCCTCTGCAACTGTCCCTTCAACATAACCAAGAAACTGAGTGACACACACAGACACACACTGCAAGCACACACCTACTGAAAATATAACTATTTAAGTGGGAGGTCTCCACTAGCCAATGATCTCTTAATAGAACAGACCTTTTTTCTCCCATTTAACCTGCGCTAGTATCAATCATGTTGGAGAATTAAATGATCCCTGCTAGAATTGGCTACTATCATAAACTGACACTGTGACCCCCGGCTGAGCAGGGAGGGGATTTGTGCAAGCGTGCGTTAGTGTGTCGCTCTCCTGGCACACTATGTGCACAGCCTGAATGTGTATGTGTGAATGTGGCAGGAGGGGAGGAAACTGCAGTGTCTTTATTTGCTTTTCCCTGGGATTTAGTTGAGCAGGTATTAACTACCACCTCCAAGCCATGAAGGGACAAATTAAAAGAAGTGGCGTAGCCATTAAAATGGAACATTTCTGTCAAGTAACATGAAGTTTGCATTATCTTTGTATGAGTTATGCTGGTAACTGTTTTGTAATACAACCATAAAAGAAAGTTAAAGAAGCTCTGAATCTGTAATACATGCAATCCAAGTGTGGATACTGCCAACTACTGCAACACAACAATTTGGCTTCTTTATTTTACCTCGTCAAGTAAAAGAAATGCAGGGGTTAAACTGATAAACTCTACTTATTTTCTTTTCATGCTGGCTTACTGTCACATTGTTAATGATATGATAAAGTAAGTGACCTGTGCTTCACCTCGTGTGACCAGTAAAATGTCACGCACACCAAACTTTCTGACTTTAAAAGGGATGTTGTGTTTTTAGTCTGAAGCGGCTTGTCTTTCTTTCTAAGTTGGAAAACTAATAAGAAAAATATATTTAAACATTATCAAAGTATGCTGTCCTCCTTCCAATAAAATAGAATTTAAAAGAATGTATCAATAATCATACCTTATTATTAAATCAACATCAAATGAACATCAACATATGCTGTAATATACTGTGGGCTTATTTATGTGTGTGAAAAACGACGTACCCCCCGTGATTCAAGCACTTGTCAAACCTCCTTTAGCAGCAGTGGCTTAAAAGTAAAGGCCTCCTGTATGACTTTATCAGTCTCTCGCATCATTGTGGAGGAATTTTGGTGTGCTCTTTCTTTGAAATGTTAGTTAACTGGATTTTGTGGGATTGATTTATACAGTTCTCTTAAGGTCCCAGCACACCATTTCAATCAGACTGAGTTCTACACTTAAACCCACTGACGCACCTTGATTCTTTTCTTTTTCACTCATTCTGTTGTAGAGTTGCTGCTGTGCTTGGGATCATTGTTTTGCTACATGACCCAATTTGGACCGACAGATGACCTCACCTGTGACTCTAGAATATTTTAGGTATACAGAGGATTTCATGGTTGACTAAATGAAATGAAATGCCTTTTCTAGGCAATTGCTTTCTATCTAACATTCACACTCATTCATATTCCAATGGATGCATCAGAAAGCAACTTGGGGTTAGTATCTTGCCCAAGGATATTTGGCATCCTTGGGCAATAGGCCACCAATCTCTCAACTTGTACATGACCGGCTCTATCTCCTGAACTGCCATAATGAGGCTGTACATTATGGATAAACACCTCCACTTTGCTCTTGTTTGTCCAAAGGACAAGACAAAAGCACATTGTCCAACAGACAAAGCCATAGTTGTTCAGTCTTTTTCTAATTGCACTGTCATGAACTTTAACACTTAGCATGCCAAGGTCGGCCCGTAGGGTCTGATATGAAGCTCTAACGTTTTATGCAGTTTCTCTGAACACTGATCTGATCTTGGGGTGAATTTGCTAGGACATCCACTCCTAAGAAGATTTCAACTGTCCTGAATGTTTTACACTTTATCACTGTAGAAAAAAAGGATTATTAAAATATTTTAAAATGGCTTGATAACCCTTCCTACACTGGTGGGAAGATATAATTGCTTCTCTAAGATCATTGCTAATGTCTTTCTTCCTTGGGTCAACACCTGAATACTCCAGATGTTAATTGATCATCAGTTGTTGATGATCAATTAATAAAGTACATCTGATTGGCAGTAAGGCTGTACTTAAATTTTTAGACACCACTTGCGCATTTTGGCTTAATTTTGTTAAATCAATAATGGCACTCAAAAATGTGTTATTGTTCTGTAGTTCATCTGAGTTTGTATTGATCTAATTTTAAGACCTTGGCCCTGCACTACGAAAGTTCAGAGAACCCAGGATAACTTTCTGTTTTCTGGATCCAGTTACCCTAATACTGGCAATCAGGATACACAAATCTGGTTATGTGTAAGTAAAGGTACTGTATGAATGTGATAAGCACTTTTGGCACTTTAATCAGTAAGACTAGAAGAGAGCTACTATAATAATAAAGTTTAGTATGTTTGAAGCCAGAGAAGAAAGCTGACAGTGTAAGACTCGTCAATATCAGGTGTATCTGATGTGCCCATATTGGTGGTGTTCCTGGATTATGATAACTAATGTTGCTCTAGGTTCAACTGTACCAAAATCAGTTATCATTATCCTGATGATAACTAATAATCTGGGTATTAACAAAACACTAAGGCCCAGATATGTTGATAAACAACACAATAAATGCAGAGCATTAGTTTTTACTGTGACTGTACTGTTGTTCTAAAGGTATTTCCAGTGTTATCAAACTCCCATGCTAACAGAATAAGCACAAACTGTTTAGCCTAGCAAAAATGATTGCTAAAGCTAAAGCCACCTAGTTGTAGCTAACATGACTCTGCCGTTTAAACATACATTTCCATATTAATGCTGAAATACATATTTGTACACTAATTTAGCAGAGAAATAAAATAGGCACTGCCATAAGTAAGTACTTCAAATAAAATGTTTGCTTGTTGTTGTAGCTTACCTTTAGTAATTAGCACAGCAAGCAAGATGGCGAACTACAGGAAGCTCACTGGACAGATGCTGAGAAGATTCTCAAAAATGTGAAATGTTCAAAAACTTTAAGATATATAAATACAAATTTAAATATGACAGTAGTTTTCTATAAAATATATAATGCACAAATAAAACGCATGTATGCATAAATTAATAGAATAGAGTTTTAATAGAGATGTCCTATTTTTGCACAATAGTAATGTGACACAGGCAGATGGTCAAGATTTACTTACACCACCTGCAGGCACTCAAACGGAGAAGAAAAAAATGCATAACATTTGTTTAAATATTTAAATTAATTTGATATTTAAAATAAATGATCACTCCATCATTTAGTGCTTTTATATAAATTATTTTTTAATAAAGTGTTGATAAAGCTATGGCTAATGACTCCGCAGAGGATCAGAAGATCTGTTCCGATCATTCATTAGTTGAATCTATGAAAGCAAGTCAGTAAAACACAAAGTTCACATAGTTGAAGACTTCCATAGCCAGAGGTCTCTGTGTGACTGAGCGACTAGCGCCCTCTAGCGGTTTTATTACAGAGCTGCACACAAACGCCAGAGAGGGCGCTTGTTTGATTGGAGGCGCTTTCATTGATTGCTTCCTCCTGCTTTTATACCCGCCCATTCTCAGCTTTTGTAATCTGTCAGAAGCATGGCTTCAATAAAAGAAAGAGCCGCGGCGCTGAACCTTGCGGAGAAATTGTGCGTGCGTAATCAAGGTGAGTTGTTTGCACCTGGCGGAGGCCTGAACTGAGATCTGATTGTTTTTCTCTCATGTTAAGCAAGCGTTGCAAAGCTACACTTACAAACAGCTGTGGCAAAGGATTTGGCAGTGGTCATTTTAAGGTTTCCGTTATTGTGCTTAGTCTAACCTTCCTCCTCAACCCTTGATTTCTCTCCTTTCCAAGGGCGTAGATTTGGTTTTGGCATTGGTGGGGACGGATGATTCATAATTTTATATGTGAATTATATAATGTTAAATTACTATTAAACAAATGACTAAGTATTTTAGGCTTTAGTTTACTTCAGCCATATTCCATATAAATCAGGTATCATACAAAAATAAAAATGGCTTCGAATACAGTCATGACAATAAAATAATATGACTTTAAGGACTTTATTTAGGGCATTATTTCAGTTATAGTACACCAACATCTCTTATACATTAGCACCAAGGGAACACTGAATGACCTGGTGGTTGTTGTCCATAAAACTACTCATCTAAGATTACCACAAAGTAAAAGATCTCTCAGCAAAATTATGCAACAGTTTAGGCACTATTGCCCCGATCAAATCAGTGAGCTGAGATTTTCTATTCTAAACATGAACTACTGTTACAGCAACAGACATGGACTACTGGTGTCCCACACAACTCAATGTCCACTATGTGAAGGAGCCAAACACATGCCTGCGCCTCTCGTTAACTGAGATAAACTGCTGGCATGTTTGTTTTACATCTGTACTGTCCAGTTTCTCCTGGTGGACACACAGCAGCATTGTTTAATCTCATTTGAGTCATTGTTAACCTTAGCCATCTTTTTAGTCTTCTGAGAGCACTGAAGCTTCTTTCAGCCTCAGTACATGCGTTTTATCCTCAGATTAAAATTATTATTATTATGTGCTTGCTTTACCTCACCTTTGGCCCGGCTCTTCCCCTCTGTCTGCACTAGGACATATTGCCACCTGATAAAATAACACATTGATTCGTGCCATATAAAAAGTGAGACATGTCAATTCAGATTCTTTGTCAAATATACACTAATGAATCAATTTACATCAGCAGCCTAACAACTATCATGATAATAAATACTAGTTAATCTATAGCACCAAAACATCAGTCAGTCACCTGTGACCTCGCCTCTTCACCTCTGTCCGAGCTACAACATGGCAGAGCTGCCTCTGTCACCTGATAAATAACAGTGAGACATTCCAAATGCATGCAGTCACACATGTGCTTCAAATACAGTAATGAACCAACAAGTCATCATCCAACTTCACCTGTGATCTTGTATCACCATTGCTCTCTGAGCTTTGTGTTGGTTCTTCTGTCACCTGACAAATAGGACATACATGACAATAAGAATAAAATGTGTAGCTGCTTCAGTGTTTCTGTCAATGCAGATCTTGACTCATCAGTAATGTTTGTAGCGTGAGTGCATTTTTAAAACAATTTGTGCAAACTGCACTACAAGGTGGAATTGCTCCTTTCCCTCATTCTCTTAGAGATATATATTCCTATAAAGGTGTTTAAGAGGGCTCTTCTGTCCTTTTGCATATATCTAATCGTGCCCTGCACAAATTGCCTGTAAAATATGTTTAGAGTTTGTTCTGAATGTGCCTTTTTTTTTTCTTTTTCTTTTTTTTTAAAAAAGCTCCTTGTGTGGCCTCCAAGCCAGTCCAGTCTTGCACCATGTGGAGCAGCCTTATCTCCCACCTGAAGTCTACTGTGACTGTGAAGCGCAGACGAGTCCTCTTGAAATCCCACAGTGACTGTTTCCTTGGCTCAGAGGGTGTGGAAGTACTGGCAGAATACATTGTTAAAGCGAAGGGCTTTGAGGGTGTGTGTTGGTTTGTAGATGCTGTTTTATTCCCATAGCTTCACCTTCTAGAGATCATTTTATTTATGATATTCGGCCCTTCTATTTGATTAAATTTAAGGTGCCGTCGTGTCTCGGGACAAAGTGGTGTGTGTGTGCCAGGCGCTGTTGGAGTGCGGCGTGTTTGAGGCGGTGGGAACCAAAGTGCTGGGAAAAGACAAGAAACAGGATGCGTTTCATGACAGCAAGAGCGCTCTTTACAGGTTGGATACATGAAACAAACTGTTTAATTAAAAAAAAAAAAAAAAATTTCTACCTGTGATGGCATTCCTTAAACATTTCATATAAACATGCAGGTTTGTAGACACATCTACTCCTTCAGTAGATGAGTTGGAAAAAGGTGTGCTTGTGAATGGGATCCAAAAGTTCTTCACCTGCGCTCCTTCAGACAGGTATCGCCTCTAAAATATTTATCTGTATTACAGGCACACTGCATATAAAACATCTAACCAAAGGTAGCATCAAGTCAAAATGTATCTCATGTATGAATATTTTATGAATTGAATAATAAATATTACTGTATACTCACTGTCCATATTATTAGGTACACCTTGCTTTTACCTTTGGACTGGCTGAATTCTTTTGTAGCGTAGATCCATCAAGGTCTGAATTTACTGTGCCTGAAATCCGTGTCTCTTGCATTTCAGGCAGGAAGAGCAGACCTGTCCCCCTGCATCGCTTGTTGAGATGTCCACCCCAGTCCTCTTCACTCATACTTCCAGCCAGCTAGATGCTCCCGCCACTAGCAGCCAATCATTGGAGCTGCCGATGAACAGTCTGAGTCTGAGTCCGTGCAGGGTACAGACAGCCACGGGTTTAACACAATCATGTGAGCACAAATCTTTCTTTCGTATGCATCACTAAAGCAATCCTGAACAACTAAACTAAAGCAAATGTTTCTGCAATACATAATGCTGTGGTATACAAAGGACAAGCAGGAAATCTGTACTACATAGCTGTGATCATCAGGCAAACTGCATTCAAAGAGACATGTAGCAGATGGTACTGGATCAGCCACAATCCGGCATCTCTGAGGATAATCGGAGTACATTCATTCACATGGTTTGAGTAACTTGCACATCTGTTAATTTGACATTAATGCTGAATGATCTATTCAGGTTTTGAGCAATATATGCATCTATCAGGCAATGTTTGATGTCAAATAACATTACACATGTAGTTTAACAGCATGGATCCTATCATAGGCTGCATTCAGGGGGACAAAAGGCAGCAATACACCTGCACAGGCTGCAACTCAATTAGAGCTTGGTTCCTCTGGCTCTTTCCTGCAGTGGTGGATGAGGTGTGGCAGGAGCAGACCCTGCTCAGGCTGTTAAGCCTGGTGGAGGTCCCTGTGCTGGAAGGCGTGCTTCAGTGCAGGCAGAGCCCATCCTCTCCATCTCCAGCCAACCTGGCACACAATAACCCAGATCTGATCTACAGCAGCAACCACCTGGACCGACAGATCCTCAAGGCCTTCCGAGACTCTCAGTAAGTTTGGATTTTTAAAAATCTTTATTTTTTTTTATAAATTTGATGTTTTGTTGATCTCACTTGCACTGTTTCCTCCTCATTTTTTCAGGGAAGATGAGTGGCTCTGTGCAGCTTTGGACTGTTTGGACTTCCTGCCTGACCAGCCGGTAGTGGAGCTCAGCAGGGAACTGCCTCATTGTTTCCCTCAAGATAATGAGAGCTGTGACCCAGAACCAGCTGGTCTCAGCGTCCAAGAAAGAGGCAAGTGGTATGATGAGTATCAGAATCGGGTAAAGCATGTAAACGCCACTGGTGAACTATGGTGAGAGACATGTATAGCTTATGTTGCAAATGATGGCATGTTTAACAATAGCTTCAAAATACTCAGGTGACAACAGTGCAGAGCACACACATCTCTCCCCAAGTGGCTTGGCCCAGTGTAAGCTGCTTCTATATGGGACTCTGGTCAAACACTACAGCATCACAAACAGGCTTCCACTTCTGCCGCAGCACATGACTGACGTCTACACAGCCATCACCGAGCTGCTCGGTAAGAACACTGGTTCAGACGTGATGGTGAGATTTTTACGGCGTCTCCAACCATGCTCGCTTCTCCTCCAAAGATTTTTAATAACCTCACCACTTGCAGCACAACTGTCTCTTTCATTCTCTCACCTTTTCAGTACATGCTAAATTGGATAAGGCTCTCGAGGCTCTGCAACTGTGTCTGAAGCTGCTGCCGCACAGCTGCAGAGATGAGCTCCGTAGGCTGCTTATCTTCGCGTCTCTGGCAGCTGACCCACATGGGATTAAAGTGGACAAGGAGGTGAGAGCAAGTGGTGTATTTATTTATTTATTTATTTATTTATTTATTTTGGGGGGGTCTGACATCAAAGAATGTGCTCTGTCATCTGTAGATTGAGAACAGGCTGGCAGTGAAGAGGTCTTTCTCCAGGGCGATCCTACACAGCAAGGCTCTCTCCAAAGAGAAAGAAGATCTTATATTGGTCTTTATGCTAAGCAATGTTAAAGAAATCTTCAAGGTAATAGAATGCTTTTGGTCTGTGTGAGAAAGTGATGATGAATTTTTTTTGCCTGATTTCTTGCCCCAGTGCAGCAAGAAAGCAGGGAGGAAAAAATGATCAAAGATTTGTGCAAGAAATGTTTGTACATACGAACTAAACCCATTGTGATCTGGTCACTCAAACCACCGCTAAGGATGACCTACTGTAGTTGGCCATCCTTAATGTAATCAGTTACTTTATCTAGAATATTTTCTTTGGTAACCTCTGCTAAGTAAATCTGCGGCTTGTCCAACAACTTAAAATGTGTTTTCATGGGGCCCTTTTGACTTGTAGTAGAAGAGATGGCAATTATAAAAAAGCTGTACACAAGTGGCCACACAGCAGACACCGATGTAAATGGGAATGTGTCTCGAAGGTTCGCTTGGGGTGCTGTGAAGCAGTAGATATTACAAAGGAAGACAATGGGGGGAAAATATGAATGGGTTAAATACAAATGTAAAGCTACACAGTTCTTGTTCTTCCAACTGTGGTTTGGGGTTTTTTTTTGGGGGGGGTGTTCATGGATTATGTGCAGCTTTGTTCTGTAAATTTTTTTTTTTTTTTTTCTTTTTTTTTTTTTTTTTCTCTGCTCCAGATACCTGGGGCTCTGCACAAAGTAGTGAGTGACAAGCTGGCTTG
This sequence comes from Simochromis diagramma, assembly GCF_900408965.1. Lineage (NCBI taxonomy): Eukaryota > Metazoa > Chordata > Actinopteri > Cichliformes > Cichlidae > Simochromis > Simochromis diagramma. The sequence continues at coordinate 2,405,813 of NW_024386765.1, forward strand.
CCTCGTACAGGAGAAACAGCCGGATGTGACGGGTAAATGGCTTTTGATTACTTTTGGTAAATGACACAAAACATCAGTTTCCTTTTAAGACGGAGAAACTCCAGAACAGATCGCACAATTCCATCTCACTGCAAAACACAAAAGGAATGGTATCTGTAATTCAGTAAAATACTTTTATCTTTTAACATTAACATGAAGTCTTTCTTTAACTCAAACAGGTCGCACATAAGCGATCTTTCAATGCTCTAAATTCTTAAAATTCTCTCACTATGACTGTGTATTACTATGACAGTCTTTCCAAAAATCTTTAATTACTGATGGAGTGAAACAGTTTCTTCAACATGCAGTAATTTTCTTGGCGTGGCATCCTGAATATCTGCAACAGCAGATTTCCCTCATCTCCACAGAGTGAGGCTCTCTTCTAAGAAAAATGAGCACTGTTGGATCTGCCATAGACTAACTGGCCAGAACAGCTAAGAGGTCATGCAGCTAAAGAGCAGATGCTCCCTGGTGGAGACCATAATCTGCAGGAAAAAAAACTAAATAATATCCAGACATTTCTATTCAAATCAATTTTAATTAAATTTTCCTCTTTATTGTTGTTCTCCTCGTCCGTTGTGATTCATAAATTGGTCTACATCATGTGTAGGTTATTGATGTTTCACTGCCCCCTAGTGGTGGCAGAATCTCCAGATCACTTTATTCCCAGCTGAGACTGGAAGTCTGTAGTTACATTAAATTGGCAATTATGCAATGTTCATTTCCTTTAACGTTTTTTGTTTTGTTTTTTTTCTTTTGTTTTTTTCTCTCTCTCTCTTCTTCAGGTTCTACATTCTGTCAGCAGGTCGACAGGAACACTTTACAAAGCTCTACAAAAACCACCACCAACCAAGCGCTGTGGGTCCTCTTAAACAACATCCACCTGGATGCCAAGATCTCAGCCAAGGAGAAAAAGCGTCTTCTTAGACAGTTTCACCTTTCCCACCCAGAAATATTTAACCAGTACTTTGGTGACTCTGCCATCAGTGTGCTGTAGATCTGTGCAGATTTATCTCTGCTGTTTTCTTTAAAGTGTTTTTTGCCTTTTTACTTGCTTGTTATAGAAAAGTGAACCATCTCCACAGATGCATTTTTGACTGACAGTAAGTTTGTGTCTGTTGTTACGGCCCTAGCAGGGCCTCCTCCTGAGGGTGCCTGTGTGGGCGTGTCCCACTACCTCCTGCCTGAGATGCCACCTTTCCCTCCGGTGCAGCTGACTCCCATCAGCAATTAAGGGTATTTAAGCCCCGTGCAGGGTGAGCTCTGGGCCAGAGTGCCATTTTGTGTGGGTACAGCTAGTGAGCTGAGTGTTTGCAGTGATTTCCAGCTAGTGAGCTGTGTAGTGTGGTTTCCAGCTAGTGAGCTGCGCTTTCCTTTTGACTTTTTGCTTTATTTGACCAACGCCTGAGTTTTTGTTTGTGTTTTGTTTGTGTTTGATGGTGATAGCGGCTTGTCCGTCTCTTTTAATTGAATTACTTCAATAAAACTGTTTTATTTAACTGTTTCGCCTCCTTGACTCCTTTTTCTGACCCGGTCACTTTTGTTACTTCCCCCTCACCGCCTAGACCCCCCCAGGGGAACGTAACACAAGTGGGGGCTCGTCCGGGATCTTTGAAAAGGGAATTCTGTGTTGGATTTGTTTTTTGTTTTTTTTGATTATCTCACTTTGTCACCTTTTAGAGATTCACAACTTCCCAGTTTAGTTAGGTGAGTGTCCAGCTGAGCTTTGTTTTAAGTTCTTCCTTCGGGCACTCTTTTGTTGTTTTGCCTTTTTTATTTTCGGAGTAATCCTGGGCGGGGATTAGTTCCCTGTTGGGGGTAGGCAATTCAGGGCCCCGGTCGCTGAAGTTCTGCCTTTCAAGTTGCCTCGAGCCCAGCACGCTCCAGAAGATGGGTAGGCAAGTTTGTTGTGCTCAGGAACTGGGTAGGTCGTGTGTTGTATGGGTGTGTGTGTAGCAGAAGGTAAGTTGGTCAAGGAGAAAAAGTTGTTCGGTTACCATTAATTGTTGGCTAGCCTGTGAGAATTGGCACAGGTGCGTGTGTGGTGGTGGGGTTTTTTTCAGGCTGGAATGGCGTTCCAGTTGAATCAGCTGGAGCTGACGAGCACTGGGCCTACATCTGTTGGTGAACAGGTGTCCAGAGGCTCGTTTATGAGCAATAACATCCACCTGGTTCCCGTTTTCTGTGAGTCCAATGTTCATAGCTTCTTTATTGCCTTTGAACGCATAGCGACCGCACTGCAATGGCCTCAGGACATGTGGTGCGTGCAGGGCCGTTGCTAGCCATTTGGGTGCCCTAAGCACAAATGCTTTATGGTGCCCCCCCCCCCCCCGCCACTGAAAAAAAAAACCAAAAACATTAATACTTTTGAATTTCTCAGTGGAATTTGTTTAATTAAATAACAACAAACATGACAGTTAAACAAATAAATAAGGTTAAAGGAGGTTAAAAATACTGTTACAAATAAATACTGAAACAAAAATTGAACATTGGAACAAGAACAAAGAGCCTGGCAATAATGTGTAATTTTTTTTATAAAAAAATAATATATATAATATAATAGTATTATTATTAATATATTTACAAATAGTTTCACAATAGAATTTAAATAAGAAACTTAAATAAGAAAAATAAGAATTTGAACACAAAAGCCACATTCCTTAAGTAACTATGTTAAACATTTTTACAATTCGTTGTCAGAGTATGCCCTAGACTCTAGGGCATACTCTGACAACCAGAAAATGCAGGCGTGTGCCTCTCTAGGGCCTAGAGAGGCACACGCCTGCATTTTCTGGTTGCAAAATCAGCTATAAGGTCATCATATGATAGCTTCTGAGCCACGTCACCATTGATGCTGATAACAGCCAGACCACTTAAACGTTCCTGCCCCATTGATGAACGCAGGTACGTTTTAATGAGTTTTTGTATAGATTTTCATAATGGCAAATGGCAATATAAACATGCTGTACATAATTTGATATAAATGCGCAAGTAGGAAATCTATATTACTGGAAGATATAGGTTTCATATTACAGTTTCACCAACAGATGTCGCCCTTGATCTATGAACCTAAAGAAAGACGAGAACTATTTATGTGTTCAGACGTCAATGGCATAAATAAGATATGCGTCTTTATAGATATCCTGAAATGCAGCAACATACAAAGTAATCTTGTCTAATCTGATAATAATACTTGACTGCATCACTGACCTATCCCAAAGTTAAGGTTAATCAGTAGCATGCATGACGTTAGCCAGCTAGCAACCTGAGGAGGGAAATGCTAGTCTCACGAATCACGATAACGTTAGCAATCGTGAGTCACGATTGCTAACGTTATCTGAAAACCGTCAATTGAGTGACCATGATGAGTTGCTTTTAGTAGTCCATTCTATATTCATATCCACAACGTAAACAAACTACCCAACATCAATCATTTGCAACATTTGTTAACACAGTATGAACACTGCTAACAGGAGCTATCACAGAGTTGACGGACATGAGCGTGCAAGCAAGGGCTACAATAATGAACTTTTTTTATTATTATTATTTAAACATTGCCTTACCGGCAAGCGACGCCTGAGTTTCATCACGCTTCCTCTTCTTCTTTCTTTTCTCCGCTCCCGACTCCTGTTGCCGTTTCGAGGCCATGTTCAAACAGGTGTTTACCAATTATAGAACAGACCACTGGGAGTGGGGGGGCACCAGGAGGAGACTGGAGACAGGGCACAAAGCAGATTCACCCCTTTTCTCGGGAAAATTGTTTTATGTTGCTTTTGTATTGTTTAACCATATTAATGCATATGATATTTATAGTATTAATATGGTTTACTTTTTTTTTTTTACGACCCTGATTTTTTTGGTGCCCTACCGGCCATTTGGTGCCCTACGCAGTGTGCGTTATGTGCGTTTGCGGAGCTACGGCACTGGGTGCGTGATGTTACTATGTAAGTTGACAGGTAAGGCTCAGGAGGTTTGTTCTGCTTTGTCAATGGAGGACTGCTTAGTTTATGAAAAGCTTAAAAGTGCTGTCCTCCAAGCCCATGAACTCCTACCTGAAGCCTATAGGCAGAACTTTCGAGGTTTGGGGTTGGCATAGGGTCAGTCCTACCTTGACTTTGCTAGGGAGAAGGCAAAGCTCTTTGATAGGTGGTGTTCTGCGAGCCAGGTTAACGACGTGGGGTCCATACGTGAGCTTATGCTGGTGGAAGATTTTAAAAACTCAGTTCCTGAGTCTATTTCTTGTTATTTAAGTGAGCAAAGGGTTTCCACTTTACAGCGGGCTGCCATACTGGCAGATGAGTTTACCCTAACTCATAAAGCAAACACGGTGGAATGTGACATCCCTTCTCACGGTAACACATCTTGGAGAGCTAGGAGGGAGCCAGCTAACAAGGCTGAAAAGGTTGTGGTTTCGAGACCCAAAACGAAGCTTTGTTTCTTCTGCCACAACCCTGGACACCTCATTGCTGACTGTTCGAAATTGAAACTCAAACGGAAAGCCGACTCAAAGCAAAAAGTGCCTGCTTTGAGAAAAGCTAGTCGTGGTTCTCAAACTGACCAGGTTGCCAGGCCTAGTAAAAGGCTACACTTGGAGCATAATTGCTCAATCGTGTCATGTAGTCAGTGTGAGAGGTCACCTAACCCTGAGCTGCTGCTGGTTGACAATGTCCCAGTTCCTCAAAATGACCTGCAGGTGGACAGATCATGTATAACACCACCACTCAGACCTGCACCCCTGACTAACAAACATGCCAGTACCCGTGACCTGAGCAATCGTCTGAAAACTGTTGCAGTAAGGTTTTCTGACTGCCTGCTGTGTTCTCCACATGTGATGGCTCAAAAAAGCCCTGGCTATCACATGAGACATTGTTTTGAGGGTCTGCGGCCACCCTCAGTAAGTATTTTGAACCCATTGAGATGGGGTTGGCAGCTTCTGCGGGCAATGCCTAACCGTTGCTATGCGGTTTGGTAGGTGGAAAGCCTGCATTTCGTCCTGACACGGCTATGGACTCACTTTTTGTTATTGTGATTTGACAAACCAGGGGTTTGCATTTATGGGAGGGGGTGTTACGGCCCTAGCAGGGCCTCCTCCTGAGGGTGCCTGTGTGGGCGTGTCCCACTACCTCCTGCCTGAGATGCCACCTTTCCCTCCGGCGCAGCTGACTCCCATCAGCAATTAAGGGTATTTAAGCCCCGTGCAGGGTGAGCTCTGGGCCAGAGTGCCATTTTGTGTGGGTACAGCTAGTGAGCTGAGTGTTTGCGGTGATTTCCAGCTAGTGAGCTGTGTAGTGTGGTTTCCAGCTAGTGAGCTGCGCTTTCCTTTTGACTTTTTGCTTTATTTGACCAACGCCTGAGTTTTTGTTTGTGTTTTGTTTGTGTTTGATGGTGATAGCGGCTTGTCCGTCTCTTTTAGTTGAATTACTTCAATAAAACTGTTTTATTTAACTGTTTCGCCTCCTTGACTCCTTTTTCTGACCTGGTCACTTTTGTTACTTCCCCCTCACCGCCTAGACCCCCCCCCCCCAGGGGAACGTAACACTGTATATCAAATGTATAAATATTGAAGAATACTAAAGCATGTATGTGTATTTACTACTGAATAAAATGTCAATTGTTTACAAAATCTCTCAAAATGCATCTCTGTAAAATGTGAAACATTCAGCTCTTTGCAAGTATATTCTGCCAATGAACTGGTTTCTGGAAGAGAGCCTGAGGTGGCCACGTTGGGAACTTCTACTGTAAGGGAAAGCATTATATTTGTTAGACTCTAAGCTGTTTAGATAATTTAAGAGTTTTTTTTTTTTTTTTTATTAATCTTTAACAGTTATAGAGTTTAAAACAAAACAAAACAAAAAAAACGAAACCACTCATTCACACTCCTGAGTTCTCTGTAGATAGTTTTCTGACTGAAAACCTGAGGGGATGGTTTCAAGCTTTCATAACAATGGAGTGAGTTTGCATTAAAATAACCTGCTCAAAAACAATGTTCACTTTCTGTAAATCTGTTACACATAACATAACACGTCTGATATCAATCAGCATGTATGTTTTTGTTTTCCAAAAGGCATTCAACCTCATTGTACAGCAAATTGGATATAATATTAGATATAATGGATGGTAATGTGGGGAAACATTTAAATAGATCAACAGTTTATCAAATACCCAGACCAGTCCTTTTGGCTCTTACAACCATGTCACATTCAAAGTCACTTAAATCACCATTCTTCCTCTGATGCTCAGTTTGAACTTTAGCAGCATCTCCTCCCTGTGTCTGCATACTTAAAAGCATTAAGTTGCTGCCATAGTGCTGGCTAGTTAAATATATCAGCTGAACAGGTGTTTCAAACAATGAGGTGAGAAGTGTATCTTTTGCAAATGTGGCAAAAGTACATACATTCTTTACTTGGATAGAAATACTGATACTTGTGTTAAAAAACTCCAGTGAAAGTTAAAATACTGATTCAACTTCTTTACTCAAGTGAAAAAGTACAAGCTCTGAAATGTATTCAAAGTAAGAAAGTAAAACATAGGTCTTATATAGCGTTATAAATTATGCATAATTTATGTTTTTGCTCTTTCATCCCTTTGTGTGAGACAACCCCCACCCCCCACCCCCCATTTAGGCTCAAACCAGTTTGACCTTTGAACCTAAAGTAGCGAGCCTGTTCTGAAATTTTAAGTAAAAAGTTCAGCTATTTGTTTAAAAATGTAGGGAGTAAAAGTAAAAAAGATGGTTGAAAAAAAATACTTAAGTAAAGTACAGATACCTGTAAATTCCTCTTAAGTACAGTAACAAAATATTTGTACCTTATCACTTCCTTTCGCTGATATTTTGTAACATTCTTGTGTATTTCTACCATCCATATATAGGAATGTATAGGAAGGCCAGTTATTGTCTATCAAAGAAGAAATCCAGTAAAATTTACTTTTGTTCTTTTGAAATCAAATCTATTTGGAAATGTCTGAGAAGGAAACTCTTCTTCTTCTTCACATCTGAGCAGCTAGACAATTACAATCAAATTAAAGCTGCGAGCAGCGTTTTGAGGGTCCTCGCACCCCAGGGCATCGAGACACGCCCAACACCTACACCCAGCATGTCCGATCTTATGTCACATGGATGGAATTCATGCGTAGAACCACCAGCTAAAATTTCATCTCATTCAATGATGATTATAGTCGTCCCACTAGGTGGCGCTCTAACTATTACTGACAAATGGCATATCAAATATTTCTGAGCTTGACTCTCGACTCATACATACGAAGTTTGGGAGAGACTGAACTTGGTTTCTGAGTGACAGCAGATTAATGCTTTTTGGCGAGTGATTGAAACTCCACGTGCCGCCATGACCACCCCGTTTCCCTGAACGTCAAAAGCTTCGCAATTTAACATCATTAAGGTCTTTAGATCCCCTGCACTGGAGATCGAGTCAATCTAATGAAATCCCTGTACGAGGTCTGAAAAGAAGGGAAGGTGTCGCCAAAATGACACTTTAATTTTGAAATGGCTGACTTCCTGTTGGATTTGGGATATTGCTCCAAGAGACATTTTTGTACATCTTGATAGCTTACATAAACTTACCAGGTTTCAAAATCATGTTGTAGGGGGCGCTGTTGAGCCATTTTGCAATATTCCATGAAAATGATCACATAACAAGAAAGCCTTCATGACATTAGAGGAGTGGGCCAAATTTCAAGAGTGTTTTTTAATCTTTCCAAGCTCCTCAACAGCCACTTCATCTTTCATGGTGAACCGCCTTCCCACCAGGGTGCGCCGTTCAGTTTGAACTTTCTCACTGAAGCATCATGAGGGACTGAGGTTAATATTCACCGCTTTTGAGGTGGACCCGATGAACCTCTGATAATCAGTATATCAAAGTGAAAGACATGACAATCTGTTCAGGGCAGGTCTGTCATCACGCCTGAAAAGTCTGGTACTGATCAGACTGGATTTCTTTGACTTATACTAATTTTTTTCTTCATCAATACTGCTGGGGTCACACCCTTAACAAAAACTCACACTGTAACCAAAGACCAACTCCTTAAAGCTTTCCTAGAGAAATTTGAGTTGCAGATGTCACCCATCACTCCCAGTGCTCGTACCCTAATAAATGTAACGTTTCTGCCACTGTGTCCGTGTGTGTGTGCGTTTGGGAGGGGGGCTCGGCTGTTACGTCACGCTAGCCCCACCCAATCCAGGAAGCGTCTCTTGATTAGCGGCAACCCGTCAGAGGAGGGCTGCGACGTAAATAAAAAAGCTGGAGTTTCCGAGGATAAACCAAAGCCTTTCTTCTCCTGAGCGCGGTGCCCGGCGGCGGTGAAGTTGTGAATAAACGTGTGTCTGGGTTATGAAGGAGTAGCGGTGTCATAAAGCTTTGTTGTTGTGTTGTTATTGTTGAACAGAAAGCGGCGTTCACGCTGACTATAAAGCTAACGTTAGATAAGTTGAGCTCCACATCAGACGCGTCTCTTCCCCCCGGGGCTGCCGAGGACAAGGTTAGTACCGTTACCGAAGCCTGCGAGGACAGCCACAGTACCCATGAGGCTTTGTTCTGTTTACTTCACCTCCTCAGTCTTAGCATCGCACTGCCACACGGATCCCCCCCCTCCTCTCCTCTCATCCTCTACCAGTCCAGATGATGTCATCATTTGAGCACCACAGAAACAAATCTGCACATCTCTTTTTCTTTGTGCTCTTAAGTGAGGTCCTTTCACGTGACAGCCACTGCTTCCTGGTGTAGCCCTGCTATACACCCTTCTACAAAGACCTGGCTGTATCATAGTGATTGGGCTCTTAAAAGCAGACTCTCAGATTTCAAATCCCTGCACATTTATATCTCCATGTCACCTGTTTTCCTGCAGACTCCAGAATGCCAAAGGAGGCAGACCACATGGAGGATGGGGGAGACAAGGAGTCGAAGGAGGAGCAGAGGCAGGGGGCTTCTGGGGAGACGGTTAGGAAGAGGGTCCGGGCGAATACTCCGAGTCCTCACAGAGGCAACACTCCACAAGGTGATCAGGCTTATTTTAACTGTTCAGTACTGTCTGCAGGCTTGCTCATTAACTAATGAGATCATGATCGTATAACAGAGACTTTGTAAAAGCATCAGATTTGTTAAACTTCCTGGTTAGTTTCTGTGAAACTTTGTTTTAATTCAACTGAATAAACTGGCTAAACACATGAATGTGATCTGGATTAAATGTGTCACAGCCTGTCATGTGACTGAAATGAAAACTGAACAATAGCACAGCCTTGAAAGTAGTGCTGTGTCATACTGCATATTTTGGTATCCATCTGATACCAAGTAAATGCTGATACCAATGCCGATACTTTTAAACCTGTAAAGGCACCTTATTTAGGGACGAGCAGTGTGTCGTGATTTATGAGATGTATCATCATTAATTTACTCATTTTGAACACATTTGTTGACCACTAAATCACTGTGATTTACTGTGATTGTGATTACATACTGCAATAATTAGTAATTACAACAAAAAACACTATTCAGCTTTTCATGTACTTTGAAACCTGGAATATAAATGTGCCCACCCGTAAAGCACTTTGGGTCAGCTTCTGTTGGTTGAATGTGCTATAGGCTATAAATAGTAGGGGTGCAACGATATTCGTATCGATATTGAACCGTTTGATACAGTGCTTTCGGTTTGGTACGCATATGTATGAACAATACAAAATTTGTAATTTATTTTATCAACTTTCCTTCTGACGATGCTGTCTGTGTTGAGCGCTCAGTGAATCTGCGTTCGACTACTCCGCCTAGGCTGCACTGTCGAGCGCAGATCCACTGAGCGCTCAACACAGACAGCATCATCAGAAGGAAGAGCGCAGGGCAAGCTAGCGAGACAGAAGTTAAGCTCCCCTTGCAACATGGCAAATTGAACCTCCCCCACCCTCAATCAGATCTGGCGTTTGGAATTATTTTGGTTTTCATGTGATGTATGACCCTGAAGGTAAGCGCGTCATGGACTAAAGTAAAACAGTATGTTGGATGTGCCACGCAATGCTCAATTACATGGGTGGGAACTAGTGTGTTAGCACAGTTAGCTCGTTAACGTGTTGGCTGTCTAGCCCCACGCACGGGGATTTCAGGGGTAGCTCCTTAACGGAGATTTGCCGTGTTGTGGCGTTAACGTCATTTCAACGAGATTAACGCTGACAGCACTAGTGGGAACACAACGAATATGACTGCACATTTACGCTGACATCATCCTAGTGCAAAGACAAGTGGAAGCAGACAAAAACAACAAGCAGCATGCTACAAACTTTACCCGAGTCATTTAGACAGCCGTTAGCACATGATTCTCCTTATGGGGACCTGATATGTTTAATATTGTGGCGAGCTCAGACAAGGAGGAGACGGAGGTGTCGTTTGGTCTTGCTTCCCGTGAGCTAGCCAGGGAGCACAGCCGTTTATTGACATCTGCAGAAGAACACTGCCGCTAGCTAACTGCTCAGCGCAGCAACCGCACAGCAACAACAAAAACAACAACACACAGGGCGCCCTCTGACCCCGGAAGGACACACCGTCGCAGCGAGAGGGCGTCACCCGTCACTATGGCAACATAAACAAAACATAACTGTACAAACAGAACCCCGAACAGCCCTGACCCGCTACATAGCCCCCACTTAAGGGGTCAGTCGTCCCCGACGACCCCATTACCCCACAAAAAGTCCTGCAAATGTCCAGGTGCCTTCTTTTGGCGCACCGGCCGGTCACGACCGGCGGGGGAAAAGTCACTCGGGTCAGAACATGGGGTGCCACCATCATCCCACTTCTGACACCAATGTGGCGAGCACAGACAAGGAGGAGACGGAGGTGTTGTTTGGTCTTGCTTCCCGTGAGCTAGCCAGGGAGCACAGCCGTTTATTGACATCTGCAGAAGAACACTGCCGCTAGCTAACTGCTCAGCGCAGCAACCGCACAGCAACAACAACAACAACACCACACAGGGCGCCCTCTGACCCCGGAAGGACACACCGTCGCAGCGAGAGGGCGTCACTCGTCACTATGGCAACATAAACAAAACATAACTGTACAAACAGAACCCCGAACAGCCCTAACCCGCTACAATATGCTGCTGAGAATATAGCCCAGAAGAAGCGTATAGTATAGCTTTTATTTTGGAAAGAGCCATTTCTCTGTAATAAACTCTCTTTTCCAAAGATGAGTGATTCCTCAATCAGATACAGGGCTTGCAAAATCGCTAGCCCGACGTCCCGGGGTTAGCGATTTTTCCAGTCGGGCTACCAAAATCTATCTCTTCCCTGCCCGTCGGGCTATTGTAGGAAGGAAAAATATATGTCAATGCTTTTGCATTCTTTCGGAAATGTAGCTGGGTAATTATGTCATTGGCATCGGTGAGCCACTGTCAATATGTGACATATTGAAATCGCGTTTGAATTTGCGCTTGTTTTTTGCTTTCACTTTGCAATCGCGTGAACTGTGTATAGAGAGCGACAGCACTGATCTGTGAGTGATGATAATTTGCGCACCAATTCCTCTGACATCGTCTTATCAATCGTTAGCTTACTATGCAAACATGACAAGTGAAATCTCCCGCAGCAAGCTTAAACATATGAGAGGTTGATCACGCAGAGAATCACTGAGCGTTATGTGTGTGTGTAAAAGCAGCATGATATATATTTTAGTTCTGTTGAGCCAAATAAGACAGGTCAGGGTGAAGAAGTGACAGCCAAAGAAAAGCTTACCACAAAACGGAAAAGCTATGACAAATCAGACTATAAGGCAAAAAGAAAGTGCAGCTTTATGGTTTCATGGACAAAAGAATTTCTGTGGCTGCAATATGACGAGCTAAATAACCAGGGCTGCACATAACTGTTCGCAGGTGCGAATTCGCTGTCAAAAAAAAACAACGCGCACAAGATATGAAGCTGCAACGCGTGTTTGCATACATAAGATTTTCTGGAGGAGGACAGACATTTGTTTAAAACTCTTAAAGATGTCGAAAAAGCAAGCTCCTTTAAGCAATTACTTTGGTGTTCCTCCACCTCCAAACAAATGTCAGAAGGAGTCCGAACCACAAAAGAAGCGCGTATTCTCGGAAAAGTGGTTGCAGGAGGTGAGCTGGCTTCAAACAAATGATGAACGCACAGAGATGTGGTGCGGAATGTGCCGTGAAAATCCCACTCTAGCGGACAAAAACAGTGCTTTTTATATGGACGCAAACGCGCGTTGCAACTTCTTATCTGGTGCGCGTCTTTTATTTTGACAGCGAATGCGCACATGCGGACCACTTATGTGCACCCGTGTAAATAACATAATGTTCTGCCGGGTGTGTTGTTGGTTTTCTCTCGATTTCTGAGTCGACAAGCGCCTTTGTTACTGGGACCAGTCATTTTAAGAAAGGCCCCCATTAGAACCCATGAGAAATGCAAGAAATGCATTATTGCTCAGTCTGCAATATCTTTCCCAGAACAAACACCAATTGCAAATAACATACTAAAAATAAACCTGAAAAATCTGTTTAGAACAGCGTACTATGTTGCAAAGAGTGAACTACCACTGGCAAAATTTAGCAGTCTTTGCAAACTTCAAAAAGCAAATGGCCTAGATCTTGGTTCCACTTGTCTCTTACCCGTGACTTCAGTGGAAATTTCAAATTCAGGATCTGACACAGACTGATTCATGTCCTACACAGTTCTTACAAGTTCATAGAAATTTCTGTTCAATTAGAACCAAGTATTTGAGTTGATGATTGTAATTTTTATACAATGTTGTAATTTGTTTTTCAACAATTTTTTGATTAGTGTTTTGTTTCCTTTACAATATTATACATTAAAGTATTATATTGTAAAGGAAACAAAACATCAATCAAAAAATTGCTCTCTTTTTTATTCGGGCTACTTAAATTTATTTTGGGCTACCAAAAACTGAAGAGTCCCTGCCCGAAGGGCTACCAGGGATTTTGAAATTTTGAGAGCCCTGAGATATATTTATTTTTTTAATTACTTTTGTTTCAGCAACATTAAATTTAAAAACTGTACTTTTGAGTTAAAATATATATTTATAATTTTAATAAATGACACATTAAAAAGGCATGAACATTTTTTTTTGTATCGAAAAAATATCGAACCGTGACACCAAAGTATCGAACCGAACCATGAATTTTGTGTATCGTTGCACCCCTAATAAATAGATGTGACAATCAACACACAGAGGTTCAGACATTGTTCATAGTGCATGTTTGAGGTGTATTCTTTCATTAAAAAAGTATATATACATACATTTATCGACCCTGTCACTCTAGTATTGCTCTGATACCGATACCAGCGTTGGTGTCGATACTATTGATATTTGGATCGATCCGCCCACCTCTACCTAAAAGTACGTTTTCAAAAAAGATTTACTGGTTCCTGCTGCTCACTGTCATTTCAGGCCTTTGCTTCCCCTGCAGGCCTGTGTTTCTGAGGGTAGGTCATCCATAAACATGTTGGCTGTGAGACCTTCTACATACATGTGAGAATATGTCCTGAAAGAGGCAGCACAGATGGTTTAGCAGTCTGGCTGGAGTTGGGCTCTGACCCCTTCTTCTTGCATGCTGTGAGAACAGCTCAGTTCTTCTGTTCAAACATGTGATCTTCGCCCTGTTTTTCACCACAGGAGTCAGACCATGAATGCTTCAGTTCACAGGCACATGCCTTCAAGCGTTGGCAGATAAAATCTTCTTGTCTGTGGTGCTTGCTTGTTTTGACCAACTTGACTCTTGCAGTCACTGCCAGTGAGTCAATATGTAGAATTGTGAGAACTGTGTACAGAGACGCTTCATGTCAGTGAGGCTGTGTGATGGGTTTATTACTGATTGACTGATTTTTATCTAGAGCTAGCCAAATGTAGGTTGCAAAAAGAAGTAGAACGATACATGTATACAAGCATTTGCAATTCGCAGTTATCGGTTACACTGTCCATGCAGTATATACATCATCCACCTCTGAAGATTCAGCTGTACCTTCTCAGTAATGACAACTAATTGGTTATGAATTGATTGGTAGGTTTACTAAACCTGGACACACCAAATTTGACAGACTACTTTGCCTCGTTGTTGTGCGTTCTGTGTTAAAATGCCATGTTTTCTAAGATGCTTGGCAGGTAATATTATTTGGTTTGTGTGCTGAACACAGTAAACTGTGACACGGTGTACATTAAAAACCTTGCAAAGGGGTCTGGAAAGTCCAAACATCAATTCTAGCTCCAGCTGTGGAGGACGCTAGCCCTCGAAAATGTAAAAAAAACCTCAAAACAAAATACTCCTCCAAAGCCATATATCCACATGAGTACTACTAAATATGTGACACAGTGTTGTCCACTTAAAAACAGCTTGGACTTGTATAAGACGGAAAAAGATTAACTTTGTCAGTTCTGATGTAGAAAATGTTCTCATGTGTTTATTCCCAGATTTAGATTTGTCCAGATGATGACTTCACGAGAGTGGAACATTGTGACTTTTTGTTTTTGCTCATGGCCGTGAGCCACAACAACAGAGGCTTTGCTTAAAGGCAGGTGTGCTGCTGAACAGAGAGCTTTGTTTAGACTCTGACTGAATTGAGGAGATCAACGCTTATTGCACTTAGTGTTGCCTGCTTGTAAAACATTCACACTAAATCCATTTGGAAGTGAGAGATAATGCGCTCAGTAAATGAGTTTATATCCAGTGTGTTCTCCAGATGAAGGAAACTTTATCTTTTGAAAGAATGACGTGTAATTGTGTACAAATATATACATTTTCTCTTTCTAGCCAGCCCACCCAGGTTTGTCTCTGTGGAGGAACTGATGGAGACAGCTAAAGGAGTCACCAACATGGCTTTGGCTCATGAAATAATGGTGAACCAGGCTTTTCAAATCAAACCCTGCGGAGCTTCCTGAAGGAAGGTGAGGACTGGATCTTTTCCTCAGTGTGAGTTCTTTCTTGCTGCAGATATAAAAGCATGTGTGTTGTTCTGGAACAGTTTGGAGCGCAGAGTGAAGGAGATCATGCACAAAGCATTCTGGGATTGTTTGGAAGCCCAGCTGAAGGAGGATCCACCGTCATACGAACATGCCATCAAACTTCTGGCTGAGATCAAAGAGGTGAGATGCTGAAGCCTGCATTCATTCGTATTCTTCAATCATCCTTCTCTAGATTTAACCAACCTCTTTTAACCTCTCGTCTCCCCTCTTTTAGACACTGCTGTCTTTCTTGCTACCAGGCCACGGTCGTCTGCGCTCTCAGATTGAGGAGGTTTTGGACTTGCCCCTGATCCAGCAGCAAGCTGAAAATGGAGCTCTTGACATCGGTCGTCTGTCCCAGTTCATTGTGTGGATGATGGGCTCACTTTGCGCCCCCAGCAGAGACGAGGACATCCAGAAGCTGAAGCAGATCACCGAAGTTGTGCCTCTGCTCAAGTAAGCCATGGAAGACAGGTCATCATTAGCTCTGCATGTTCCAGGCTGTGGTTTATTTTTAGATTGTGTAATTTCATTCCCATCAGACCATGCAGCTCTCAGCTTGTATAAGAGCGACTGTTCTTTGATTATAGCTCAAAGCGCTATTAACAACTTCTTAGTACAGATCTAGACTTACCAAGACTGAATTAAAAGTTTGGCTTGTCATGAAATGTGTATATTTCATCATCAATGCTTAGAGTTTGCCCATTTTTTCCATCTGTCATGTTTTAGGGCCATATTTTCAGTGCTGGACCTGATGAAGGTGGACATGGCTAACTTTGCCCTGAGCAGCATCAGACCACATCTGATGCAACAGTCTGTTGAATATGAGAGGAACAAGTTCCAGGAGTTTTTGGAGAAACAACCAAGTAAGGGATATAACTTTCATATTTACTGTTATGAGCATTATTAGCTTTAAACATTACATATGATTATTTAAATAGCACAAATCCCGCAGTGTCTAATTCTACTGTATTCAGACTAATCACCTGCAATATGAAATACAGAACCCCAAAACATATCTCTCATTAGCTGGTAGATTTGTATTATTGTTGTTAACTATAAATTACTTTTTTTTCTTGGACACCTCCATAGACGTTAACATTGTGCAATGTCCTTTGCACCATCTTGAGTACTGTGATACCCACTGATTACCTCTGTAGCAAGACTGAAACAGTTGCCCATTTGTCATTCAGAACATGACTGTAGGAGCTGCAGCTCTAATAAGATGTACTACAGACTGTATAAAACATGGATGTAGCTTCCAGATGTGAAAAGTGAAGCAAAGTCAGACTTTCCACTGAGGTTGTATTCTTTTTATTGGCCAGCAATGGGTGACTCAAAAAGACTGGTTATGTGGATTTCTGTTGGAGTATGGCCCTCAGTTTTCTTGCTCTGTGACTCAGGACTGTATCAGCTCAACATCCAGGTTCCAGTCATATCAAATACAACATAATCTTTATTTTATTAATTATGCTCCTCATCAGAATCAGGCAGCGGGGGTCTTGACATCTGGATGCCAAAACCTGAACAAATGCTTGAGGCTTTGCAATCTGACTTCACAAGCCAACATTGTGACAGCTACATGCGTGTTTTATATATGCAGTTTGTGGCGTCCATTGTTTTCTAATTGCTCATTGCTGTTTGTGAGATATCCAAAGATCAGAAAGGATACAAAATTGTATTTTTCTGTAACCAAACATCTTCAAATTTGACTGTTTGCTTTATTAACGTATTTATTTTTTATTTTTTACAAAAGGGAAATACTCAATCTGTCAACCTACGAATACTGCAGTTATAAGTTACACAATGATTGAATGCTTTTAAAAAGCACGTGATGTACAGGGATGTAGTCAGTCCTGTGTGAATGCCACTTCTTTGTTTTACTTTTTGAAAATCAGGTGAATTTCAGCAGCACGCAACAGCTTTGATTTGATGCAGTGTTTACACATAGACTGAATAATTCATCTTATACCACTGTGCATCTCTGCATTCCATTATCTACTCAAAATATTTGTATGTTAGCCCTTCTGTCTAGTGTAGTCTGAACCTTTTACATTTAACAATACAGAAAACTGAAAACATCTTGGTTATAGACTCCTGTATTATATTCTATAATGATGTAATACCGCTGACTAGTACTGCTATTATTATACTGAATAATAACAATGATCGTTTCTCCTTCAGATGCCTTAGACTTCACTGAGAAATGGCTTGAGGATACAGTAAAAAGCCTGCAAGACTCAGCAGCAACAGGTGGTGCTGCATCTGATTCTTCACTCCACCCCCTCAGTGTTCATAATCATGCCTATCTTCGCCTGCTCAGGTGGGACCACGACTCAGACCCCTTCCCGGAGGTAAACCCAATAAATCCTGGTTCATTGTATCTCAGTGCTTGTTTAGATTTCACTTCTTGTGTTCTACGCTTCATCCTTAAATTCTCCTCTGCTTTTATCTACAGACGGTGTTGATGGATCAGGTTCGATTCCAGGAGATGCAGCAGGAGGCTGAACAGCTGGTTCTTCTCTCCTCTGTGCTGCTCATTGTCTACACTACAACTGGGGAGGCCATCTCAGGCCTGCCAGGACTGATGGAGACCCTCAAAAACACTGTTAACGTCTTGCTTGCAGACATGCATACACCGTAAGCACAAAGATTTATTTTTTTTTTAATATTTAAAGCTACAGTGGCCAAATTTGCCTTCATTTCTTTCAGTTCACTTCCTCAAGCACTAATTATTCTCTATGTGAATAAACAAAGGTGGACAAATATGACTGAGCCAGAGTGGATTTAATTTGACTTGCATTAATGCGTAAATTGAACGACTTAGGATTAGTTTGAATTTCAAGGTAACTTTCTCTGGAAAGGTCCCATGCTGACATATTCTGCAATGTGCCTGATTTGAATTCAGCAAAAATAAAAAGAGACACTGTAGATTCCATCAGTTTCATAGATGTGGTGATGTGACTAGTTTAGCCTCATTTAGACAAGAGTAGTGTTGTTTCCGCGAATTGTATATGAAAGATGGACCACTAATTTCTGGACAACTTTCTTGGACTTTGCTGTCACTATGTTAAGGGGTTTTTTGTTTATTTTTTTCTGGTCAACTGGAACCTTTCTGTGGAGTTTGTGTGTTTTCCAACAGTTTTAAAAGATGTGCTTTGTACTAACTATTTAAATGGTAAATGGCCTGTATTTGAATAGCGCTTTACTTAGTCCCTAAGGACCCCAAAGCGCTTTATACTACTTTCAGCCACACACCCATTCACACACTGGTGATGGCAAGCTACATTGTAGCCACAGCTGCCCTGGGGCACACTGACAGAGGCGAGGCTGCCGGACACTGGCGCCACCGGGTCCTCTGACCACCACCAGTAGGCAAACATGGGGTTAGTTACCCTAACCTGAGCTACAGCCACGCCATTTATTCTAAATTGGCTTAATTTGTGAACATGAGAGCAAGAGGCCAAAGCAGTTACAATTTTTTGAGACAGTGTTTGATAGATGGCTATGAAGTACTGATTACATACAGCTTTTTTTTGTGAAGTTAATTGTATCAGTAAAATAAGTTTATTATATATTAAAGGTTGTAGCTTTTCTCCAATGGAAAAAAAATCCAAGAAGTTTTGGCTCAAGACAGATGGGTAAAAAAGCACTTTTGTCCCACAATACTACCGACTGTCCACTGTTAGCCATTATAATGGAGTAAGGTTTTGCACACTAGGGTAGCGAGTTAGTTACATGACTGAAAACTATGGATAGAAGATGCATAAAACTTGGCTTTTGTTGTGAAGCTTATTAACTTAACAACTTGTATTGTTATAAAACTAAAGCTTTTTTTTGGTCTGTCCTAAGGTCATTTAGTGCACAGGAGGTCTTGGCGACCATTGGGGAGAAACTGTGTGTTGAGCTGAGTCAGTGTCTAAGCCAGCATGGCTACTCTCCATTCTCAGCTGACCGAAAGAGCGCTCTGAAGGGGCAAATTTCCGCCGCCATCCAACCAGACAACACAGTCCGCATGCTGATGGGTAAGAGCACTTACTTCTTACTTCCTTAGAGGCAACACCAGCGGTGCACAGCTCAGTGAAGGTGTTTGTCAGCGACAGTTAAACTCTCTTCTCTCCTCTCAGAATCTCGGGTTCACAACTACCTTCTGGCTTCCCTGGAGTCCAGCCAACATAAGACCCCTCCTCCTCTGCCAGGAGGTCTGGCTCCAGTCAGCAAGGAGCTAAAAGAGCTTGCTGTTCACTTCAGTCGCCTTGTCAACTACAACAAGCTGGTCTTCTCCCCATTCTATCAAAAGACCCTGCAGAAAATACTGGCACCAGGGGAGAGTCCCGGCACAGACACATAAACTCTGCAGGGAGGGAGAAGAGAAATGTGGAGAACGGTCTGTGATTTTTTGCAGTTTCCTCTCACTAGTAACGGTTAAGATTTAAAGAAAACAGTCACGGGAGGTGCCCAGAGAAGTATGCACCTTAAACCAAGTCGATTAGAAAATAGACTCACATCTCAGTTACATTAATCCACAAAGTTGTTAGCTTGGAAAAATGTCAAACCTCATATTTGTGACCTATTAGCAGCTGTCTTGGATGAGCCTGTATTCAGTATTATAGCACGGCAGGGTATCATTCGGAACAGTTTAATACCCAGAACTAATACTTTGGGGTATTCTGCATCTTTACCATACGTGGTAGAGTCCTTATGACTTAGTTTGCGCAATATTCAATTAAAGAAAGAATTCAGGAAGATAAAGTGTCAGCGTATGTATCATAAAAGTGTCCCAAAGTAGGAAGATATAGGATCTGAAAGAAGTTAGCTGCTGTCATTACCAGCAAATTAAACTGCTGACTTTACAATTGAACCCCCAGGTCTCCTGTTCTTACACAATCCTTTTTCCTAATTTAGGAAATTCCCGCCAACATCCAACAAGCTCCAGTGCTGCCCCCACCTGTCAGGAGCTGCCAGGAGATGTTATGGTATTTCACAGATGTGTTTGCTTTATTACATTTATCAAAAAAGAGCCACAATCTCTACTTAGAAAGGGTCATTTAAGTATATTTGAAAGGGAATCTGTTTACTCAGGATAAACAAGTCACCGAGTATTTTTAAAACGAATTTGTGGGGGGAAATAAAGTGTTTTAGTGAATCTGCCTGAATGCTCCTTCCTGTTAGCTCCTGACAGGTGAGGTGGAGCTCTTCTAAAACACTGGCAGAGAGCTCCTTGATGAGTTGACAAAGCTGACCCCTTCAGTGAGATATGTGATGGGTAAAAGCCTTAAAGTATTTAGAAAGCATCAGTACGTTACGTTTTTTTAAACTTACTGCTCGTGGCACCGTTTAACTGGCACTCTAAGCAGTTGTGTAGCTCACACAAGTAAAAGAATGAGCAAGACAGCAAATGCCTGCATGCTGTCTTTTACACTGGAACTGAAAGAGAATACAGAGGGTACAAAAACTATACACCTTAATCTTTTTGTAGCATTTAGTTCATGCATCTGTAAGTACTAGTGGATTTTTTTTAAACAGACAGGGGACTCCTTGCAGTAGCTTCAGAAATATGTACAATAACCCTGCTAAACAAATTCTTCACTATAAAGTAAATTAGTTTCCTTTAATGATGAAGGTTGGACTTAAAAAACCAACAAACAAAAAGATGATCTGAATCTCTTCTATACCTGCTCACAGAAAAAGAAAAGGATCCGTTTATCTGTTGGAAATAACGGTGTGCAGACTTTTTGTACCCGCAGTAAGTGAGATAGTTTCCAGCATATTAGATAAAATGAAAATAACCTGCATTATATGTTGTACTGTAATTTTTACTAAGGGACTTGTGTTGTTGACCAACTCGAACTATTTTAATTTAACTGATGTTTACGTATTGATTTTTTTGATTGTTTTTAAGAAGCTGGAACATTTCATTTTAACAAGCACTTCTCGTTGGGGTTTGGCTTTTCTCGTGCATATTTTACAACTTACCACACAGCTGGTTGTAACACTGTTTCACTCCTCCAGGCAGAATGACGTCAGCCATTCCCCAAATGAATAACACTCTGACTGATCACACTGACTACACTTTGAATGTTCGTTGAACATGACAATAAAGCGTTACGTCCCACACAGCAGTCTGTGTGTTTATTTTTGAATCCATCTTCACATCAAAGAGCTTGATTGCGTTCATCAAAAACACTGTGAGGGAAATAAAACGTTTAAAGATTTTATAATAGAGCTCTCATTATTAACTCCAATAAGATTTGGTGCATTCTTCTTTGTATCGCTACGCTGCTTGCATGCAATACACTTATATAGCGGTAGGTGGCGCCAGATCTCAAATTTAAAAACCAGTACAGGGCGTTGCGTTTGTGCAATAAAAAGCGTGCGATCAAATACTTGCATAAGAGCAATTTATAACCAGAGGGAGACTTGTACTTATTCTTCAAAACAGCGTGTGTTTGAATTAAGTTTTGTTGGCAATTATGACCACTATTTTAATGTTTTTGAACATGCCTACAAAGAAACCAAGAAATAAGTGCAACAGCATGATGGGAGCATGCACTTTGAATGCTTTAGAGCTGACTAAGTTCGCACTGTTGTAACGCTAACATGCATTGTCTTGTCCTGAACTGCACTGGGGTGTGTTTTGGCTAATCCAATAGCTAACTTGTTTCACTTATATTATGACTGCCTGGCTGCCATTTTGTCCGTAATCTTAATTACTACTAAATCTACATAGAGTAAGCTCTGAACGTTATTGGATAATTATAATTTTTTTTTAAATTTCAGCTTTAATTTAAGGGTTTTAACAGAAGTGCAGGCCTGGCAGAACATATCAAGAGAGGTGGTGCGGCGAGGTGGTGCACTTTCAAGCAGTCATTGACTGCAAAGGATTTTCAGCCATGTATTAAAAACAATCTTCATATCTAAAATTATACACTATGATTTTAGATTTTACAGTTGCTTTTAAACCTTTCAAGAGGAAGGAATAACGAAAGAAAAAGGCTGACATTCCCAAAGAGTTCATGCAATATTTGAATTAAATTCAAATATTCTAAAAGTTAGTCAAAAACATTTGTTTTCATACTGTTTACGCCAAATCCAGACCCTACCATCTGAACGTCACAGCATAAATTGAAACTACAATTTTGTTGAGCTTGTGCAAATTGTAGCCTTTGTTTCTTGCTCCTATCTGATAGATGTGGCACCCAGTGTGGACTTCTGCTGTTGTGGCACATCTGTCTCAAGGCTGGACTGTTGTGCATTCAGAGACGCTGTTCTGTATGGCTTGGTTATTTGAGTTCCTGTTGCCATCCTATCAGCTTGAAGCACTCTGGCCATTCTCCTCTAACCTCTGACATCAACAAGGTATTTTTGCTCACAGAACTCCTGCTTAGTGGATATTTTCCCTTTTTTGGACCGTTCTCCAAAAACCCTAGAGATGGCTGTGTGGGAAAATCTCAGTAGATCAGCAGTTTTTGAAATACTGAGACCAGCCCCTCTGGCACCCACATCCATGTCACACTCTTAATAAGTCACTTAATAAATCACCTTTCTTCACCATTCAGATGCTCAGCTTGAAAAGCAGGTTGCTACAATGCAATGCTATTTGGCTTATATATTTGCAGTTGAACAGGTGTACCTAATATGATGGTTACACTCACTGGACTCCATGACCACACTGAACAAAGCAGCTGAAATCCAAGAATATATTAATACCACATATTAGCAGCTACATTCTGCAAAGTATTATGAAGTAATGTGCAAAATGACACTTGCAATTATTGCTTTCAATTATTCTGCATCAATATACATGTGATCTGATTCCCCCAGCTGTATGCATACTAACTGTGGATGTGATGGAGAAGAAAACAAAACATTTGGATTTACATTTTATTTAAGAATTAAACAACAATTAAACATCTTTGAGTGTTGTGTTTATCACTTTGGTGTGCAATCCAGTTATTACCGATGAGTGATTCTGTTTGATTCCCTAAAAAGACTCAAAAATAGCAGCACACAGAAGCTTCAGCTGATCACCGCTAACACAAAAGGCAACTTTAATTTAGGACCAGAGAACCAGAAGCAACCAGTACTCCTGTGTTGGTGTATTATTACATGCCACCGACTGTCCTTTGTGCCATTTTCTTTGTCACAGCTCAGCTAGAGAGTGTTTTATTTAAACATGGGGATCATGCCAGCACAGTGAGCTAGAATGAGCTAAAAGAAGTATAAACATTATCAACTGACTTGTGGTGAACATGGGGGCTGATGAAGCCATGCGTGTAAAAACAAAGCATCTTTGTTTTGAGTGGATACAAATTTATAGTACTGTAATAAAGTTAAAAAGATGATGAAATGAACAGATTGTTAAAAACAAGTTTTAATTCTGGCATATCTAAACAGAAATCAAACGTTGCAGCTCAGTCAGTGTTTCGTGGAGACAGCACTGTTATTATTTTACTGTCCCCTCCCTCTGCCCTCCCCAACATTCCACACATGCGGAGAAGCAACAAGCTACCGAACCAGCAGCAACAGCTAGCCGCCCGCCAGCAGCTATCTCCGTGGGGGACGAGGCGTATTAACATGCAAAAGTTTAGAAACACGGATTCCTTGTCCTAAGCAGGCACAAGAGTGACGTTCGGCGCAACCCGAGACGGCTGTGGAAACCATGGGTCACGTCGGGCTCTCGTAATAGATAGTTATTTGCGTTATTTAGTGCTTCAAATGTGCGAAAAGTCGCTCGGTGTGTCCTCGTCGTTGAACAAGATGGCAGCAGCAGCAGGAGCAGCACCGTTGCAGGAATCGACTGTGGTGCGGGTCCTCGTTGCTAGCCAGCTCTTTCACACCCTGGGCGATACGATTTACTGGTTTTGTTGAAGGTATGTCACCTTATCTGGCAAGGCTGGGCGTCAAATGGACTTTGTGTGCTGCGCTGGTGTTTGTTTCATATGTCCCTTTAACGTTGACAGTACTTCGCTCATGGCTAGCTTGTTTGCTAACAGCTGCTAACTTCGATTTGTCCCCTGTAGCTGGAAACTGTTGGCGATAAAAAAACGTGCTTAATTAGAGCTAGGGCACACGGTAGCTATTCAGGTGTGTGGTTTTAGTGTGCCCTTTCATGTGTGTTCATTTTTAAGTAACTTTAGCTATGCATTTTGTTAACTTATGCTAACTTGAAAAAGTTATGTACGAAAAAACGACTTTATTTGACACATTTTTGTCCCTTAGTAAAGATATAACACCTGTAAAAGTTCGCACTTGTATTTTTGAGTGAGTTTGAGTAAATTACTTTGCTGCCTGTCAGTTTATAAGTTCCAACAGGTGTCTCGGCTGGTGTTGCCCATCCCCCAAACACGTACACACACACACACACAGCCAGGCACACATCACCCTCCCCGTGTGCTAACATGCCTCTCTAGATTGATCAGTAACAAACTGTGGGGTGTTGTAAAAGGACGCTAGCTGGACCCGTGAGCACATACAAACACGCAAACACTTGTGTGTGTCGTGGCTCTCTATTTCAGGCTTGGGTCTCGTCATCCTGTGGGGATATCAGGCTACCTAAGCCTGGCAGTGAGAAGGCAGAGCAGCACTGGCTGTGTCGGTGGCCCCCAGAGCCTGGAATGACATATTGGCAAGCGTAGGAAGGTGGAGATGTTGGCATCAACCATATGGTGGTGTCGCCTTTTTTTTTCCTGTAGCACCATCAGATTATTTTTAGTGTTTGCTAAATTTGCTGCTGTAGTTGTTGAATGAAGAAAGGTAGCGGTGAGGGAGGCAGTGGAAAAATATGGGTTTGGTTTTAGACTACAATGATGTCAGCAAGAATTTTAATTACAGCCACACTCCACAGCTATTTGCCAGCTCATTTCTGCTCTGAGTAATATTGTTGTTAACCAGAGTCTGAATACAGATCTATATTGAGAGAGAAAAGTGTGGTTGCAAGTGTTACTGTCCATCAGCAGTTTGTCTAGTGAAACACATCAGCCCTGCTGGTAATAAGAGGTGTGTTTTATTTTAATGTTGACTTTGAGGCACACCCCTCTGCTTGTCTCAACCTGCATT
The DNA here is from genome assembly GCF_900408965.1 of Simochromis diagramma. Classification (NCBI taxonomy): domain Eukaryota; kingdom Metazoa; phylum Chordata; class Actinopteri; order Cichliformes; family Cichlidae; genus Simochromis; species Simochromis diagramma. Next base: position 2,430,871 of record NW_024386765.1, read on the forward strand.
GGCACTTGGAATGAAATTTTGTGCTTAACGCAGCCGGCTTCATGAGCGTCAAACTGGAATCACCTGAGTCCCAATGTAACCCAGCCAAACACGGGCATTCAGGAAGTATGGCTGCAGCCTATGCCTGTTATCGCGGTGTACAGACTTGCTGCAATGAAAGGAAAGTTGCAGGAAAAGAATAAATGAAGGCAAATATTTTATAGTAGTGTGTAGCATTAGACAATGGGATGTTAAAATATGTATGTTACACAATGGCTAACACTGTTCTCTAATCATATCCTATTTGGTGTAAAACTAAATCAAGCATGTTTGTTCTTTGGCTGCATAATCAGTTTCCTTTGTTTGTATATTCCTAACTTCCAGGGAGATGTGAGTAATGCCAGCAGTGCTTCATTAAGGTCTGAATAATTAATAATTCGGCCTAATGTGTCCACTCTAGTCAATGATTTAACTGTTTTGTGGGACAGATGGACATTGCTCACTTAAAAGAGTTTAAGGGTTAACAAAAGTCCTTGTTCAGCTTTGGGGGCATTAGGTACTTTTTCAGTTTGGAAGAGAAAATAAAGGATTAATTAAAAGATTGCTGTTTGTTTTCAGATATAAAAACTGATCAAGCCACAGTAGTCTTACCTGGTTGATTTCAACCCCACTCAGTGTGGTGAGACCCTCTTCTTATTCCACTTCTCCACCAGTCAGTCCTTGCTCACCTGATCTAGTCTAAAAGAAACCTGATACTGGCTGGTCAGAGCCCAGTGGTCATGGAACAGTCCTAATCCTATCAAGACAACTTGAATTACACTTTGCTGAAAGTTTTTTTTTTTTTTTTTTTTTTTTTCCCCCCCCAAAAAAAGCCTCCTGCCCATACCCCATCTCTTATAAATTCAGTTACCCAATAAAAACCATCAGTGAAATTTATGCTTTAGATTTCCATAAAATTATACTGCCTTTCTGTCTTTTTGTGAACATTGAGTACACATCCATGTTGTTTGAATAGGCCTAGATCTAATTTGAATTTGATTTGAACTGTCAGCTGAGAAAACTGGCCTAAACCTTGGTCTATAACGTCAGTGTTATTTGTGATTTAAAACATGTAATCCAACTCAACAAAGCATCTAACATTAATAAACATTGTAGATTGTGCTCCAGGGCTATCACAGTATTAAATTTTCACTCCACAATTATTTTGGTAAAAAAGAAACTCACCAAAAAAGATATCTGTACAAAATCTTTAAGAAAAAAAGTCAGTATTCTTTTAGGCGGCTCTATAACTGAATGTGTTTGTTGTCATTTTTTTTGGGAAATTAAAATTGAAATCCGAGTGGATGGAGGTGATGAGTCTAACTGTAACTCTACCAAAGCATAAAAACAGTTTGAGATAGCCTATTTGTGCTATAGGCATGACATGAATATTTAATACTTTAATACTATCAATACACAGTTATCATGACCCCCACGCTGTGTCACATTGGTTTCTAACCATGTTATCACACTTTAGCTAGTATACGCCTGGTGTACTACCACAGTGTTCTGACTTTAGAAACGTGAACTCTTACATTTTTACAGCATAGATCACATTGTATGCTGAACAAATGTTTCCATTAATACATGAACATCAGTAATAGACAACTACCTAAAGTAGAAAGCACTGAATAGAAAAGTGAGTGCTTGACATGAAGATTGTGTAAGTTTCTTTAATGCATGTTTTGGTCTAATATGCTTCTAGGATTTGGGAATGAGGTGTGCCTTAATCAAAGAATCGTTGTTAGATCATTTGGACTACAGCATTGCAAAGGCCATAAAGTAAAGCAGAAGCTACTACAGTTCAGCGTCCTCTCTTACAGATGGTTTTACTTCTGATTTTGGTTTTGATGCTAATCTAAATAAGCACTGTTACTTCAGTATCATTGCCATATTTGTAAAATGTCACTGGTTGATAACTCATCGTGCCTTTATGGTGGATTATTTTCCCCTCCAGTACTGCTTGCAGTGTGGTTCTGCTTGTGTGAAACTGACCCTTGAGTATAGCATGCAGAGACAGGCCAGAGATGCAGCGGGCTTCCCCCGTCTCTCATTTCAGGAGGCCAGTTCCCCTTTCCTGTAATGGTGAAATGATGAGTTAATGTGTATTTGCTCTGGTGTCCTTTGGTATTTTTTGTTTTTCTGTTTAAAATCTTGGCTCGAGAGAATGGTGAAGGAGAAGAAAAAACTTTGGTTCTACACTTTACTCTTTACTTTTTTTGAATGTAGCATTTTGGTGTGAGTTTGTTTTGCCATGCTTTAAATGATTAATGTGGCTTGTGTTTCTGTTCTTTAGGTATGGCCTCACAAGTCTTGGTCTACCCATCACAGATGCACTCAGCTCAAACAAGTGCCTTAGGAACCAGCAGTAGTGGTACCAGCAGACATATAGGTGAAGCCCACCGCAGTAATAACACCAGCAGAGCCTTTCAGCACCGACCACCACCCAAAACCTATGTGATCGGAGTCAACTACGGTATTGCATATCCCAACAACGTTGTCCCATCCTCAGTCGGGGCTGATTCAGGGAGACTGCACGCAGGAATACAGCTCGGAGAAGGGGGGCTGTGGCCATTGCAGACTGCAGGAATACAGAGTGAAGAGAACCTAGGAGAAGGTCCAACTCGGACCCAGGATCAGCAGTCTCTTTGCCAGAGCAGAGGCAGAGGCCCACAGGAAGTGAGGCTTTATAGGGACAGTGGTGGTACTCCAGCAGGAGGAGGCCTGGACTGTGGGCTGCTGAGTAGGGCCTGTATCAGAACGCAAGAGGACGGTGGTAGAAACAGAAGAGTACCGAGGCCAGGAGGATACACCAAACTTTTAGACACAGCTGCCATCCAGAAATGTGAAAAGAAGACAGGTGAAAGTGGAGAACAACTGCAGGGAAACAACTGTGTCGGAACCATGCAGATAGTGGAGGAGGTATCTGCTCTGCCTTCACTTCCTCCTCCGGTGGCCATGTTGCAAACCAACACTGGGAACTTTGCAGACACTGTCAGATTAGGAGGTGGAGGGATGCCTGCTCAACACAACAGGGTGGAAGGTGTGACAGACATTGGAATCAGGGTGGATGGAACTGAAATCAGGCCAAATGGCAGTAACGAGGCAGTGGCTGGAGCTACAGTGACTAGAGCTGGGTCAGGAGATGGTGACTACCAGTTAGTTCAGCATGAGGTTCTGTGTTCCCAGAAGAACAGCTACGAGGTTTTGGAGTTTCTGGGTCGTGGCACCTTTGGCCAGGTGGTAAAGTGTTGGAAGAGGGGAACGAGTGAAGTGGTGGCTGTTAAAATACTGAAGAACCATCCGTCTTATGCACGTCAGGGACAGATTGAGGTGAGGAACTGTGAATTACTGTCTGTTGTTAGTGTGTTAGCTGAAATCTGCTGGTGTGTTACTCTGTGCATGCCCACAGTTTTGTTGCAGCATCACACCAAAACCGAACAACAGAAACGGTTCAATTTGGCTTTTTTTCTCTCTCTCCCATAATCTTTTAACAGCTGATAGTCTGAGCCTATGTTATTTCCTTTTGTTCCAGGTTGAGATATTGGCACGGTTGAGCAGTGAGAATGCAGAGGAGCACAATGTGGTGCGTGCTTTGGAGTGCTTCCAGCACCGCAGCCACACCTGCCTGGTGTTTGAGATGTTGGAGCAAAATCTGTATGACTTTCTTAAACAGAACAAGTTCAGCCCACTGCCACTCAAAATCATCAGGCCTATTCTGCAACAGGTAAAACAAACTTTTCTTTTCTGCTTTTAGAGCTGGAACACCTAGTTTTTAATGGGCTAAAAAAATGCAGAGCACCATTTTGAATCATATTTTGTATTTGTGTTAATTCCTGCAGGTGGCAACAGCCCTAAAGAAGCTCAAGTCTTTGGGTTTGATTCACGCTGACCTGAAGCCAGAGAACATCATGCTGGTTGACCCCTCCAGACAGCCCTACAGAGTCAAAGTCATTGATTTTGGCTCAGCCAGCCATGTCTCCAAGGCTGTCTGCTCCACTTATCTGCAGTCCAGATACTACAGGTGAGTGCTTTCACTCAATTCTGAATCATTCATCAAGACTCATGGGAGTCATTCACCAGTGGGTGTGGCGTGATATGATAAGCATTCCTGTTCATACTTTGAAAGACATTTTGAAGCTGTTCTAAAATAATTTGCTGTGTAAACTTGCTTTGTTATTGTAGATCAGAATGCAGCCTTCACTACTCCCTGTAGTTTTAATGCAGCATTATCAGTTACCATATCATAAGAGAAGCATGATGTTTAATTTTGAGATAAATGTTTATGGTAAACATTTTTATTTCCTGTAATGTGACAATTAAAGTTTTAGTTTTACTGTAATTATGGGCTTTTAAAAAATTTGAATAGGACTCACATTTGTCAAAAAGGCCCCTAAATATGTTTAAAAAATCAATCAGTGCATGCATCAGACTGAACCCAGCTGGTTTCCAGTAGTACAAAGTGTTCAGAATAAGCTTCACATGGTAGAATATTTTTAGGAAGATCAGATATGTCGTGAGGTGAAATGTCATGGTATTTGTCTTCATAACATGCTAGCACAGTGATTTGACTTATTCCCATGGGTAATGGTTGTTTGTGTGTTTCTCCCTGTTTCTCACAGGGCTTAGTGAGGTCTTGCCTGAGCATTGTGTGTTTAGGCCTTTTCTGTTATGTAATATGACGTGGTCTGTAACAACCTGCACACTCTCATTGGGAGTTCATTGACATGTCTTGGGAGCTGTTTTTTCCCCCTTCTGTATTTGTATGCATTTTTTATGTACATGCCTGGATGTACATCTGAGTAGTTCTCAGTGCATCACGCCCTTAACTTGGCTGATCTTGCATAATGTGCAGAGGAACTGAAATGTTTATATGAGGAACAGCGTCATGAAAAATTTGGCTTGTCTTTCTGGCCTCTGTGAAAGCAAGAACGTGCTTATGAAACAGCTTTCCCAACCTCAGGACGCATTGTTGAACTGAAATGTAGAACTTAATTAAATTGTTAAGCTGTAAGCTTATATGCTCCCATTATGACACAATAAATTTAGGACTTTCTGTACTTAAAAACAAAGTAGACCACAAGGTCAACTAAAAAAAACAACCTTCTCTCTCTTTGGTATATAGCCGTCTCATTGTGGACTCGTAGGCTTGTTTGTGACATGTATAATGATATCCAAGCTTGTTTCCAAAGCAAAAGTATTTGCTTTTTGCTAATCACGGGACAGAACGCTGGCAATTTTATTCATCACAGCTCTGGCTAGCAAGTTTCAGCAAGCAGGTCATTTGGGTCGGGTGAACTGTTGCAAACTCTTCATTGTGCAATTCTTCAGAGGCTGCTGGGATAAGAGGTATGCCAGCAGCTAATGGAGCACACACACCCAACAGTACACTCTCTGCAGTTCTGATTTTATTGCCCTGTAAGGAACGTAGCACATTATCAGTTATTTCAAAAGCGTTTCTGGTAGTGGTGTTGAAATGGGGATACATAAGTCTGGGTTTCCTGAGGTGAAGAAACTTGTGTAAATGTAAAACTGAGCCTTAGAGCACAAACATTCCACCAATAGCTTTGTGCAACTTCTCTATTTTAGAGAAATCTAGCCACTCCCCAGCCCCCTCCTCTACCAGAGCTGAGGTTTAGTGTGGAGCTACAGCTGTTACATAACATAAATGATTTGCTCCTCATTTGACCTGTTTAACTGTGGAGAGTGTGTGTGTGTGTGTGTGTGTGTGTGTGTTTCGTCTCGAAGCAGCAAAAGTGAGATCATAGTGCAGTTAAAATGGGCTGCTGGTGGATTTCAGAGAGGTCACTCAGGCCAGTGAAGAATGTGGTATGTGAAAACCCACATTTAGATCCAGGAAAAAACATTCAGACATTCCTGTGTGTGTCTGGGTGTGTTCCTATGTGGTGCCCCTGTCTATAGAACAGCTGTTGAGCCTGGATATAAAATGTGCCCTAACATGCCTGACAATAATGCCACATGAATGTCACAGAGGGGCTTTGCTGAGTATTCAACGTTTGTATGTTGAGATTTGTACCTTTTAACTTGACCTTTATCTTAGCTGGTGGTGTATGGCTGGAAGAATATGCTGACTCCAGACACAGAAGTCTCATTTTTAAATAAACCAGTACTTCATGGCTTTCTTTTCTTGCTGTATATCCCACCTGCTTTCCATTGTGGGTTTGTGTGAGGAGGAGTTGGCTTAGCCATGATGATAGCTGGTACTGCACGTGCAGTGTGCACTGGTAAGCATGTATGTAAGCTTGGTTGGGGGAATTGTCTATATTCAAACTGAGATGTCATAATAATATTTTGCAGTGCATTTTGTTTCCTATACGTGTTAATAGTGGAGCAGATGAAAGTAGCTGTTGCTTCTTATTGCTGTTATACAAGACCCAGTTCAATGAGTCAGCTCACTCTGTGCGAGTGTTACGTTGTTTGTAAGTGAGGTTATGTGGAGAGTGGTTTGAAGGATATAGTGTATCATCTCCCATGCTCATGTTACATAATGCCTTTGCTGTATTGTTACCATAGCGAAGCTCTTAATAGATACAGCCTCACCACAGTGGTTGGGTGGATTTTTCTTTTTTCTGCTTTTTTGCTTAATGTTTTTGGGTTTTCCCTGGTTTTTCCAGCACCATGGATAATGGCATTGCCAACAGTGTGGCTTTGATGAGAATTCAGATTTTTAAAACACAAAGAAACCCTGAAAATGGCAGTAAAACTGAGGTCATTTTAATGAGGCCCAGTATGAATGTTTTGTTCCTGGTGTTTACTGGCATGACAGAGTCTATATTTATCCACAAAAAAAATGAAGATTGGTGTTTTGTCTAGTTCTAGTCTTGAGAGCACTGACCATAAATCACATTAGACACTCACTGAAAAGAACTTACAGTTTCAAGGCATTCACATATCACCTAATGTCAAAGTGAGGGCAGACAAATAGCATAGCCATAACTGCTTGTATAAGTACATTTGCTTAAATGTAAAGTTAGGGCCTTTTGTGACTAGCTTATGTAATAAGATTATTGTGATTTGAGATATTATATTGGGCCGTTATTAGCAATGTTTGTGTAAATTTACGTTGAACTTCCTTTTGGATGCTGCTGCTAATTGTGTTGGTAATTAAACAAAAACTTATGACTCACTGGGTAATCTGTGGTTCAAGTGGTAGCATGTCCAGTAATTAAAGGTTGGGTTTTTTGATCCTCCTGTTTGCATGTTCAAAAGCCTGTAAAGGAATATGCATTCAAGTTGGATAGACTTTATAGGATCGGAAATTATATTCTTATAAAGATTATCACATCCATTTTACATAATTTGTGAGTGTGTACATTTTATTTCATCTTTCACTGTCGGCGTCAAAGGCGCAATATGTCAACATAGTTTGGGTTTATCTGGTAGTGAGCACCGTGCTTGAGTTGAGAGGGTGATGGTATGAACTTGAACTTTGATTTCCCCTAAGCCTTGCTCTGTAACTAGAAAGTTGTAGCTGAAACCTTTGTGATCATCATGTGCTTATGTGGTGTTGCCATAGTAGCATGACACAGCAGGGCCTGGTGAGGTGACTGTTCTGTGCTGTGGGGGTTGTTGACGTAAAACCACCTCCCACAGTGAAAATGGAGCATTGGGCTATGTGAATAATTCAGCTAAGCAGCTCAGGTAGAAGTAAAGACGGCTATCATCTTAACACAGTTACAGATCGGGGCAGGGTGTGTAGCCTTCCTTAAGCTAGGTGTGATGTCTTTGCCACTGAAGTGATGTTTTACTTTGGCGCCTAGTGTCGTACATCTTGTACATGTAGATATTCAGATGTGTCTTCGTCGAGGTCTAATTTGACAGAGTCCTGGCCAGATCTTGAGCTTCTTTTCAAAATGCAGTATCCATATGTTGAGTTAAGTTGCTGCCTCACCAACGTTGGCACAGTTTCACAAAGTAGGGCTAGAAGATGACTTTTTTGTTGTTGTTGTTGGGTTTTTTTTTTTATTTGCCGTTCTCTGTGGAAGTAAAACTGTGGAAATCAGTTGTAACCATGTTTGGTATCATGTTTCCTAACTGACATTTAGTCTGCAGGGAAACCTGCCAGTGAAGTCCATACCTGATTCCATGATACGTTTCTTGTACTTTGAGTGAATAATATATGATACTCACATTAAGTGTATGTATATGATAAAACATTAGATACATTCCCTGTCTCTTGTTTGCTGGTTCCTAATTTACCTGCACTTTTCTTTTTATATACTGACCCCTTTTTCACCTGTGTGCGCTTGTTTTTGTGTGTATGTTCTTATGTGTACACACATCTGCGTTAGGGTTGTGTAGCATAGACTCAAAGTTGTATTAAGATATTTGAAGGAATTTTGTGATGATACTTCTGATGCTATAGAAATAAAAACAAACGTACTTAACTGACTTAGTTACTGTTAAGTAACTAACTTAACTTTGTAGCTCTTATGCAGCCTGCTCAATATTGTCACATAATAAAACTGAACCTAAAAAACATTTTGTACCTGGGAATCTTGAGGTGGGATTTTTAACTAGCTGCTTAAAGCCCTACCTTTGCCACCACATAACCAGTCATTTCCGTCCACCGTTTCCACTTCCTGTTATATGGACTGCCAACTCCAGCAATGCTTGGTTAAGTGATTTCTTTACTTTTGGGTTTCGCATCACCAGGTGCCAGCATCTCTAGTCCTCGTTGAAACTAATTTGTTGTGTCTTCCTTTAGCAGTAACTGCTTTCTTGCATATTTTGCAACGTACTGTGCTTTGTTAGAGGTTGTTTAAGTAGCTGCCTTTTTCAGTATTAAATCATCGTTTTGACATGCCTGGGCTTATCACATTCTGTGGATACTAGGGAATGTAAACACACGGCATTTCTATAACACTGATTTCATGATATGTCAGTTTTTTATCACGTAAAATTGTACACCTGTATTGTATTATATGATATGATAGTACACACACCTAATCTGCGTAGCTGTGTGTCTGTGTGGCAAGCTTATTGATTTTTCTGGGGACTCCAGATGGATTATTTATGCTATTGTGTGGTGAAGCAGCTGTTTGTACAAAAATCTGAAACTGGTGTGTCCAGAGATACACTTAAACACAATTAAACTGTTACACTATATTTCTAATAAGCTAATAAGATCTGTTTTGTTGTTATGGCTATTGATATTATTATAAACACTGGCTACTGTGTTAGTGTGAATGTTATAATAATCAGCCGCATACAAATGCAGTTTGTGTAGATAATAAACAAAATCTAAGTGAAAATTATTGTGGTGTTTAAATGCTAATGAAGTAAAACAATGATAGTGGTTACATTCTACAAAGCAGTGAAATGTAATCATGTGAACAGGTGAATAAATGTCAGGTAGCTGCCATTGAGACGATATTCAATATATCTGAGGCTGATCTGGATGACTAAATAATATAATTGTCATTTTATTTGTTAGTTGTTCCTCCTTACTAATCCTGTAATGTAGTCTGCCATAAAGTCACCACACCTTTACCATGGCTGATGATATCTGCTTATGTCGAGTACCAGTCAGTCATGTCAACTTATTTGGCCGCAGTTTAAAAAACTCCTACAAAATACAAATAAAAACTTGGTGTAGCTAAAGTGAAATGCCTCAAAGCTGCTGTCACTTTGCTCATTTGCTTATGTTACACTGCATTAGCTTTCCCTCTAGCAACCTCTGTGCTGCTGACATTTGGTGTAGTACACGGTGTACTGGATTGGCCACAGATCACCTCATTGTCAGTTTTGTTTGAGCCAACTTTTTTTTTAGTCCAAGATCTGACCAGCGTCGGGTAATTTCCTCCCCACCAATCCACACATTTGTGCAGAAATTGTGTACATATTGTCACTAGGTAGGATAAAGCAACTGTGTGAGTAGTATGGCCTTAAGTGTGCGTGTGTATTGTATCACAAATATGGCCTCGTAGATGCTTGATGGAAGGAGGAAGTAGCAATAATCTGTTAGCATGTGTTAGTTGTTGTCACAAATGAATGACAGGCATGCATCCATGTTTGTAAAGGTGTGGCCTGAGAACTCATTGAGTCGCCTTCATATTACTTACAAGTTTGTTTGTTTGGGGTTTTTTTGTTTTTTTTGTTTTTTTTTTGTTTTTTTACAAATTAGAAGCAAAGATCAGTTAGTCTTAAGGAATTGTTACAAACATTTTGAAAATGCAACAGAAAGCAAAGACATGCTTCAAATGTTGCTGCTCTGGTTGACGTGTTTCCTGCAACATGAGATGCTGCCGTTGTTTGATATGTAATCATGATGAATCAGCTCTGCTTGCAGTTTGTTCAAGCACAGGGTTCACGTGTCCTGTACCAAGTCCCATCACATCAACATCAATTAAACACGTGTCCAGAGAGAGTGTGTGTGTGTGTGTGTGTCCATAGTTATTTCTGTTCTCTGAACACCGCAGCAGTGTGTTGCCATACTGTATGCACTGTTTTTTCGTGTCGTAGCTGCTGCTCTCTAGTGAGACTAGTTAGTTCTGGAACCTGGTTTGCCTGCCAAACACCTGTGGGTGTGTGCGTGTGTGTGTGTGCGGGAGTGTCAGCTGTGTGTTGTGTGATGAGCTTTTATAGATCTGGAAGGCTGCCGCTATTGCTCTGGGGGGCAACAACAACACATGCACGCGCACATACACACTCCTCTCTTCAGGTTTATTTTTGTGTGTGTCCATCTCTCCCTTGACCATATGCATGTGGACTGTTTATTTTTGCTATAGGCCTGTAATGCACAGCTGAACTGAGTTTTTGCTTGTGTAGTTGGTGGAGAATAGCATCCTGTATTTTCCTTAGATAAAGTGACAGAATGAGTGGTCTTAATACTGACTAAAATTTAAGTGCAGTTGAAGCTTACCAACATGGGCTGTACTGTCTAAACTAGAGAGATTGACTCTTCCGTTTCAAAATGTCAGCCTCGAGGAATCACTTTCAGGTGTAGTGGAGTCTTTCCCATTTACCATACCATTTAAGCATCAACACTTGGGTAGTTTATAATTACTGTAAATCATTACTACTGACTCTAGATTTAACAGCAGCTAAGAATAGACACAGTCACCGAAGACTTTTCAGTTACTTACTGGTACCTTTACAGATGCCCTTTTACCTTCAGGACTGCCTTGATTTTATTTTTTTTGTTTTGTTTTGTTTTTTTGTGGCATGGTTTGAACAAGCTGTTGTTGGTGACGATTTGTGTGTTGCACATTTATAATGAGAACCTCCTGTTCCGCCACATCCCAAAGGTGCTCTATTGGATTGAGATCTGGTGACTGTGGATGCCATTAGAGTACAGTGAACTCATTGTTATGTTCAAGAAACCAATTTGAACTGTGTGACGTGGCATATTATCCTGCTGGAAGTAGCCATCAGAAGATGGTTATGTTGTTAACATAGTTTCCAACAATACCCAAGTAGACATTTACACATTTGCACATGCTCAGTTGGTACTAAAGGGCCTAAAGTGTGCTAAGAAAATAACCTTCACAGCATTACACCACCACTGGACTGACCTGTTGATACAAAGCAGGATGGCACCGCACTCTCATGTTGCTTGTGCAGATGTTGCAGCAAAAATTAAGATTTCAGGAGACCAAGCAATGTTTTTGGTGAGTTCATACAAATTGTAGCCCATCTGATTCAACATTTTCACAAGTGATTATTTAAGTTACTGTTGTCTTCCTATCAGCATGAAACCGTCTGGAAGTTTTTCTCTGTTGGTATTAACAAAGCATTTTTTGGGTACTTTGTCCTTTTCAGACCATTCTCTGTAAAACTTAGAGATGGCTGTGTTGGGGGAAATCCCAGTAGACCAGCTGTGGGACACTGCTACGTTCAGTGTCACTAAACTCTGCTTTCTTCCCCTTTCTGGTGCTCAGTTTAAACTTGACTGTGTGTACGTGTCCAAATGCATGGAGTTGCTGCCGTGTGATCTGTTCTTGACTTTAAGGAAACAGCAGAAGCACATGGGTGTGATGACAGTTAAAACAAGAACCACTGTTTCCTCTTCCTACATCAGAATAATACACTGGTTGTAATCTCCAGCATCATTGTCTTATTTTATGACTGCAGTTTGTCAACAAGGGACATTATGTATTTATTTTTATTTGTTGTTTTAATAAGTATGAATCATTTTTTTAATTCATTATTTTAATAACGATTTTAAAAGTATTTTATTAGCCTTTCTGTTTGTTTGAAAAATGGTTGGTTTTTGGTTTGTCAGATAAAATCAACCACTTCAAGAATGTTTAGAACAAGGAAACCCACAATCACCGTCTTAGTCCCTGCTACAGGACTGTTCTGTAAATGTTTGAGGCCATCTACCCCAAGGCTCTTTTTGGTGTTGCATAACTGAACTTCTTCCTCCTGAATGAGCAATGGGAAATGGCAAAGTGTAATTTCCTGCAAGCCAAGGAGGGCAGAAAGCCTGGGCTCTGTAAAAATGAACTTGACATATGCGTTTGTGTGTCTACACACAAGCAGACACTCTCACAGACATGTACACACAGTGCGATGACCGATGGCCCCATTTATCACCCAGTAATGCGGTTACATTATCGTCCTGCGTCCAGTTGTTGCTTGGCAACAGTCATTTTCCCTGTGGTCGTCACAGCAGTGGTTGCTGTTTGCAGCAGTGTTTCTCAGCTGCTGTGTCCAGGCCTGATAGAGCATTGTTTTCATCCACCGGCTCAAGAAACTACTGCAAGATTACGAGACCCAGTAAATTGCGCAAGTGGCGAAGTCCATTCTTTGAAAGAGATTTAGTTCTTTTGTTGCCGGAATGAATGCACGTCATATGGATGTAGTATTTGGTTTAAGTTCTTAGAATATCCTGCTGACAACATGGTAACTGGTTCCTTTTTGACAGTCATATGCCAGGCAGCATGGTGGTATTCATAATGTTCCTTATGTATAATACAGAAAGATTCATTGTTGAAACAAAGTTTTTAACCATGTCTTAGTTAAACATGCCATTTTTGCTGAAATACCAGAAAATTGTTCCAAACAAATAACAATTATGCGCCAAGTTCTTACAATAATCTGTTTTTCTTGAATGGTTTTCATGGTTCTGTCTTCCCACATTGCCACAACGGTCTTAGTTTCAGAAAATTTCATTGTGTTCTAAATGTAACGGTTAATTATGCAACTAAACAGACAAGTCCAGAAGTGCAAGTTTCTCATCCACTAGTCCCTGGGCTGTCTTTAATGCCCTGGGTGTATGCTTGGTGTCTGCTGAGCTGTTTTACCTTTTTGTTCTCATAAACATTCCTGTTCAACCTCTTTTGAGCTCCATCCAACAAAAGCTGCAGCGGTCCCAGCCTTTCCACTCTTGTCAATCCATACTTATTTTGTTGTTCTCTGGGTTGTGTCAGTATGACCTGTTTGTGATTATACTTGGTGAACAACTCCCAGGCGTAACCTTTTCTTTCTCTTTTCTCTCCGCAGGGCTCCAGAGATTATTTTGGGCCTGCCATTTTGTGAGGCCATAGACATGTGGTCGCTGGGATGTGTGATAGCTGAGCTCTTCTTGGGTTGGCCTCTCTACCCTGGAGCGCTGGAGTACGACCAGGTGACTTTCCCCTCCCGCACACACGCACACAAACGCGCACACACATGCACATTCTCAAGGACAGAAAGCCTGAAGAGGGAGACTTTTCATAAATGAAGGCGGAATAAGGTGGAGAAAATAAAATTAAACCTCATTTTTGCAGAAAATAAATTTAGTGTGTATAATTCATTCTTGGCTGTGTTTTCCCAGGAGCCTAACGATAGTATTTTTATTACACAGTTAAACCTTCATTTGTTGTTGCTTCCCAATCTCTCTCCTGCTTTATGACTGTGGTCCAACAAATCCTTGATGAAATCCACCTAATACTAATCTGGACTAAGTGAATCAGGAAATTGTTCCTGGCAGTGTGTGATTATCTTCCCACAGGGTTGGGCGATCTAAACTATACAACAGGGACCCTAAACGGAGTCCCCCGGCAAGGGAGAGGGAGCATGGGAACAGACCCATAACACATTCACAGACTAGTGCAGGATTATCCAGCATTTGACCATAGTCAACTCATCGAGGTCCAGAATGAAGGCCATCATGAGTTTAGAAATTTGAAGGGAAAAAAGTTGGACACCGTTGTGTGTTTTGACATGAATTTCAAACATCAAATAATCAAACGTAGTTGTTTTTTTTGTTGTTTTTTTTTTTTAAAGAATTGATTCTTTAAAATCGTCCCTGCTTTATTGTGTGTTCCTCAGTGTTTTTGGAGGTCCTTGTTCCTCTAGAAGCAGCTAATGCTTTGAACTGTCATCAGTCAGAGAGTAGCTGATAGTCATCCGCTGAGCTTTGACAGCTCTGTATCACAGGGCCATGCCAGGACACACACTCACGCGTGCACATCGAGTCCCCAAAAGCATGCTGTCCTATGCCAAGGCTCACTGCAGTTCCACTCTACACAGCAAAATGTATTTATAAACATAAGCCTGATGGTAGACAAGTGCGCACACTCACACGTGCACACATAACACACACTTGTGCACACATAGACAGTGTGGTTGGCGTTCAGTGCACCATCAGCAGGTTCTCAGTCCAGTGCTCTCTGGCAAGTCAGTGTATTTGTTCTAGGCCATAGACATGACATGTACACACATACACACTGTAAAATTGTTACTGTAGGATTTGTGTTTTTCATGGAATTTCTGGAGTATCGTAGTATTTAAGATGTTTAATCAAGCCTGGGGGGTCAGCTCAACCAATCTTGGTAAAAGACAGCCTACATCTGGGCAAGATGGTTTACTTCTGTGTTATCACACTGTGAAGGTAATCCCACCTTCAGTGGCATTTTAAAATGTCTCACAAATTAGTAAAATTAAGCACGGGCTGATAAATAGAAATGGATTTTCATGCTCATTAAATAAACATCAGAGGCCTACACATCCCAATAAAAACATTGTGAAATTACATGATTCAGCTGTGTTAAACTTTGTGATTTCTTGCAGTCAACTGCAAAAAGTTTGGACTTGTTAGTGAGAGGGGGAAAGGGTAAAAGGTGGCCATCCTTGCTTACATATGGACTGAGAACATATCAATCTGTCACTTAACATTTGAGCCTTTGATTACATTTTGTGGGTGAAGATTGTTATTAATAGAGTGGTTTCTCCAACATGCACTATGGGGTACATGTTGGAGAAAGTGTTTCAGTCTACCTTATGTTCTTTTTAAAGAATAGTCATATACATATTTACACAAGCAGAGTGCATCAGCTGATTTAAACTAATATAGAAACTGGGTAAAATTCATTACATTCATGATGATCATGTTGGTGTGGTTTTATGCAGTGATTATGTAAGTTGTTGTGACTGATTGTGACTTTCCTGTTATTTTCTTCCTCTCCCTTCCTCTGCCTCTTCCTCACTGCGTCCTGTCTGCTTTCTTGCACCGCTCAGATCCGGTACATCTCTCAGACTCAAGGCCTGCCTCCCGAGCAGCTGCTCAACAAGGGGACCAAGACCTCTCGTTTCTTCTCCAAAGAATCAGATTCTCCCTATGCATCGTGGAGACTAAAAGTATGTGCATTCAGATCCTACAAAAATAGACACATATATGACACAAACACAATGTCTGCCTCTTCCTGCCAACTACACGTCATTAAAAGTCAGTAATTGTTCATTAAAATTTTAGAAAAAAGTCAAGTGAAAGATCCTTGCAGTCAGGGAAAAATAAGAAGTGGCAGTACATTCCCAATAGGAAACAGCTGCATGATCTTTTCCAAACAGAACAAAGCCGGCAAACCCGGAGGAAAGCCGAAGGAAATGTGAAACTGTGTTTAGACTACCTGCTGAGCTGACTTTAAATACAGTTTAAATGAATGTAAGCTGAGTGTTTATCTGTACGTGTACTTTCCAGCAAAACTCAGTTGGAACAAGTTGCGCGTCCAGATTTGCATGCTGACGTGTATAGTTTGCTCTCCCTGCTATGTAATACTCTAACCTTTCATCCCTCATCTCTGAAACAAATCCAGTAGTAATTTCCAAAACACAGAGATGCAAACCACTGCTTATACAAAAGTCTTAACATATTACATTTATGTGTCTGAAATATTTATCTTCATGTTCCTGTTCATCCTCCAGACAACAGAGGAGCATGAGAAAGAGACAGGACTTAAATCCAAAGAGGCCAGAAAGTACATCTTCAGCTGTCTGGATGACATAGCCCACGTGAGTCTTTATAAACCAAATCACTTGCATCAAATCAAACCACACCAGACACAAATAAAACACCTTACAATACAATACAAGTCTTACCTTCACAAAATATATATTTAAACCTAAGTTTGACTGTGACTTGCTCTGTCAATTAGGTGAACTTGGTGCTGAGTCCTGATAACGCTGACATGCAAGCAGAGAAGGCAGACAGGCGGGAGTTTGTGTCTTTGCTTAAGAGCATGCTGTTGGTCGATGCCGAAGACAGGACTGTTCCCACCAGTGTCCTCAGTCACCCCTTCCTCACTATGACTCATCTTCTGGACTACCCTCACAGCAACCAGTAAGGCTACGACAGCTCACAAGATGTGTTGATTTTCACATTCCTGTGTGCTTCCTTTCTCCTGTCTAACTTAGAGCACACTGGCATGGTAAAAATACAGTATGTACTCGTGAACCACAAACATACAGCTTCCCTTGTCACCCTTACCAGTGTGCAGTCATCTTTCCGCATCATGGACATGTGCCACACTCGGTCCAGCAATGCAGTTTTTGACGCTCTCAACCAGAACACCATTCATTTCTCAAGGCCACCTCTAGCTCCCACTGCCTCCTCTGGCCTCCTGGGCTACAGCAACATACCAATCCACACTCAGGTGAGAATGTGCTAGGAATAGGTTTAGTCTGTCATTCAGCACAGCAAGTGCATAAATGCCTCTAAACATGTACAATTAATTAACATATTGTTTCTGTTAGCATATTCTTTAATGTTGACCTGAAGTTGCTGTAATGCATCACTGTAGTAAACTGGATTAAATATTTCTGTCACATTGACTTCACTGGCACCGCTGTCGTTATCTTCTTTTCATGGCTAACCTTTGTTGTGTCTCTTTGTCACCGCTCCTTTTCATTTCCTCTCTTCTCCTCGACCTTCTCACCTGATTTCTGTCTATCACTCACTGCTCTCTGCTCTGCCGGTGTCTCTGTGTACACGTACCTGAAGCAGGCTATCACCCAGTCGGCTCCATCAGTGTTGCATCCGGGGATAGCTCTGACAACCGGAAATGGTCAGTTTGGGTGCAGTGACTCATTCCCACCTGCCCTCCTTCTTTGTCCTCCAACCATGCAAGGTATATCGACTGTTCATAGCTTCTTTTGGCAGTTACACAACATTCATTTTATATTTTCTAAGAAGTAACTTTACCAAAATGGCATAAAATTTAGTTATTGTGTAACAGTTTAATTTAATTTAATTTTTCTGTTTTTTAAGGCAACCTTAATCAGCCAGCAGGTTATTCTGTCCCCATGGCAACTCAGGCACCTCCTATACAACCCTTACCTGTGAGGCCTGGTGTAATAGCTCAGGTAAGCTCTGTACATGCAACAATAAGTTGAACTGTTAAAGAAGCAGTGGCAGACACACCCTGAGTAACTCTCAGCTCCCGTCGCCCTACTGCTGATGCGTCACTGAGTAAAAGTTCCTCAAAAACCACTTCTGACGCCAATGGAGATCAAAAGAAGATTACATAACATCTATGATTTGACTCCTTTGTCCCTGTAGCAGGCCTGGTCTAACCGGGGGCAGCAGCTCCTTGTCCCAGCAGCCTGGCAGCAGATGACTCCAGTAGGGCCTCCTCCCTCTCACCCACCACCACCACCACCACCATCCTCCCTAACCAAGGACACCACAGCTGGACCTCAGCGGATCAGCGACTGGGGGTGAGTCACAAAGACTTAAAGTCTGGGGAAAGTCCCTGCTTGCAAGACTTGCACTGGTCAACATTTTTCTGTCAAATTCTTTATTGGCATGTGTGCAAAAATGATAAGATTCATTTTGGGAATTACCAAATTATGTGCAAAGCAGAGTTGAAATATCATTACTGGAGTTCTTGTCATGAGTTGTAACTGTTTTTCTTATTATGTCACAGCATGTTTTCTATTCTCTTTATGCTTTTACCCAAAATATGGAGCTTCATGTTTCTCTTTCACCCTTTACTCTTAAAATCTGTAACAGGAAAGTGCGTCCACACAACAGCCACTATAACGCAGTGATCAAACAACCTCTTCTGACTAATCAGATGCCAGCGCTCTCGGCCCATCAGCCGATCAACATCGGCATAGCTCACGTTGTGTGGCCACAGCCAACCAATAAAAGGAACAGGCACAGTCACAACAGGTTGGCTTCTGCTCCTTGTGCACGTCTTTGGATTTTAAATTCTCTTTCACTGATATATTAAACATTTATGAAATAATTCTGTTTAAAGGAACCTGTCTCACTCCACCAACGTCCACATCACTGGATGTCGGACCCCCAAAATGGCTGATGCTGTTGAACAGGCAGTGGCAGGAAGGGAGCAGCCTCAAAGGGAGGTGCCTTTAGTGGAAACCAGGCAACCAGAAGTTCAAAACACAGATGAGGATGATGATGATGCAGAGGAGGAAGTGAGCTGCTTCAAAGAGGTGGCGACGAACGCTAATAGAGAGTCGGACTTGCTCAGGCAGCGAGATGTGGCGGTTCTGATGGCCGACACTGACGGGAGCCCCACGCCCAGCGTTATCAGCATCCGCAGTGATCTGACAGATGCAGAGGATGAGGGTGGGGAGGAGCAACCACTGAGGTGCCGTCTGAATGAGTGAGTATAATCAGGAAAATGAACTCGTTCAAGCTCACCCTGCTTATGAGGGAAAACATGTCAGCTTCACGTACAACATTCTGTGAAAGTCCCTGCATTATACAAGAGACTACCTCTAAATTCGGCTGTTTCAGACTAAAAAAAAAAATCTAAAAACGTCTCCTCAGGTGCAAAGAGAAGTGTGTGTGTGAGGCTTGCGGAAACACCAGTTTGTCTATGGAGAGGGTGTGCTCGCTGAGCAGCCCCGACAGCAGCCTCAGCACCAGTTCGTTTGCCTCCAACTCTCTTCAGTCCAGCCCTTCAGTCTCACCATGCAAGAGAGCCAACAGGTAGCAGTTTACATCCTTCAGTAACTAAAAAAAAAAAAGTTGCTCAACAGAAAAACACTGAAAACACTTTTAAGTAGCGGTTGCTTGAATCTTCTTTATGTTTGTTTGTCCCTCCCCTCCTGTTCAGCATGTCTGAGGATGATGGTCACGAGAGCGGCTGTGACACAGTGGAAGGCTCCCCCTCATCCGACACGTCGACTTCCCCTCGCGGCAACAGTTCCTATCGTTACCTTGACAACAGTAACCACAACAACCACCCGTCTTTGGCTGCCGTAGTAGCGCCACTACCTTCGCCTACTGTGCAGGGCAGGAGCCCACGTGGCATCAGGACAATGGTAGTTCCACCAATGAGAGTGCAGAATAACAACACTCAGGGGATAGAGGAGCGTGTCCAGAGAAACGGTCAGTGAAAACTGATTCTTCAATGCAAAGTTTGTCTATGTGTAGAATTATAATCTGAGGTTGTTTTTGTTTTATTGTATCTTTTTGTTTGTTTTTTGTTACACGTACAGAGAGCTTTGCGCTGTTTTTGTTTTTCTTTAAAAAATGTATAAAAGTGGAGTTTTTAAACAACCCACCTGAAATAGTGTTGGGGTGGGGGTGGTCATGTTTTTGGCCCAGTTGTGTGGTCTGTCACCTGTGCTTTGGTGGTGTTTGCTTTACAGGTCATTTGGAAGCAGTAGGGGCTTACCGCCCCCTAGTGGGTCATAGAGGCTTTAACAGGTGATCAAGAGACAACAGCAGAAGACTTTCTTCTAGTCTAAGACCTCAAAAGATGCATCCATTGTAGGCAATGCTAACATTGCCTCTGTTATGGCTTTCCCTCCATTTGAGTTGAAACGTTCCTCCAAAGTTTTTCTTCTTTAAATCTGCATAGTCTTCCATCAGTGATCCACATTATATTACAGTAGTTTCTAAAGGTTTACATAAAGACAGGACAGGATACTCTGTTGGATCCTACGTACGGAGGGGGAAACGAGGATGCATTTGGTTTGGTACTGGACCAGAGCTTGAGTTTTTGCCGTTGGTTCTTGCTGTGCAGCAAAAGTTATCCTAAGACACTGACGTGAGATCAGTTTCTATACCCAGAATATAATTCTGTATTATAAATGTGTTAATTGTGCAGTGAGTTTAAAACTGATACAGATCAGAGTCTGAGGATCAACTTTGCTCAGATGCCATTTTCTGAGTGTCCATTGTATTTTTTTCCCCTTTGCCTGATTTTATGGATTTTCTTATCTGTTTAATGGTTCTGTGTTGTATGTGAAGATTCCCAGCTGTTTACATATATTCAGGAGTAAGGCTTTTTTTTGTTTGTTTGTTTGGGTTTGTTTTGTTTTTTTTAACATTTTGAGTCATGACAGGTTAAAATATGTCATGTTAACTTAAATTAGTAATGGTCACATTTTGAGATGCCAAAAGTTTCATGTTCTTTAAACAGAGTAAACCTACTGTCACTCTGGTGTGCATTCTTGTTTGAAGTCATTGTGGTTGTTGCTGTTACTTTTTAGTCACACAGACTAAACCTGGAGTCTATTTTTGGTTTTGTATATGCTTTTGTTTGAATAATGTGTCTTCTGTCTCTTCCAGTCTTAGAGTCCTGGTCCCGGTCCAAAGGGCGATGCAGCTTCATAGGACAACAGAGCACTCCCTCCTCCATCCCCCTCCTCCCATCTGCCCCCCTGCTGTCCCGACAGCAAAAGGTGACTGGGCAGCAGCACCCTCTGGGCTTTGGACAGGTCAGTTTGTGTCCTTTCTCTTGTTAATATATAGGCCGTTAACAGGTTTGAACTAAGGTTTGCTTCTACTTAGAGGAGATCATTCCAGGAAGACTCTGTGTTTCCCACACTCTGTATGTGGTACTGTGTGTTTGTCTATGAGGCTGACTGTAACAACAGTGAACAGCTGGAAGGGAAAACCAGGGATCAGGACTAACTTGTAAGAAGCCAGTGAACTTTCAAAGTAATAGTGAGGCAGATTTTAATCGACTACTAAGTCAATTGTAAATTTCATTTTTCTTCCCGATTTGAATTGAGTGCATGTTACAAAGTTAAACAACCTACCCCAAGGATTAATGGCATATACTGATTCTGATATTGTCAGCTTGTGCAGTCAGCTGTATGTTTATACTCAAGAATCTGTCTTTTATGCTGCCACTGTTTACCAGGAAACTGCTGTTTCTGAGTGGCGGTAAATCTGTGTGTGTGTGTGTGTGTGTGTGTGTGTGTGTGTGTGTGTGTGTGTGTGGTCGCGTACTGGCAAAAACTTGAAAGTTTCTGCTTTCAGTCAAGAAATGGTTCACAGCATAGATTACATGGAAAGACAATGTGCTGTTTATACACTTTGTCTGCGATGGATTACTTACAGAGGTGCTGAAAGTTTTTGTTTCCCTTTTCTGAGCTCTTCCTATCTCTGTTCATGAAATGACTTAACCAGTGGCTTAGGACCAACAAAAAAAACTTGTTGAGCCAGTTGACTGGCTGCTGGTCCGTTCAGGCCAGTAATGGTTTCCAACATGTCCAGATATCACCCAGAGTTCACCTGTGAATCAAAAAGCTAAATCAGTAATCTCTAATATTGTTTTTTGTTGTTGCCAGTTGAAAGTAAAACAAGAGGGTTTTTTTTAGTGGAGTGGAAAACTCAGCAGCGTTAGGCTGTGTATCTATGAGCTCATGTTCACAGCAACAGACACGAGTAATGTCAGTGTTCTGGTCTTACTCTGAGAGAGAAGAGCATGCGCATATATCAGAGGTCTCAGACTGCTCCTGTGTGAGTTGCGCCTGGTGTTAAATGAGTCTTCTTTGTCTGTCCTCTCCCTCAGGTGCAGCCGTACGCTTCAAACCAGAGCAGCAAAGAATGGAACGGCAACTATGGGCCTCTGCGGCCGCACGCCTACATTCCCCCTACTGTCCACACGCACACCTTCAGCCCCACACACACCTCAGCCGCCCCCCACACTCTGCTGTCCTACCCTCCCAGCGGCCCACTCACCACCGCCCACCATCCCCACCCCATCCTGCCTTCTCGCCCACCTCCTCCCCCTCTCCTCCAGCATGGCTACGGTCTTTCCCACCCCCAAGGAGGCGCTATAGTTCACCAGGTGACCCTGAGCATCAGCGCCCACCCTCACCACCCTGGACACCCCGCTCCCCACCCTCACAGGCTCCTCCCTTCCCCAACCATCCACCCGCACCACCAGCCTGGATACGCCGCCCACCCCCACCAGTTCAAGCCTCCCTTCCCTCCTCCACCGCCCCCTCCTCACCCTTACATGGCCTCCCCAGCCGCCTACACAGGCTTCCCTCTGAGCCCCACCAAGCTCAGCCACCACCCCCAGTTCTCTTATATCTGAGGAGCAGGGCGGGGCCACAGCAGTACCTTCTGGTCAGGAAGGGCCACGGAAAGTGGACAGGGGCATCAACCTGGGCCGGGAGAGCTAGCAGCAGAGCACAAAATGGACGCATGTAATGATGAAGATGAGCAAGAAGAAGATGGGAAGATGGAAAACAACGTATCATAGCGGACAGAGTAAGAAAAAAAGTAACAATGCCGAAGATGACGTTAAAGTTCGGAGGACAAAGAAATTCCCAGCCTGTAATCCCGATTCATTGATTATGTTTTGATTGTCGGAGCATCTTGAGCTCTGAAAGACTCTCCGTGAAATCGATTAACGGAGGTAATAATAGATTAGAACCGCAAAGCTCTAAAGAGAGTGCAACGGGAGTGAATGAATTCATATGACAATAAGGAAATTTTAATTAAGAATGTGTCCTTTGCATGTTACCTCCCATCAGTGGTTGTTTTTCAGAGAGTATGATCTAATTCACGGCTGGAAAT
Organism: Simochromis diagramma; assembly: GCF_900408965.1. Lineage (NCBI taxonomy): Eukaryota > Metazoa > Chordata > Actinopteri > Cichliformes > Cichlidae > Simochromis > Simochromis diagramma. The sequence goes on from NW_024386765.1 coordinate 2,453,912, forward strand.
CAGTAGTTGTTGCTGTCAGGCGGCCCAGCCTCTCTCCCCCTTTATCCTTATTGCCTTGTAGCATGTACAAGCCGGTCAGATTGTGTTTGTTAAGCCATCCCAGTGTGTATCGACGACCGCTGATAGCCCCCCACCCCCTCTTTGTTTCGGGCAGACTGTACTGCTGCCCTCTCTTAGTGCCTTAAAACGAGTGTCTCTGACGTTACTTCAGGAGCTTATACAGTAGATTGTACATTTAAATAGTCTTGCAGCACTTAACCTACAGAGTTTAAATAAGATGGGCTTATTGGATACATATGAGGTTAATCCTTGTTTTTATGTTATAATATTGGCAAACGTTAGACTTGGGTGTGCTTTCTAAGTCAGAGTATGGATTTCTTTTAGCTAGAGGCTGCACACATAGGGCTTTGACTGAATGAGCTTTTTATGTACATAAAGAGTGATTTGATATTTTGATAATCGTTTTCTATTCACTATAATACTTAATTCACAACAGTATTGTCACTGTTTACTGTAACTGCAATACAATCTAGATAGACTCTGGGTTGCTGTGTTTTTATTATTTGGCATTTAGGCTAGACTTGCATTAATGCATATTACATTCTAGATTTTGGGAGTGGCATAGACTTTAAAAAAACATGAATTTTTATGTTTTTACTTTAAACTGCTTTTCAGTGTTTGAAATAACCTATCAACTTACAGTATCAGTGCTGGGCTATCGAGTATTAGAGTTATAATCGTTTGAAATTATTCATGTGAGGCAAACTTTTTTTTTTTTTTGGTCCGTGTATTGAAGCCTGTTGTCAGTTTTGATACATTCCTTCAGGGTGGATGCATAGCCTTGATTTGTGTGTTTCTAGTGTTTTTCGACTTTCTTTTCCCCCCACCGTGTAGTAGAGCTGTGTCTTTACCCGTCATATCAGCTGGTATTTTACTCCAATCAGCACCAAAGACTGTTTGTTTTTAATAATTACTGAAGCATGGTCGACGATATTTCTCTCTTTTTCACCTCCAGCATACTTGTTGCGGTTGTCAACATTGGAATATATTGTGAGATCTCTATTTTGAGTGTTTCGGTTGAGGTTTTATTATTATTATTATTATTATTATTTTCTGAGCTGTGTTTGGCAAATTGTTTTTTGGAATGTATTAGATAATAAGCTGCTATGTACTGATTATCTGCCACTTCGTAGCTGTGAATTTCGAGGATTAATCTCATTCTAGCCTGCATTCTCGCTCTTGTATTGTAGTTCTGACAGCTAGATACAATAGAAGTGGGGTTTATTTTGATCCTAGAGTATATTGAATGCTACTCTATATGCTAGTGCCTCTGTATATTGGCTTTGTTGTTTTGAAGTGATTGTAAACTGCTGTAATGGAAGTTATGAGTTTTCCTTTTCTCCCCCCCCCCCCCCCCCCCCCCCCTTCTTTTTTTTTTTTTTTTTTTAAATTCAGTGCTTTTTGGTGTGTGTGTGTGTGTGTGTGTGTGTGTGTGTGTGTGTGTGTGTGTGTGTGTGTGTGTTTTGTGCGTATGTATTTAGCATCAGTATTTCAAACGTAGGCTGGATTCACTCTTTGATTCTGTGTGCTGTTGACGTATTATCGTTTTCTTCTTATTTGCGTTATCGGACTGTATTCGCAATTCTTCGTACTGTACAACTAGTGCCTTTCTTCATACAAGTGGCTGAGAGATGATGTCTCGCATCAATATCAAAGCAGTCACGCGTTAAGACTAGTTTTCTTTCTAACGGGATCAGATCCTGTTTTCACAAAAAAAGAAGAAAAGAAAAAAATCCAAAGTTTGTTTGTTAGACCGACATGACGTCTAAAAACAATCCCTCTTTTCACAGAATCCTAAGAAGGTTGAAGTCAGGGAATGTTTCATCGTGCTCACCGTACTTGTGCAGTACTCCAGAACATAGGGCCTGAACATACACAAATGCAAAGCTTTACTCTCAAACAGTGAATGTATTTGTGGAACTCGACATCTGTTTGTGGTTTTCAAATGTTGTTGCGTTTCTGTTGGCTGCACAGCTTTTTTTTTTTTTTTTTTTTCTTGCTTTTTTTTTGTGATTGGGATGTTGATATGCAGCTATTACCATAGGCAGACATCATGTGTTTCAGTCAGGGGCTCCTTCAAAAGGCTTTATCTATCAATTAATATTCAAAGGTTTAGCTCCAAAGTTATCCCACCCTGATCTGCTTATTGTATTACATCATATTGGTTTTTGCTATGTTGCTTAATTAATGGGTGTATCCTGTTTGGTTTTTTTGTCTACTATTCTACCGCGTTGATGAATTTTAAGTGATGCGCGATGGTGCGCAGTTTGGCTTGGAGTGCAACTGCACCGTAACATGTACTCCACTCCAAGGAAAATCAGTTTTTAAATCCTGCGGCGTGCAGCCCCTGTGTGTATTCTTTGTCAGCCACGCACAGGTGATGAGATGTACCAAATTCAGCAACATCGCATGCCACAACACCCGCCCCCCCCCCCCTTCTCCATTTGAGGTTAACAATCTCAAAGGCACTAGAGGGGTTGCACAGCCCAGGATCCAAAAGCACTTGGTGCTCAGCATCCTCGAGCAGGCCTGAGGACTGCTCGGACACCAATAAAACACAAGGGGAAAGCTGAACTTTCTGTGACAGAGCTCCTCCTATAGGCATTGTAACTAACGAGTCCCTCTTATAAAAAAACAAAACCAAAAAAGCAATAATCCAAAAATGGCTCCACTCTTAACACTAAAATTTGGACCCCCAGGCCTGCCGTTATTGGCGCTATATCAAAGCTACCAAACATCCTCTCAATGTCTCATATGGACTGAAAAATAAGCAGTGTGAACACATGAATTTTTGTATGGCACCTATGAAATTATCGGGTAAACATTTGTTGTACTTGGACACAATTATGTAGACATGATTGCTAAATTGAATCTGTTACTGTTCTAAATGTGTAGATTTGTGTGGCTTTGATTTTTCATTTTGGTTTTATTTTTTATCTTAAATGCTACACTTGTGTGACATGTAGCAACTGCACTGTGCAATATACATCAATTTGAGGACTGGGGAAATGATAATTGTTTGGTTGTAATTATGTGTGTCTTACCAGTTTGCAGTCGTTTTCCTGCCCCTCGCCCCTCCTCTAGTTCTCAGTGAGTTTCAGTGTGACCAAGCCGTATATACTTTGTCACAAAAAGCGGGTTCCTTCTTGGTGACTCTTATTGGTGAGTGTCAAATTATGAAATGATGGTGTACCATGTCAAGATTCACTTGGAATTAAAAAAAAAAAAATCTTTTGCTTCAGTCTGTGTCTGCCTCTGATTGTACATGATGATTCGTGAAAGTTTATTTAAAAAAGGGATTAAAACATGAAATGTGTTTGTTGGGATCATATTAAAGTGGACCCATTGTGTTCATTTCTAGTTCCATATTTTTATCCCTGAACTGTACTACAAAGGCTTGGCCTGACTGACAATATTCCTCATTTCTCCTATACTGGCCTTTGTGCTCCCTCTTGGCTCATCCAGTGTCTGAAATTAGTGCAGAGCAATACTGCAGCATTGATCCGATACCAATTCAACACAGGGCCAGTATTTCCAGTGCTGATTCTGATACTTTACACCGATTATGTAGGGGAGAGCAGTGTGTTGTGATTTATCAGATCATCATTAGTTTGCAAATTCTGAACACATTTGATTAAATCACAGATTTTCATGTATCTTAAAAATGGGTATTTTGGAGACAGGGATGCAAATGGGGCAGACCCAGGACACGCTGGAGAGATTATATCTCTCGGCTGGCCTGTGAATGTCTTGGTGTTCCCGCAGACAAGCTGGAGGAGGTGCCTGGGGATAGGGAGGCCTGGGCTTCTCTGCTTAGACCTCTCCCCCGCAACCCAGCTCCGGATAAGTGGAAGAAGATGGATAGTTGGACTGTAAATGTGCCTCTCTCTAGTGAAAGTAATCAAAGTACTGATCCTCTCACACTTGTATCAATCTGATACAATGCCAATGTTGGTATTGATGCTATCAATATTTGTCTTGATCCGCCCACCTCCCTCTGAAACAAAGTGCCTAACACTACATTTAACCCTGCTGTTTCTCTGTTGTACGCATTTTTAGTAAGGCATAATTAACAAAAAGGCTAGAGAGATGAAAGGATGCCAAGCTTATATCAGGCCAAATTCACATGCATTGTTTCTTAAATTCTGAAATTAAGTGGTCATCCAATAAAGATCTGGCACTTCATATGTATGCTGATGATACGGTAGTTTTTACACAAGCCAAAACTGCTGATGATGCAGCCCATCAGCTTTCATTGGCATTACATGAGTTACAAAAATGGTGACTCATGCCTTAAGGTAAAAAAAGACCATATCATTGTTTTTTAGTAAACCTGCTGCCTGTTGCAAAGCTATGTGTTCCTCACTGAAGAGTCCTTTTTTCACAGACATGGAATAAAAATGTTCAGCAACTCATAAAATACAAGTCAAAGAGTTAAAGGAAGGTAATGTTACAGCCTACCTTTGGCTTTTTTGGGGGGCTTCGGCTTGGACTTTGGGCTGGTGCAGTGACTGCAGGCCCAGGAATTGCACCATATACGCATGGGAACCATTGTCTGCTATAGATTATATCAGACAGATACTTTCTTTCGTTATTGAAAGTCTGATCATTCTACTTAGGGTGCTGATCCAGAAACTGGTGCTTTCAAGATTAAAATAAAAAGAATAGCACCTGAACCTCTTGCTTTAAAGAACATTACAGGTGATCACGCGCGGTGAGTTACAGCCAATAAGGAGTCACGCAGTTTTTGTGTGCATGTCTGTGCACGTGGTCATTTATTATAGCTTTGTTTTGTCTTCACAGAGTGGTTTTATCATTCATTCAGCCCACCACCCACTCTTTTTATTCATTTATTTATTTTAGCTTTTTAAAATGCTGATGGAAACAAAACATTTGGCAGGTTCCCACAACTACTTTTACTTTGAAAGAAGGCCCGGAAGTTTTATTTTTTGCCTGCAGTAGTCCACAAATCACATCACTGCTTGGTGCCAGAATAATTATGATGATGCACTAACCAAAAATGAAACTCAATGCTTCACAGTCCAGTTGCCTCCATATGAAAACAGCCCTTTAAGGTTAAACATTCAAATCTCAGACACGGATTCCCTGTCAGAATAAATGTTTCAAGCTTTCTGTTAACCTGTCACCAAATTTACATTTTGAACATTTGATTTGATTGTTCAGGTTTAGCCAGCAAAATCTATAGATTTTGCATCTCTATCATAGATAACATGGCTGAAAGTCACGATCTTTGGTCCTGAAAAACAGCAGCACAGAGAAACTTTCAGCACCTTTAGCAGCAGTAAGTTGAAGCAGTGGTTTTTTGTATGATTTCATTACTGTTTCACATCACTGTGGAGGAATTTCGGCCCACTCTTCTTTACAGTGTTTCTTCAGTTTATTGAAGTTTGGGTGTATTTGTTTATGCACATCTCTCTCTTACGGTTGCACCAAAGGATTTCCATCAAGTTGAACCAGTGGCTGATGACAAACCAACCGACACACCTGAGTCACTGACTTTCTTAAATGCACTCAGTCTCACTGGCTCTGTTTATTACTAATCACTGTGTAACTGCTGTAAATTGACAGTAACTGCCATGTCCTTACAAATGTTTATTGGATTAACCACACGTATACAGACTGTATATGACTACCAACTCTCTCCAGCCATGTTGATGTATTACCCATATACATCAGACACAGACAGACTATGCTTACAGGATGTGATGTTACATGTTATTATTTGATGTTATTGAAATCATCATGAATGGGTGGTGATTTCTATAACTTTGTGTATATAATTTGGCATTTCTTACTGATGTAGGCCAAAACTAAATAGATAGTACCATTTCATTTATTTTAAAGGTTTATTTGCAAGACACAAAAACAGACAAAACAGAAAGTTCCAAATGTATTGTGCATGAATTCAAACGTGGCGCTAGAGCCAGGTGCAGATGTGCGTCACAAGTTAATCTGGCTGTAGGCTATGGCACATGGCCACAGGTGGAGCTAGATGACTCGACTCCATTTGAATGCACACAAAGTAAACTGCACGCTTTAGTTGTGCAGGGAAAACGCTGAAATAGGAGTAATACGAGGGGAACGATAACGAAGACAAGATTCTCCCGATCGTTTACTCTTGCTGCCCCGTGAGCACCATCGGCGTGGTGTTAATTGTTTGCCGTTTTCGCGATCGCCTCCTGCATGACAATATCACCAGGTAAACTCGCGACATTTTTAAACATTTTGTTGTTCAAGAGCAACAAGACTGACGGAGTGTTCCCTCTAAGCTGCGCGCGTGCGCAATTGCGCACTGCTGGCACGATCTCTGCGCACAGAAAATCTGCGTTGCGCACAAAAAAAAATCTAACCTGAATTGAAATTAAAATTAATATGTTAACAATTCTGTTTAGCAGTGTTAGTCGGTAAGTGACTGGCTGCTCCCTTATGGGATTAGCACGATGCCTCCTTATCCCATTGTCCGGCCAATAATGCGATTCACATTAGTATATATTCAGCTAATCAACGTGGTTTACAGGCTATGACAGGCAGCGTCCTTATGTGCCGACACCGGTGTTTTAGCTAGCAAAGCGGCGTGGCTGATGTGGAGTGAAGCCACGTTAATGACAACGTGTACAACCACTGGAGATGTGAGCAGGACAGACGGAAAAAGTGTGGACTTTATATCAGTTTTAAATTTTGTGTTGATAGGCCACGTAAAACCAGAGTTATGATAAAAACAAATATATGCAATGTTTGGTTTTCTTCCTGAATACTGTCGTTGTTTATATTTACTGCGGGAAGAAACGGTAAAAACGGCGTTTTATAAGGAAAACGCTTGAAAGCCTGTGAGCAAAAACAACACCAAAAACCCCCACCCTTTCCTATTGGTGGAAAAATGTACCATGTGGACCAAACAAAAAATGAAATGGCAATATGGAATTTAGTTGTTTATGAAGGGGGGAAGTTTTAGGAGTGACGGCAGTGTTTTGAGATGTGAGAGATTTGCGAGGTTTAGCGCACATCTTGTGTAGTTAGTTTGTAGTGTAGTCAATAGTTTTGTTGTGTGTTTCAGAATAATGAGGCGACGTTCCCTCTAATTTTTCACGTGTCTGAGCAAACACACAAACTCCCTGAGCAATCCCTTGGACCACTGTGAGCAACAGCAGATGTGTGCACTGTGGTCACGCCAGCATCGAATCCATCCAAGTTACATGGTTTATTAAAATAATCAAATTACAGCATTTACATTTATGTTAGACTACTTTTAATTAACTGCTTTACCCCACTTCGAATTAAAATGTTAAAAAAAAAATCTAGTCATTGACCTGTGTAGTATGCTAACACTATTGGAAGTAAAAATAACTTGAACTCCAATTTTGAAAACACAACTTTCTTTCTTTCTTTTTTTTTTTAAAAAAAGCTCTGTCTTGTATTATGAGTCTGTGGTCTGGGAGAGAGTTCTGTAACTCTGTGTCTGCAAATACAGTATATAATGACCAATGCTGGGCAATTAATTATATAGTTACTTCTTTAAAAAAGTAACTCAGTTTGGCAAACAACAAAGTTTTTTGCAGCTTTTTTTTAATGCAGCCAAGGCGTTTTTAAATAAACATTTCAAACTATTTACAGAACAATCAGCTGTTCTGCATCAAATCTGATGCCACACAAATTATTTGTGTCAGTCCAAAAACATAATTTCTGTCCACTATGAGATAAAGGAGAACAACAGCCTGGTACCTGCAGGCCTGACAACAGGAGATGTATCACTCCTGTAACACCTGTAACATTCAGCAGTCGCCTCATTGTTCTGACACACACAACAAAAATTTTGACTACACTACACACTAACTACACAAGATTTGCGCTAAACGTCGCAAATCTCTCACATCTCAAAGCACCGCCGTCCCTCCTAAAACTTCCCCCCGTTTCTTAACAACTAGATGCCACGTTGCCATATCATTTTTTGATTGGTCGACTTGGTACTTTTTTGGACGAATAGGAAAGGGAGAGGGGGTGGAGTTTGTTTTTGCTCACAGGCTTTCGAGCCTTTTTTCTTATAAAACGCCGTTTTTACCGTTTATTCCCGCAGTAAACATAAACAACGATAGTATTCAGGAAGAGAACCAAACATTGCATTTTTTTTTTATCACAACTCTGGTTTTACGTGGCCTATCATCACAATTTAAAAACTGCTATAAAGTCCCCACTTTTTCCGTTAATTGTTCCGTTTGTCCTGCTCACATCTCCAATGGTTGTACACGTTGTCATTAACGTGGCTTCACTCCACATCAGCCACGCCGCTTTGCTCGCTAAAACACCGGTGTCGTGACATAAGAACGCTGTCATAGCCTGTCAACCACGTTGATTAGCTGCATATATACGAATGTAAATCGCATCATTGGCTGGACTATGGGATAAGGTGGCATCGTTCTAATCCCATATGGGAGCAGCCAGTCACTCACTGACTAACACTGCAAAACAGAATTGTTAAAGTATTAATTTTAATTTCAATTCAGGTTTGATTTTTTTTGTGCGCAACACAAATTTTCTGTGCGCAGAGACCGTGCCAGCAGTGCGCAATTGCGCACGCGCGCAGCTTAGAGGGAACATTGCGACTACTGAATGTTACAGGTGTAACTGGAGTGATACATCTCCTGTTGTCAGGCCTGCAGGTATCAGGCTGTTGTTCTCCTTTATCTCATAGTGGACAGAACTTGTGTGCCATCAAATTTGATGCAGAACAGCTGATTGTTCTGTAAATAGTTTAAATGTTTATTTAATAAAAAACGCCTTGGCTGCATTTTTAGGTAAACAGCTGCAAAAAAACTTTGTTTGCATATGTATCACACACCTCACACTCTCTGGAGTGTGAGTGTGAGGATAATATATCTCCAATACCGGAGGAAAAATCACAATCTGGTGTTAGTAGCAGATCTCATGATGCTGACGTTAAAGAGTGCGTGAGCACACTTATTCATGATGTGCTCTCACATGCTGCAAAAACGTCCCACTACAAACCTTCAGTTAAACTCCACAAGCTACCCTTCGACAACGTGGTGTCTGATGGCTGCATCAAACACCTGTATATAGACAAAAAGAAGTTAAAAGGTCTCATGGAGGCCATTTACCTGCCATGGTCCTGGGTCATGCGACCCCGTGTTTCTGAGTTTCATGTTGTTTTGTTATTTCATCTGAATTCCAGTTTCTTTTCAGTTATCTAGTTATTCAGCCATGTTTAATTTGCCGTTTAGTTCATGGTTTATCAGGTTCACCTTTGTGTCATGTCTACGTCTCCATGTTTCGTGTTTTACTTTGAAAGTGTCCAGTATCTTCTTTGTTTATTGTATTTAGTTTCCCCTTCATGTGTGTCAGCTGTGTTCCCATGTGTTAAAGTTCCCATTGTTATTTATTGTGTCTTATGTGTCATGTTTCTGGTCTGCCTGGTTAATGCTGTCATGCCTGTGTCTTGTCATGTTTTAATGTTTATTTTGAAAGTCCAGTTTTCATGTGGTTGTGTTTTAATTTACATTTCCTGTGCATCATTACGTTCATCCTAGTCAGCTGTTTCCTCACCTCCTGTGTATTTAAGTGCTTTGTCTCTTACTGTTCATTGTCAGGATGTCTGCCAATTTCCCTCATGTCATCTAGTCACAGTCATAGTTTTACCTTTAGTTATCATAGTCAGTCATGGGTTCATCATAGTTTATCATAGTTATGTTTTTTTTTTTTTTATGTGAAGACAAAACATTTGATAATGTTGCTGAATGACAGGGACCCTATATTAAAAAACTGGACGATCCGGATAATTAAAAAGTACTTGATCGAGTCGATGGAGAATCCAGCCCTTAGTGCAGCTGAAGAGGTTCAGAAATACAGGTCTTCTCTGGAAATCTGTGTTGAGGACTTGGTGAAGCATGTCGTCGAAAATGCCGACTTACCCTGCTCTTCTGAAAAAGCCGATGCCATTGCCAAACAGCTGTTCAGTAAAGTCTGGCTTCGAATGAAAAAAATTCAAATCCCTGCTGAAAATGTGACATTCCTCAGTAACATGGTCTACAAGTCTCTCATAGAGAAATGGAAAGACCCAGATGTAATTCTGACATTCATGTCATTAGACCACAGATACGTTCATGAGGTCATTATTAACAAGAGTTTGAGGCTAATACATTTCCAATGCTGAGGGAAAAAAGCCCAAAGGCGATATAAGGGTGGCGGCTCACAACAGTTTTTGTTTGCTATATGGATCATTTTAGTTCAGCTGGGTGTCTTTCCTTTTGTTATGTTTCTTTAAGAGTTCAAAATGTGTTAATTACATAAATAAAATGTAACTTTCTCTGTAGCACTTCATGGATTTCATTCAACACATGGATTTCAACACACCTTAGTTGTTCACACAAAGCATAAAGGTAAAAAACAATATATACAGTAGCTGTGTCCCAAAACGTCGGCTGCATCCTTCGGAGGCCGCATTTGAAGGCCGATTACGTCACAGCTAGGCGACGAAGGCTGTCCCAATCCGTCGACTCCTTCAAATGCGACCGACAAATGCGTTCTTCATTTCCCCGAATTTGAAGGATGGGTCGTAGTGATGGGATTTACGGCTCTTTTTAGAGAACCGGCTCTTTCGGTTCGGCTCACTAAAAAGAGCCAGATCTTTCGGCTCCAAACCGGCTCTTCAGGTTGTTTTGTTGCTTTAATTAATTTATTATTAACAATAATATAAAATTATGCACAAAAGGAATTACTAATGTAAAAAAAAAAAAGTGGTTTTATTTATATATGTCTATATATAAATATATGCGGTGGCCCCTAGAGACAAACCACGTACAAACTCCAAAAAGCACATACAAATTCCAAAACACATTTCTAGCATGAACTGAACTTCCAAAACAGAGCTACCTAGATCACTTAAATTACACAATTGAAACAAAAGCTCAACACTGACCCTAGCATCCTGGAGCACTTCTGTTGTCTTTTGTACGTGTTTTGAGTTTTTACGTGTTTTGGAGTTTGTACGTGCTTCGGAGTTTGTAGGTGTTTTGGAGTTTGTACGTGTTTTTACGTGTTTTGGAGTTTGTAGGTGTTTTGGAGTTTGTACGTGCTTCGGAGTTTGTACGTGCTTCGGAGTTTGTAGGTGTTTTGGAGTTTTTACGTGTTTTGGAGTTTGTACGTGTTTTTACGTGTTTTGGAGTTTGTACGTGTTTTGGAGTTTGTACGTGCTTCAGGGTTTGTATTTAGGCCTATTTAATCATGTCTTAATTTTCCTGTTTCCATTGTAAAGCACTTTGGTGTACCACTGGTTCTTTAAACGTGTTATATAAATAAAGTTGTATTGTATTGTATAGTCTCAATAAATTGTCCTCCATCTCTGCATTTTTTTTTTTTACATTTATTAGTTTCACTTAGAATCAGAATGAGAATACTTTATTGATCCCTTTGGGGAAATTATTTTGGTTACAGTGCTCCAGTACAAACAGTAACAAAGACACTAAGTAAGAAATAGCACAATATATATACACACACACATACATATACATATATACACATATACATTGCAAAAAGGGTGTAGCTATTGCAGTATACAGTGTCTTAGATGGAGGAGTTGTAGAGGGAGTGAAGAAAATATAATCTGATTAAACATTATTCAGCTTTAAACATTGTTCAGCTTTAAAGTTACTGTGCAACTGTGTAATAAAAATGTGCTCACGACTTTGGCCTTGAGAGCGATAAGAAGCGATCGCCTCATCCTGCAGGTGCAAGATATCTGCAAGCGAAGAGGCTAGAACACCCAAGGCCGATTTCCTTTTATGGAGTTGTTTTTCTGCTAGTGCAGCACTTTCCCCCCTCCTGTAAGTTTTAGAGAATATATACCCATCCTCACAGCAAATCTTCGGAATCTCCTGATGTGAGCTGTGTTGAGAGGTTGTCTCTGTCACAATAAAAGTTCACTGATTCCCCATCTGCCGCAGGTGTCCGGTTGTCTTCATTCTCCGCCAGCCTGGTTAAGTCAATTCCTCCTTAACATCTAAAAGAACCTATTTAATGAAGGAAGACGGGTTCACTTTGTGTTTAATATTATTCTATTGCATGTTGTTGTTTTTTTTTTAATCCTTCAGGAGATGGCCACAGGCAGGAATGATTTCCTGTGTCGTTCAGTGGCGCTTTTTGGTAATCTCAGTCTCTCGCTGAACGTGCTCCTGTGACTGACCAGCATGTCATGGAGTGGGTGGGAGGGATTATCCAACACTGTCTTTATCTTGGACAACATCCGCCTCTCCGACACCACCTTAAGGGAGTCCAGCTCCATCCCCACAACATTACTGGCCTTATCGATCAGTTTATTGAGATGTCAAATGTAACAAATATGCGATTTAACCCTCCTCTGTTAGTTAGTGAACTGGACTTGAAAATGGCAGGGCTTGTGGTGTCTTCAATGAACTCAAGCTTTCTGGCTTTACATGATGTGGACCAGTGACTGAGCCTACCAAGGACTCCAAAACAATGATTCCTTTGACATGAATCGTTTGAGTGAAACTAGGAAAACTATAAAATCCAAAATTAGGGACTTCTTTATGAAAATAACAGAAGACCAGTGGCGTGCACTGAAAACAGGGTGCGCTCAGATGAAAACGCCAAGCAGGCACTTGGCAGGTTTACATCAGAGTTGTTTCACATCACCATAACTGAAGTCATGCCAATGATTAGGCACTGTGAGGGTGGTGTCTACCAAGGGGAGACAATTTTACAGGGAGTCGGGGGAAAATGGAAGCACTGTGCGTGCTGGCCCCATTCGTGCACCCAGCAACTGAATCAGGAGGATCCACAGTCAGCTGGTCTGGAATCAGTTTCAGAAGTAGCAGAGGGGCCAAAAAGTGGACCAGTGGCTGAGCCCAACGAGGACTCAAAAAAAGAGTGACTCCTCTCTGGAGTGTGAGGTGTGTGAGGCTGAGCCCACTGCCCCTTCTGGTGATGCGACTGTGGAACCTCCACTGTTGGAACAACAGCGGCTCGTTAAAGAGCTCATAAACGCTGTGATTATACGCGCCTCAAGAGAGGCAAAGGTGCCGCCGTCTAATGAGAAGCAACAGCAACTCTTCATATCTTTAATATAAAAATTTAATAGGTCTTGATGAGGCCATTTACAGAGAGCTCCGCGACAAAACATTCTGTGAAGACAAACATTTGATAATGTTACTAAATGACAGTGACCCGGTATTGCAAAACTTGACGATCCAGATAATTAAAAAGTACTTGATCGAGTCGATGGAGAATCCAGCCCTTAGTGCAGCTGAAGAGGTTCAAAAATACAGGTCTTCTGTGGAAATCTGTATCGAGGACTTGGTGAAGCATGTCGTCGAAAATGCCGACTCACCCTGCTCTTCTGAAAAAGCCGATGCCATTGCCAAACGGCTGTTCAGTAAAGTCTGGCTTCGAATGAAAAAAATTCAAATCCCTGCTGAAAATGTGACATTTTCATCATCATATCTCCACCACTGTGCTTGACAGTTGGCTTGTGTAGCTACTAACAGCGGGGTGAATAATTTAGACTGGCTTCTGCCTTAAGTCTAATTGTTGAATGTTAACATTAATAATAATAATGGATTGGATTTATATAGCGCTTTTCAAGGCACCCAAAGCGCTTTACAATGCCACTATTCATTCACTCTCGCATTCACACACTGGTGGAGGCAAGCTACGGTTGTAGCCACAGCTGCCCTGAGGCTGCCCCTCGCTTCTGTCAACACTGTCAACGCCTCTGGCCTCGCCTCTGGCCTCGCCTCTGGCCAACACCAGTAGGCAGTAGGGTAAAAATATAAAAAGGCTACGAGGACAGCTGCTCTTTGAAGGATTTGGGTTTGGAGTCAGGTGAGGAGCGTGAGCTCCAAGAGCTGGTTCTGACCCAAACTTCCCTCGTCAGCGAGTTAAAAAGCCGGTTGAAGATGTTCTGTCTTGTTTTCCGCTCTTCATGAGGAATAAGTCTCTAAACTAGCGGGGCATGTGGAAACACAGACCCAACAATCATACATAGTCATAATGTTTCCACCATTAAACCTCTAATGTTGTTTCATAACTGTCACCAACAGTCCTTAATCATCACTTTCTGAGCCTTGCAGTGTGCAGGTTACAGTGATGGTCTGTGCGAGAATCATCAGGCAACGCATACAAGCATCTGCACACGAAATGTATTTTAAAAATATGTTTTTTTTATTACTAAGCAGTTTTTTGTACAGTGACGTAATAACATTTCTGAGATGCATGGAGTTTCAGCAACAAAGGCATTCTAGTGGGACTCTGGTGTAACGGTGACTCCAATGTAGCTCGGAAATGTGGCGCTCCAGACGTCCAGAAACATGCGAATATACACTCATCAGACATGTTGCTGTATGAAAATCTGATTAGTAACATAAAAATGTTCGGTAACTCAGTACTGATGTTTTGAATAACTACCTGCCGCCTGTTTATTCTCACACAGACCTTCACTGCAGCCTGGATAAAGCGAAGGTTTTTAGAAAGTGATGATTTGGGACTATCGGTGAGAATTATGAAATGACAGGAAATGTTTAATCAAGGAAACAGGATGAATGAACGAACCACAAAAAGAAGAGTTTATCATCAAACTACATCTTGACATTTGCAACTTGACCTACTAACTTTGTGATATAAAGACAATGCATGCAATGTAAGAACTTTGTTGAACAATGGGCGTTTTGTTTGAGCTTGTGTTATCAGATAAGCAAACTGATAATGAGTCCCTGAAACTTCCTGTTATCTCATGGTACAGAAAAACCCACTCTATTAACCAACTTTGGGGTTGTTGATTGTTTTTCCACTTTCTTTAGAAGTGCATTGAATATGCAGATGAGAAAGCGACTTAAAGCGGGGTGATCGGACTGATCGCTTCAGACATCTTCTGAAACATCAGGATCATCAGGTCTACAGTGAAATCAACATCACTGTCAGTGAGACATGTCAATGTATATGTGTATATATGTATATGTATGTGTGTGTATATATATTGTGCTATTTCTTACTTAGTGTATTGTTCTGTCTTTGTTACTGTTTGTACTGGAGCACTGTAACCAAAATAATTTCCCCAAAGGGATCAATAAAGTATTCTCATTCTGATTCTAAGTGAAGCTAATAAATGTAAAAAAAAAATGCAGAGATGGAGGACATGTATGAGACTATACAATACAATACAACTTTATTTATATAACACATTTAAAGAACCTGCGGTACACCAAAGTGCTTTACAATAGAAACAGGAAAATTAAGACATGATTAAGTAGGCTTGTCGGGGCCTGGAGCCTGGGGCTCGCTCGGGCCACTTCGGGGGTGGGGTGCCCTCGGCCTGGGGCTCGGTCACTCTGGCACAGCTGGCTGCCGGTGATCTGATACCGTCGTGTTGGTGTTGTTCCCAGATCACCATATTAAATGTTGTTCCAGGATCAACATTGCAAGTGACCAATCAGAATGTTGTGACGTCATACTTTTTGACATCTAAAATGAAGCTCTCTCTCTCTCTCTCTCTCTCTGGCTGTGAGCTGAAAAGCTAAAAGGGAATATAAGAACAGATATAGCTAAAAGATAAAGTACACAGATAAAAAATTGAGCCCAATATAAAATAGGGACACTAACCAGATGGAAAGCTAGGTTAAATAAGTGAGTTTTTAAACAGGATTTAAAAGATAAAATGGAGTCTGACGCATGGATAGCGATGGGAAAGTTGTTCCACAGGTTAGGTGCAACCAGGACAAAAGCACGGTCACCCCTAGATTTAAGTCTAGATCTAGGCTGAGCCAAGAGTAATTGGGCTGAAGACCTGAGGGCTGCCCAGGGACATATGGACTAAGGAGATCAACAAGATAGCTAAGGGCTAATTTATTTATAATTTTAAAGGTGAGCAACAATATTTTAAATTCAATACGATATTTTATGGGTAACCAATGCAAATCAGCAAGACCGGGGGTGATAGATATCACATGATTTCATTGTTTGCATGGAGCTATATGCAGTTATATGCAAATAGACTCAAAATGTATTTTTCTCACTCATTAACAAAGACTGATTAAAAGTTTAGGTTGCAAAACTAAAGTTCAGAAAACAGTACAATATGATTAAATCTGATCTGTCTGAACAGCAAGGCTTAACACACATAGTTTAATAGTACAATGAAAAAAGTTATAGACAAAAAACATGTACAGTACCCACCTGGTGATTCAGGGTCAGGTCCCACACTTAGATTGTCCTGTATTTAAAACAAAGAAGGTAAAGTTAAGGAAGAAAATAAAATGCACAGGTGTTCTTGTTTTACTGCATACACTTAAAATGGAAATTAATAATGTTATAAAGGTAAATCAGTCTGCAAAAAAAAAGAAAGAAAGAAATCAACACAAAGACAGTGACCTGCAAGCACAAACTCATCATTTCTTTTTAATGTCAGCTTGTCCTTTAAAACATCTCTAGATGGTGTGTTTATTGAAATGACAGATGAGTAAATGGGCATAAAAATGCATATCAGATGGACATGAGAACAGGACAAGAAATTATTCTACATTATTGTGTACATTTCTTTCGTTTTAAAGGTCATGATGATTATATTTGCCACATGTTTTGTTTACTTTTGCAAATAATCTGAACGACCCTCAGTACCTACAACTGACAGGTTACCAACATCAGGACCTTTGTTGATTCATTAAACAATGAGCTAAAGCTAGAGGTGACTTCAGGCTTTCGTGCTGACTTAAACACACCTTTGCTGATTAGTAATCACAGACATCTACAATAGCTCTGTTCTAGGATGCCCTCTGGACCCAGTGGAGGTGGTGAGTGACAGGAGAATGGTGGCTAAGCTGTCATCCCTGTTAGACAACATCTCCCACTGAGCAGCTCCTTCAGTGGCAGGCTGCGGCACCCACGATGTGGGACGGGGAGATTTCGCAGGTCTTTCCTCCCCAATGCTGTCAGACTCCACAACAAAGACTTCAACTGATCAAACACACACATCCACACATGTGCAATAGCAATAACACTAAGTGCAATACTCTTTCTGGCATTGTTGTATTATACTCATATTGTATATAGCATTCACATCAGTGTGAATGTGTATGAATGTTAGACAGTGAGCACTTAACAACTTAGAAAAAAACATGCTTGTGTGATTGGGTGAATGAATTAGTTGTATAAAGCGCTTTGAGTGCTCAGAGTAGAAAAGCGCTATATAAGAACCAGTCCATTTACCATTTACATCAGCCAGGTTTGCAGTCACTATCTATGCAAATGAGAGATCACCTCTGAGGTTACTATACCACCGGCCTCACTGGAGGCAGACAGGTGGGGGTGGGGCTTAGTTAGTGTCTGTTTATTAGAGATTATTATTGAAGTGCTGCCTGTCGCAAAGCTATGTATTCCTCACTGAAGAGTCCTTTTGTTGCACAGGCTTTGAATAAAAATGTTCTGCAACTCATAAAATACAAGTCAAAGAGTGAAAGGAAGGTAATGTTACAGCCTACCTTTGGCTTATTTGGGGGGCTTCAGCTTGGACTTTGTGCAGGTACAGAGACTGCAGGCCCAAATATGTTGGTGGTTGGTCCACCTGGAGGTATGGGTCTCTGTGGTTGAGCAGCAGGCTCAGGTTCACCAGATATTCCACTACTCTTTGCACCTACAAAAGATTAACCAACATATCTTATAGTGACACGATCTTCTAAAATAATACAACAATGGTAGAAAATAAAATGTTAAAATTACGTGCCAAACCATGCTACCTTTCTGAATGTGACCTACAAGCATACTTTAACAGCTATAAATAAGTGGCAAATCATCTTACCTTTGTTAATAAGACCTAGAAACATACTCTGGTACCGAAGAGTGATGAAATGAACACAGAGATTACCGTCAGACGTAGCACCTACGCAGTTTAGTATCACGTACTGTGTGCACTTGCTAAATGGCAAGAATGTTCTGACCATTTCAGAGAAAAATATTTATGACTATCAGGGCAATCAAGTACCATGAACTGTAAATAAACTGAGCTGTACCAGAGTGATATGTGCAGGCACAGAGAACAGCCAACATGTTTACAGTGGAAATATAACATTGTAGTAATAGTTTTCGCACTCTGAACATGGATTTGCAGAGACAGACAATATAAAGCATCAGCTGCCACCAGGTTAATCTCACCTGGAGGACTGGAGCGTCTTGGTGCACTCTGGGGTTCCTACAGCTACACCCTACAGATGAACATACAAGTTAAATCTTTAATTCGTTGGTTGCTCTGCCTCTTTCTTTGATCCGGAAAAGCAAAGTGCATGCTGACATTTGGATACTGTGCAGACAACACAACAAGGATTCCATCTATCAAGCAGAAGAACACTCGCTGGCCTAAAACAGAACTTTTTTATGTGATGCAACTCTGCAGGTATTTGTTAGAGCATCAGATCTCAGCCCACCACGGAGCCTGCTCCCTGTGCCAAACCAAACCTCCTGACTTTATTAGGCAAAAATTTAGATAGAACAAACAAACACACGAATATCCCCTTCCCTTTGGATTTTTATTACCAATGAAAAAATGTGATTAAAAATATGATTAACTGCTGTAAAGAATTATTTGTGGAAAGGTTGTCATTACTAACAATGGTGCACTTTCGCTACAACAACTCAACTTGTCACCTGGACCACAAAAGCCGTCATTAGTGAAAATATTTTATCACTGAACCCAATTAGATCTTCATCTTCGGCTTCTCACCAGAGCGGATCATCTGCCTCATCTCACCCTATCCTTAGTGTCCTCTCTGTCACACTACGTCCATGAATCTTCTTAGCAGTCTTCCACTTTTCTTCCTGCCTGGAAAGTCCATATTCAACATCATCTCCGCATCGCCTCTTGATTAACTTTTATTAACTAACTGCTCGACCTGTTAGTTAATATGTTTGAATGAATGTTTGAGTTTCTGATCCTGACCATTCTGGTCACTCAGCTCCGCCTCCTAGCTGCTCTCACTACCATCTTGTAAACCTTCCCTTTCACACTTGCTGATATCCTTCTGTCACAAAGCACCCCCGACACTCTTCGCCACCTACTCCACATTGCCTCTTGTGCATTGTCCATTGATTTAAATTGTTCACCCCAGGCATTTAAACTCATCTACATTCACTGCTTCTGCTTCTTCACCTTTCAGCCTGTCACACTCATTCAAACACATCTATTTTGGGTTGCTTCCTCTTCCCTCCAGAGCATGCCACCACCTCTCCAGTCTCTCTTCCACCTACTCCCTACTCTTACTACAGATCACAATGTCGTCTGCAAACATCAGCGACTCCTGTATGACCTCAGCAGCTACATTGCCTATCACCATCACAAGAAGGGGCTGTCACATCTGTCACTTCTACACCTCATTGGTGTTTCACTGCCCTCAAACATGTACTGCACCATCCTCACATACTGTTCTTCCTTGTCACACTTGACTTCTTCATACAGCACCACAGATCGACTCTTGGGACCCTATCACATGATTTCTCTAGATCCACAAAGACAGAGCGCAACTCCTACTGACCTTCTCTGTACTTCTGCATTAATACTCTTAAAGCAAACATCATTTGTGTAGTGCCTTTATCATGAAACGAAGACATACTACTGGTCACTGATCATCACCTGTCGTGTTACCTTAAGTTCCCATAACTTCATCAGCATCAGCCTTCTGTAGTTTCTACAGCTCTGCACATCACCCATAATGGCTGCTGTATTTCTGTAGGTTTCTGTAAATGCAGCTAGTTTTGCACTGAGTTATCACTCACTTCTAAACTGATGATGTCTCTTAAACCATAGAACTTAGCAGTTTATACCAGTGTTTGCATCTTCTGGATATCTCCTTCCCCTACTCCTTGTAGTTTAAGTGCCACAGTTACTCCATTGCTTTTCTAATAAAGGTGCAAAAGTGTGCAAACAGAATGAACAAAACATCAGATTTTTCTCTGTCAGAAAAAAGCCAGCAGTTGCACTTTTAATTTATTTATTTGTGTGATTTGAGCTGTGTGCAAACAGGCCTACCAGGTAGCTTCTCTGCAGGCCTCAATCTGTGCGGGTTAGATGATGATATATACAAATGCATGGTCCTGGAGTATGACTGGCGGGAGCTCTTTCACTAAAGTAAAACTTCACTATTATTTCTATAATAGAAATAATGAATATAAAGTTTACAGCATCTTGTCACTGGAAGTTGTTTGCACTGTTTATATATTTATATTATTTACTGTAGGTATTGGTGAAAAAAGCTTTATGTTGTGAAAAACTGATATCTGAAAATTAGAATTGTTGTGCCTAATTTTCTTGATCTTTTTACATATATTCCTTTTGAAAATACTGAAATTTGTATTTCTATTACAGCGAATTGGGCACAGAGGGAACTGTAACGATAGAGTTCACTTTGAGGCCGTTCCTCCGGCTGCCACCAGGGGTCGCCTGCTTCCAGCTGAACTCAGCCACAAACACTGCCCGCCCGGGGTTTCGGTCCTCTTTCGGAATAATGCGGGAGTTAATCTACTACTAATACAAAAGTTTCATGTCTCATCTCAGTTTTTAGACGGGGGGATAATTAGTCTGTTAGATCCAGTGTGTTCCTGTCATTTCCAGCGTAATTACACCAAACACACAGGCTGTTTCTACCTGCAGGAAGATGCGTCAAGGTGGCCGCAGTTAGCAGAACACGACCGGAAGTGAGCGTCTCGGAAAATCTAAACTTGTATAAATTGGTTTTACAAGAACAAAAAGTGTTAAATGAGCAGCTGGACCAGGCAAGCCTTAAGGAAATTGTAGCTTTATCATCCTAGAACCACGTTTCACCTCCGGAACTCTCTTTTTGTTACATACATATTATATTTAATTTGTCACTGTCATACTATTGACTTAAAGTGGCTATAGCTTATTTATTTCATTATGTGTCATTATTTGGAAATATAATGAAAATAAACAAATCCGTTATTTTCAAGAAGTGTATAAATTATCTGGCATATGACAAAAACACATGTATAGTGTAGCTGTTGGCATGATGACATTGTTTATATAATTTAGATTATTTCTTTATCTTGTCAAGGTCCATGTCATCATTATAAATTGTTTAAGCTGTACATTATTTTATGTTATTTTATTTTATGTTAAAGTTTTTTGTGCTTTTATTTTGAAGGTCAAGTTTGTTAAAAGTGGCGCTGGTTTTCCTTTTTGGGGAGAAAAAAAAGGAGAAAACACCTGTAAACACGCAGCAAGAATGGTCTTTATTGAAAGTCATGTTACGTGGGATGGACTTTAGATACACACGGTTAAAGGAAAGCTCAGAAGAACGGCGGCTAATTCCCTTTTTGGAGCATGCGACCAACGAGGTCTTTATTGATTTATCGTGTTTTGTTGTTTGTTTTAGATGACACATTTGGCGTTTTGTTTGTTTTTTTGCTGGTTTGTCGATAGCAGCTCGTGAAACGCAAATCTGCCACACGTCTGTTCGACCAAATCCAGTTAATCTGGAACACCGGAAACCCATTTGCGTCTGTCTGTGCTTCGAGGGAATTATATATAGATACGCATAAAATCTGATAAACCTCTTTAAAAGTTTCTTGATTTCCCCCATAAATAAGTTTGTAAAATGACATTTTTCTTTACTCTGGAAATTCTTTCCCAAAACATTTCAATTCAGGATTCTTTGAGTGTCATTGCTCTCCTAAAAGGTCTCTGAAGGTCTGGCCTGTGACCCATTTTAACCTCAGGGTGCAACCGCCTAATAAAGGTAGGTTTAATGTGTGGAATCTCCCAGGAATGCAGACTTCTTTTCAATTATTTGGATCTAATGCATTTGAGGTATGTTAATACCACAGATTGTTGACCATTACTCTGAGCATTAGGCAAAATATGCAATTTTTAAAATAGACCGTATACATAAAAGGGAAATTTTTAAAATTTAATAGACAGAACACCCAAATCAAAATATGCACAAAAGTTAAGGGGGGAAACAGCCTGGTGTCTTATTTGCTACAGGGACAGAACACTTGGTCCATTGCGAACTGCGCTACACTCTAGTGCACTGAAAACCCCCAGTATACCCTCTATCCTGTATGGAGTAGGCTGGCTCAGCAGGCTGCAGCATCAAGTATATTCTGACCTGCAGAGGGAAATAGCAAAATGTGACCAAGTATTCTGCTGAATCTTAACTGAGCAGCAAACGAATATATACTATAAACGCATTGCTTTTAATCGAAACCTTCTTAAATCTGGGCAATAGGACATACCTGCAGTTGGGATGTCTTGGAGCAGGTTATTTACCAACTGGAAGGTTGGTGATTTGATTCCTGGCGGCTCCAGTCTGTATGCCAAAGTATCTTTGGGCAAGATATTAAAACCCCAGTTGCTCCCAATTCAATAGCGATAGCAATCAGTTAGACGTAGAAAAAAGGTGTTTGTATGAATGTAAATATGTGTGAATGAGGCGTTCTGTATACAGCATCTGAAACGCTCAAGTATCATAGAAAAATCACTATATAGCCCACTGCACTTGTGGTGCAGTGGGCTATATAGTGGTAATATGCTGGTAACCAAAATTAGTTGCATAAAAAAAAGACTTCTTCTTCTTCTTCTCAATTTAAAATTTCAGAAATTGACTTTTAAAAAAAAAAAAATCTGAAAAGGTAGTAACATTACACAGTTACACTTGTTATATGCTAATGCCATCATTAGATCCTGCTTCTAAATAATACAGACATTTAAGATTTAAAATTAAATCCAGACATTCTGAACTGTTTAATGTAAGTAAATCTCGCACTAAAAGAAAAAAGAAACAATTTAAAGAAAGAGCAACTAGGGGACTAATCTGGCGAGGAGTGGTTGATGAAAATGCAGGAAGATGGTGATGAGTTAATTGCGAATAGATGCGACAGCCAGGGAGCTAGAAGAAAGCGTTATGTGAGGTAAGTACAAAGAAAAACATCGGCAAACATCGAAGATGTCAAAACTTTCAGGGCCAAAAACTGAGAGTAGCAATGCACAGGAAAACAGAAACAGGGCAGAAACCGGAGACTTTTACAGACCTGCAAGACATGGATTGGAAAATCAATTCTCAAATTTATTTCATATTTACTTCTTACTTATTTACTTATGTTCATTTGAAGTAATGCATTATCAGAATTATCCTCTAGTCTTTTTACTGAATCAGCATTGCGGCTGACGGAAAATATTGTTCTCCTAACTTTGGCAGCATATAATTCATTTGGTCAATAACAAAAATACAACTCAATACTTTGTAACATAACCTTTGTTGGCAATAACAGAGGTCAAACGTTTACTGTAGGTCTTTACCAGGTTTGCACATACAGTAGCTGGTATTTTGGCCCATTCCTCCATGCAGATCTTCTCGAGAGCAGTGATGTTTTGGGGCTGTCGCCGAGCAACACAGACTTTCAACTCCTGCCACAGATTTTCTATGGGGTTGAGGTCTGGAGACTGGCTAGGCCACTCCAGGACTTTCAAATGCTTCTTACGGAGCCACTCCTTTGTTGCCCGGGCGGTGTGTTTTGGATCATTGTCATGTTGGAAGACCCAGCCTCGTTTCATCTTCAAAGTTCTCACTGATGGAAGGAGGTTTTGCCTCAAAATCTCACGATACATGGCCCCATTCATTCTGTCCTTAACACGGATCAGTCGTCCTGTCCCCTTGGCAGAAAAAACAGCCCCATAGCATGATGTTTCCACCCCCATGCTTCACAGTAGGTATGGTGTTCTTGGGATGCAACTCAGTATTCGTCTTCCTCCAAACACGACGAGTTGAGTTTATACCAAAAAGTTCTACTTTGGTTTCATCTGACCACATGACATTCTCCCAATCCTCTGCTGTATCATCCATGTGCTCTCTGGCAAACTTCAGACGGGCCTGGACATGCACTGGCTTCAGCAGCGGAACACGTCTGGCACTGCGGGATTTGATTCCCTGCCGTTGTAGTGTGTTACTGATGGTGACCTTTGTTACTTTGGTCCCAGCTCTCTGCAGGTCATTCACCAGGTCCCCCCGTGTGGTTCTGGGATCTTTGCTCACCGTTCTCATGATCATTTTGACCCCACGGGATGAGATCTTGCGTGGAGCCCCAGATCGAGGGAGATTATCAGTGGTCTTGTATGTCTTCCATTTTCTGATGATTGCTCCCACAGTTGATTTTTTCACACCAAGCTGCTTGCCTATTGTAGATTCACTCTTCCCAGTCTGGTGCAGATCTACAATACTTTTCCTGGTGTCCTTCGAAAGCTCTTTGGTCTTGGCCATGGCGGAGTTTGGAGTCTGACTGTTTGAGGCTGTGGACAGGTGTCTTTTATACAGATGATGAGTTCAAACAGGTGCCATTCATACAGGTAACGAGTGGGGGACAGAAAAGCTTCTTACAGAAGACGTTACAGGTCTGTGAGAGCCAGAGATTTTCCTTGTTTGAGGTGACCAAATACTTATTTTCCACCCTGATTTACGAATAAATTCTTTACAAATCCTACCATGTGGATTCATGGATTTTTTTTTCACATTCTGTCTCTCACAGTTGAAGTGTACCTCTGGTGCAAATTACTGACCTCTGTCATCATTTTAAGTGGGGGAACTTGCACAATCGGTGGCTGACTAAATACTTTTTTGCCCCACTGTAATTCTTGCATTAATCTGGTTCACAGCCTGAAGAATAGCTCGTGTATACAAAGTGCACGCGGTTTTATTTTGAAGAGAACTTCGGTTGATTTCCGGGTATGTATCTGTGCATTGACACAGCTGCCAGCAGATATGGAGAGCGCCTTGCGGACGCAGTAGGGACATCAGACTTCACGCACGCACACAGAAACTGACACAGCCAGACGCGCAAAAGGAGAAAACTAACGCTTCTTTGTTTCCTCGTCGACCTTCACAGCCTCCAGCAGGCTCATGGAGAGCGGAGCCCTGCTTGTCCGAACCGGGGGCAGGTTGATCGGATGCCTTTCATCCCAGCAGCGCCGTTAGATGTTTCCCATTCAGGATTAATTGGTTGACCAATGGCTCCCAAACATGCGCGCCTCTCCAGCAGCGGTGGCCCCGGGGTCGGAGGGGTAAATAAGAAAGAAGACCCCTGCTCTTCCTCCTCGTCGCTATGGATCCTGGATGCGGGGATGGTGGCCGTCTACTCGCCGAGGATCGGGAAGAGGACGCGCGTGCTGAATGGAATGGTGGCCCGGTGGTTTGTGACCATCGGCGCGGTGCTGATGCTGATGATGCAGAGCTCCCTGGCCGCTGACGGTAGGACCCCGATGCTCTCTTTTTCCTGTCACTGAGAGGAGCCCTGTATTCTTATTTTAATCACGTAAATAAAGCATAAACCTCGCGATCAGCCGCCTGAGTCGCGCTAATGTTTTGAATCCACTCTCGAGCTGGCTCCATGAAAACAGCGATGAAGAGCCAGTGGAGAGGAAGACCTAATGAAACTCTGTTAGACAGGAGACGAGCTGCAAAAGCAGCAGCTATGTTAATGCACCCGGAGGTGTTGTGGCGATTTCTGAAGGGGTTCCTGTTGTTGTTGTTTATACATTTACCGTATTGATTTATTTGTCTGACTGATTTTAAATCTCTTTATTATGCGTTTGAACCGTCGGTGTAGTGTCACAGAGGCCCTAACCGATGTCACGGCCCCAAACAGGCAGCCGGAGCGCACTGTGGACCGCAGCGCTGCGCTCACCGCGGCCGCTTCTTTGCGTTAAGGAGGAAACTTTTTATTCATTCATGGAAAATTGGGCCCCGAGGTCTTCAGCCTCGATTAAGATCCATAGGGGACGTTTCGTAGTCGGCACAAATTAATAATTTAGGATCTCTATGTGCTCACAGACATCCGAGGATAAAAAGCAAAAAATAACAGCACCAGTCCTCATTCAGAGAAGCAATAATTAATGCAGGAAGCTGTTTCTTTAATACTGACAGCAAAGCCTCCGTGTAATCCTTTGGGATATGCATATACTGGAAATTACTGTTTCAGTCCCTTAAGAAGATGCTGTTTCTTTTTCTTAAGGAAATAATTCAGGCCTTAAGTTGGGTCATATTGTGTCAGAATGCCTTCATACACTGACATGTTCCTGGGCTTTGGCTGGAACGACCGCGCAGGCATCACTGCTCATCTGTTAGTCATGTTTACACTGATTACAGGTTTGATAAAATCTTATAAAAGAAGAGAATTAAATACACCGAAACTGACTTTGGACGCATAGCAACAGTAAACCTCGTCTGATAAAGGGAGAAATCTGCAAAGCTGTGCTAAAAAGTCACAAACAACACAATTAGAATTTATTTGCTTCAGTCAGATCCAGTGGAGATGAGAAATAAACGGCCATTTCATCCAATTTGCAAAACATATTTTCTCATTTAATCGGACTTTTTTTTTGAGCTTTTAAATCTTTAAGTCAAGTCTGTTCAGCTGAAATAATCCACAACACGTGTATTAGCTACAGCTGAGATGTGAATGCCTGTACACAATAAATATTGTTAAAATAAAACACAAATGTGCCAACACACAGCCCGTCTGAACCGCAGTTTATTGGTGGTGCTCACAGCTCCGAGGGTGACATTTGCAAAAATGTCAAATGTCCTGTCGCTTTCCAGGAATAATGAGTCAGTGTGGCCAGCCCCAGTGAGAACAGTATTAAAAATATCTTTTCAAACTTTCAATTAAAGTGACACACGAATAATTATAATAAATATGTCGGCCCTCTGCCAAGATGGCATGTACACTGTAGCAGTATCTGGGAAAAGACAGTTTAAAAAAAAAAGATAAGGAATAAATGAGCTTCAGCTTAGATAAACTCATTCTTCTGAGGTGCCAACCATATTACATCAGACAAATACAAAGAGAATATGCTTCTTGTTATAATTAAATGCAGCTGCAAATTTATTTGAACTGTATTATTCATCTGTTCATATTTGCCTTTATCGAAAGCAAATAACGTCCCATGAAAATTACAATATAAAGTAAGCCTACTGGACACGATGTCAATGTAAAAGCCCCAAAATACAGTGCAGTGGTGTAATAATGTGAACATTCAATGTAACGTTTTGGTGCGGTTTCTGTGTTTGATTTGCAGGTTTCCCTGAAATGTTGCGCAACAGCGGGCAACAGGCATGTAGTTGATATTTCTCTGCTTTAGTGGCTACGTAGGAAGTGCTACACAATTAGTGCCAACATGTGTATATAAACCCTAATTTTCATTTACATGGCTCAGGACCTAATGAATCAGATGTCACTGGTGCAATGCGTGGGTAACGACAGAGTGCACCTCTGTTTCTGTATTTTGTACAAATGACAACCTCCAGGTCTAAAAAGCAAAGGTAGCACTGAAGCACCAAAAACTGCAGTTCCTCTAATGGCCACTTGAGGGTGGCTCCAAAAGTGAGTGGGGAAAAAAAACTCCTGTGGGAAAATATTAAATGCTATCATTAAAACGCGTGTTTTACAGCACGCTACAAAAACACAAGACAGAAATTCTTTTACAAATAAAACTCGTACATTTAGATATAAAACACATAAAGTTAGGGGTACTTTGACAGGTGTGTCAGGAGAAGCACCTGCAGTTAGTTTGGGGTTTTTCACATATTTTTGTTCTTCAATATTGGTGAGTGAAATTATAATATTATAATAATCTGTTACCCATGTGTTTTTGTCTGTGTATGAATTACAGATCTATAGTTTATGGACATGGCTTGCTAAAAAACTCACAAACATTAGCCGATAACTTAGCACTCTACCCTGTTTTCCAGATATACAGTCGTTTCTAGCTCCAAAAACCCCTGACGGCAGCAGCCAAATTGTTAACAATGAAATTTCAAAATGCAGCAACGATTGTTAGATATAATTGCATTTAAATCTCTGATCAAAAAATCAACAATTTGTATTATTAAAACCAGCAAAACCCTAAAAATCTCTAGTTTCTTTTGGAGAGAAAATGGTGACCAGGTTGCTCCGTCTGTGAGCATGAAGAAATAGTGTGAAGTGTAAATTTGATTTAAAGTACTGCAAATGTATTCAAGCCCCAGTGTATTTTGTGCAGAAGGTGTTTCAGCCTCGCCATCATGGGAATCACGGCAGTGAAAATTGCTTTCAGCTTCTACTTCACATAGTTTCAACAAGTTAGACTATATTGACAGCCTGTGTTCGACAAAGGCCTCAAACAAACCACACAAATCAAACAATCAAACTTAAATTATAGGACTATAGGATTTACTGCCATCTTTTATATACAGTGAATGGTTTTGTCTCACTTCCACGATGTTGCCACACCTGCAGCTGACAATGTTGCTCTAAAGGAGTGACCTGTTCTGGTCTAAGTAGTGCATCAGAAAAGATAACTTCATACGTGTTCATACATATATGGTGATGTTATGGGAGATCAGACGCAGCACATTCCCCGGCACACTCCTCTCCCTCATTTTTCCCTAAAACGAGTAATTAAAGGACAGGTGTGAATTAATGGAATAGTTTAGTAGCAGCTCTGTTGGCTTGCTGCTGGTTTATATTTGCATAATAATTTAAGCGATTATCTGACTGACTTGCACACTCAGTGCCATGTAGTTAAAGGAAGATTGTCTCTCTCTCTCTTTCTGTCTCAGTGCCACTTTACCAACCTCACTTCCCGATCAAACTGGAAAATAATGAAATTCGGGCTCATCTTAATAACAAATGCCGCCACTACTCAGGGTGTGATTAGAGGGTAATAAAGAGAGACTGCACCCCTGTGATAGGAACATCTTCATTAGATGCATAAACCTGTTGTTGGGTAAAGATTTGAGAAAATGGAGACGATTGCCAAAGTATTTAGCAAAAGAGAGTTTATCTGCCCAGCCTCCCCGGTTAAATCAGAGCAAATCGCCCACTCGCTCTGGATGATATATCCTCTTTTATGTCATGCTGCTGTGCCACTTAAGAGTGAGCTGTTCCATAGAATGGCTCAGGGAGATTTGACTTTCTCTCTCGTACCTGGTTACTCAAGCCTTTGGCTGTTTTCATTTTTTTTTTTTTTTTTTTTCCCAGAGAGAAAATGTTCCCATTGTATTTTTGTTTTCTGCATTTAGAACAGAAAAAAGATGCTTTGAAGGCTGATGCCCAGCTGGTGTGTGTATGTGTGTGTGTCTGCAGGCTCATACAGTATGTGAATGTAGGCGTTTTCTTTAATAGGTCTACAGAGATCTTCATCCTCAGTCAATAGCTGAGATCTATTGGTCCACGTTACCATGGGAACAGATCTGCAGCTAGTACTTTTTCTCACTGTGTGTCTGTTTGTGTCAGTCAGGGATTGAAAATAACATCTGAGTAAGTGCCAGGTTAGAGTCTGTTGCCTAATGATCGGCGTCTGATGACACACCAGCGGAGATGAAACGCTCTCCGTGCTGCACTGTTTCAAAATCAACTCAAACCTTCTGCTTCCAGCTGCTAAACATCCGGTTTTCTGGTCGTCTGAGTCACTGCATCCTGCTGCTGTTGTTTTCTTAGTGTTTAACATCATATGCGACTGAATCTCTTTCACTTCAGGATGCTTCACAAACAGCAACGTGACAGCTGATGTCAGTTAGCTGTGCCTTTTAAACACAACACAGTTTCATGGACTGAAGGCAGCTTAAGAGATTGGGCTTCATTTGTTCGTTGTGGCATCATGATATATGTTCCTAACCTTTTTCACGGGAGGGCTTGGTGAATTTTCATGGCTGTTCCTTTCAACTTTAAATGGATCCAAGCCAGCTCTTGTAAAGTGTGACATCTTCTTATGAACATTAAAATCACACACCTGCTTGATGTTCTGCAGATC
Source organism: Simochromis diagramma (assembly GCF_900408965.1). Classification (NCBI taxonomy): domain Eukaryota; kingdom Metazoa; phylum Chordata; class Actinopteri; order Cichliformes; family Cichlidae; genus Simochromis; species Simochromis diagramma. The sequence goes on from NW_024386765.1 coordinate 2,483,799, forward strand.
TACCACATTCTGCAGAAACAGCTGTAGCTCTGTGATGTCCTGTGGTGCCTGGCACCAGATCCTTAGGTTTTAGTGAGTTGCAGGGTGGGGCCTAAGAAGGTCAGACACTCATTGTGTTGGGGATTGTCCTGCTGAGAGAGACAGCTGCCATCGGGGAGTGCTGTTGTTATAATATGGGTTGATTGGTCTGTAGCAGAGTTATAATTCATAGCATGTGTCAAAGTAACAGATGTGATCAGGATCAGAGGTTTCCCATAAGAATATTACATAGCAACAACAAAAAGATCGGTGTTATTAACTTTGCATGTCAGGAGTTTTAATTTCATTTTGCTCGCTCAGATACAAATATTCAGAAAACCAAAAGCTGCTTGGTCATTTCGGATCTTTAGTAAAACGCCGTATCTTGGTGACTTGGGCATTAGATGGCATGCTTATATTTTTTGGTCTATAAATAGCTGAATCAGATAAAGTCCGGGAATCTAATAACCAGGAGCCGGACTGTGAGGAATTGAATGTCTGGCCACAGAGTCATTGATAAATTCTGATGCTACCGATCATGTATCTGCTGTCATCAATTAAAGCAATCGATTGTGCTGATTACATAGAGGGAAACTAGGCTCCTCCCCACCTCCTGTGGCTTCAGAGAGAGAGGAGGAGGAGGAGGAGGAGGAAGAGGAGCTGGCTGAGCATCAGAGCCCTCACAATCAGATTAAAAGTTTGTGGTGCTGCAAAGGAAAGACGAGACAGAACGAGGAGGAGGAGGTAATCAGTCGGTCACTTAGTGAGGCTGATTTAAATGTGACTTTAGGCTCAGTGCAATTTCAGCTCAAAGCAAAGAATAGCGTTCAGATGGAGAGACTGCTTTTATTAATACTGTTGCTTCACTTACGTCAGTGAACTCTGACAGAGCTTTGCAGCCCCGTTACCCACTGTGTAACAATGACACATACTAAATCTGTGGTGGCACTGAATAATAAATAAGAAAAAATCTATAAATATTTATCTGTAGCTTTATCAAATGTGAAAGGAGAACGACTTTACCGTATATTCTTCTTCTGCATATGTCAATTTTTAGTACATTTTACTCATAATTGCGGTGAATTCCGCCCGCTTCACAGAGCACTTAAGCTCCGAGCTCGTGTTTAATGCACGGGGAATGTCAGCCGCGATACCTCTGAAAACTCTGATGACGGCTGACAGATGAGAAGGCTTGCTGCGCTACAACCTGCTCTATTTGATGCCAGTTACTTGGCTTCATAAGGATTCCTGCTCACACACGATCGCTCGGTTCATCCGTTTAGAAACCCTGACAAATCAAATGAACGGCAGCGCTGCACGCTCCAATGTGTCCTCTTCAGCTCTCAAGTAAATAACATTTCCAAGATTCAATCCAAAGAGGTTTGCAAAGCCACAGTTCACTTCTGCTCAATTTATTTGGTGTCAAAGCATGTCTCATAAGAAGTATTAAAAAAGTGGATGTAATCAAACATTGGGGAAATGAAAACCGGTGCTTCAGCAGCTTTGCTCCAAGGGTTTTGAATCCTGTAGTTATAACAAAAGCCATAATCTATAGATAGGGATGTAAGGAGGTCAGAGGGAATGTTTTAGATAGCCTTACACTCAGATTATTCCTAAACTGTATAAAAAAAGATGGATGTAGACAGCATGAAGTTGCAGTTTTACATGGGACTCAAGCTTTTTACGCTTCCTGTTGGCTTCATTCTTCCTGGACGGTTGCCGCTTGGTTTTAAAAGATGGACTTTTGACGTGAAAGATAATCATCAACAAAATATAAAGAAACTCAGCAAAGCCCTTAAAACCAAATCTGAATAGAATTTTTGCCTTTTAGTTCAGCGATCCCCAACCTTTTTTGCACCACAGACCGGTTTATGTCCGACAATATTTTCACAGACCGGCCTTTAAGGTGTTGCGGATAAATACAACAAAACAAAACCAGTACCGGTACCCCCCCAAAAAAGATTTATTCATAACACAAGGGAAAAGACCCAGGGAAACAGAGATAATGATTAAAAAAACGCTAAAAACTGATAAAAACCCTGGAAACCATGAATTCCACACCTGAGCCTCAACTCTTGCGGCCCGGTACAAAATGACCGGTCCGTGGCCCGGAGGTTGGGGACCGCTGTTGTAGTTGACAGGTAATTCTGCAAAAGGAGCTTCCTTCTTTTTTGTGTAAAAGCTCTGAAATTAGCTCATGAGTAAAATGAATTTCCATCATTAAGTACCAAAAATGTTCCCTGCTTCCAAACAGGGATAGAAAACCACTGCAGTGGATGAGACACAATGACAAGTATGAAAACGCCCATTATTAGGTCATTTAAAGATGCTTGCATCGGGTCTGCATAGTTGTAAATGAAATCCCAACAGTCCCAGATTGTTCTTGCCAACTTAACCTTCAATAACATATGAAGGTTTTCTTAGCCCAGGTCATAGCTGACCTTGACCACACTTGTGAAGGCATGAAATATGAAAAGTATGTAAATGTAAAGGACATCCTCCCTTTGAGCCAACTTTATTGTAAAGGCTGGTGGGGCTTCTCGGCTCACTGTCAGAGCTGTATGCCCGAGATGACCTTATTAGCAGAGGCTTCGATTTTAATAGTTACTTCAGCCCTTTGGGAGGTATTAGCAGATATTTCATCAAGACGAGTGACAACAGTTGGAGCAGAAACCCGACTCACAGCATGGAGGACAGGGCCATCAAGACTGCTCTGGCCTCAAGGATTAAAGTTTTGAGTTGTAGCTTAAATTAACACTGCTGCTGCTCATGCTCAGACCCTAGCTGGCTGTCTTTGCATCATAATGAGACGGTAGCTTTTCTTTGCTCTGCCCCCCCCCCCCGTATTTAAAGGGCACAGGTGATCTAAGAAGAGGATTCTGCCTGCAATGGATCCAAGGCCAAAGATCCTGCATTTGGTCCCAGAGGCTGGAGCGGTGTGGGAGTGGAGGTGGGGTGAGGGAGTGGGGTCACTGCATCATCCGAGCACATGTTCTCAGCATTAAAGCAGCAGTGGCTCATTTTGCATCGCTCTGCTTGGCTGCACTCCATTCTGTGCTTCTCTGATTATGCACTGCTGGAGCTTTTCACACCGACAAGGAGAAAAAAAAAACCCTCACAGGAGTAAGTTTGGCTTTCCACACAACACAGATTTAAACCAGCACCATGGTCACTAAATCATGAGATTAAAAAGCCAGCAGAGTTTTAAAAACTGATAGCATTATTTTTCAAAGTAAAATGCTTATTATGGATTTGCCAAATATTTTCTTGTGAGTCCTTTTAGAGTTTTTTGTCATTCACGATTATTTTGTACCACTGAGGCTTCTTTTTAGTGCAGATAGAGTTTGTAGTGATGCGTGCTGTCATGTTAAACGTCTCCTCTGGCTGCGCTGTCATACCTCTTACTGTTGCCAGGCAGAAACGCAGCGCAGCTTCAAGGAAGTGCTGATGAACTCTAATGATATGACTGACACAGCTCTATTTTAGCTGTGCTCTGGCGAGTGTTTTTGTGACTGTGAGCAAGCTAACCAGGCCAAACATCTCTCACAGAGAGTCCTTATCTGATCTGTCCTTCTTTGACGCACGCACACACACACACGCACACACACACACACACACACACACACACACACACACACACACACACACACACACACATGCAGTGGCACAAAGTCACATTCAGTGCAGAGCATCAGTGTACCAGACAGCTCCTTTCTGCAGCACTCTGAAGTTAATAATCTATTTCAGGAAAGAGCGCGAGTGTGTGTATGTTTGAGGGAGGAAGAGTGACTTGACATGAGAGAGAGGGGCTTCATAGGCCGACCATAAATATTGCCTCAGCTTGTATATTAAACACATTATGCATGGAAGGACTCTCTCTGAAATCTTACGGGTAGGCAGAAGCTCTGTTTGGATAAATTGATTTTATAATCCCAATTAGCCACACTTTGTATTTTTCTAATCTTGTGGGAGGTTGCATGTTTCTCCGTTGGTTTGTTTTGCAGAAGCTTTTTCCTATCCCCCCCCCCCCCCCACTCAGGGGGAAACATCCAAGCAATCTCAGAGGGAACCAAAATGTGTCATTACAAACCATGTGAAAATGATCAGACCGCTTAGTGGCCAGAAAAGTAAACACAGGAAGAAGGTGCTGTGTTCTGGACTGTTAGAGACTCTGGAGAATTTACTGACCTTTTCACATCTGTGGTACTCTCCTGCATCCCAGACTGCAAAGTATATGTGCTAACGGGGAGATGCTTAGTTCAAACTTGCAACATACACCATTACCAAAACCCCATTAGAGTTTGTTAGGAACCAGACTGAGACCACGTCCCGCAAGGGTCTCGGTGCAATTGTTTTGGTCCGAACACAAATGTGACTGTGTTCACATCTGCACTAATGAACTTAGTTTATACTGGACCTTCGTGCAGCCCTTTATATTAGGGATAGCAGCAGTCACTAACACCATGCAAAGCTAAGAGTAAAAATTGCCTGAAGCCTGAGCATCTGTCTCCGAGACTATTTGCAGCCCCAACTGGTTACCTCACACGGTTGCCTGAGCCTCGTTCTGCCGGCTTTTGTTTGTTCCTGTGAAAAGGAAGCTAAAACAGCTTTATAATTTACTTAAATCAAATTTCAAACAGTAATCAAAACTAGTAATAAAAGATCATCAACTTATATCTTTTAACAATAGAATATATAGAAAAAAACTGAAAAGCTGGATCAGAAGAAGAAATGCCTTGTTGCTAAAAACGAGCCTTTTTGCACTGATTTAAGTTATTTCATCTTCTCTAGATTTTACCTCTTTACAATAGAGACATCTGTGTGATCATGCAGCGTGCTTATCATGCTTCCTCACTGTGGTCATGTGATGTGGGACAGGTTCTGCATATCGATTACTTTGTGCTGCGTAAAGCATCTCTGCAGCGTCTGTAGTATGAGACGACAACTGTTAGCTGGTTAGTTTCCCCAAATTACACATACATCCAACATGTGTGTGTCTGTAACTTTAAGAGACCAAGATGCCACCTGAGGGCTAAAAAAATGAAGCCAACTCAAAAAATGAGCCAGTAGTCCGTACTGTACCGCACAGTACGGTGCGGTACGGAGACGTACGGAGACGTTTGTGGTGAAAAATGAAACTTAAAAATCAGGTGGATTACACAAACACTATCAAGGAGTATGTAATGGATTATAAGAACTGATTTGTTGATAAGGAGACATGATTAACTTGAGCTTACAGTATATCTTTAACTAGCAGCTCTTTCTTTTGACAATAGCCTCTTTAAAGACACATTTTAGGGTCAATTTGAAACAAAGGCAGTTGTAAAATATATCATCCCCTATGTGCCTGTCTGTTGTCAATACAAACAAAGACAGTAAGAAACAGTTTTAAATGGCTCTATATAGCATTATCACTGACCTTTAGATACCTTTCTACATGCTGAAAATACACACCACATTTGTGAGAATCACAGTTTCTAAGTTGGAAGGCTTTGTGTCAGGTTTCAACCAATAAATCACCCCTACAGTGTTGTACAGAATTAAGTCAAAACTTTTCATGTTTGCAGACAGAATGATGACTTGCATGCAAACACTACTAAAAATATTACCTCCCTTATTGGAGGTAACATGCTTGTATGCTAATCATACCTCACCTTCTTGTTATGTGGTGCTTGTTAGATTTTTGGGTCCAACACCTATTACATTTTTTTTTTTTAAAACACTTGCTTCTCTGTGGAAACTGGGCTGAGAGTTAACACTGCTTATAAACTATTAGATGAACTTGTAGCGTCCTGCACACTCAGTTGTTGAAATGTCCTTGAACATTAAAGGGCAGAGCATGAGGTGAGTATAACAAACATTTGCAAGCAGTCTGGACACGGTTCACAACTGAGTAAATTTAGTAAATGATCCAAATATGAAATGTCAGTCATTATTTCATACCTCAAATGAAATGAATGGATTCTTTTGTCCCCAGATCCCATTTCTGATTTCCAAGGTCAGGAAATTAATTCAGTAAAGGTAGCTAGAGAGAAATATTGAGTGCTGGTGGAGGTTTACTTTTTTAGGGGTTTTGTATGGCAGCATGATTGAACTGATCAAAATAAAAAGCATGTAGCGTGACCACATCAACCGCCGAGTTTCATGAGCTCTCGAAGCCTTGTACATGCAACAAATAGATAAAACTGCCTCTCGATGGAGAGCGCACCCTGCTGAAGAGATGAAAGGTAAATCCTGAGATTGGAAATTTCCCCCCGGACTTGGCAGCAGACAAGTATGGAAACAGGTTTTTTTTTTTTTTTTAAATATCAAGTGATGGTAGAGAAAACATAAAATCTGGGCAGACAGAGAGGGGATGACGCCGGCTGATGGCCTCACTTGATTTAGCTTGTCATTAGCAGCACTGTCATCATTAGGACTGTAATGATCATCTAATGAAAATAAGAATGAAAAGCAAAAGATTTAACTCGTGTGCAAAACGGTAGAAAGGGAAGAAACAATCTATCTGGCATCTACTTTTAGAGTCAGCCTCGGGGCTTGTTAACAAGAAGATTTATTTTCTGTCACTAAAATAAAATGAAATGTACAAACTACTTTGCTTTTGTCCACGCTCCCTGCTGTTCCTGTAAGGATATTATGCAACCAGACCGATTGTGGAGTGTGCCTTCAAAGGCCTCTGTGTTTTTCCGCCGTTACCCACTCCATCGTCTTCATGTTCGTTTGCTTTTCTGTTTAAAATCAACTGTGCAGAAAATGCAATCCAGCTTGTGATATCCGTGAGAAATCAATTTGTTCAGATGAACTAGTACAGTATTTATTTATTTTTTAGCAAGTTGTTGATGAGCTGCTTGTACTGCAGGAGGTTGTTTCAGGCTCCAAACCGGCAGACAGGCAGGGATTTATTTCTGCTGTAGCAACTGAAAAAGGAAAAAAATGGGGAGAGAGGAAACAAAGCAGGTGAAAGAATGAAAATTTAATCAGTCTGTGCTTCTTAAGGATTGACTGGGAGAGGGTTGGATTTATAGCTGCTTGGCCTTCCCTCTTTCAACTCACCATGTATCACTCCAGCTGCTCACCTCCCTCCTATCACTCCCTCACTTCTGTGTGTGTGTTTGTGTGTGCATGCAAGGGCCTTTCCATTTGTGTTTCTGATGTGTCATTTGGCCTTGAAGCCTATGATGTGTATGTAACAGCCACATTTTGTTCACGTCTAAGGATGCTGTTCTGCTCTTTAGTAAGCTTCATTCACTTCAGCTGTTGTCTGAGCAATCCTGGAAAAGTGGCCGTACAGAACAATAACCTACTTTTGTATTTGTGGCCAAAGTCCATCTGGCAAAGATATTCACGGTGTTAATCGTTGAGATCTGGAGTTTCCAGCCAAAAGAAAAGGGTGGTCAGCTGACAGATGTAAAGCAAACCTCGCAGTTCGCCAGACCTGTTTAGAAGATAAATTGAGCGCACAATGCTTACCCAAACTTTTATATTGCAAACATCCATCACAGTTTAATGCAGTTCAGTTTTCTTTATATAACAACAGTCATTTCAGTGCGCTTTATATTGTACGGTAGAGAACAAAGAACCCCATTTGATGCCCTGTAAACAAGCATTTGGCAACAGTGGAGAGAAAGAACCCCCTTTTACAATCTGGACAAGAATCAGGAAGGGGGTTTACAAAGTTTACAAACTGATGCTTTTGTGAATTTAGGTCGATATGACACAGTCGCATGAATGATTTTATTTCATTTTTTGATCAGGTAAGTTATCAGTTCAATCCAGTTTTATTTACATAGCATCAAATCCCAACAACAGTCGCCTCAAGGCAGGGCTGTTCGATATAATGAGATAGATAGATATAGAGAGAGATATCTCGATCGGATGATGATGATATGAAAACGTCTATCGTTTCATTTTGCGCTATGGATTGTTTCATTGTGTCGCAAAATAAACTGTTTACAGCAATATTATTTTTCATCGTTTTGATGGTCACTGTAGAATTAAAGTTCTCTCTTTCTCTTATATTTAACCTCCTATGATCACATTTTGGGTTATTTAGACCAAAACAGTGAATTTTGCTCTACAAGGGCCTGATATCCACTTACATTATACTGTCCTATCAAAATTTTAAACGAATATCCTCATATGTGGCTCTTATTTTTCTTAAAAACAAATATAAGTTAAAAAAAAAAAAAAAATCAGGTAATTCTTTGTTTTTACATTCGTCGGGCCCCAATATGCCCAAATATCAAAGAGAAGTTAAAAATGTATGCCGTGGAGGAGTTCGGGTCTTAGGAGGTTAATATAACCACACTACTGACGGACAAGCGACGGTTTTTATGCGTTGTCATTAGCAACAAGATGTTAAAACCATCGTGTGGCTCCGTCGTTCCACATAAACCTTCCACAATAAAGCTGAAGATCCTGTTGAGAATTTTTTCCAAATAAAATGAATCACGTAGTATGCACGTTACGGACGACAAGCCAAAAAAAGAGCTGTCAGGAGCTAAAAGAATAAAGCTTGGAACAGGCTTTTCCGTGTAATAAATACTTACAGAGAAAATTGCAGCTGTTTCAACTTATGCAACACTCGACTCCAGGTACATGACACCCAGCTGAAAACATTTCACGCAAGTCGAGTTGCCTGAGATTCACAGAAAATGTAAAATTTTTGTGATATATATCGTTGTCGGGACGATAAATGTCTTATATCGGGAAAAGAGATTTTGGTCATATCGCACAGCCCTACCTCAAGGCAACTTCCCCAAAACTGTTCATGTAAATTTGTAACTGCCCTCAGACCATGTGTATGTACAAATTATGAAAATGTAAACGCATAGCTGTCTAAAGACAGTTAATACTGTAAAGTAAAGACCCTACAATAATACAGGGAAAATCCCAACAACCAAATGAGCCCATTTGAGGAAGCACTTGGTGACAGTGGGAACGAAAAACTCCCTTTTAACAGGAACAAACCTCTGGCAGAAACAGGCTCAGTGAGGAGCAGCCAAGAATGAAAATTTCCCTCCACTTTGTACTGCGTTTTTATCTGGAGATTAAAGATCAAATACATCCACTGCAGACTCCTGCAATACACCAGCAACAGACATTATCTTGCAAATATAGTGTGAAATGATCTAAACTTGATAAAAAAGCCATTTCCCCTATCATAACACAAAATATAGGTTCCCTTTAAATCCATTTCTTTTGGCATATCAATGATATTTGGAATCTTCTTTGAATGAACACTTTTTTTTTTATTTTAAACAACATTAAAAAGCAGTATATGATATTCAGCGTGGTGGGCTTAGCCCGAATGTACCTTAAGTTTCTTGTTACATAATCTCATATTTATAGGATTACATTTTTTTTCTGTTTCCATAGCAATGTTTGAAACATTCTCTTTGGTCGTATGTGATGAGAATGCGAAGATGCACATAAACCGTATCCTGAAGTTGACCTGAGCCTCTGGTGTGTTATCTCTTATGTAAATAGCTAAATTTAAGTGCCTTCAACACAGGGATCAAAACTGTTTGGACATTAGATAAAGGATTTTAAAAAAAATACAAGACATTCCTCCGCATGCATCAAAAGCAACTTAATTTCAACAATTGGCTGCAATTAGGGGAATCCATTTCCACACGGCAGCTCCTTTTCTTCATTATGTGTGCCTGGTGAACCGAACTTAGATTGCTGTGTAAACGGAACAATTGCTTTCGATGGCAAAGGTAATTGTTGCCCCTGGGTAAATCAAAGTCAAACCGCACGGCTCTGACCCCAGCACACACACTCTGTTTACCAGCCTCAAGAAAAAAAATCTACATAAAATATTCATAACTGTGCATAATCAGACATGCTGTTCAAGACCTAGTTTAGGTGTTAGCGAGCTGTAAGGTCTCAACAACCTAGTTTAGATTCCGGGTTCGTGAGCAAGGAATATTTAAAAACCAGTGCTCCCGCTGGTTCGGATGGCTTTATGAAGATCAGAGGTTATTTAGCAGCAGGCATTATGAAACCAGCACCTCGCTGTGAGCACTGAGATACTTGTGATTAAAGGAGAAACCAGTGCAGCACCGTATCTTTGGTTTGTGTGTTTTGCACTTTAGGATTAAAGTAAAGTGCCGTCACTCAGACTAGTGCTCTAATCACTTTTTAGGGACTTCAGAAGTCTGTTCGGTCTTTTTAACTGGCAAACTGTTAGCGATGATGTTGAACTCTGCTCTGGGTGTCTGTGTAATATGGTTCAGACCGTTACATAACAAATGATGACTAATTGGCGCACAATTATTCTCTTTCTGCAGTTCCTTAAACGGCACAAGATTTTAATTTCATCAATGCCGTCATCGTCTCGTCATCGCTGGGTGGAAGCACTGACTGATAGGAGTTAGGTTAAAGATAATGATGAGGACACTTAATCAGATTAATGTCTTATTTCCACAGCCGGTGATGAAATGGCACTCTTTGCTCACACCATATGTGTTTTATGCACTCACACGGATAATAGTGTGCCACCACAGGGGACACAATAAGGGCAAACGCACATCAGGTGCTCCAGGCCAATCGAAAGCACTCAGCTCACTCATTGGCTTGCTCAAAGTCACATGGTACATCTTGCAGCAGCTTTGGCTTGTTTTCATTTCTTTCTTTCTTTTTTTTTTTTTTTTTTTAAAAAACAGTAAAAAATCAATACAGCTTTACACACAAACACCCACACTGTGTACAGACTCACACACAGGCACACAATGTTTAAAAAGCATCAAAGTACCACAACAATCCACTATGATTACGTGTTTGTGTAAGTGCGCGCGTGTGAGTATGTACGAGTGTGCACTTGTGTGGCGACAGGAGTGCGTCATGTGTTCTGTTTTGAGTATACTTCAGCTAATAGGAATTTATAAGCGAATTAGAGCTCCCTCATCGAGTGTGTGCGTGTCACACTACAAAGAGGCCTGTCCTTTTTCTGACATTCCTCAGAGGAAATGGTTGTCTTTAACAATTTGACTTTGTGTGCTTAGTTGTCGAAGGCTTGACAGCTGTGTGAAAACACAACCTGATGAGATTTTTAGCCAGAAACTGGAACAAAAATGAAAGCAAAGTTGTGTAAAAGTGAGATGAGCTTACAGTAATATGTTGTTTGTAAGTTTTATGTGATGCACTGTTTTTGTGTCGTTCACACAGAAGCACACACTGCAGTGTGGATATTTGAGTATGTAATCTAAGTGGAGCCATGTTGTTATGATCTCTTATAATTCACTTCCAGCTTTTGTAGCGATTTATTGTCTTATTAATTAGGAAACATCTTCTGTAAACTGATACAAAATCTCAGTAATATCAATATAACATAATGTTATTATTATTGATATATATGTAAAAGTGACACGATTTTGATATTCCATTTTAAATACCTCAGTTTTTCCAAATATATCCCAGAACAACATCCCCAGTTATGTACATGAATTTCCAATTAACACCACACCGTCACAAAACAAGTTTTCAGTCAAATTTCAAGTTCCATTGTTTGAGTCTCTGTATTTATCAGGCAAAATCAAACTCTCAGACTCTTTTATTGCTGTGTGGCTTTTATGTTGTCGTTCTGATTCAATAAAAGTAGATTGTATATTTCCCTAGTGACAGTTCTCTGCTCCAAAAAACAGACGCTACCTAATCTATCAGTCTGTGGCTCTCCATTTTACCTTCACCAGGGTTTAAAATTGAAATCTAAAAATAAAAATAATTGCAGTGAGTGTGTGTGGGTGCAGAGCACTAAAAGCCTCTAAGAGGTATTTTGGGGTGGCCAATGACCCGAGTGTACTACTGGGACTCATGCCCTGCTGTTCTCCTGGATTCATCAGATACTGTCAGTCGTAGCTTGGAGATGTGCCGCTGCAATTTTTCAGTTCGACTTGAACATTTTTAAAAAGCACAGCTGATGTACTTTGTGCAAAATTCATAAATACAGCCAATGATAACTTCACGAAAAGTGAGAGGCCATAAATAACAGTGACAGTTGAGCACTGTTGCTTGACGACATGAAGGTTGCGGGTTCAAACCTGCCTGGGGTGTTTCTGTGTAACGTTTGGATGTTCTGCCTGTGGCTGCATAAAGCAGAATCTATTTATATTTTTTGTTCAATAATAAATACCAGTGAAGTCTGCTTTTGTCTCATCTAGATCACTTCCCACTGCGGTTCAGTAGAAGCACTAGAGCTGGCACTTTGTGTGGGTGGAGATGATTTCCCACCAGTGACCATTCCTAGCACCAGATTTAAATCTAAGTAAAGTAGGCACTGCTTTGCTCTGTCAGCTGGGCAGGAATGGTTCCATAAAACCTCTCAAGTGCTGGCTGGTAAAAGCTTCATTAGTTAGAAGCTTCACATATAATAAACTGATAAATTATGCTTGTTGTCAAAAAGCAGCTTAATCCAGCGGTTATGGAGCATTCAATCGAGGCTGTTTCTTCCTTTAAGTCTAACATTTAGTTTTGTTTTAACTCAATTTTGATCTCCACAAACATTTGATAAAATTGTGACTTTTTTTAAACTCAACATTACACTCGCCCTCTTTTACCTTCAGAACCGCCTTAATTTTTCATGGCATTGATTCATCGAGGCGGTGGAAGCATTCGCCAGAGATTTTGGTCCATATTGACATGATGGCATCACGCAGTTGTTGTAGATTTTTCGACTGCTCGTCCATGATGCAAATTTTCTATTCCACCACATACCAAAGTTGCTCTATTGGATTGAGATCGGATGACTGTGGAGCTCGTCTGAGTGCCTACAATCTGAATGTTGCTGCAAAAAATTAAAAACACTTGTCTGCATCTAATTTTGGTGAATCTGTGCAAACTGTAGATCATCTTTTGTTAAAACCATATACATTAGATGGACATAGTCACAATGATAGTTTGGCATTTTAGTGCTTTCATTTAAAAAAACAACAAAACTCTATGAACATATATACACAACAAGGTACACTAGCTGCCATTAGCTAACGCTTGCACTATTGACTAGCTTAGTTAGCAAGATCTATGCCTAAAGTTATGATATCAAGTGAGATTATGTTTTGAAATGGTCTACAGTTGCTTTTCTGACCCCAAGGTATTTGTCTGCCTAAAAATACACCTTCAGAGGATGCACAGACGTCATGGGGCTGACCCATGATGCACTGGACTTCTCTTTTCTTCTTAGTTAATGCTTATTTTGGTGCTCTGCTTTTAAACCAGTTATTTTATTCTGGTGTCTTTTATGTCAAAAAATGTGCTCATTAAAAATTCTCCCCCGTGTTCTAAACCAAGTTACATTTCTAAGACCTTTTCACGCAGCTCTAGCCTTCTGCTTTAATTATGGCTGTTTACACTTTGGTTGTTAAGTTGCATTTGCTTTAATCCATTAAAAAAATCTAAATCATGGCCTGCTGAGATAAATTTGTCTGCAATGCCTTGTTGCCTGACAGATTTATTGTTACCCAGCAGTAGATTGGCTTCACATGCTTTACAGTTCTACTGCGAGATCGTTGGCTAGATCCAAATGTGCGCCTCATATCTGTCCTGGCATTTTATTGGCTCCCTGTTTGTTTTAAAAGGGACCATAAATTTTTGCACAGACTTTCGATTTATTAAAACTCCTTCCTTTTGAGTTGAGGTTGATTTAATCTCTTCAAAAAGTAAGAAAAATTTGTATCTTTAGTGTTTCTGCGACAAGGTGAAGACATCTATCCATCTTATACACACTCCCACTACACAAACGCGCACTCATATGCACGTTTCCACGGTGATCCGTCATCACAGACTTGCTGTCACGCCAGCGAGGCCTCAGCAGCAGCAGCAGCAGGTTGGCTGCGGGAAATGAAGCGAGAGATGGGATCTGAACTGGCGTGTGTGTGTGTGTGTGTGTGTGTGTGTGTGTGTGTGTGTTTGTGTAATTTGGGTATGTTCGGACTCTTCTATCTGCACTCCTGTCGGGACTCAGTGGACCTATTTTCCAAGTTTGTCTGCAGCGTTGTGTGTCACAGCTTGTTTGTGTGTCGTGCGGTGACATCAAGGTTTCTGTGCGCTTGTCTGTGGTTCAGCTTTGGGTGTGTTTGTCTGGGTGTGTTATTGTTTCTGTCACTGTTTGCGTAGCTCTGTGTGTGTTTGTGAAAGGGTAAATGGACTTAGGCAGATGATGTAATACTTTTTGTCCCCTTGTGTGTCACTTCACATAAGCTAATGGCTTTGGAGTTCAAAGAGTGTGTGTGTGTGTGTGTGTGTGTGTGTGTGTGTGTGTTGTGTGTGTGTTTCTGTGGGGGAATTTCATTGGATGCATCTTGTCAAAGACAGGAAGGTGCTCAGCTTACTAAAACCATAATCCTTAATTGTTTAAAGTGCAGCACCGAAGCAAAGAATCGGTGTAGGACAATGTTTCTGGTTTATTCTTACACAACTGGACTCGGTGGGACACTGTATTGTAAAGATGGATTTTACCATGTTTGATCATTTCTGGTGTCAAAGTGTTTTTTCTGAAAATATAGAAAAAAAAAAATTCCGAATCCCTTTTAGCTTTTTTTTTCTTTCTGTGTCTCTAATGCATACAGTGCAGTGTAGCATTCCCACATGTCAAATAGAAATATGAATTTATGGAGTGGTTTAGAGCACATTGGATAACAAAGAATCAATTGACCTCTGCTGCTCCCATTTTCTAAGGCAATATGAGCAACATTTCCTTGATGCCGCAGTACGGTATTGTAAAACACGAGAGCTTTTTAACTGTGAGAACATGAAATTTAAAATGAACCTGTCTCTTATGATGAAAAAATATTGGAACAATAACAGTGGGAAGCTTTGGCGGATCAGCCAGCCTTGTTTCTGTGCGTTTGTGCATGTGGTGGCGCGGATTCTGCGTTTATTCCCAGTGTGAGTAACGAGTATGGGTAACCTGACACAAGCAGGAGCTGATCTTCGGTGAGCAGCAGTATTCTTATCTCCATTGGCCGATGGCATGTTTTTCCATCTTTTGGTTGTAAAATCCTGCAAAACAAACAAGAACCTATTTGCTCTTATGCTGCATGCATGAGTGATTTCAAACACCACCTCTTCCTTTTCCCACACCTTAACGACTAAAGAATTTATCTGATTTATCTTTCCCTGATGCATTTTTTCCTCTGACTTTAAGTCTGGGAACCATGGCAACATCAAAATTATTGCAACCAAGGGCAGTGAACTTGCAAACTTTGTCTATGAAATGGTTGCTTTAAAATCACAACTCAGGTCTTCTACTACTTGCAATCGGTTGCAAAATGGGGAAAAAAATTAAATGAAACCACTGATTTTTCATGGTTGTAATAACAGCATTCATACCAATGAATCAAAAATGCACTATTTTCTTAGTTATATTATTAAATTCTGTTTTATTTTTATGTTAATTCATTTCTTGTTTTTATTTTAAATAGTCTTGATAAAAAATTATGTAAAAACTTTTTAAATGTGACTTTTATTTGGTAGTAAACAGACATTTACGTCTTCTATGAATTATTCTATAACAAATTAACATTGCAGTAGGGACATATTTGGGGTCTTTTATCTTGCTAAGGAAACGCAGACTGGAGGAGCCTGGGTTCCACCAGTAACCTTCTTGTTAGTGGTAAACCTGAATGACAGCGTCCCCATGATTCCCTGATTGAGATAACAGATAGCAGTGAGATAACCAAGGTCTCATCTTTTAAGGGGGTTATAGCGTATTTGTATGCGTGGGATTGGCTTGTTCCATAGAAATTCTCTTAAAATCCACACCTGAAACTGAATATGGGTAGATAAGAAAATGATCTTGAATCCATTCTTTAATTGTGCTGAAAATATCAGGTGTACTCTGATATGGTGCTTATAATAGTAAAGTCAAACGTGTTCCGCTTTTTAAAATTTGCCCTGGCCTTCTCGGGGCTTGTGTCCAGAATCACAGTGCCATAATCTCCCTGCTTCATGGTCAGAATCACATTTGAATAGGATGCAATGTTTGGTTCTTCAAAATCCAAATATGCTCAATGCAAGTATGAAGGCCCCCACTGTGTCCAGGATTACCATATGTACACAAAGACGATCACACTGGTAGACAGTGATTTGTGGGCCTCTGTGCATGCCTGAGATGGTGGTAATGCCCGTCTCCAGAAACCAATGAATAGCAACAAGTAAAAGTTTGTGGGGGGTTTTTGTCTGTAGATGTGAAAATGGAAAAATTCAGCTTTATAATGAAATATTAACCAAAAACAACTACAATAAATAAGCCTAGACCTTTAAGTGTCCAGAATAGGATGGATTTAGCTTTATGCCCACTCTCCACTGACTTAACATAAAGGTCGTAGTAATATATTTGGTAGTAGAAATGACATCATACTACACAAGCTATCCACATGTACCCAACCTGAGAATATTGAATGCTACTCCATCCTTACACAGAATAGGAACTTATTGTAATGCATGAAGAATTTGAGTGCAACATTCGGTCTGTTTTAAGCTCAGTTTTGATTTTCAACAACTGCTAAACACAATATGTCATCAAGCTCGCCACTAACTTTGCTCTGAGACATTAGCGTCGGCTGATTTGAAGCTTTAAGTCCGACATTATGATCGTCACTGTTTTGGTTTTCTTTAAAACTGGATGTGACCACATGTAAAGGGTAGTGCTGGGTAGTTTGCGGTATAATTTAATGATGTCGGTGGCTTAAAAGTCTGTATGAACCTCTTTATGTGTTAAAAAACATTTCCACATTAAATGCCACAACACTGCACACTGGGTAATTCCATCAATGTCTGCAGAATGTTGGCAGACTTATGTTAACTGTGCATAAGGGGCTCAAAATGTGTGCGATGGAGTCCACATGCACTTGAGGATTTGACAGTGGGACTTAGCGGGAAGGCGCTTCAAAGTCTGCGGGTGTGGAGATTGGGACTGTGTCATATTCCATACACTATTTAGGTCAGCTTCAGCATAAAGGAGTCAGTGAAGGAAGAAAGTTGTAATTCAGTGTCCGTCTTGAATCAGCTGCTATTTCTTCAGTTGATCTTACCTCATCTTTTACGTCACGTTTTGTTTTATATACAGCTAAGCTAATTATATAGAGCACAAATAAATTACAATAATTTGTACAAATCCTGAAAGTTCCTTTCTCCTTTCTTCAGTAGCCTATTTAAGCAGTACGACAAAGCCGACAGCAAAGTCAGCTTTTGAAAGCGATTGAGCGCTTCACTGTGGTGACAATGATTCTGCTGTAGGAACAAATACCTGTAGAAATGTACAATGCTAAAAGCGTATTGATCTCTACTTTTGTCACCTGGTGAAAATAAGCTTTAGCCCTCTTGGTTGGGGTTGGCACACAGTCCCAGAGGGTCTCGCTTTGTTAAAAAAAAAATCACAATCTCAAGCGCCGTCACATGCAAATGAAATGCTCCAGAACAAGTCAGTGAGCTCAGATAACTTTAAGTGCAGAAAAACTTTTCAGCTGCTGTATCAGACAGAATAAATGCTGCAGGTATTTAGTGAATTTTGCAGCCCGACTTGACTGAATCGTGCATGTTTAATGTCCTGCTGAGAACCAGCAGCTGTGGGAGTACCAAGAGGCCAGTTTGGCAAACAAGTCTTTTTTTTTCTTTTATAATTTATTCTTTCAACCCAATCTCGATTTTTGAATTCGGAATAACCAAATCTAACCAATCAGATCACTGCATTTAGCAAAGACTAGGCTTGTTGCTCAAAATGCACACCGGTACTGTGTGCACAGTGAGATGGAAATAGTGAAATAATCCTGTCTTACTTTAGGCACACAGATACTCTTCCGGCTCTCTGAAAGGATTTCTCTGCATTCTCAGATCTAGTCTGTTACGGACGGTCTAGGGGTGACCCGACACCCGCAACAAGAGGGATGATCCACCCCCCGTTCGACCCCAAGCAGCACATCACACCATAAGTTAAAAATAGGAAGTGGTTTATTTACAGGAACGGAACAAAATGGAATTCACAGGAGATGCTCAGGCTTCAGGGCGGACCCACGCCAAAATAACAAACAAAAGGAAACTAACTCAGAGGAGCGACTGCTCCAAAAGAAACATAACCAAACAACAATCACTTACCTCCCTGACTAACACAACATGAGAAAACTGTGACCAATTGAAAAGGCGATCCACCCCTGCTTCCTCCTGGATTCACAAAACAACACAGGGCATGTTGCAGCCCCAGCTGGTTGGGGTAAAAACGAGGATGGATGGATTGCCGTCGTCAACTGTGCTGTCATATACTCCGCCTCCAGGTCATCATCCAATCCGAGCACACAATCTTCGGGATCCACCCCTCCTGGAGGTGCACCTGCACACTCAAATTTACATTTCAGAACCCCAGCCCATGACGGCAGCTGTAACAGGTCCGAACTCTGCCACTGACATCCTGAAATATGGATGAAAGCGGCCATAACGCAGTTTCAGCTCCTGGATCAAACATGGAAACTTTCACTGCTGTTGCCTTTTCGTGGGAACTGGATGGACCGAGAAGTTTCTTAATTGTCTTGTTTAGAAACATCAGGACCAGCTCGTCATTGCTTGCAGTCAACTTTTTTTCACAGAGCATCTGTTGATGGTTGAATTTGCTGCAAAATCGCAGTGTGTTTGGTTTGTAACAGCCTTTATGCTCAAACTAATGTAGCAAATAGTGAAAACTTGGGGTTTTATTACTGACAAAACCGAAAAGGGAGGTCTGTAAATGCACAGACAGCTAATTAAAAATAAGTGGCTCTAATCAGGATGGGGTAGGTGATCAGAAAGGAGGGGAAAAGGCAGTGGGTAAGAGGAAAACTAACATTCAAAATAAAAATAAAAAGACCACAAATTACAGAAACATGAAGACAGAGACAGACAGTTCATTTCCCCTTAACCTCCTAGGACCTGGCATCCAAATACATGTGGACATCATAATTTGGGTTGTCTAGACCATACTGAATTGATATCCACTTATGAGGAGATTATACTGCCAATTTTCTATCGAAATTTAAAACTAATGTCCTCGTGTGTGTGGATATCAGGCCCTTGTAGAGCAAAATCAGGTGAAAAGATAAGTCTTTGGTTTTACATTCATCAGGTCCCAATCAGCCCAAATAGCAAAGAGAAGATAAAAATGCATGCCATGAAAGAGTTCAGGTCTTAGGAGGTTAATGATAAGATAAATGCAACATCTGCAGTGGAGCATGCTATAATAAACCAGAACTTAAACCCAGAATGAGAAACAAAAAACTCTCAAATATTTTCCTTTTCTGTCTCATCTGTGACATGCTGTCAGTCTATCTTGGGGAAGTATTTCAGGTGGTCATCAGACACGATGGTTACAGCATAGCAGCTGAAAAAAACAAAGCAAAAACTGGGGCCAGATGGGTCCTTGTCACACACAGCTACAGCGTTAGCTTTAGCTGTTGGTGCCGCCAACTGTTTAGGAATGTATGCAGAACCTGTTTCTTCACTCCGCGGCCTCATCTCCTCTCTCTGCTGGAGACTGATGTTACTTTGAAATACGCTCAAGCCAACCTTCCTGACTTTCATGTTTTCATGGTAGTTCTCATTAGCATGTTGATGTGCTTCGTGATCTTTGTCACGTGCATTTTTATTCCTGTAGTCTGAAAGATTTTAATGTAATCCAAATACCGAAAAGTATTTTCGAGTTATCACACTGATTGAAGCCTGCTTTAAGCTTGTCGGTGCCATGGTTGTCTATGAGCACAGTTGGTTTGTGTTGTGAACAGGAAGGAAGAAAAAGTGATGTTTTATGTATGTGTCTGGCTATATTGGTGTATGAATAGTGCCTCTACTTTTGCCACTGAAAATTTTAGTGCTTGTGAGTGCTTGACTCTTCCTGTGTGTCTCAGAATAACATGTCTCCTGGTGTGTGTGTGTGTGTGTGTGTGTGTGTGTGTACACTTGAGTTAAAGCCTGTGTGTGCACATGCACAATGCAGCAGCCCAGGATGTCTCCCAAGTTCTGTTTATGCCAGACTGACTGACCTACTGAGAGCCCCAGAGCTAATCACATGACTGCGTAAGCCAGTCACAAGGGACTCTGCGACAGAGCAGCACAGATGAGGCGCCATGCTGCCTTCCAAATGCGGTTGTTTCTTAATTATTGCGTGAGTGCATACTTATTGCCTTCACCCAACCTCTCCCTGACTCTAAAGATGTGTGAGACTGAGCGCTTGTGTTTGCAGACATTTAGGTTGCTTACAGCTACTTTGGTTCTTAGTTTAGTTTAGTGGTGCGCATCATTTCTCATGATCGAGCAGATGTGTTAATACACAACATAATACAAGCTGAAGGGTAAAAAAATGTGCTCTAATGTTTTACTGATGGCGATATATCTTACATCCCTCTAGGCTGACATAATTGAATATAGTTTGTTCTTTCTCACAGTGATGCAATTAGTTCCTTAAAATTCAATGTGTCGCTGAGAATGAAAAACTGCGGGCCATCAGACTCTAACATTGCTGTGCGTGCGCTTAAGTGTTGCAGTGAAGTGATGTCACCCGAGCAGACAGCAAAATCAATTTCCAGAGAATGAGTTTTACAGTGAGACTACAAAATGAACTTTAAGAAATGACAAGCTGAATTTTTCACACATACACTTGCTCAGTTTGGTGAAACAACTAGTTTGGCTTTAGGTCAGATATTTTAATATAGAAAATATATTTTTAATGTAAAAAAATAAGTGCTTTGGGCTTAAACTGTAAGAAATAAGTATGGAAATTTACAGAAAAAGTTTGTTTAGCTTGTTGTGCTGACTGGCCCATAGTTTTAAATGAAAAATTGTTGTTAATTTGTTGTTTATTCATGATTTATTCATTTGTTTTATTTATTTGATATTCATTTTAATTTTTTTTAACCCACTGTAAAAATCATACATTTGAATAGTCGATGTAAGTGAAAAAAACAGGAATGTTCTGTCATTTAATGGCTTATATACATCTCTTTAACTTGTGTCGTATGAATGGCTGTGAAGGAACTGTGGAACTTACAAAAAAACAGTTAAAAGTCTAAAATGTGTGCCTTGCTTCACAATCCAATCCTCTCCAGATTGCTGGGTCTTTATCGGGCCAATTCTGGCCCCATTTTTCTTGTAAAACAAAGGGGGCCTAGCAAAAAATGTTTGGGAACCACTGCTTTAGATCACAGATTGCATGGGTATAGCTACGATGGTTGTGGACACTTGTTTTTCAGATCTTGTCTTTAATATTTTGGTCACTGCTTTGTTGTTGTTGTTTTTTTTCACACCAGCAGAGATGAGATTGTGGAGTGCTACATTATCAGCTAAGGTGAGCAGGATCAGTGAGCAGGCTGTATAGGTGCAACTCACAGACACGTAATAATGGTGGTTAGCACTATTGTCTCACAGCAAGAAGGTCCTGAGTTCAGTTCCAGCATCAGGCTGTGGTCTTTCTGTGTGGAGTTTGCATGTTCTCCCCCTGTTTGTATGGACTCACTCCAGGTACTCTGGCTTCCTCCCACAGTCCGAAGACATGCAGTTAGTGCGGATAGGTTAATTGGAAACTCTAAATTGCCCATAAGAATGCGAGTGCGACTGGTTGCCTGCCTAAGACTGGCAACCTGTCCAGGGTGTACCCTGCCTCTCACCCTAAGACTTAGGGTTAGGTTCCAGCCCCCTCGCAACCCTGAAAAGTATAAGAGTCAGAGAATGGATGGAATCTCGATGAAATTTGCTACATAAGCTTTAGAAATTCTTTTTATAAAACTAAAATTCGGACAAATTACTACGTGTAGTAGCTGCTCCCAAAGCCAAGGGTGAGGTTACCTCTGTATTACGTGTACATTGTTGACATCACGTGTCAATGTTCATCAAAAAGTAATGAGCCTGTAATTTTTAGAATATTGTAAAAAAGAACAATAAATGTGTGTTTATTATTAATTAATTTTGCCATCTCACTGTACACAATGCTGTAGTTAAAGGAAAGGAATAATGTGATTAATGTCTGTGTTTTCATACATGAGTAAAAGCAAACAAGTACTGAAGGCCTGGTAAAACCCCCTTGTGCATTTTTGCTGGTAATACTAAGAATAATTGGTATAATTATAATAATATCTTTACTGTGGATACAGATAAAAACACTTAAATACATGTCTGTGTATAGCAAGTCTATAAAATGTCTTCTAAGAAGTGATTTTAAAGAAACTTACTGATCCTTAGAGTTGTATCTCTCCAGGCAAGTTGTTCCAAAGTCAAGCCTTACAAAAAGCATAGTTAGCTTTTAGTTTGGACTTTGGCATAGCCAGAAGGGACTCACCCGAGCATCTGAGGCGGGCTAATAAAGGGTCAAAACTTCTGCTTGTAGTCTGGGGATCGACACATGCTGTGCAAAAGTGAGAATCTGAGCTGTGAAATCTGAACTATTTGAGCTGAGAAAGACATTTTTCATTTATGCCAGAGAGGAGGTAGCAGCGATAGCCGAGCCTCGGGAAAATAAAAGTGTGGATGTCTTTCTTCAGGTATGAGTGTGAATTTATTATTAAATGCAAGTTAAAAATAAAAGTACCAGTTTCTTTGAGATTGAGGCTCCTTCTGTGAACAATCCATTCATTCTAACAGGCTAATAACAATTCCCATGGAGGGAAGCAGTAGGTGTAGGTAGCAGCCAGGCAGCCTAAATATTGCAAGACAATGCCAAATTCCTGATGAGAAGCAAAGCAACACAGAGGCAGTCTGCCAGGCAGCTACAATATGAATCAAGCAATTAGATTTCCCAACTGAGTGCCCTGGATTATTTTGCTTCCTGTTAGTCACCTGGCATCTTCTAACGATCTACAAAGCAACGTTAAGAATACTTTTCTGCCAAGTTTCTGACATTTCTTGAATACCGTGCAGTAATGACTCGCCATGAGCTGTTTTACACTTGTATTTACACTGACCAACAACAGCATGTCGTTACCTTAAGTAAAACTGCAAAACTGCACTTTGGCTTTCTTCCTGCATTCCTTCTGACACCTCTTTCACTTTTGACCTTTTTTGGCTCTTGTCATCCTGATGCTTACATCCTTTTTGTAATGTGTTTGATAAAAACACTTACTGTGTAGCAAAATCAGGACATCTAGTCACCCTTTCTTGCAACGTTATCTTTAATGACTTTTGGTAGTCGGAAAAGAGTGAAGTGCCCACTCCGGGTCAGGGACAAGTTCCTGCCCCAAGTGGAGTATCTCGGGATCTTGTTCACGAGTGACAGGAGGGAACGGGAGATTGACAGACGGCTGCAGTGATGCAGACGCTGTACCGGTCCATTGTGGTGAGACAGGGTGAGAAGTTCAGCCATCTTGGAGGGGCTCAGAGTAGAGCCGCTGCTCCTCCACATCCAAAGGAGCCAGTTCAGGTGGTTCGGGCATCTGACTAGGATTCCTCCTGGGCGCCTCCAGGAAGAGTTGTTCCGGGCATGTCCCACCGGGAGGAGGTCCCGGGACAGACCCAGGACATGCTGGAGAGAGGACTTTTAGTAGTTTTTAGGATGTGACGAGGTGATTGATTCTCACTTTAGGGTGTCAAATGTTGTTGATTTGCATATGGTACAAATCCCACAGGACACCTTGTTAGAGCACACGGGAATGTCTACATGAAAGAGATCCTGCATGCATGTATGCACCAGCATATAGAGAGCCCCCCAAATATCTTTAAACCTGCGCTAATTTTCCAAGGCTAAGACTACATCAAAACTGTGATATTGCATAATGTGATAAATGCAATCAATGGTTATGGGTGACTGTGCTATGGATTATGTGTTGCTATGATTTTAGCACATTTGAGTTTGTGTAACATTTTAACTGTATCTCCAAAGCACTTTGAACCTTTGAACCCAGAAATCCAATTTGATACGAGTTGATGTGGTGTAGTCGGGGACTGTTGAGTGTTGTTGTATTGTTGATCCTCTTCACCGCAGAAGAACAATTTGTCCAATCAAATATGTGCTAAACCCCACAGTGAAACGGAACTTAAAGCGCCTTTATCTTCAGTAATGCAGCATATTTCCACATGAAATCCTTTAGATATGATTGGATCAGTCAAAAGCGGGCACGGATTACCAAATATGCCAAGAGAATATGGAAATAGAGGCCAATGCAGGGATAGAAAGATGCAGTGACCTCCACATTCTCCCCATTCAGCTGTGTTCTGAAACCAGAAGCGTGTCCATGCAACAGGATTTGCAACTTCATATTAGTAATGATGGTGGTTCAGTTCTTACTAGAAAACATTGCAGAGGTAATTTAAGCTGCAGACCCAGCAGGCGCCAGACCAGGTTATGAGCAAAAAATCAAAATGTGCAAAACTAATCAGTTCTGCAAAATAGCTTCAAATTTGGTCCTCAGTGTGCAGAAAGTAAGACGGTATGTATTTTTAAGAGGACAAAAAATATAGATTTCTATTTGTTTTTCCCCCCCTGCTACAAACATTTTTCTTTATTGTTCTACAAGCCGAGATTTCTGCTGAACAAATATGACTGATATTGTCTGACACACCTCAAAATTATTAAAGCAGCACATTAACTTAGCAAAATACACAGTTGTTAAACCAGTCGAGTCTTCCTGTGTTTTATGGGGCTGAGGCTATCTGCAGCCTTTCTTCCTTTATATAGCATTTTTCCAGTCTTATCCTTTTTAATATTTATTTTATCTACATTTTATTTTGTAAAAACACTGTGTGAAAATATAGCATAATTCAGTTTTTCTATTTCTTAGTGCAGTACATACAGGCTGAGGCGGCAAGAGCACCTATATTCTTTTCTGTAAGGTACCCGACCCTCAAAAAAACAATAAAGAAACCGATAAATGACAACATCAAAACACCAAAAATATATATCTTTGTATAAACCATTCTTTAAAAACACACACACACACACACACACACACACACACACACACACACACACACACACACACACACACACACACACACACACACACACACACAAAATTACACATTTTAAATTTGTCAGCATCCTACCACAATTTACTCATTAATCTCCTTTAAACACCCCCTTTTTTCTTTTAGTCACATTACAGATGTCTTTCAAATCATATTTGATGTGCAAAACTACAAAATCTTCCATCCAGCTCTGGCTTTAAATATCACTTGGCAGAGACATACCAATGCTACTGCATATTTCACATCAGTAATGTCTAATAATATCAAGTTTGTAATGGCTTCCTATATGGTGGGTTAGGTATTTTAATATAGGCCACACAGCAGGGAGACAAGCCCACAGGCCTCTCACATCAAACACCAGCCAAACCGCTGGAGGTCTAAATTTAATCCACATGTCATCCGATTAGTCTGATTTTCAATCAGAACTAATAAATAGTAAATAACTTCAAACAAAGCAGCCATATTATTTTCTCTGTTGAGGGGTCTGTTCATGCAGCCAACTAGTGCATGTAATTCCCCAGTGATCATAATTGTATTATAGATAATTCAAGGTTCTTTTTATCTGTAAACTGTTGGCACAGTACGATAAGCCCTCATATGCATTTTCATCCTGCCAACAAAAATAATGTCTAATGTTGCCTCTTACGCCAAGCCGTGAAACTGCAGGGCACCACTGTGACACGCAGGTGGGACTCGATTTCATTTCTGTAAAACATTGTGGGTGACTGTGATCACATAGTGTAACTCTGACTAGAAGCTAGAGGCTGTCTGTCAAGCAAAAAAAAATGCAGAACATCACAAACATGCTCGCTTTTGCCTTCATTTATCAGCAGATATTTGCGGTGCATGAATTCCTTATCAGTGTAATTTTCTCTGTGTTTTTATGAAACAACAAAAGTTCATTTTGTGCTCTGTTCACTTGTGAAGTTGTTGCGTTAAATATGTTATTGTGTTTGTTGTGATAACATCATACTTCCTTATCGCTCATTCTTATTGTTACAGCCGCCGTTCAAGGTGATACACAACAGACATCTCAGACGTCACAAATAACCAGAACGCTCTGTGTCTTTCTTTATCCGTTCTAATGGTTACCCCAGTGACAGCATCCCTGTGGTTGCTGTGGAGACCCAGCAGCAGAGGAAGCCCAAGCTTGTTGTCAAGCTGAATGAGGCTGTTGATTTACTGTTACCTCAAATAGGTTTGGGCTCCTGCTTTGCTTCTTTTCATCTAACGACTGACTTTGGTATCACTTTGTTGCGCTGTTTTGAAGTGCAAGGTTGACGTCTTGTAGCAAAAGGAAGTCTAGTAAGTTTCTTTTAATGCGTGAATGTATAAGATGGAATCTCTGCAGATTAACATAAAAAAATTTTCTTCCATGTTGTTTTCTCTTTGTCTTTGATTTAGAGGATATCAGGTTATCAAAGCCATGTTAGGCTGAATGTGTTCTCATACAGAAACTGAACACGGACGATTCAAAAATCGTTCTGAAAGCAGAGGTGACAAAAGTTATTCCTTCGTTTTTCTTTCATTTTACCTCTCAGTTCAAACCATCTGACACAGAGAAACTTGACAGGGTAAGTCTTTTGTATTGACCGGTCTGAACTGACCCAAACACCCAAAATGTTTGACTTTAACAGCTGTGAGGAAATGACATTTCAGCTTGACATTTTGTGACTTTCTGTGCTCTTTCATCATAAGACTACACACACACACACACACACACACACACACACACACACACACACACACACACACACACACACACACACACAGAGCAAATATAAGTATATATATAACAATTATGGAAGTAGGCCTAATAATGATAATAATAATAAGATGATTATTTGGAACAAACCCCCAACAACAAATACTGGAGCCCCGTCTATTTGCATGTACTGAATTCCACTTTGGCTCCACACTTTATGTTGTTGTTGTTTTTCTACTTTTTCACATATTAATATGACCCAATAACCAAGCACCTCTCCGACTGTCAGTGTCTGTAGCTACAATCCAAGTGATCACACTTTCTTGGCTTTTGAAGTGGAATATTGGCCAGTTCCAGTCTGGCCCCTAAACCCTGTCCCTACTCATTTTCAGTCCGTTTGATGTTCACATGGAGGGTCCACAACATTAAGTGATGTTCCAGAGCAGATAGCCTTGAGTGGAAGTGGGCTATAAAGCTTTCATACCCTGATTCTGCTCTGCTGCTGGCTAACTAACCAAACTTGGGCCACATATTTACAGATATATTGCATTTATAAACACAATTATGTTTGCACGTAGTCTTTTTGCATGCCACTTCAGAACTCATGTTATTTTTATTCGTATAACAGCAAAGAGCGAGAAAGAAAAAATGAAGTGAGACCAAACAAACATCTGAATGAAACTGAAATAGGCTGGATCTCCTAATTTAAACTAGCTGTAAGTGAGACTGCATGGAGCTGAACACAGGGGGGTGTAGGAATTAGAGTGTGTAGTTCCAATCCATATGTAATATACGTTATATAAGGTTTGCATTTTCATTTAGAGTTTACTGGTGGAGAGGATGCCGAGGACATAAAATAATCGTAATCATGAGTAATGCTACAAAAAATAAAAAGCAATAGAAAAACAAGTGGAATTATTGTTCAGGCTTTGAGCATCTCTCTGAGATTTTATTCCTCGTGTTGCTGATTGACAGCTCTTGGCCCTCATTTGGAAATGAAGTGCAATCTTACTGGGAAAAGATTAATGAATGCTGGCACAAGGACTGTAAAATATGTCTGGAGTGCTGCGGGATTAAATGAGCCGGTGCTTGTGTTTTTCGATAGTTTCGATAGTGCTATTTTTCACTTTCTGTGTGAAGTTTATTAGTGTAGGATATTTCAGCAGTGATCAAACATCAATTTAAACTTAATCTCATATTCTCCAATGGCAGGCTTTCAGCCTTGGCGAGTCCAAAGCAGCTAGCTCATGGCGTTACACAAGTTGCAAGCAGAAAGCAAGTGATAAGTTGAGGAAAACAAGAATTGTATTATATGTAGAGGGTTTCAGCATATTTACTGCTTACAGCTTTTCATAAAAACATAGAGATATTTATGTTATAGCCCATACTAGGGATGGGTACCGGTGTTCTGACATAGTAACCAGACCGAAAAGCAGCGCACATTTCGGTGCTTTATTTCGGTGCTTTTTTTTCCTGAGCTGTGA
Source organism: Simochromis diagramma (assembly GCF_900408965.1). NCBI lineage: Eukaryota > Metazoa > Chordata > Actinopteri > Cichliformes > Cichlidae > Simochromis > Simochromis diagramma. Next base: position 2,511,918 of record NW_024386765.1, read on the forward strand.
TACACTTCTAGCCAATCATTTTACGTTTCCGAGGATAGTAGGCGGGTCCAGGTACGTACGTTCTTTTAGAGCAGAGCTACAGATTAAAATGCCCAAGGCGAAGCGGTCAAAAGTCTGGCTGTACTTCACAGCAAAATATGCAAACTCAGCAGCCTGCAACAAGTGCTTTAAGCTGATACTGTGATACTGTCAAAGGAGGTAACACCTCGAATTCGATGAAACACCTGGCGACACATAGCGTTTTTTTAAAAAGCCGAGAAATGCGCCGTATTTGATAGCTTGCTGCGAGACCTCACACCGAGCACATCTACTGCGGGTGGGTTGCCTGTTATCGGACCCGGAGTTAGCAACATCCCCCAAAAACACGAAGAGGAGAGTCCTGGCTCCTAGCCCTGCCAGTGTAGTGATGTAGTGATGACGGATGATGACGGCAGCAGCAGTCGTTCTTCTCTGCATGAGTAGCTTAATGTTGTTCGGGTGCAATTTATGTTGAGTAGGCTAACCACGTTATTAAATTAATGCATGTAAGGTGAACTAGCAAACACCATCATAGCTACATGTGGCTGTCTTCTTGTTTGATGGCAGATGCTCCCTTCACCCTGGCCAAAAAGGCTAAAATGACCAAAGAAAAAGAGGGAAACAGTTAAACATGAGAGGTTTTTGGACAAAGTTTGTGTTTTTTCCATTGTTTAAGCACTGCTTCCAGCCAAGAGTGATACCATATATGCCCCACAGCTGCAGAAAAGGCTAACATTGTTATCTTTTTACAAAAAACCAGCTGAACATGAGAGGTTTTTGGACCAATTTTGTGTTCTCCATTCTTTAAGCACCGGTTTGAGCACCGTTTGAGCACCGGCACCGTTTCAGAAGTACCGATTTGGCACCGGTATCGGATAAAACCTAAACGATACCCATCCCTAGCCCATACTACTGTTTGGGCAAGGATAGTAGGCAGCACTAATAATGTATGAATTTAGAATATTTATGAAACAAATATAAAAGGGAAAAATGTCTAAGCTACAGGCACAGTTTCCTCTTATTTGTCCTGTGTGCACAAATCTCCTGATTTTTAGAATTGATCACATGGACATGGATGCCACTACTACAGTGCAACTATATATGTGTAGCAAGTCCATTCCCCCATGAAAATAGACCTGAATAAATGTAACCCATTCAGATATTGACAACAGCTGAAATAGCAGCCGTTGCATTAATACTCACTGATAAGCTGCATTGTGTGTGTGTGTGTGTGTGTGTGTGTGTGTGTAGATATGCGTGTCCTCTTCTAACTGTTTAGTGATGCAACTTTCAGAAACCAAAAAGCTTCACCATTAGCCACAATTTTTTTTATTGTGTGCATTAAATCCATCACTGTACTGTGTGTGCATGTAACTGCTGTTTCAGTTCAGCCAGAAATAGACAACCAGAGTTGGAAAGAGCAGTGAGGCAGTGGCAACAGATCCGATGCTAACTGGAGCTGACGTGATGCTGGGTTGCAAAGTAGGTTGCAGATGTGCAGAAAATTGTCTGTGAACTTAGATGCCTTAAATGGTTCCTTGCATATGATCACCACATCAAATCAAATGTTTAAGGATCAGCTGTATTCTGGAGGTTTCCACAATTTGGTTTGGCTTAAAGGTGTAAATGAGGAAAAAAACACAAACAGTACATATTTACATTAATTTAACTATAAATCCTGAGAAAAGTAGGCCTACTTCCCTGTTATCACACTCTTTAGTCGGTGTGATATTGTGCTGCACTCAGCTCACACAATGGGTAGCTGTTGTTGTCAGGCAGTTTTCTTACACTTTGGCAGCTCTTAGCAGTATTACTGAGAACACGGCACACTTTCCAAATGCTGCTTTCTCCCCTTCAGAGAATAATAAACTTCTCAGAACTGCTGCTGCATTACTTTTGTTTTGCACATACACATTATGAGAGACAGATTGTTTTAAACGCTCAAGAACCTAAATAATTGCATTATATCACATGAGCGTTTTTTGCATCCTGGTGGACATTTTGGGCTGTTTCTCACACAAACAGATGGAGTGTCTGGGTTGCTTCAGTGCTGTCAGATCCTGTCAAAGCAACAGTCCTGGTCATACTAATATGCTGGCAGACATCACTAAAGAATTAAACTAAAGACAGCAACTCAAATATTAACATAAAAGCCACCTTTTGAGTACGATTTGATTAGTACGCCTCTTTTTGTTATCACTGACTGATTTAATTTTTTTTATCTATTTTTTTTTTTCAACAATCTATCCAAACTGCTTTCTGTTCTTGCCTCCACACAGACAGATGGATGTCCTGAATAGTCCCAGGAAATGGTTACATGTCCATCCTGTTGGACGGCCTCACTGTGTTGGATAGAATTTATTGGCTTGAGACTACCATTACGCCCACTGAGTCTCGTACCACATCGAGTACATGAGTGCTTTGTGGTTAGAGTGGGAGTCCTGGTAGCAAGTCAAACACTTTATTTTTTAAAAGGAAAAACAATAGCATTGAGAAAAAAAATTTCCATGATCCTCACAGTCTCGCTTTACACAGAGACCTTGGACCTCATTCACAGCACTGTGTAGAGACAAATATGTAGATAGGTGCTTAAACCATGCAAATGCTTTAAACACCAGTCCACAAAAAAAATTAAATTTTGTCCCATGAAGTTGTTCTTACTCTGCACAGAAATGTGCAACTCCCAATGGTTTGTGTATGTGCAAATGATCAAAATGTAAACACATATGCTTTGTACAAATAGTAATTCATATAGTGCCAAACGAGGGAAAAAAAAAAGTTGCCTCAAGGCAGTTTTTACTGTAAGGTAAAGATCCTAGAGTGTTCAACAATCAAATAACCCCCTATGAACAAGCACATTGTGACGGTGAGAAGGAAGAACTTCCTTTTAGCAGGAAGAAACCTCCAGCAGAATGAAGGACCACAGAAGGCAGTCCAGAATAAATCTGTTTCATTATCCTAAACAAAACTTTAAGAACAACATGCACACTCGTATTGTTTGCAAATGACAAACACTTTTGCACACATATTAGTGAATTTGGCCCCTTAGCATGTTGGTTGTGAGTGTGACCTCTATTTGTCTTACATTTTAGAAATTACTTTAACTGAAAAATCACCACCAACTGGTGAGCTTTGAAGCTTTAGACAACAAATGAATGTAAAAATACCCCTGCCAATGATCTGGATTAAATTCAGCTGAATCAGTTGTACATACACATGCTCTGAGGGCAGTTGCAAATTTGTTTTGCGTATTCAGCATATACCTGTAATTCTCTGGCAAACTGTCCAGTGTGTACCCTGCCTCTTACCCTTTGACAGCTGGGATAAGTGGATAAGCTGTTAACAAAATAAATTGACCATATTATTCAGTCCAAGCTTGATTTCCAGCGAACGAGCTAAAATAATGTGTACCCTACAGTAGCTACCCAGTCTGGAACAACAGTAAGTAAGGTAAAGACGGATGGTTTTCATTAAATGCATTTATATGATAGAGTTCACTAAACACTTAAAGTAAATATTCAGGTCATTTAAATGCTGTTTTTGCTCTGTGTTAGCTAGATATGTAAATGCACAACTGTACATGCTGGGAATACCAGATTAAAATAAAATAGACTAAACAAAAAAAAAAGCTATAACCGCAAGGGTAAAGGTCATGCCAACCAATTCTTAAAATTTTGCAATAAAAATGGTAACATGTTAACATTTAGCCTTTCACCACGGCTAATTTAAGAAATAAAGATGCAATTTGCAAGCTAGTTTTTAATTACATTAAATGCATTAGTATTAGCTCAGGTAGACCAACTAAAATATACACTAGATCACCAGTAATTCATTCCTTGGAAACTTTGATAATTACAACAAAGTTTCAAGTAAATATTTTAATTTGTGAAAGTGAAATGGAAAATTGTCCCTCACAGCAGTGCTCAGTGTGCCTCGCTTTGAGATAAGACTTGTAACCATCCTGAGCAGCTTTTGTGCAGTCATTGTTGATAAATGAATTTAATGTCTTTATAGAACACCAGGCTGAATGTGACATGATGACATGTTTTGCTGAAGGTCCCGGCATTGTGAGCGCATCCACTGATTGCATTGTGTATGTGAAAAACGCTCTGCCTGTTACTAACAATGCTATTTTATTTGGCCTAATGAGTTGAAACTGCAGTGTCTTCATTAGTGCGCATAATGTGACACTCTTCTGTACTGCAGGGTGATGATGTACTATGTAGTTTAGTCACATAGACAAATCTTGCCTGCAGCTCTGAGGTGGAGATCAAGACATTTAGATTTTTTTTATCCAGCATGTGTGATAATTACCTGAATGAAAACCAGCCACCAGTTGGCTGGTTGGCAGACTGAGCTGCCACACTCCCCCTCCTCAGTTTTTCTCTCCATGTTGACGACCAATTGGCTCAGTTCTGTTCTCACACTTCCTAACCACCTGTCCTGCTCAGTCAGAGCGGCAGCATGGATCAACTTTTGTTGGCCGGAAGCTTTGAGCATGGAATACAGGAGTGAGGAAGGCAAAGCCCTGACCAAAGAGATTATACCCGGATATTATCACAGGCACCTGAAAATAGCAAGCTGGAGTGGTCAGAAAGCTTGCAGTGACCTGGCAAGGTTTTACAGGTTTGTGTTGGCATCTGCAGAGATGCAGTGGGACATCAGCAGAAACAATGCCAGCTGGAAACTCGCTATCGTCAATACGTAGTACGACCTAAACGGCCTGCTTTGTGCATCGTTTTCATGTGATGATTCTCATAATCTGCTAAAAGCCGAATGTTCTCACATGGACATGTTCAGTGTGTCTTTTCCAAATAGAGAAAGCATGTCATGTCTGGACAGATCTACATTTATCCATCTTTAATCCATATTTTCTGTTCCGCCATCCACCTACCATCTATCCATCCATCCTGTCCATATTTGTTCTCAGTAGAGGTTCTTCTATCCTAGTGTTTTGTCAGAGGTCTGATGGTAGAGTCGCATATGTTGCTCTCAGCCTGAGCAGGTGGCCAACTGTTGGCGGAGAAAACACTCAAATCACTGCTAACAGTTATGCATATGGTAAAGGCCTTCCATCCTCGACACCGTCCATCATTCATTCATTCCATGACCATTCATTCATCCATTCAAATAAACAGATTCCTGTTAGATACTTAAAGAAACAAAAAGTTGACTATGGAAAGAAAAGACTCCTCAATAAGTATTGTGTACTTGTGTTTGTACAAATTACAGTAAATTAATATGCTCTGTACCACTTTTACTTTTAAACATTATCAAGAACTATGTGCTAAATGTCAACTTTTAGGGTAGATTTACTAATCACATTCCTCTCAAGGTTATTATAGTTAACTAAAACGAAACTAATAGCTAATGCTAGATGTAAAAAACCAAAAAAAACCAAAACATTTTAGTTAAATAAAATACAAATTTAAAGGAACTCAAACGATTTTGTAAACCTATAAAACAGATTAAAATAGAATAAAAATCAGAGCAGAAATATCCATTGTTTAAGTATCAGCGTGTCTTTTATCCTGTCTTCCTTCTCTCAGCCCAACCGGTCGCAGCAGATGGCCCCGCCCCTCCCTGAGCCTGGTTCTGCTGGAGGTTTCTTCCTGTTAAAAGGGAGTTTTTCCTTCCCACTATCGCCAAAGTGCTTGCTCATAGGGGGTCATATGATTGTTGGATTTTTCTCTGTATCTATTATTGTAGGATCTACTGTATAATATAAAGCCCCTTGAGACGACTGTTGTTGTGATTTGGTGCTGAATAAATAAAACTGAATTGAATTGTTAGTTTGTATCGAAATTGTATCAAAACTTGCCTGATGAGTTTTTGATGGACATGTTTATTCAGACTTTGGAGGTCTACAAGACTGAGACACCACTGCTTTTAATAGTTTCCTTTTTTTATTGTAATACCTGTACGAATTTTTCAAATTCTCCCATTTACTGAAAACAATAAAGCTACCACAAAAGACTAAGCTAAAATGAAATATTAAAAAAAAACAAAAACTAAACTGAAACAAGAAAGGACATTAGAAACTAAACTTAATTAAAAGCAAAGATCGCTATTGGAGCTTAGCTTGCTATAACATAAAGCAGCTGCAATATAAATTGCAGTAGCTTAACTTCCACTTTAAATGATATTTATAGTATGACATCCTTTAATGAGGAACAGATTGGTGGTAGTTAATAGTGCGGTGGTTGAAAGGCTTTCTAGCAGGTGTCCAGAGGATATACAGCAGCTAAGCTCAGAGCTAGTTCTATAAAGCTTCTCTTGCTCAGAATCACTGTCTTTTAATTAACCAATCCTCCTTAGAGACATGGGGAGCGTGGGAAGTGTGCGTCACACATGCACACTTAACACACAGGCTAAAATGAGTGTGCTGAAAAAAAAACCCTATCCAGATTTACTTCTGTTATAATCTTTTGGCTGGAAACCAAAAAAAAAGAAAAAGAAAAAAAAACTCCAAAAACATGCAGCATCTACCTGGATTGAGGCCAAAACCAAACCTTTTGACTTCAGAACAAATGAGCAAATGCAGTAAACCGTATCACCCACTGAGACGTCCAGCAAGCCAATCAGACGGTCAGTCTTGTATTTCTTCCTTGTTCATTTCCACTAAGGCAAAGGTGCCTTTGAGCCTGAATGTATTAGGCAGGATGATCACCTTTCTCTGCCAAACCTTCAGGCTTTGTTGAGAAGATGAAGACAGTTTACAGAATGGAGATAAAGGCCGGAGCTAAATGCTTTGACTGAATGTTATCTTTGTTGCTCCATTTCCACGTATCATCTGATGTTTACCAAATGAAAAATGACACCATAAAACTGTGATTACTTAAAAATAAGCCACACCAAACTTTGCCTGGAAAACAGATCATTCTCATCATTTGACTTGTGAGCTGAGCGCTTGTGTATGTTCTAGGAATAATAACGCCACGCGTAGCACAGCTAACCTAACAGATCAGATTAGTATCTGTGAAATCACAGCTGATTAGGATTTGCGTGTGTGTGTGCGTGTGTGTGTCTTAATGCACTCTGGAACATCTAAATTAATTCCCTATGCTTTATCCTCTAAAAACATAAGTGACCTACTTTAGACATTATTACTATTTTCCACAGTTGCAGTTTTAATCCCTTTGGATAAATGTGTGAGAGACAGAGGGGTAAAAAAGAGAAGGTGTGTGTGTGTGTGTGTGTTTTGCAGAGAGTGAGGGAGGAACTTTTATTTTTTCCCCAGTGATGAGCAAAGCAGTTAAAATCTCCTGGCATCTGGAAAGTTGTGATGGCATTATGAGGACTAATGATCTGAGGATTCCAGCTGTGTGTGCTCACAAGTGTGTGTTTGTGCATGGACGGGAACGTGTTACCATAAAAGTAATTGTCTGGCTTGTGGGACTGATGAGTCAAAGACTGCTCACTATTGTGCTGTTGTCCAGAACTCCTAATTAAACTCTATTCTTTCTTTTTCTTTCCCCATTTCCCTCTCCATCACTCTGTTTCCAGAAGCTGAGGGAGGTCATCATGAGTCAATGAGGCAGGCTGACTTGCTTCTGGATCCCGCAGTGACTTCCAACCTCTCGGCCACCCCTGGGATTGGAGACAAAGCTGGGGCTAACAACAAGGATACAATGGATGGGCCTCACACTGGTCCTGATGCTGGGTCTGAAGCTTGGCCTGAGGCAAAAGTGTTTGCTGAAGCCAGAACAGCAGTTTGGACAGAAACAGAAGCAGGAGTGCGTGCTGAAGCAGGTGGCAAAGTCTTTACCGAGACTGGGATTATGACAGGAACTGGTGCTTGGGCTGAAGTCGGAGCAGAATGGAGGCCCGTAGACACAGAAGGGGAAGACCTGCCGAGCATGCCTGGGGACACAGCTCCCTGGCTGGGGCAGCGGAGGCTACAGACAGATGGAGAGGAAAGAAGAGAGCAGGCAGCTTTCTCATCTGTCCTAACCATGCTGGCAGAGACAGCAGAGCTGCAGGCTCCAGTGGTTGGAAAACCTTTAGGGCTGCTGTCTAAAGCTGCTTGGACCAAAAGCTCCTCTTCATCATCGGCCAAAGCCACCTCCTCCTCTACGACAAAAGCATCCTCTTTGCCTTCTTCCTCCACATCCTCCTCCTCTCCAGCTAGTACACTACAAGACAGTCACACAGCAGGATCACAGAATATATCTGTGCTTGTTGTCAACACTAACTACTCCAACAGCAACAGTAGCCCCACCATTGGTATGTAATATTTCTGCCATTTGAATATGTTTCACATTTTTACAATCATTACGTGTTAGCAACCATAACTAGACACTGCTGACTAAAAAATAGTTTTTTCCTAAAAAGGAAAAACAAGAGAAACACTGCAAGGAGTTGATGAAATTGTGTGCTCATCAGCATGAGTATTTTTCACTAATTATCTTGGTAAGTAGTGGTTAGACTTCATGTACAACAGGGAGCAATGCAATTTTGAGGAAATATAACTGAGATGAAGTGTACTGTCTTCATCTTCGCTTTAGTCATTTCTCCTACAAATATAATACATACAGTTAAAAAATAACTTTAGTTTAAATATAAAAAAAATGTTTTTTTTCAGTAAGCATTGATTTGCATACACATCAAGATATAAGCTAAAATACATTTAGTTTTTTTTTTTTCATTAAACTAATCGGTTCTAAGATTTTTGAATTAGCATTAAGCAGCTAACTAGTTATAGCTAATTAGCCTGCTAGCTTAGCTTTCATCTAAGATCCACTGCTGTTAACAAGAAATCTGGGCCTGTTTTTGCTCCAAACACTGGTTCATGGGTTACATGCAATGCAACAGTGTCCTGTATACAAAGTATAATTCATCTGCAGTGGTTCATGCTACATAATGAAAAATGCTAGTTTGGGTGGATGTTTCATACTATAGCCTGACCCTCAGGACTCTGGTATCACTTAAGTGTAGTTAAAAGAATGAAATGAAACAACCCATGCAGTCTATATAGTCTGCTTAGAGAGGCAGGAAGCATGCTATTTATACTAGCACAACAAAGCTGTTTGACCCTCTGACTCCGGCCAAACTTTAAACTAGCATAAAATAGGATCACACTGTTACCCACCCACCAACATTTAGCTACTGGAGCTAAATGTGTGTGGAGCTGTGTGTGTGACTTGCAAATTGTCTCAGCAGTTTCTCACCTTTCTGAATAGCAAGACTCCTCTGAGGATTATGTGCCACTGAACGATCATGCACAACAATGTAGTATTGTATTTGGCATCCCGTGAAAAGTAATCATAAAGAGACTGCTTTAATGTGATCACCTGATTGCAGGGACTGTGGAATTTAATTGCTCCCCCTAATTGAATAATGGCATGCATTAACTCTGCTTACGTCATTGCACAGAGGCCTATTGTGGCAATAATAAGTGAATAGCAAACAGTCAGCTAATTTTGCTCAGCTTTTGTTTTTTTTAAGCCTACAGCACACTTTCACACAGCGAAATCGGCTTTGATGTCATCTTTTATGAATCGTCATTCTTAACTACTTTCATCAAATTGTAATTTTCAGCATTGCTGTCATCACAGCCACTTAGGCGCATCATCTTCATCATCCCATCATCGCCCTCACTATTTTGTCAGCAACTTTATCATCATCAGCATCCTTCATGTCCTGTCCCATTTCATCACCTTCGTATCTCCCCTGCTTCCTGTCATGCCATCATCATCTATAGCGCTGACATCAGCAAGGTAAATCCTTCACATATATTTTAGCTTCTGATCAACGAGTGAGCAGAAAGCTAATATCCTGTTGCTCAGAGTTTTGTGTCACATAACAAGCACAATATTTGAAGTCGTCAGGTGTTGATAAGAATGAATCCGCAGCTTGGTCTGAAAAGGTTCATTGATCGCCTGGCTCTTGTTTACTTTAGCTTCCTCTACACTCATCAATATGCGTCTCGCATCAGTATGTAGATGGATTAAACAAACCCCTTTCATTAAAATGCCTCTCTGGTTCACATTTTATAATTGGATTTCTATTTCCCATTCAAAATTGAAACTATCATGCAGTCCATCTAAGTGCTTTCAATTGGACAAAAACCTCCTCATCTTCTTCATTCATGACAAAAGTGAAAACTGAGTCTTGCTGGGTTGCTATTATCAGGCAACTGGTTCCTTTGCATCACTTTATTTAGGTTTAAATACCCCTATGGCAGTGCTTTAATGAGGATTTAAGAGACATTGCTCTAAACTTGGTTGCTCAGGGGTCTTTGCATGTATACATATAGGTGTAGTATGAGTAGGTTAAAACTGTGTTTACACTTTTTAAGAGTCAAATATAACAGATTCAGGTCAAAGACAAGTGTAGCTGCATTAGTGTTTGCTATCAGCCTGTAGTCTCTTATGTTGTATATTGCATACGCTGTATGTAGGTCAGCAGATGATATAAAATACCAAAAATAGCACCAATACTTTCAAGTGTCTTATCTTTCTGCAGTTCATGTTTGACCTAATATAAGATGTATGGTTCATTCAGGACCACTATAATCAACAGATGAGCGATACTTCTGTATGCAGCACACTGGCATTGTTTATGGACCTCTCCATCCTTTGCTGTGCACACATGGGAAAACTGTAGTGGGGGTGGGAAAAAGCAAGACCCCCAAACAGAACAAAGCAGGCATCACTGACGTCAGACGCAGCATTCATTTAAGTTAGAAATACCGTGAAAGGAAGTGCTGAAGTGGTGGGTCACAAAGTGGCTTGCAGATCTGTAGCAATTGTTGCAGCTTGAATTGTGTACCCTGTTTGAGATGAACTAGCTGAACTAATGCTGTGCTCCATTTAAATCCGAAAAAAGGCTGAGTAGTTTTTATATTCAGAGTCTCTGGAAATCCTTTATTATGACTGATTTTCATGTTTTCTGCCCTACAGAGGACTCAGTGAGCAGCCTGCCGGCCTGGGATCTCCCTACAGTTCCCGAATCACTCCTGTCCACAGTGGGTGACCATGATGTCACACTTCCTGCCAATGTCACCAGCCCTTTCTCCACCCACCAGTGGAACACCACCGCACCTGTGCGCACCAGAAACGCCTCACGGCGTCCGACCACCACAACAACCACCACCACCATAAAGATGCCTCTGTCTCCCACTACCAGCTCAACTTTACCATTCCCCACAACTGCAAGAGCACAAACACCACCAGAATCCAGCACGGCTACACACATCACAAGCCAGGACACTGTGACCAATGACAGTCTTCAGCTGACAACAGTAACTACAACAACACCCTTAACGACCACTCTTACTGTGACCACCGATGATGTGACGAATCAGGCAGCAACCACTGGGAACGATGCAACGTTATCGCCAAATACCAGTGCTGCAACCACTACGCAGCAAACAACAAGCATCAGACTTACCACAACAACTCAACCTGCAACCACTACAACAACCACACCTGCCCCGACTACTGCTTCTACTACTACTCTTCCCCCGACTACTACCACCAGCACCACCACCACCACCACAACTACTACCACTACCACCCCTGAGCCCACTACTACTACCACCATGGCTACCACGACTACTACAGCTCCCACTACTACTACTTCTACCACAACAACAACAAAGGCGCCTGCTACCACTGTGTTCATCCAGACTACTCCATCTCCTCCTCCATCTAGTACCAGTGCAGAGGAAAGTCCTCTGCCATGCAACATTACTGAAAAGTTTTGGGTTAGAACAGGTAAGAAACCAAAACATCACCGGTAAGCGATAATGAGATAATGATGAATTTCTTAACATTTATAGAAACTGTGTGAAAGATGAGGAAGAATAAGTAAAGCTAGTAAGATGAATGGCTAGGACATCAGAGAGCTCTCATAAAAATAATCTAGGTACTGCATGTCCTTTAAATTACATAAAGTACACTCAGTGTTAAGTACAGGCAGACTTTACCAATCTTCCAGGAAAAAAACGATTACAAAGTAATAATGAATGCACATGAAATGCCGCATTTGAGAGTCAGGCAGAAAGTGCCTATTATGTGGCCAACATGTCAGTAGAGGTGCACAAATTAATTAAAACTTGGATAAAAGTAAGTACAGCCTTTCCCCATTAACAAATATAAAAAGCCACACATCACACATTAGTGAGCCTTTGATTGCACATAGCAGCGATGCTGTGGTTTTTTAAAGCTTTTAATAGTACTTGAGCTTGTTCATGATATATAAGTAAGTATACTTTAAGTTTACAGCAGAAGCAGTGCTGATAGATTTATTAAAGCATAAAAATTATGTAAATGTGCACATATGAAGACATAGTGCACGGTGATTGAGAACTAATTACATTTTTTCATCTTCACAGTGTTATCTATTGAGCTGCGCAGGAACCGCTTAGACATCATACTGAAACATCACCTCTCCAAAGGTCTGAGTCATGCCTTGCAGAGAGCCCTGAATGACTCCACTGTTTATGCACAGGTCAGTGTTTCTTCATCATCGTCTTCTTCTTTTTCTATAAGCTCCGCTCACTGGTTTTTCATGTATGACATGTCTGAGGGTAGCAACACGGTGGGGAGGTATGTGGAAGGAGTGAGAAATTGGTTCAAGGTGGGGTGGGATTACATCAGGGATCTGTTCCGAGCCCCCTCTTGTCTGCAGTGGTAATGGACAGGTTGATAGAGGAGGACAGAGAGCTCTATAATGTTTGCAGATGACATTATGATCTGCAGTGAAAGTAGGAATCAGGTGGCAGAGGAAGAGGAGTGAAAGTCATTAGAAGCAAGACAGAATACATATGTGTGAATGAGAGGAAGATGGATGTTACAATGAATATATGAAGTGAAGAAGAGAGTGGAGGCAGGGCGGAGTCGATGAAGATGAGTGTCAGCAGAAGAGTGAAGGAGAAGCTTGACAAGATGCTGGTGATACATGCTATGATGTATGCTACGGAGACTGTGGCATGAACGAAAAGACAGGAGTTCAAACTGGAGATGAGATCGTTTGGAGGTGTGCAGAGGAGAGAAAGTGGATATTCTGGGCAAAGGATGTTGAAAGGGTGTCCGGCCTGACACGAGAAGAGAAAGAGCACAGACAAAATTAATGGATGTAGTGAAGGATAAGGTGAGATGGAGGGGGACGATCTGCCGTGGTGTTTCCTAAAGGGACTCTGAAAAGAACCAACTGTGTGCTTTCAGCCCCCTCCTAAAAGCTCAAACTCCCTTGAAGTTTAGTTCAGCTTCATTCAAGGTGACCGAAGAGGCTGCACTTTTTTTTTCTTTTTGCCATTACTGTAACCACAGACATCTGTTTGTGTAATAAGGGTCTAAAAGAAAAGGTCAATAATGGCAAGGCATTTGTTAAATTATTACTGGTAAAGATCAAAAACATAATAAAAATCATAAAAACAATGATGTTGGGTTACTTCCTGTAATCCCTGGTTCTCTGATAGCAAAGTAAAGGGTTTCACTGTGGGAATCGTCGTGGTGTGGCCAACTACGGAAGCTCCAATGACATCATGTCTCTCTATGACGAACCTGTGCTCAGAGCTCCGCCCCCTCATACTAACACAGCTGACCAGCCCATAACTACCAAACACTGTACATAAAAGATGGACATATCTAGCGTAAGATCACCCATTGTTTTCTGGACATTTTGAAGCATCAAACATCTTTTTTTTGGAGCCAGTAGTGATCAGAGGGTGCTAAGCTAGCAGCTAACACTAGTATGCTCAACTAATAATTTGTATTTCGAGCAATTCACAATAATTAATTGTTGCTAATTAGATCAGAAAGATCAGACCACAGCAGCAATGGATAAGTGGCTAGAAGACGTATGTCAGAAGCAAATAAAATGGCTATTAAGGCTAATACAAGTTTTTTGCATACACCTTATTAATCTTCTAGTGCATTTAATACTGCAGAAGAAATTTTGTAGATCTATAAATTATATTTAAAAGGACCACGCCGCAATGCTGCAGTCAAATCTTTTTGTTGTGTTTCTGTTTTGCCATGATTTTTGCTCTTCATGTGTGCTCAGATATTCTATATGTGAGTGTGTCATCAGTTTACAATACTTTTCATCACATGCTCCTCCTCATTCACTTCATAAGGACTCACATGAAGGGTGCTAGAGAGGTGACTAATGCAGACTGTGGTTGAGTCTGAATTGTTATGACCTGCTGAATAGCGAGGCAGTTTACTCAGAGGTTATTACGCACCCTTGTACTGTCTCTCTCTCTCACATGCGCTACAATGTAAAACAAATTAAGAATGAGCTATTACGTTTTTTTCATTCACATAATTTTCCCATTCTGCTGTTTTTTTTCTGTATCATGTCTCTGTTCTGACTTTTGTTTCCTTTGCATATTTCTCAGTGTTTACATTTCTCATATTGCTCCCTTTCTCCGTCTCCCTCCAATCTGATTGTTCCCTGGGTTTAAGTCGATTGATTTTCTGCCAACCTGTCTGTCTCACTTGTCTGTTTGTACGCCTGTTGGGCCTGCCCGGCTCTGTCTGTCCACCTGCCTCCCTTCATCTTGCTGTCTGTCTGTCTTCATCTTTTTTTTTTTTCTTTCTATTTTTATCCAGTTGTTTGTGAGCTCACGCTGGAGTGACTCAGTATCTCAAAGCTGCAGTCCACTTTCATCTAACCCTCCTGCAACACATACACACAACCTCAATCTCCTGAGTTTTCATCCTATCCATCAGATAACGTAAGCTATTATTTGGCAGTCAGGATCAGTCCTTTGACAATAGCAACAACAAGAGGAAGGAAACAGATCTTTAAAAGCAGTGATACGCAGGCGAAATATTGCTTCAGCGTGGGCAGGGATTGTCAAACAGCATGAAATTAACTTGCAGGTTACATTTAATATGTTGTGTCATTGAACCATGTCTTTTAACATAATTGCTTTTTCAGCTACTGTACTGGAATCTCCATAAATGAGTCATTAATAGTTTGTGTGCTTCTTTAGTAAATAGGTGGACAAAACAAAGAATACAAGCTAACAAGCTGACAGTTACAGAGTGCTTATGGTTAGAAGATTGCGTCACAGGATCGAGTTGACTTTCACTTGTTTTCCTTGTAGCCAGGAAACCAGCCGTAACACGGGAGGACATGAGGACAACCAGTCTGTTCCTGCAACCGCACATAATATCTGCAAGAAATACTTTGACTTTCCCACTCTTCTTCATTTTAGCCCTTAAAATGAGAGCTTCAAAAGCTCTTTTTTGTTTTCTAATGATATGCAAAACCCAAAGGTAGGGTGCTGGAATAAAGGAATGTGTCGCTGAGTATAATTAAAAACTAAAGAAGAAACTGGGGCTAAAGCTTTGACGAGAACTTAAAACAGAAAAGGGCTTAAACAAAGATGGCAGGTAGCTATAGTTTGAAAAACTGTGTGAACTTTCTTTCGTTTCTGTTTGCATGGAAAGTAGAGGGGATAAGAGTAGGAGAGAAGGTTAATGAGATACAGTTTCACTAAGAAGGATGTGTTATTTTCGAGAAATGGACTAGCCGGGGAAGCCAGGGAGGAGAGGAGAGGAAAAAGAAGGATGAAGAAAGAGGAAGACGCCATAGTAACACAAGCTACAGCAGCTCAGTGTGGTTGAAGGTAGAGGAAAGTGGGAGGTGTATAGTTCCAGAAATACAAGCCTTGACTCACCGCCGATTGTTGTCTGTGTGTGTTTTTCCGGGACACGGTTAGTCAGATTCATGACTGGTGAGGGCTCAAGCTATAAAATTCCCTTGAGTCAGATTTGACTTAAAAAAAAAATGCCAGGATTATAAGTATTCATAGTCTGATACATTTATATTTGAAGCCCATCGCTTGAGAACAACATGTATCAGACAAAGATGCTTGGTGTACAGTGTAGTTTTCTAAGCTTGTGTCACCTGGTAGAGTTGATTTCTGCTCTGATATGGTTTCTGCAGTTCTTTGCAGTGTGTATGCTTTAAAATGAGCACACAAATCCACTAGGTAAACAATGCTTTAAAGACAGTCTGCCTTGAAATACAGATATAAATGTAGTTTTAAAAAACAAACTCCAACCTGTATTGTTCTCCTCTGCATCTCTGTCACAGGTGGAACACGATGACTGCAGCCCCCACAACGTGACGCTGGGATACTACGTGACCAACGGGAAAACTGTCTACATTTCCGCCATGGTTGTCAGAGCCCTGAATGTTTACGGTTTTGACAAGCTGCTGTCGGACATCAGGCAGCACACGCCATTGGTTAAGGCTGTTCTGGTTCCCGTGGCAACCTGGGTGCCTGCTCCAAATATTCACCTGCAGCTGAAAACAGGTGATGAAAGCAAACAAAAAAATGAGATATGATGGAGCAGTTTTACTCAAGCGGCTCTCACAGCACCAGCTTGATTAGGATGGTGATGGAGGTGGAGTATGAGAGGAAGCAGAAGTTAAAGATGTATAGAGAAAGGGGGGGAGAGAGAACGCAGGGAGGAGGACACAGAGGAAGAGTAGAGCTGAGTCAAAATTAGAAACTTTTGATTACATGTCTGCTCTCCTTTACTCTTCTCTGATACCCTAAATCCCATACAAACTTCCACGACTGCAGAGCAAAGGCAAATTGCTCCATTCATTTAGACAGCCTGGTAAGCCTCTTAAAAAAAACACATTTCAGCATGCCCACCCAGACACACATCGAAACCTCATGGGAGCAAAAGTAGGACAATGAATGCAATTATTGAATTGTTAGTTAAAATATACATGCACAGATTAGATTTCCTTAAAAAATAAGTATTGTACTTTTTAAATCTGTAGAATTTGGTACTTTTGTATTGGTATCACTAATTATATTATTAATTTCGGTTCAGTTGTATTTATATAGCAGCACTGCATAACAGCAGGCACCTTTAGCCACTTTATGTTGTAAAGTTAAGACCCTCCACAGTCAGATGATTTCGTATTAGCAAGTATATGGCAAAAGTGGTGAAGAAGAACTCTCAGTGCATCGTGGAAAGTATCCCAGCAACCCGAGGATAATTAAGGAACTGTACAGGGTCACTGAATCCAGCCTAACTGTAAGCTTTGTAGCCTCATTTTAAAAGCAGAAGGAGTGTCTGTCTCCCGAATCCAAACTGGGAGCTGGTTCCACTGGAAACCCTAAGAATCACAAGTAAGAGAGCAAAGTGCTCTATTGGGATGACGTGATATTATGAGGTCTTTAAGAAAAGATGGGGCCCGATCATCAAGAAGCATTTTAAATTCAGCTCCGGTTTTATGGAACTAATGAAGAGAAGCTAATAAGAGAGAGATTTATTTCTCCCAAGAAAAGAAGGAAAGACAATTTACTGTCTATAATTAATCCTTTTCTTAAACTTGCATTCATGAAAAAGAAACATATTAATAACGGGGAGGATAAGAATAATGATCACCTCTGAA
Source organism: Simochromis diagramma (assembly GCF_900408965.1). Lineage (NCBI taxonomy): Eukaryota > Metazoa > Chordata > Actinopteri > Cichliformes > Cichlidae > Simochromis > Simochromis diagramma. Next base: position 2,529,318 of record NW_024386765.1, read on the forward strand.
ATTCTCTTCATTTCGCTGAAGTAATATTGTTTCACGGGCTGAAAGTGGTAGTTGTTAATGGGCAGAGAAGGCATTTTTCCATGTAAAATAGTGGTTTAATCCATCCCCCCTGCCGTAGAAACTAAAAAATACCAATCATGTTATTGCAGTTTTTTCCTAACCTTTGTGTACAGTGATACATATCTCTGTACATTTTATACAAATCTCTGTGCATTTTTATCTGTGCATACATTTTTTGGTATGTATGCCACATCTTTTTGTTCCTTTCTAATTAATAAAATTATTTGCAAAAATGTGCAAAAATCCTTGGAAACAAGCTCCCACTGAATGTCCGTAGAATGCCTTTTAGTTATGGTTTTGCTTTAAAAATGTTTTTAGTGTTAATTACAACTTTGACTGCTGTTTATCTAATGTACACTTTTGCATTAGCAACTAATTAGATGTAAAACATTTTCTCAGCAGTCTCATCAGACACACAGTTTCAATTAAAGCTACTTGTTCTGTATTTCATGACTGTAAATGGGCAAACTGGCCCGCTTTGTAAGAATTATTCATTTAAGATATGATTTCTTTTATATGCAAAGATGAGTGTCTTTATGAAAACCATTATGACTATTCAGTGTATTTAGTGTGTGTTCATGAACCCTACATAGTGGCTTTAAGCGACTGAGAACATCTATTTTTTGGCTTTCACGTTTTCTGTAAAAACAACTCTCTGCCAATTCCCACACTTTAGCACTTGTAGTGTGATATTTGCTGTGTTTGTTGTATCAACTCCTGGATGTGAAGTAGGCACTTGAAGCAGAAATTAAAACCCATTTCTGTGTTGTACAGCTTTAATCCATAAATGTATAGTATATGCCAATTTAGCAGCCACAGATCCATTTACATAAGATTACCAACTGGGTCAGCAGTGTTTGCGCCTGCACAGTGTTGCAGGCTAAGACACCAGTGAATGATGTAGTGTTTTTTTTTTCTTTTTTTGAGAGATGTAGCCCGCACTCATAAGCATCACAGCATTTGAATTTAGGTCAGAATATTTTTCCACCTCTCCTATCCCAGTCGCTACAGAGCTTTTTTTTTTTTTAAAAACAGCAAAGAAAGACAAGAGTGCAAGGCGAGGACAGAGGGCGACAACATTAATAACATCTGCTGTAATCTGATAGACTCAATATTGCTTACCCTGTGCCTCCTCGGTGCAGGACTGTGTGACGCTAACATAGAAATACTATTTTCAGTTGTTCTAATTCTAGATAGTGACGATAATCCTCTTTCTGTGTCTCACTGCTTAGGTTTATTGATCACACCGACATTTATATAGGGCACTAATGCCTAAACCACAGCCCCAGATACAGATTCTAGATGCAGCGTGATGAAGTGGATTGCTGAAGAGTTTTTAAATAATTTCTCTTTCCATGATTCTTGTGGTGCAGCAATTCAATTTGTAGCTACAACATTGCCATGACAACAGATTAAACTCTAAATGGAAAGTCTGTTATCTGAAGAGCCAGATTTTGGAGCTGGTACCTGAATACGTAGGTTTCTGCTAAAGAAATCACCAGAGTATGGCATTAGAGGCACTGGACACAAGGTTGCCACCCATAAATCAGTTATAATAAATATGAATGTGTCTGACTTTCAAACTAAAGAGTTTTTGTTCAATAATTGGTTTATTTTATCCTTTTAATGACCAGAGCAAAATGAAATACACTTGATTGATAGAGGAGTAAAAAAGCTATCTGCACTGGAAGAGGCTCCCAGGCTCCCGGGCCATTTCTCTGTCTCATCCTGCTGAGCTAACTGCCCATAAAGTGAAACATTTTAAAGCATCTTACCACCGGTTCATGGAAAAAAAAAAAAAAAAAAAAAAAAAGGGAACATTGTCAAACTTTGTAGGTTTTTAAAACTGCAGTCTATAAATAATGTTGTTGTTTTTTATGGTTTGTTTTCCAGTGTTGAGGTTTGTTGGCCCGACAGACAACATCTACTCCTGCAGTTTTGTTCAGATGTTGGAGCAGAGGCTGGAGAACGCCTTTGATGAAGCTCAGGACAAAGTGCTGGAGACCTACAACACACTCACTGTTGAGGTGCTGTGTGGGGCGTTTTTTATTAGAAAAAACAGACGGACAAATAAGCAGTATTTGCATGCTGCATGCTGAGAAGGTTTACATGAATAATAAAGTCAAATTCTCGTCACTTACCAGAAAACAAGCTTTCTTGATTGTATCCACTCTATAACTAGTCAGAATACCTTATTTCAGGCGTGTGTTTCTTGTGTTTTCTGTGGTAATTGCCTGGTATAAAAGGTCAGACAGTTTTGCAGCAATTTATAAAAATAAAGAAGAAAATAGCTGTTTTGTTAAACAACTGGAGACACAATCAAAGCTCATTTGTGTGCAATGCTGTTTTATTTTTATTTTTTGAAGCTCTTCTTTCCTCTTTCTTATTTCCTGTCTCTTTCTCTCCATCTGTCAATGTACCCTCATGAATGCAGGATATACTGCACATGCACACACCATTATAATCAGAAATAGGTCTCAGCATGAAGAGACAGATATATAGGCTCCATTCATAATTTATCCTCTGAAATATTAACACTCATGGAGGAATGTGATGGGAATCCCTCGTACCTTGTATTGCCATCCACTCGTTTACGGTGACTCATTCACATAAGGTTCACAGCACCACCTAGGTCTTATTATATTGTGCTCACTCAAAGTGTAATACTGTGTCTGAAGCTCTGGTATGCATTCTTTATGTGGATTTTTGACATTTGGCATGATACGCTTAGATATTTCAGCAGGAATATTTGAATTATACATGCAGCCGTAGCTGGCTGTTTGTGTGCCCGCTATAAAGTATTGAAGTCATTCTAATATGACAAATATTAGAATGACTATGGGGCACATAGTGTACCATATTTGACAGGCGGATTCAAATAAAAATAATAAAATGTATTTTGTGCTTGTGTGTTTATCCTCAGATCCAGAGTGTCTCCCAGGAGCCTGACTCCCCCTCAGTCACTCTGGTGTATGTGGTGAAAAATCAGGATTCAATACTTAACGGGACAATTTCCAGCAGTCTTCTCAACCAGCTCACTGCTGAGCTGGTGGGGTACTTTCTGTTCTACCCACCGCTGGTCATCGCTGAGCGTAAGTGCATCCATAATACACTCAATACACCTTTATCCATTTAGTTATGTTTTGCACTTACAGCTAAAGTGCTGTACATACATACTGACACACAGTAATCGATTATTCATTGTAAGATAGCCATACAGATGCTTTTGGTTTTATTTTTCCCCATTTATGTTTATTGAAAGTTTTAGGTTTATGGCACCCAGAACAAATAGTAATGAAATTTAATTAGTGCATCTGTCCTGTTGATTAGCAGAAACAGATTTTGTGAGCATTAAAGCATGCTTTACATCGCTTCCAGTGTGGTTTGCTGCAGGTAGGAATCCCATTTTTGAGCAACCGCATTAACAGTTTATGGTACCCATAGACTGTATATAAAAGATGGTTGTAGCCACTGTAATGATCACCACAGGTGAAGTTAAACTTTGTGGCTGATCTGCACTACAAAAAAGCCATACATGTATTAAGATAATCCTTTAAAAATGCTCCAAAAGTCAGAGCCCGTTCTCACTCCCGAGGCGTAATGCAGTGACGACCTGTCAAGTCCAGAGGCCTTCCTGAGGAATGTGAAAGGTGACCTTCAGCGTTCTTTATGCTACGCGCCGGGTTATGGATGAAATCCAGTAGAATGACGCTCCCGCGGTAATACACGTTCCAGCCATGTATTCCAGCCCTAACCCTTACCTTATCCCTAACCTTACCCAGCACTTTAATGACGTTAGATAGTGTTTTTCAAAGCGATTTAAGTAAAACAAATGTACATGTGTAGATTCATTCCAAACAGTTCTCATGTTTCCTCATTTTTCTGATCTCGTGATATATGGACGTGTTGGGTGCCCGGAAGCGTAATATACAGACTATTTGTCACCTAGCGTAAAATGTTACGCTTTGGGAGTGAGAATGTGTTGGAAGCCACCAACAGCACAAATGATGTCGAGAGGTCTTTTAGAATCACTCCAGTTAGTGAAGGTGATGCTGATTGGCGCCATCGACCAATGAAATCAGTTACGCCACTCAAAGTTGTTATGAAGGGTTAAACTCTCTATTGTAGCATATCAGGCTAGAAACATGATGTTAATGGTGTTAGTTTTGCATTTAACAAGCAAATTGACTCACTTTTGGAGCCAGCCTCAAGTGGCCATTGGAGGAATTGCGGTTTTTAGTATTTCATTATTAATCACTGAGATTGTCACTTTGTGCAGCACACAAAGACTTCAACAGTCTAATTCAGAATAAATGATGTATAACCAGTAAATTAGAGTTCAGTTAGGGTGCTCAGTACTCATTCACTAGATCTACCTTCAAGCCATCTTAGAGTCGCGGCTGGATGATTATGATGCATTTCTAATCTTTTATAAAGGGCTGCAAGGGGAAATTAAAATGAGAAATTCATCATCGGGTGAGGCATGTTGCTCTGACAATTTAGAAAATATTAAGAAATATTACATTCACGCTTTGCAATGTTTAGTTAAATGTCGCAGCAACACTTTAGCTGTATATGTCAATGCACTGTACCAGAGCTTATTATAACACTATCAAAATCAACCTCATCCACAGCTGCCATTGTCGGAGACTTAGGAGTGACATTTCAGAGTTTGGCCCGATTTGGCAAGATTGCTTTTGACATTATACTGACTTGACGTTATATTACCCTAATGGGTGTGGTTTTTGTTGTTGTTGTTTTTTTGTTTGTTTTTTTGGTCATTCTGACAAATCAGAAGGAGCCTCCTCTGCGTTGTCAGGGATAGTTTATAGCTGAAAAGGTGACTTTGTAGTTTTTTGTTTTGCTGGTATCTTCATCACCTACTGAGAAGAACTTCAAATAAATAAATACGTTACATTTTTTATTTACCCTGCTCTGTTCCACTTTAATCAATATATCACCCCGAGGTAAATTTGAGGTAGGTTTGAACATGTTGTATATCTGCCTCAAAGATCCGAAACCAAGAAAATATCAGGGAATGTTTTCATTTATTTATTTTTTATGACTTGCTAGAGTGTTACACTCATGCTGGCAAGGCTGGAATGAAAACACAACAAGAACAGAGATGGTTCCCACATCCATGTGTATTTTTTGTCAGGTTTTAAGCAGCAGGAAGGGAACATGGGTGCAGAACATGACTTAGACAAAGGTTGGAGGCAGAGTGGAGGACTGCCCGTGTCGGATATCAGTATTGACTCAAGACGATCGAACACATGCAGAGCAGAAAGAGGCGTCAGAAGATGATGCTCCTGTTTGTTTTCTTCCCATAAAGCAGTTGTGAGTTTCTTCACGCTAATTCCTTTAGTCTTTACATAACCATTGTTCTTTTACTTAATCTGTGCTGCTTTGTGCTGCTGGCCTGAAACTGACATGGCATATGTAGGGTACCTTCATGAACACTGACTACTGAGAACCAGTGAGTTCACTGCAGGGCGTTGCATGTTTCGTGACATAACAAATGTCTGACCTGCTTCCCTACGGGGGAATTAAGGATTGGGTAACACTGATAAGAGGCATTTTCTAAAATATCATGAGTGATGCAGTTATTCCATTCTCATTATCAGAACATCCGATTCTGCTGTTTAATCAAACCTGCTGGGGTTTCATTTTTCCTTTAGCATCTGGTGTTGTGACGCGTGTCCTGCAGCAAAAATGAGACGAGTGAATGAAAGCATGGATAGGAGCAGTAGAAATGTAACTAACTACTTTAATGCAGTAGAGTTTTAATGTTATTTATTTATTCCATAACTATTCCTATGTCATGCTATATTTTATGCTTTCTTTTACTTATTATTTTGCAGTTAAATTAACTAAAAACTCTCATTATTTGTTATGGTTTTTATGGTTGCTATAATGTGACATTAGCAGCATTCTGCATAAACAGTAAGATTATTTTAGGTACTCCTACAAAATGCAAGGTGCTACTCATTTTTTCCCCCACACACTTCAAAGAGCTCTCACCTAAGGCTTTCCTTGCAATATTTATATTTTTTCTAATTCAAGAAGAGTGATGGTCTTTTATCACATATATGTTAACAGAAAGAGGTCAAACTGTTTAGTTAGAGAGAAGAATAAAACAGAAACACCCAAAACAATGTTTGCATAGGACTCTGTGAAAGTGCATCCACGCATTAAGAGGGTAAGTAGCAGACAGGTTCTGCTAATGAAATGCGCTTGATTAACTGATCATGAGCAAATGTGCCCACCTCTATAAAAGTGCAGGTTTTGGCAGCTTGCTCATCTGGAGCATTCAGGTCTGTTTTAATGCCAAGGAGGAAAAACATCAGTAATAATCTGGGAAGGCTTATAAAGTAATTTCAAAACAATTTGAAGTTGAGTGAGAAAGATTATTCACAAGTGGGAAACATTTAGGGCTGTTGTCAATCTTCGTTTGATGATTTGGGCTTGTTTTGCAGCCACACAACCTGGGAATCTTGCAGTTATTGAGCTGATGATGAACTCCTCTGTATACCAAAGTGTTCAGTGTGAAGCCATCTGGCTGACAGCTAAAGCTAAGGAAAAAATGGGTCATTCAGCAGAACAAAAATCTCAGGAACAGCAGCAGATATACAACAGAGTGTGTGAAAAAGAAAAGAATCAAGGTGCTGCAGTGGCCCAGCCAAAGCCCAGACTTCAGCCTGAATGAAAGGCTGGCCCTAAGAGAGGCATGCATAAACTAATGCCTGCAGGACTTAATGAAGTGAAGCAACATTGGAAGGAGTGGGCCAAAAGAAATGTGATGGACTGATAAAGTCATATAGGAAATAATTATTTCAGCTTGTCATTATTATTAATACAGCCCATGACGGAGGGTAAGGTAATTCCCCTGTAAATAAATTGAATTTAAATGTATTTTATTTGTATTTATGTATTTATATATTTAGCTACAAATACCTGAAGACTACAGGAAGGTGCTAACAAGTTAAAGAAATGATTAAGTTACCTGACTATATCAAGCATTACCTTGACAAAGGCCACTTTAGGGTACTATAGAGTAATTTGTGTTCTTTACTCAAATGAATAACCTGCAGTCACCTCTGTCACTTCAAGTGTTTCATTCAGTTAAAAAAACCCCCCAAAAAACAGTGCAACTCCTGAAGATCTTTACGGTAAACATTAATTATTGCAGTAGCTGACGCAGACTCTACAAACATATGTAAATGACCATAGACCCCAAAGATGAGCCACAGGAGCTCTGTTTGTATTCCGGTCTTGTCTCTACTGCCATCTGTGAGATTTTGAAAGGGCAAACAGCTGTACAGCTCCGATCATCTCAATCGTGCCATCGGCAGTCTGTTGACCATGTCTCCCGAATGAGCTAATTTTAGCCCGGTGAGATTAGATTAGTATCTATTTGTGCATGCTCTCAACACCCAAAGGGCTCAAACATCACACTTCACCTAGTCACATGCAAACCCACTTGGCATCACCACGGAAACAGTGTCTGTTCTCTTAAAAGCAGCACGCTTTTCTAGGGAAACAGTGAGCGAATGGTTTTGTATATAATAATCTAAAAACATAATTAAATGAACAAATGGGTGGAAATGATCATATGCAGGTCACTGTATTGGTCAGAAAAATTAACTATAGTTATACTGAGATTCATATGAACAGTCTGTTTGCATACAGAGGAGCATATAGTCATTTAAGTGTTTGCATTTTTGAGGATTAAAGGGCAACCTTATAGTATAATTATATTTTTTAATCTTTCACCGGGTGTATTTAATTATTCTTCACAGTACAGGCTAAAGTATGCTGCGTGCCTGTAAAGCAGTGAAGGCATGTGTAATGTGAATTTAATTAGCTGCCATAGGGAATGACTGTGCGTGTTTGAGCCTGTCTCCTTATAGAGTGTCTGCATTTGCTTTGGTGTGTATCCTTACCTTCAGGTCAGTGAGATGTCTAAATTATTCTCATTATAATGTTGTCTAAACTGAGATTAATTTGGAAAAAAAAACAAAAAAACCAACACCTTTCTGTGCTAACTATAGGTTAGCGTGACTGAATTTTGGCAGCGTACATCTGAGGGAGCTTTGATCTCACGTGGTTATTATATCGTGCTGCTTTAGCTGTCAGTCAAACAAATGATGCAATTCTTTGTGAATCCTTGTTTTCCCTCAAACAAACTTGCTGTTCAGAATATAAAGCACTTCATCCCCTGGATTCAATCGGAGCAGGTGTGGCTTGAGCGATTGATAGAAATAAAACAGAGAAACAAAAGATTTTAGGTTTCATATTAAGAATTTTATGTCTGTGTTCATAAGGTAAACAGATGAAACTGAGGCTAAAAAAGTATACACATGTCCATGTATTACCATGAATGCAGAAACTAGTTCAATTAAAACAATCCAATAGACGCCAATCTGCTCACTATCCTCTGTGTCTAAACCCTTACTGTGGTTGCTGATAACAACACAGCGCCCTCAATTCCTCAGTTACTTTCACCACTCACTCGTAGCATCTGGCTTCAGAGAAGCAAAATGATTACTGTCATAAAGCTCTTTGTCACATTTTAAAGTGACAGTGTTAATGTGAGGATGGCTGCATCTGTCTTTTATATATAGCCTATGGAAAATGCTCACTCGATAATATGTCAATCTACAGGTGAAAATAGTCCACAGGCAATAATATTACACTTGTTGAGAAATGGCATTTTTCTAGATAGTAGAAGTAGCTTTTTGCTTTTATTTTTTCATCTGATTCCTCTTCAAGTTTCTTCCTCTTTTTTTCCAGCTGTTGTGTTGATGAAATCAGAGCGCTGGAGTCATCTGCACATTGAGCAGGTTCTCAAAGTGAATGAGTCTAAACTTTCACACTTCGGTGCGGATTGTCTTATGTGTTTACGCGAACTTGTTTAACTCGAGAGGACAGCGCAGTGAATATGAACTCGTTCAGATACAGAGACGTCAGGCAGACAGGACGCGGGCTGATAACAGCTACTGCATCATGTAATGCCACTGACTCAGGCTAAACACTCAATGCTCGGCAAGCAGCCAGCTCAGAGGAGTTAGGTGGAGACAGATGGTGAAACAGGCAGATGGGAAATAAGGAGGGAGAGCTTGACGGATGAACAGGACACAGAAAGAGGTCGACAGGCTGAGGGAGTGATGATGTGTGTGTATAAAAGCAGAAGGAGACGGCCGGGTGGACAGAAAGGAGCCGGCGTTTTAGGAAATGAATACACTGACAGGTAAACAAGCAGAGAGTGAGATGCTAACAGAAGCACGCGAGCGGGAAGGAAGACTGAAGGCTAGTGTAGACGTGAGAGGTAAAGGAAATCAAAGCAGATAATGAAACCTGACTGGCACGCACACTGCTGTGTAATAATTATAGTACATCAGCAGAGGAGATGTGTAGCTCAATTATTTATTAATTATGATTTAATTGTTACCCGGGAAAATAAACTTGGAAGTAATAATAATAATAATAATAATAATGGATTGCATTTATATAGCGCTTTTCGGGGCCCTCAAAGCGCTTTACAATTCCACTATTCATTCACTCTCACATTCACACACTGGTGGAGGCAGCTACAGTTGTAGCTACAGCTGCCCTGGGGCAGACTGACAGAAGCGAGGCTGCCATATCGCGCCATCGGCCCCTCTGGTCATCACCAATAGATTTAATAATCTATTAAAATACATAGGATTGGGCACCGGATCGTGGAAACTACCTGCTTCCCCGCTATGTTTAATAAAGTAGCCAAGACAGACCTCACGAGAAGCGGGCCACATATGCAGTACGCCTTATAAGTAACTTTTAAAAGATCATAATATATCTCGTTCAAACTATATATGGCTATATGACATTTATACATATATATTTATATCATCTTTCTCATTATGTCTTTCTCCTCCACTGCTCTCTATCCTTGCTCATTTCAAACCTCTTCTGAAGGGCTCTAACACACGAAAATGTCCATAAATTTATTATCAGTATTGTCACAATCATTTAGCGTCAACAGATTAGCCATGTGACCCTCCGGTCTCCTGCCAGGTGACAAGAGCTTGCAAAACAACAATAACAGCTGGTTATATGCTAACATTGTAGCAGCTGATGTTAGGCTCTGGTGTCCTAAAAATCAGAGTTTCTCTCTGATAAATAGGTTGATTACATTCTCACATCGTATTCGCTGAGCCCACAATCTTAGAGCTAAGATTCAGTAAGGCTGGCTAACTAATAATGGCAAAAAACAGTTCGGGATATCCTCAAAAACTCATCTTAGTATTGCTTTCATCAGACAGCAGTGAGCTTCACTGACTCATTAATTCATATTAGACTCTTTTCAAAAGGTTTTACAGCCTCCTCCAGAGTAAATAGACGTTTACTGCTGAGGTAAACAGCAGGCTGACAGCCTACACTCTCTACCGATGAATGGTGTCCAGGGTTTTTGAGGTGACTCAGGGGTGAAAAAGTAAAAATACTGCAAATTGAATCTCTCTTGGAAGACTAAAACATGTTTTTACTACAGTGGCTATCATTGCTAGGGTTATGCATTTGAATTGGGAGGGCTAAGAAAAAACAATTCAGTTGACTGCAGTATACAATCTACTGACATCCAGGGGTGAACGTTTTCAAACGTTACCTTTAACAAATAATTTTTTCTCTATTTCTGTTCCACATGGGTTCAACAGCCTGAGTTTAAAAACAAAAAACTGCAACTCACGCCATAAAAGTGTACACCAGAAATAGATAAATAAATTAAAATACGATCTTAGGAAACTGTCAGTGTTATTATTTATAGAAAGGAGCTCCATCCAAAATCAGAAGTTCTGGTCTGCATGTGTGTATCTTTAGAAAATATTAAAAATATCCCAAAGTAAATTTTAGATGGTAAAAAGACTCAAATGAGACTTTCTCATATTTCTATGAATTTTGTTATTGTTTTTACTTCAGATTAGGTGCCAAACTGCATTTCATTGTTTGTGTTAGATACTTTATCAAAGACAATAAATTGAATCTAATCTAATCTAATCTAACCCCCTATTTCTGTCTCACTCTGTCTCCAGCTCTTGAGTACCATAATCTCAACACATCTGCAGCAACCAAGAACTACTGGGTCATAACGGGTAAATTGCGCGCACACACACACACACACACACACACACACACACACACACACACACACACACACACACACACACACACACACACACACACGGACTGAGGTGCTTCTTGGTGATCAGTGGTAATCAAGAGCTGCATCGATTGGACAAAACAGCAGTTAGTTAAATGCCTGCCGCATGCTGTTGTGCAATTCAGCACAATGGTATTGGATCTTTACATTTTCCTTTCCTCTCCTCTTGAGCCCCCCCCTCCCCATTCCCACCTCCCTTTGCACCCCCCCCCTCGCCCGCTTAAGCTCTCCGTGTCAGAGTGCCTTTAGCTGCTCTGTTCCCGGGAAAACCTATTGATGTATAATTCACAGCTTCCTGACCGGGGCAGAGGGAGAGATCACTTCACATCACATCATGGCCGGGTGTGAATGATTCTGAAGTGTGTGTGTGTCTGTGTGTCTGTCCACGGATTCTTCTCACTTATGGCCTCTAGTAAGAGACGCACACTCAAGATCAAGATTGATGCAAGCACCTTCATCTGTTTGTGCGTGTGTGTTTGTTTATATGTTTGTGTGTGTGTGATACAGACAGACTGTTTGATCTGTGTGCCGCTGTAGCCCTGATAGAAGTTTCAAGATGATCAGCTATTAAATTGAAGGGACAATCACCCAGTCCTCTCTGATAGCCCACTCATCTCCTGTCTGCTTGTTTCTCTTATCTATTTTCCTTCTTTTTTCTCAAGTATTAATACTGTCTTCAGCTAATTTCTCTTTACACTCTCACTCTCTCTCTTTATCACCTCCTCACACCTATTTTCTCTTTTCCTCCCTTTGCTCTTGTCCTGTTTGTATTTTCCTTCCTGTCCTCCATCTCTTCACTTGTCTCCGGTTTCTCTTCTCTTTGACTGCCTGAACCCCCCCCCCCCCTTCAAAATCCCTCCTCTGTCCTCTCTTGTCTCGACTCACAGTGATCCAGGATGTAGACAGCTCCTCCCTGGAGGTCAACTACCAAAGCTTTGCCAGTCTTATGGAGCAACGGCTAGCTGAGCTCTTCCTGGTGGCTGGCAGGCAGGGCCCTCGGACGGCGAGATCCCGGCGGGCCACCACTGTGGGGGGCTACACTGTACAGGTAGGTGGAAATGGGATTTGTGGATCTCAGTGTGTGGCTGTGATGATGGCGTCTTCTGCTTCCTCCATACGGGAAGAAAAACACTTTGCACCTCTATAAGTTTCATCACCTTTTGTATTTAGAAACTGGTACACAGTGTTCACCTACTCAGGTTTATTTTTTTAGAGATTCAGGTTTAGCTTTAATCTTTTATTAAGATAGCTCTAGGTATTGGGACTTCACATTCAGTCTGTAGACATCTACCTTTTTCCAGAAAATGTGGGACAGAGTCTCAGAAGCTCACAGTAGAATCTGGTTTCTAAACTCCTTTCTGTGCTTCAAAAACAAATTAATATGTATATTTACTGGAAAAATATAACAATAATTATAGTCATGGTTGTCTTTGATATGCCTTCACTCTGCTTATACAATCTGTAATTTACTGTAATTCACATTACACATGTCTTTGCTGTACTAACGATGCTCAAAGTGGTGATATAGGGGACCTACTATGATAATTTCAAGCAACATAATTTTGTTCTTATATTACACTTTGGTAGCTTTGCACAACTCACAGTTCATAATAATCAAAAATCTTGGTTCCTCTGTTCATCCTGAGTTTTAAGTTTCTGTTTCCCCTCCCTCTAAGCCATGCAAAATTTCAATGTAATAAATAACATTCACATTTGCCCTGGAAGAACTATCAATGAACATAGTGTCAGTATCATTCCCTGAACCCCCTTCTGGCAGGGCTTTGGGAAATGGCAAACTTACTATTTGTGAAAGTCTGCGTGTCCCTGGACAGCTCCAGATTTAGCACCCTGGACAGCGCTACTGACAGTAGTCAGCGGGGACAGGTTTCAAAACTGTTGTTGCGTTCAAGAATGCTGATATTCTGAGCGCATAAGCTGCAGGGGAGCATGAAGTACGCTGCCAGAAAACTGACATGGAAAGGGCAAACTTTATGAAAACTGAGACACACTACAATGTCAAAAGCAGTACCCAAATATTTAAATAAAGTCTTAAATTTGTCATAAATAGGTCTCAAGTGCCAGTAAGTTAATTTTCATTGTGTTTTTCTAATAAAACCCTGTGTGTGTGTGTGCGCATGACATTTTGTGTATTTGTCACCTCCTGGCTCCAGTGCTCCATATTGTGCAAATTAAGACAATGTTTGACTCTTCCTGGGCCTTATGCCTTACACACCCGTAAGGTTTTATGGTTGCCATGGATGACCGGTTTTATGCCTGCAAAGTGGAGGAGGGAGAGGCTGGCAGAGAGAGACAGAAAGGGTGGTGCGGGGTGTAGCCAGTGGAGAAATCATCCAGCCATTTAATAACACACATCCCTTCTTCTTATGACAAAATCAAATTACCGGACTTTATTAAACCGTGTAATGTTTGTCAAATTAAAAATGGTGTTTGATGTATGATGAAAGGAAATTGAGATTTCAAGTGACTCAGTTATCCTCAAGTGTCTTCCCCAAGTGTAGTTATCTTCCACCAAATGCTCGACTTGATTAAAGCAACTGAGCTGATTCAGAGTTTTGATTGGGCCACCAGCAAGAATTTTTAATCCTTTGCTCGGTAGAGAGAAAGAGAGTTTGGATTTTGTGTTAAATCTTGCCATATAATATGTTTTATGAGTATGAACTGCGGTAAAAGATTTTTTTCTCATATTACTCAAGGTTTTATGACATCCCCATTCTCTTGCAGATGGTGAGCATGCGTAGACTTCCCGGTCCCAAGAACCCAGCAGAGATGACCTACTATGCCCAGCTGAATGGAGCACCCATCTCTGGAACCACAGCTGCTAAGACACTGAGCAGTCTGGACTCCCAGACCATGGCTCTGACCCTGGGATACTTTGTACAAGTCCAGGCTGAACGTAAGCTTCTCATTATACTCCTCCAGTATTCAGTTACATTGTCATATATCATGAATATCAGGGACCAGGCAAGTCACACAAAAGAGGGCTTTATTTATCCCAGTGTCACTATGCATAAAAGCTATTTTAATGTAACAAAATGTAAGTGTCAGTTTTTTGGCTATGACCATGTTGATTGTTGTAGCCAGAAAGCTAGCTAGGGTGCAAGCTAGGCCGAGCAGGCTTTACAGTCAAAAACTACCAAAACTGGTAAGTTATAAATTCACCCAGCATAGACTAGTTATGACATATTGGCTATAAAGATCAAAGCTGTTGTTTGGATCAGGCTGTAAACATGCATTGCTGTAAATACGGGCATTTTTGTGGAGACTCATTTTTGAAGCCAGGCTCAAGTGGCCACTTCAGAAACTGCAGTTTTTAGGACTTTGGCTTAGTTTTTCATGCCTGCAGTATAACACTAACATTAGCTTTAAGTTGTGTGTATCTTTGTGATAAAAAACAAAACAAAATGTAGAAGGACTTTATTTGTAAATTTGTGAACTAGAGTTGATACAATTGCTTTTCTTGTTACCTCTCCTCTTACAGTTGCTAACTACTAAGTATGCTCGCAAAATATATGCTAAATTAGTAGTATAGTATTGTTATCAACTTAAACCATAGTGGGGTGCAATTTGGGAAATAACAAGCGGGCTATTTTTTTTCCTTAATACTAACTGTATATTTATAGCATAATTATGAGCTTCCAACAAACAGGTTCAGAACCTAAATATATAACCAGTGTTTACAAGAATATTTATATAATAAAAGGTGTCTGTGAAGGTTCTCAGTCATCCAGGTCATCGTAGTCAAAGGAGCTTGCAAAGAAAAGTGTCTGGACTTCTTTAAGTTGCTTGAAGACGTTTCACCTCTCATCCGAGAAGCTTCTTCAGTTCTAAGGTCAAATGAGTTTCCTCCCCAGACGCCTTAACGCCCACTCACATCCTGGGCCATCTGACTCAGGAATTCGCATGATAAGGTGGGGCCAGGTTTCACAACGAGCTCACCCGAAACCCTGGCTGATTGGGACCCACACCCAGTTTCACACCTTGGCTCAGGCGATTAGAGGATCATCAGGGGGTCCTTTTGTCCCTCTGTGGGGGGGAAACTCCCACTAGGTTTAAATCTGGGACTCCCCACCATTTGACCTTAGAACTGAAGAAGCTTCTCGGATGAGAGGTGAAACGTCTTCAAGCAACTTAAAGAAGTCCAGACGCTTTTCTTTGCAAGCTCCTTTGACTATAATAAAAGGTATTTTTTAAAAGAATTAAATACACAATGTAATAATTGTATTTAGTAAGTTTTGACAAGAAAGATAATGTAAGGAGTTTCAAAACAGGTTTGCTGGTTGTTTGTTCCATTTTTTGGTTTTGTCACAGCTTATTGAGGTGGAAATGCAGTTTTTGGGACAAACACAAGCTTCACAGCCTGTTAAAAAGCAGCTGTTAAAATATTTCGGGGTGTTCATCAGGCTGAAAATCTAGTTTTACAAGCAGTGATTTTAGCTCTCTGTAGTTACCTGCTTAGGAATTGCAGCTGCTATAGTAAATTTTGATCTGTTGTTTTAAATCCTTGATGTAAAGGTCCTAAATGAATGCATAATTTGTCAAAGTTGAAATGTGTAATCCAAGTACACATTGATCAACTATTGATGTTTTTGCACAGTAGACGGATTAATGACGGCTGCATTTCACTTTGGAGCGGCTCTACTGTCATGCATGCTGGTTCACTGTCACGGCTTACGGGATCACTTTATGGCAGAGAGTGAAAGATGACTCCATTAAGTTATTAATGTTTCATTAAGTGCTTTTCCTGCTGTGACAAGTCAAAATGTCTGGTGTAAAAAAGATCTGTTCCCATTTGTTCTAACACTTGCAGATTTTAGTCTAGAATTTAGAATTAATTAGCATAAAAATAGGAGCAATGAAGTACGTGGACCTTTTTTTTTTCTTTGAATATTAACACAAATCTTGTCAGTGTGAGATATTATAGATGCAGAATCAACTCACAGAGCACATTTCTCATTCAGTAGCAGTTGTAGAGACCCCACACTGCTAAAACATTCCTCTTTAGGAGAGATCTGCTAAACTTGGGCACAGCAGTGTTGGCTTACTGTGACATTTGGGTTTAAATTAACTTTCAGTTATACTCAGTGCATCTAAAAGAGCTTTGAATGAAATAAAATAACACATAACAGGATTTTCTAAATTAAGAAGACGCTGTAGTTAGATATGCTTTTCAGGTCAGTTTTCTTTGAGTAACTACTGTTCGTATTGTATGTGCTGGAGAGGACAAAATGTTCCCCCTTACCTTTTCTCCCTCTGAGTTATACAGAAACTGGAAAGACACCAACAACCACGTGTGCCCTTCACAGCTCCTCCACACAGTGTTTGGGCAGGGAGCTGAACACAGTGTTCCTGTAAAATTCATTTGCTTTGCTTTCATGGCCTCAGTGGAAACCATCTACATTAATTCTTGTAAAGGAGATGCATCCATTTGGTAAACTGCTGTGTTGAAGAGAAACTCAGAGAAATACGTTATTAGTTCAAAACTCCGGTGAACTTCAAGTTGTTGCCTGATTTTGATATTGGATATACATTCAAAACAAGCAATCCCTGTCATCTAAAAGCTCAGGCTTCAGACTCTCTACACGCTTTATTTTCCCACAGCTTTTTATGCTCCTGGCTTTTTATGACGTCATAGAGTAGTGATGTCTTTAACATGCTCATCTCTGGCAGACAGCATTGACTGTGTGATTTTAATTCAGTGCCACGTCTCTCTCTCTTAAAACCTCTGGGTCTTATGCAGAAGCCACACCCACCTGCTGTTTAAATTGTTTTACTTGTGCTGAGGAGCCAATGAGATGTTGCCTTGTTTCAGGCAGTGGCTTAGCATCAATGTCCAGCATATTTTGAGCTGTGAATCATGCATAGCCTTGCTAGTGAAGTCCAAGAAGAAAAACATGGAGGTGGAAAAGAGATTGTTAATGAGGCATCTGGGAAAACCGCCTGAATCAGTTTACCTAATAAGCTCTTGTAAAGATATTTAATTAACTTGTTATACAGCGTATTGTTTTTAACGACTAAACCCATTTGTGTTCGTGTGCAGCTGTGGTAAAGACACCGCCCAGCAACCTTTGGATCATGGCCGTTCTGACGCCTCTCTTCTTATTGATGGTGGTGATTGGGATGGTGGCCTTCATTCTGTGTAAGAGAAACAGGGTCCTTTTTAAAACGGGCGCCTTCAGGACCTTTAAAACTCGATCCAAGGTAAGATTTTATCCCTTTCTCCTGCCTTTATTTATTGCCCTTTGTGTTTGTGTCTGTCCACTTTTTCTCTCCCTTTGCTGCTTTTTCTGCTCCTTTCTCCCCTCCTGCTATAAATACTGCAGCTCAACTGTTGCAGTATTTATAGCAGAAGAGGAAAAAAATAATTAACCTAAAATATCTAAATGTCATTGCTTCACTTTAACAAATCCCAATACTAGAAATTGGATCTTCTAAAATATTACATAACCCTGTTATGAGTGACAAACTGCGCAGAGTAACGAGTGTGTTAAGCCGTTCCTTCAGGTCAGAAAAATGAATCCCATCTGTCCCGGAATTACTCATTTGTTTTCTCACTGCCCAATAGCCCATGGTTACTGCTAATCATGCATGCTGCAAAGACCAAATGACCAAAAGGAAATGGGCAGGCCCTGTTGTGCTGGAAGTGGACCTTAGGGTAATGTTGGCCCTTTCACAATAATAGCATTCAGCCAACATGAGCCAGTGTGAGGTTAAGTAAAAGTCAATCATTTGCAATGGGCATGTTTGTTATGGATTGCTACCAGCTGGGTTTGATCGGGTCAGGTTGACACCGTGCAGCACATGATGCCAGAACAACAGCTGCTGGTGTCACTGCAGTCAGTTAAGTGCTAAACAAGCAGCGAGCCCGCCAGCCTTATTTCTTCAGAAAATTCTTGCAGGGGTGTTCAGAATTTGATCGCCTTTAAGTTCAAATTCGATATCATCATTAGGTCTCCACTCCAGCACATGCAGTGACTTGACTTATGGGATGTGGCTGGTTGTAAATCCATGTGAACCATGTTCACATTTCACAGCCCAAAACAAAGCGAAGTGACTCACTGAGTTACTGGAAAAGCCTGCAGATAATTTCCATTATTTGAATTGATTGCAGCCTGTTTGCACCACAGTAGGCTACGGATGTGCACATTAAAGGATAACGCTGACTGATTACAGATATTTCATCATATAGCGTTGGCCATAAATTCAATTCTAAAACTTCTGTACCCACCAAATAGTAAGAAATGAGAAAAAACACTTTATTGGATAAAACTAAAGCTTCATTTGCCTATAATGTTGTTATAAAGTGGCACATAAGTACAGTTTCCAGGGGTTTGTAGACTGTGTTAGGTGGAGGGAAAGTGTAAAAGTTTGCCTTTTATTGTTGCTTTTCCAACCAAATAGGTTTGAATAACCTTGGTTTATAATTTTTCCTACTCTTTGCTCTTTATGATATCAAAGGGAGCTGATATCCCTACAATGGTCATCTCAGGCACACATATCTGGGTGTAAGTGCAAAGCCCCACCCAGCTACTTTCCATGGACAGTCCATAATAAAGCAGACTGCCATGTTAAAGGGAGATGAGCTAAAATTCCTTTTTTCACACATTGAATGTTCTTGCCGTGGGTAAAACTCACCATAGCATGAGGTGTTTAGTGATCTTTCACTTAAAAAAGTGTCCAACATATTTTCTTAAATTGAAATACACATTTTTTTTTATAGCTCGACATGGTAGGCATGTCAGAAGTATCCTACTTTGATTGTTTTGCTACTCTTGTTTCATTCTGAACTCGGTGAATACAGCCTTATTAACCCAGATTAGAGTGATGGCCAAAACCGGAACATTTGATGCATTCCTTCCTCCCCTATCCACCTGTTTTCTATTCTATTCTATTCTATTCTATAATAACCCTTTCCTGACCATTTCCCTCTCTTCCCTGTTTAGACTTCATATCGAAGGGAGGGCAGTTACCACCACCAGGTATTCACTAAGACGCCTGAAAGGTGTATAGCTGACTGATAGAGTCAGTGGATGAATGAATGAGTTGCTGTTATTCTCATTAATTAATAGGGTTTGAACAGTTGCTTGAACTGCTTTGTTGGCTGCTTATCACTCTGTGTTCTGTGTGTCCTTGTTGCCGGGTAAATTCTTGCATGCGGCTGCTGTTCTGTGGACATCACTTTTTCCACCATTCTCATTGGCTACGAGAGATCAATAGGAAATTGGAAGGGGGAGCATTGAGAGCAGGTGAAGAAATATCTAAAGCATGCTCGGTGAGATTTAAAATGTTTAGGTTTGAGTTGATAGGCTGATAAAATGCTGGCTCATAAAAACAGCCAAATGTTAATACTATCAATACTATTGGCCTGAAGAAGAATCCATTTTTAACCGGGGCCCATAAATTTGAATTGCAAATATGAAGCTCAACATCTGCGAACCAAATCGATCTATTTTTATTTTTGTAGCATCCATAAAGAGTGACACAAGCTTGTGTCATCAGCCTTGGCTTATTTGCTATTGCCATTCCCTTTCAGACCGGTTGTTTTATCCTGCTCACATTCTGCAGTGGCACAGCAGGATCCCTGCACACAGACCTCCAACCCATTCCCTTTTTTATATGTGGTTTTTCCACTAAATGATATGATCATGAACTCAAAGCAGAGCAGCAACAGAGCCAACAGATAAAGATGCTTAAAAATGCCTTAAATGACAAAGAACTGTGCAGAGGCCATCAGTGTGGTTAGTGTTACTGCGGTGGAACATATCAGGGTTATTTTGGTCCAGCCTTTCTCATCCTCATCCCTCAAGATGCAAAGCGAGCCGAGGGAACGATGCATGCAGGGGTAGGCGGGATGTCTTTGGTTGGACACGGAGCTAGTATGTGTAGACTCCTCGGAAAATACATGTACGTGTTGGGTTTGAGTGTTTTCCACTTCTTTTAGTATTATATATTAACATTCAAATTTTCCAGCTTCAAGGTTTGTTTGCTTTCGTAACTGTTTGTAAACATTTAATGGGCTGTTTCACAAGAGAGCGCATGAAATATTAAAGAGGCCCAAAATATGAGGTTTTATAAGTGGCGCCGTGAAGCTACAACCACTGTATTTACTCTCTCCCAAACCCGAGCAAGATGTGCATTCAATAAATCAGATAAATATTTAACAGGAGTTAGGTTTGGGAGCTGAAAACTAAAGTTAGAGACTTTCAGTTAATTTTGGTCTTTTTAAATTATTCTCATGGCGGCATGTATACTGACCAGTCTACATTCAGTACTGGCTGGTGTTTTTTTTTTTTAAATCTTTTTTTTTTTTTTGTTGCTTACATAAGAAGGGCCAGATGTTAGAAGAAACGATAAAAAAGAGAGTGGGAATGGCGTGCAGTTCTTGTTCTGTGCAATCAAGCAGCAACCTCCGGGTTGCCAAAAACTGAAGGTCTTTAAATGGCAACTCGAGGGTCCACAATCTGCCCAGCTTTACAGCAAAAATACACGCTTATATAGACTGTTCCAAAAAACAGATGTGATTTCAATAACTTACTTTAATGAGATGTACTCAAGGTGGAATATTTTAACTCATCAGTTATTTCATTAGTCGGGTGCCTTGTTCATAATTTTATTGCACTTTGAGGAGTCAGCTGTTTAGTTTCTCTGGTATATACATTTTGATTTGTTTCTCACCACCCAAAGCTAACATCCCAGATGTTATACCTGTGCCCTAACCCTGCATTCTGTCTAATGGCCTGGAAAGGGTGAGGATTCTGGTTGCAACGACAGACCCCCACTTGTATGAAAGTCTTAAGTCTCCCTTGTTTACCTCAGTGAGCCCTTTTGTAATGACTTCATGATCTCAGTCGCTAGTTTCAAGTCTTACTGAATACAATAAGATGTTCATTTTGAAAATTATAGTCCCCATTAGAGTCCAAAAGGAGCATAAAGCACGGTACGCATTACTGAGATTAACAGCCTAGCCAGTCCTGCAGAGTGAGTTATTGTAGCACCAAATTCCCTCAGTGTGTTTCCTCATAGGAAGTGTTTTCTTGCTGAGCTACAGTGGGGAAAAAGAAAAACACAAAAGGCAGTTATAAAGTAAAAAGACTGAAATGCTAGAAGACGACTGCTTAATTTGATTAATTTAGCTTGAAAATGTCTAATTCTCAATTTTCAAGGAGAAAGAAGCAGAAGAGCTGATTAGAAGTTACTGGCTGGATTTGTGGTCACACCTTGCAGATCACATTTACACCCGGCAAAGATCCAATGTTGTCATTTCATTTTTTTCTAATTTTAGTGCTTGTGTATACATCTTGAATTTTCCTCCACGGGACATGCAGATATAAATCCCATACAAATTTCAGGTGTAAACGGAGTCTGTGTCTTAAGCTAGCTTGCGTGTGTGTTCTGTTAAGTCATCTGAATACCAAGCAGACTCCATCAAGTTGACCTCCTGTGTGCAACTGTGCCCGCGTGCGCATGTGTGCGTGAACTATTCCCACGCTGTGCAGGACAAGCTAAAGCTGCTGATCAATACTGTGACTTATATTAGGTCTGCATGTGTGTTTAAGCATTAAAGAGGGATTCTGCTGCTTCCTCCTCACTTTATCACTCTGCTGTGCAGCCGGAACATTCTTCAAAATGGCTTTTCCTCCCTCTGTGCCGCCTTGTATACGCATGAAAGCCTCAGCTAGCTGGCCTCCATGTGGAGTACAATAGAGGTGGAATCAGCGAAAGTAGAAGAAATCCATTTTTCATTTGTAAGGTGTTCAGTGAGTGCACAATGCAGTGGCTGCCATTTAAAGGACTGAAGGTATTTTGCATTTTGCTGCATCATGCCTCGACTGGCCCCCTGAAGGAGTTTATCTAACCGCTGCAGCACCTTGTTGATGTGCAATCAAGCCTTACTTTATTTTTTTTTATTATGCATCTAGTCTTTTTTATTTATTTTTTATTTTTTAAGCGCATTCCGCCATCAGCCCTGCTGGAGCTGAATTTAAATCAATATGGCCACAGGGGGAAAAGAGCATATCTCATCCATCTGCTGCACCTCATCAAGCTGCTGTTGGGTATTGCTCTGAGTTAAAATTAGACAAGAGGAGAAGCATCTGTGTGATACTGAAGGGAAAAAAGGGAGGATAATCTGGTGGTGCCACAGAGTCGTGCTCAGAGTGACTTCACATGACATCCTCAAGTGGAAGAAATCCCGGACTTCTTGCTGCTGTCCTCCTCTCTCTCCTCGCCTTCTTTCTTCTGGTGCTGTTCTAAATGGATGTGGAGAAAAACACCATCCATCTCCGACAGAGAGATCAGAGGATCACCCCATAGCACGGGCTTCAAGTCTTCATTAAACCGGGCCGCTCGCGTAAGATGAAAGACGGCCATTTGTTAAGTCAACACACTGTCAGTGGACGTAGGAAACGAGGGAGCGAGATGACAAGGCAGGGAGAATGGGAAAAGAGAAAGTCTGGAAAGGAAGAAAGGGCAGAGACAATTTGAATAGACAGATGTGTGGAAGTGAAAAGAACAGAGAGAAAGAACGATCATGAATCAAATGTGAGCGGTGAAATGTCAGCCTGCTTTTCAAGGTTACATCCCCTCGGCTTTGTCATTTCTGAGAATTCATACTGTCTCCATGCATGACTTTACCCATCACCTGCAGTTCAGTGCCATTTCAGCACCCGTGGCACGAAACCTGTGTGATAATCCACATGCATACTGGTGGAAGGACATATTTGCAACAGCACATCTTGTGCTCCTACCTTGCACGTTGCCCTTTCTTTTCTCCTCATAGTTTATAGGCAAATGAGTGTTTGCACTCTCCATAGGTCTTTCACATGAAAGAGTCAGCAACTGTCAACATACATCAATTCAGTTGGTAGAATATGCGTGTAAAGATGGACTCAATCCATATATATTTATGGCATGGTGAGAGGGCCTACGGTGTAGCGCTCTCTTTCCGTCTCTATCTGAGCTCCTATCACTTTCCCCGGCACTCATCCACGTCTGCAGCCACGTGTGTTGGAGCTCGCTGATGGTACAGCGGTGTGTATGACTGATGAATTATTAACAACGCCGTCAGCTGGATGCACGCATTGCCTAACCTCACACGCACTCAGAATTTAGCATGCATCATCAAATGCATTAGACGTCCCATTTTAGAGCTGCTCGAAATAGAAAAGAGGCGGCAATTTTTATTATTTTTTTCAATCTGGGTTTCATCTACGTGGTTGTGTAACCTAAATTGAAATTTTCTTTCCCCCCCACGCTTTATTTTTTTCACTCCTGCGCGCTAAACACTTTTTCTTAATTTGAATACAAAGATTGTGTCCAGGCCTCGGAGGCTTTTCAGACTGCTTTTGCTGCCGCCTCTTTTTATGTTCTGTCTCTTTATGCCAAAACCCCTGACTTCAAAGGTGCTGTTAATCTTTTTTTATTTATTTATTTTTCAACTTTTCATTATGCCAGCTCTGGTGTTTGGAGACTGATAAAGATTTAAAAAAAAAAAGGTTCAGGGAGGGATGTCCATTCAATTACTTTTATCTGAAATAGAAGCAACACTTATCTGGAAATGTTTCTTTAGTATTCAGGAGACCATGTCGTGTCAGCTGGTAGAACTCTGAGCGCTGTTCACCCACATCAGGTTGTTCAGTGCTGCAGCTAGCGTGAAAAGCTCAGGGTGACAACGGACTCAAAATGTTTTATGAATTGAAAAGTGAGTTGAAGTCTTTCATCTATCAGTCCAGTCAAACAAAGGCAGTCCCATCGCTGGCGTTCATGGTGTTTACTGACATAACTATTCACACAGAGGTTAAATCTGAAAAGAAAAACATAATAAACACACATTTACATTTAAGCTGCAGTAGCCCAGCTTGTGAAACAGAAGGTTTTAAACAGATAAAAAAAAGTATAGAAACACACAAACCCAGTGAATAGACTGTATCAATAATAGAGTTGAAGCTGCAGCATTATGCTTCTGCTTTAATCACTGGAAATGGCTACACCAGGCATGTGATAAGTGTGTATGTGCCACAGAGATCAACTCCAGCTGGTACTGCTATTGGGCTTATTACATGATGAGCAGTCTATAAAAAAAACAACCAAAAAAACCCCCAAACTCATGGATCAAAGCTTAAGGTTACATTCTCAGAGCAGCAGTATTGAGTGGGAATTCAAAATTTAAAATTAAAACCCCATGCACAGGGAGTTTTTGAATCCTGTGCAAGGCTCAGAAACTGAAGGCAAACGACAACAAGGAAAAATTAAAAAATTTTGCTGTCATAGCCAGACCCCTACATAGAACATGCACAGCAAGTCTATCCAAGTGTTAGGCTTTGCAAATAGTTGGCAAACGTTTACAAAGTAAAATTCTATATGTGTCACTTAAGTAGCTCTTATCAGTAAAAGAAGGAGCCTTAACTTTAATTTCTGTGGCATGCCATAAAAACTGCACGTATGGTATTGCCTGTCAAATCCAGCGAGCTTTTCTAAAGTGTGGTGACTTCTCACCAAATTAAACTTTAAGCTTTTGCTTCTGCTGTAAGTGTGTTACCCAACATTATGGCTTCAATTACCTCTCAATCCAGAGTGCTTATATCAGGATAAAAGGTGTTGTGCACTGAACAATGCAACAATGGGCAACTGATGTCACAAAACAGTAGGCAAAGACAATAAAAAGTGCAGATGTATTTACGTCTTTACTATGGCAACAGGCAGAAAAGACATCTGCCACCACACAGCTGAAACTGTCATGAACATTAGCTGTATGCATGCTTCAGCTGGCTATTGGCTCTATTTGTTTGCTTGTTGAAATGCATCAGTATAACATATATGATTAAACTGAAAACTAGCTTACCAATAATGTAAATGGGAAAACGCTGATGTTAAATCCTGCCTCGCGCTTTTGATTCTTCAGTTATTCTTTTGGTGTCAAGTGCTCTTTTCATTCATGCTAGATCTGCACATTCTGGGGCTGATATATTGTTCATTGTTCATTTTTTGTGAGTTTTAAAGTAAACTGACTTACAATATTACTCTCATCAGCGTCTGCCATGTACAGCATATCAGAAACGGTTGCATTGTCTTTTTTGATGTCTTTGCATGTGCTCTACAGTCGATGTTTGTTTTCATGTCTCAAGTTGCTTTTGGTCCATCAATCCAAAAACTCCTGACTGGATTGTGCTAAAAGCTGGATTAGCTTTGACTGTGCAAATTCAAACATTATGTGTTGTCCTTTTCCCCCCCCAACAGCCTGTCCAGGGCTTCGACTATGCCAAGAAGCACATGGGTCGAACTGGCGATGAGGCAGTCTCAGTTACTAAGGAGACGCTGGTGTTGGGGCTGCCTGTGCGAGACGCTCCATTGTCGCTGTCACTGGATAAGAAGGTGCACCAGGATGGGACTGCCAATAAGAGGCCTCCGTCTGCTGACATACACAAAGGAGGGTAAGAAAGTTACTGACTCATCTGCTTTAATGTACTGGGAAAACTGACCTTACATAAATGATTTGGATGTTAGCATTATTGTGCTTTATCATTGCATCTGTTTTTTTTTAGTTTGTTTTTTTTTAAATCATGAAGACAAGTAGCACAAAAATCTTTATTTTGGTGTGATCATTTAGTCAGGTGTTACCTACCAAACCGAAACAGAGACATGCACAGACATATGCTACAATTTGGATAAAACATTAATTATATATCATTATTTTTTTTATGTGGACTGAACTCAAGTTCTAATGGCAAAATTTCAAGTATTAAATGAAAAATGTTCACCCAAATAGACCTCACGGACTTCATTTGTGTTATTTTTGATATATTTAGACAATAAAATTGATTTGATTAGGGTTAGGTATTGATCATGGTTTGGGTTTAAATGTCTGCTGGCTGGTTGCCAGGGCCACTCGTCCCCACAGAAGAATCTGGAAAACATAAACACACATGAAACTTCAAAAGTCCTGTTGACTTAAATTTACATAAAGAAGTTTTAAGAATACAATTTTTGTCACGTAATATTGTGTTACCCATTCAGCTGATATGCATCTACTAGGTATGAATTAGGCTCGATCAGCTGTGATGCAGAGAGGGTAACACACCCTCAGCTGTACTGTCTGTTTTAAAACATTGTTTTATGTCCAACAACAGCAGCAGTTGGCTCAGAGAAACTTGAGCTTGACGGTTTGCTTTTGGGTGTTTAAGCAAAGCATGTCGTTAACACAAAAGTGTAGTCTGACCCTTTCACGGACCAAAACCCAGTAGAGGAGGTGTCTTATGTCACACTGCTGCCATCATTGTGCGTAATTCATTATAGATGTGGATGTAAAGGAAAGCTCTCCCTTGTTCATACATCACTATAAGCTGTGATTGAACACAGGTACAGTGCTGAGATAGCGAGCTGATCCGACATGCTGTTCCCAGCTGGAAGCCTTGTGAAGGGGAAGAACAAAGTTCTCGAGCATCTGTTTCAGTCAGTGAACAAGGCGGTGACAAAACCAGAGCTTTTCGGCAAGTCCAGACATCAGTGCTTGTTTGTGCATCACAGTTAAGCCAGAGAGAAGCCCAGAGTAAGCAGTGCACAGTCTGACAGATTGACATGATTTTAAGATAAGTCCAATGTTAACGAAAGGCTGTTTGTAGACAAAAGAAGGGAAGCTGCTTCTGTTTGCAGCCAAAACAACGGATGGAGTGATGTACTAGGCTGAAGTTGAGAGCGCTGAGTCTAATAGTGGTGTTAGGTGTGTTGCTATACAAATACAGATGATCCCATTTAAGTGTGAATAAATAATTGCTCCAGTAATTTTCAACTGTTAACAGCTTAACACCTATCTGACACATGATGTGACACAAAAGATTTGTGTAAATTAACAGGAAATACATTTAAACGACTGTGCCTTTCATCTACTGATGAGCAAGATCTACTGTAAACAGCGTGGGACGGGGTATCACTGGCAACGACGAGCATTACCTGTTTAAATGACTCATTATGGGGCTGCTGGACCTGTGAAAAAACAAATTGGCCAGTAGACACACCGGTGTGTCTCAAAGTCAGAAATTAATAAACGAGTTTAAAATAAAAAATACAGATAATCCACAAAATCAATATCTCTCTCATTATACTTTATATGTAAGAATATAGATAACATGTGTTTAGGAAAGGTAGAGGACCAGACACCCCTCCCCCTGATTATTTCAAGCATCAGACGTTTCATTTCCTGCATTCTTGTCAAATGTTACGCACCATTTTGTACCTTTTCTATGTCAGTTTATGGGGAAATGTCAACATATAATGCAATATAACGCAATACGGCACTCTAGGATTCCATATGGCTTTCAATATAAAATATTCTCAGCTTCTCGTATTTAAAATCATCCCTGCTGAGTCAAAAAACAAACAGGCTTCATTTTAGTATTTTTTTTCAAAGCTCAAATGTGTTTCAAAGAGATTTTTGATTATCTTCAAATTTAAAATGTTGTGCATAGTTATAACTTGTTACACAAATCAGTGTTTTATGATGATTTTTAGGAGTTTCTACATGTTACTGAGTCTGAAAACTAGAAAGTTTTCATTTGTCTTTGATTTGTCTGGTTATCAGTTTGCCATCAAGCTCATGGCATCAAAGGGGAATCTGCTGCCTGAGATTTCACCACTGTGTTTGTTTGAGGCGCAAAGATAATTAAGTTTCCTACGAGTACTGAGTGGTGGTATGAATTCATAATTCCTTCAGATATTTCATTAGTAAAAAAAAAACAAAACTATCTATCGACACAAACATTCATAAACGCACTTTTTTCTACAGTTTTTCTATCTAACATTCACATGATGCACACACTAGGAGCAATCTGGGGTTCAGTGTATTCCCAAGGATACTTTGGGACTGTTTCCAGCCTGGGATCGGATCGCCAACCGTACAGGTGGTGGGGGTGGAGGTGTCTTACGCACAGCTAGTCTCACTGAAACATACGAATATCATATACATTTCTTTATAGATATCAGAGATGGCTTCGCAGCAGAGGCGAACAATTTTAATTTTTTTATAGTTACTGAGGCTCTTTTTGTGTTGGGATTGGTGTCGACACTGGAGAGAGTACAAACCCAAAGTCATCTGTTTAAGTAACATTTAAATAACATTTTTTGGATGAATAATTTCATTGTCGTTTTAGTGAGCAGAGACACCGTGTCCTCTCATTAGCAAAAATGGCCAGTACTGGATTTTATACAAACTCTACACTAATGAATGTCAAGTCTCTTCTCATATTTTTCAATACGCTGATGACATGAGTCCGATGGCTTCCTGCTGCACTAATGTGGGTTCATTAGGTCTTTCACAGATAATTATCTGCAACTAAATGTCTCCAAAAATACTACTAATATTAAAAAAATAGAATCCGTGCAAGCTTAAGCGCATTTCCTCCAGTCTTCTACACACTGGGGAGTGTATTGCTTAAAGCGTAGTGTCAGGTTTGAAAGATTTGGATCATGTTTCGGCATGTGGCATGAATCATAGACTGATTTCAAAGTTGGGGAGCAATAAAGTAAAAAAAAAAAATGCATCTGTACCCAGTGAGATCAGGAGGAAGTTCACTGTTGATTAAAAAGTCTCAGAAACTGCAGCTGAAACCTGTCACTATGATCCACGTCTGTAAAAGAACATGGATAAAAACATCGCAAAAGCATAAGGCCTCAGTCACACAGGCCTAGAGACCAGTTAGCGACCTCCTCACACCTTCTCACAGGTCAGCTCACTGCCCAGCGAAATTATTTGCAAGTTGGGTTCTGCACCAAAAAGCTCCCCATGAGATCCCTTGCAAATTGCTGCAGTCACCTGTAGTTTGCATGAAAGCTGCAGACTTTTTAGCCTTTTTACTCTTCAAGCTGTAGATAAAACATGAAAAAAGTTCACACAAAATGGAAACAGATAGCATGCACCTTCACAATAAAAGTTCTATCTTACCACTTCAAACAATACATTTCAAAAGGTGAAACTTTGTCTTTGAAGGTAAGTGGTATAAATTGCCAGTTTTGATCGCACTTTTCACAACTACTTGTTGAGTATTTTTTCTGACATTCAGCGTTTTCCATATAAACTATGGGGAACAACAGCAACCTGCTACATTTGCAAGCATGCTTTTGCTGCATCAACATATCTAAACCTCCCCAACCAGTCTGGAAATACACACTATTAATTAGAGATCAGAAATTTGCCATTAGCTCACTGACTGGTCTCCACACCCTAAAAAATGTTTTGAGTGCATGCCTGTTTGACTAACAAATCACAGCAGAGGACAAACGTGACCATACAAACACAAAGAATATAATTAAAAACTGGAGAATATGCAAGCTACAGCAATAATCAGATAGAAAAATCACATCAGGACACAAGATAAAACAAAGCAGCCAGAAGAAACCTATCAAAGTCAAACAGGAAACAAACAAAAACCATGTTTAACATGGAGGCGACAAGACTCACGGTAAACATGCCACACAGAAAGCAGACAGACGAGACAGAAGGAACACGGGAAGCGCTGGGCAGACAAAAAGTCAACACCACTAGAATAACAATGAAAACAAGAACCAAAACTCAAAGACGTCACCAAAACCATCACAAGCAAGCCGGAACGAGCCCGTTTTGAAAAGTTGGGCACTATTTTGGATTAAAGCTCTGAAGCTTGGCTCTAGTAAAATGTTATTTCTACATTTTTTAAAAGTTGAGCGAAATACTGTGTATTAGATTTATGGTGATTTTGGAAATGTGAGCTCATGGGAAGAGACAAACTGATCAGACACAATCTACTCTCAGTGAAAAACTAATGAAATCCATGTAATGACCCAAACACATGGCTAAACAGATGGTCATTTGTCCCCACAGCCACTGGGCTACTACTGAGGATTAGACATTTGAGTGTTTGATTGTATTTCTGTGATTTCAAATCAGAATGAATAATGTTAGAAAATGAAAGTTGCATCTATCTGCTGCTAATCTTCATGTTTTATGCAGCTTGTCTTTATTTGGTAATAAATGAAGTCTCTTCCCCATATATTTTCTGTCTTTTTTTGTTTCTAATCTTCCTTGTTATTGTCCCTGCTTTTCACGCATGAGCGATGAATGTGATTTGCAAACATCTGCCGGAATCCTGCCATTTAAACACATTTCCCAAAATGTACCAAAAGGTCTTATTCCTGGTAGATTTCACTAGACTTATGACATAATCTGTTCTATGCATAAACACTGAAAAGATTTAGAACAAAATATGAAAACTGTTCTTTTTGTAAACGTTTCCGTCCCCAAACATTTCTCTACTACGAGCGACACCCACACCCGCGCCCACAGTCAATTGCGACAGCTTTCCCTTGAGGAAGTTCGGGAGTCATAAATGAGATGCATCATGCCTCCTCTCACATTAATGCAAATGCAGAAATGCACATAAGACAGAGCCTCACATTTATACACCACTAGATGAAAATGAATGGAGGTGGGATTAGTTGTGCTTTGCCTCTCGAGGATGATAAACACATGTATATTTATAACCCTGGCTGTAGCCAAGCGAGAGGCAGCCGTTCTGTGTGACGGTGATGACAGTGTAAAGGACTGGAAGCGCTGGCATAGTTTGATAATCAGCTTTACCAACCGGCACACACATTCTCAAAGAAGGTAACACTATTCACATTATTCTACCACCTGGGTACGTACATATCTCACTGTCGAACCGATGCAATGTGGGGTGCAATGGATTTCAAACCCAAACAACAACCAAGAATGCATTTATTGTTGTGCTTTGTGGTCTGTGTGCAGGCAGAACCAGGTGCTGTGCTTTATCATAAAGGAAAAGTTTCCGACTTGCATTAGATGAAAAGTTGCACGATTGTCATTTTCAAATGACTTTGCATTGCTAAGCAGTATACATGTTATTGAAATCACTTTGCACTGCGTTCCAGTT
The DNA here is from genome assembly GCF_900408965.1 of Simochromis diagramma. NCBI lineage: Eukaryota > Metazoa > Chordata > Actinopteri > Cichliformes > Cichlidae > Simochromis > Simochromis diagramma. The sequence continues at coordinate 2,560,509 of NW_024386765.1, forward strand.
TGGGCTTTTTATTTTGTGCGTGCATTTCAAATTCATTGACGCTGCCCTCGGCCCTAACTGGTTGTGGTATCACAAGTGGGTAGATTTGGGTAGATGATGTTGTTCCCACCCATCACAAAACAGCAGATTGACAGATAGACTACCATCTATGGATGCCTATTTTTTTTTAAATAATTAAGAATTTTTGTTAAATACAAAACAGGCCATGTCAGAGGGTTTTTTTTTCTTTTTTTCTTGGCTCTGTATCATGTCTCTGAGAGTAAATAATAGTATTTGTCTTGTATTTGAATTCAACAGTTCCCTTAATATTATTGTTTGCTGTATATTATAGTTATTTGTGCTAATGAGCAGTGGAACAGGTGCCACATGTTTGTGTTTTAAGAATATATATTTTACTCCAGCAGCTTTGTAATATAACCGTTTGTCTTCAACAGTGACTAAATTGCAGTCAGCTTTTTGTGTGTGATTGCGTCATTGTCTTGACACGAGCAGAGTGATGTGATCATTTTCTGCTTCATTTCAAAATGGTTCTTTGTTTAAACCATAAAAAATTGAAACAATGTGAGAAACAACGGCGGTGATTATTTTACCCGCTGAACATGCTCTGGTGTGAGGAAGGAGGAAGACGCAGTCTGCATGCTAACCATGGGGCAACACTGTAGGATGGGTTCACAGGGGCAGCATTTATTCTGCTCACTTCAGCCTCCAGAGAGCTGCAGTTTGTGAGGCACAAAGAGCGGCAGGGAGATGAACGCTAGTCTCCAGTAGTGTGATTATTGATTCAGCTGCTCCTCCCTCTGGCCTTCACAGATTTATGTGGAACACACACTGTATTTCTCCTTCCATCCCAGCGGCTCTTTGCCTGATTCCACATGACTTTTACTTTGACTTGGCCAGTCACCGGACACAGCACTGGCTGCATTGTGTGTGTGTGTGTGTGTGTGTGTGTTCACAGTGTTAGCCTCGCCTGTGGTTCTGTAATGTCGGCTCCGGCTGATTTGTGCATCTCACACCACCTGTAGACCGGCCTGTCACATTGTGTAGCTGCTGTGTCTTACATGCCTCAAGGCTGTGCGCATGTGTGTTTGTGTACCCTGCATGTGTGTGTGCCTATGTGTGTGCTCGGTATATAGATTGAACTGACTAAGTGCTATTTTTGAATTCGTACATGTTTATGCATGAGTTTTTTTTCACACACACACACTGGACATAAAGGACATAAAAGTGTTTAATACACTGACTTGATGTTACCTTTTGGGGACAAAAGCAAGTCGCTATAATGTAGATCACTATTTGGTTTAAGGTTATGATAAAGCCTGGAGGTTGCTGCTATAACAGGAAATAAATGTCATCAATATAATTTCCTCTGAAGTAAAGGGAAATGACTCTTTGAGTGGGAAATATATGCATGCTGGGCTGTTTTCCATCAAGGTCCCTGGCCGGAAGCCAGGCTATCCCAAAAAATCAGCATGCCATTGTTCTGCTTGTCCTTCACATTTGCCCTGCATTTCTTCATTTCACGTTTTTTTTACAAGGTGCATTCAGCACAAGTCTAATCACCATCTCTAAAAGCACAAACACCGTATGACACAGTACAACAGTAAAAGGTGATGTAATTTGTCTAGTTAGCTGCTAACATCACATAGGTCAAGCTACTGTAACTGCTGATTATCAGGTGTGGAAGCTGGCATGAAAATGCCAGGAGTCAGGAGTGTTATTAGTTTAGGTGCACAAGATAAGATAAGAAATAAGTCATTTATCATTTAAAAAAAATGCTATGACATTAATTTGACTCTAAATGATCAGGCTTGTATATCTATAATGTTATCTTATTTGCTGATGTGATGTCATATGCCATCAGTCATCCTTTCACTTAATGGCTTATCCGGGCAGCACAGTGGGTTCGAATCCGCCAGCAGGCCGGAGCCTTTCTGTGTGGAATTCATGTCTTCTCCTGGTGTCACATTCCAAAGACATGCATGTTAGGTTCATTAGTTCTTAGTTATCTGTAGATGTGAATGGTTGTCTGTGACATTCTGGTGTTCTGCCCAGGGAGTATCCTGTAGCTCCAGTCCCCTTTGACCCTGTCAGGAGGGACAATATGAAGCACAAAGAAAAAGTTGGGGACTCAAACTTTTATGACTGACAATTATATAATTTGGTGATGACAAGTGATTAGCTCAAGATGAGACAAAAGTTGAGTCAGTGGTGTTGACAATTGGCAGGTAGCACGATGTGTGACAATGCTAATCTTCACCTTTCAGATCAAGTTGCTGCTACAGATTTTAATGTTTCAGAAATCTCTGTCTTTGTGACTAATGATGTCACTTATAGTTAAACAATGCCACTTGAAAAGTAGCTTAGATTTTACAAAGTTTGTTCACCTTCAGTTCCCGTAGACTATACAGTCCTTACAGCCAAGCTTTTACCTTTTTTCTCTTTTTTTGGCATTTCCAGGACAAATTAAATTGCATATAAACTTCCAAATCTGCTGGTTTACCTACAGGATTGTCATAAAATGCGCACACTCACATACAAACACCACACCACATGTTTTTGGCTTGTAAAGCACTTTTGGGTTTTTTTCTTTTTTGTAATGAGCCATTAACATTTTTTTAAATAGTGTCTTGGCAGTAATAACTGTGAGATGATGCCCTGTTTGTGTACACACTCACAACCCTCTCCGCCCCTCCCTTTTCCTCTCTCCCTTCGCCTCCTTTCTGTTGCCATGGCTACTACAGGAGGTTGCCAAGTGATGAGGATGGCTCGGTGTCGAGTAACGGCTCCGGGAAGCTGAACACCAGCAAGAGCTCCTCGGCCCGGAGGACTGCGACTGGCAGCAGCAGCAAGAACGGCAAAGAGGAGCTACACAAGAGGGGCACCAATGGTGAGGAGGAGGAAGGAAAGAGAGATGAGGAGGGAGGGGGTTAAGAAGGTAGACAAAGAATGAGATGATTCCAGTGAAGGAGGAAGAAGGGAAGGTATTAGGAGAAGGACACATACAAAGACAGATGGATGGATAGATGGAAAAAAATCTGCCTCTCCTTATGTTTGTGCCCATCAGAAAGTCTTTCATTGCTAATAAACAAGTGCAGATCACCAAAAAACTGACCACCCCCCCGCCCCTCCACACACACACTCATGCTATGATGTTTTTACCCAAGGATAATTATTGTGAGCTAATGAAGCGCAAACACACTCATGCTTACAATGAGTCAGCCTGCTACAGCATCATGTAACTATCAGGGACGACACATGTACTCATCAGATATTGTCACACGTCCGCTCATATGCAAACTGGGATATTAGATCAGTTAGAAGACACATGAAGCATTCACGTGTTGCTATTTAGGCTGTTTTCAATCGGCTTACCTCATTCCAAATGCTGCATGGAGATAAAAGCGAGTACATATTCCTTAAGCGTTGCATCAACTTACTTTGGAGCAGAACCACAGAGAAAGACAAGGAAGTGGGAGGAAACAGTTCTGACAGCGTAGTGTCACCTTAGGTGTTATTCAAGTCCGTACAACTCACTGCATATGTTCTATGCTGTAGGAAAGTTACTTGTTAATCCTTGATGCCTGTCCTCTCCATCATTTTAAATGAGCTTTTAGATATTGCACTCACACAGAGTGCAATATTAAAAACACACACACACACACAGAGGGTATGACTACTTAAATGCCAAGTTATAATTGAATTACTATTAAAATGAGAAGGTTACTTGTAACCAAGAGTCACATTTCTTTTTTTTTTTTTTTGTTAAAGAAGGGACCTGATGTAGTCTAAAATCTGCGATGACATGCTGTAGCTTAGTTTATTGATGTTTTATCGACACTTCTTGGTTATAAGGACATCTTTATTTCCATGTTGTGTTCTACCTTTTTATGCCGATTCTGATATTTTTCACACTACTACATCAATTAGACAGACGGTTGATGACTAATTATGAAGAATGCATTATTAATTTAAAAGCATTTGTTAAAAAAGGTCATAAAAAGAGGAGACTGGTCCATGATGATGACAAACACGTACTTCACATTGTTAAGTTCACTTTAAGCAGCTTGAGGCAACTGTTGTTGTGGTTTGGTGCTTCATAAGAAAAATTGAATTGAACTGAATTGAATTCAAGAAAAAAATTAAGCAACTTTAAAGTTGATATAAGAGCAAAACAACACAAAACAAAATTAGCATTGGTGTGCTTGTGTTGGGAGTAAACATGGTATATGTGAGCAAAACTATACACAAAGCCCCTGTTATTCTGTGGGAGCTGTGCTAAATCTGTCATACACACACATTTACATTTGGGTACATCTATGAAAAATGAATCCAGCCACTACGATGTCCTCCAATAGCTATTTCACTTCCCCTTCCCCTTTTCGGACCAGGAAGCTACTAACATTTTTCTTTATAATCACTCTTTGGCTAAATCTATCCAGACTCTTGAGTCAGTGTCAGTTAGGACTCAAGTCAAATCTAGAAATGACAAAAACTGAGGGGTCATAAAAAAATGAGCTTACCATCTTCTGTGGTCTTCTCGTCATTGCCTGAGGCTACAATAGCCGGTTCTAGCATGATGGCGCAACTTCAAGTGAACTCCTGTTATGAGTAATGGTGGTGCCAAGTTTAAACAGAACATGTGAAATGAAAAAAGACAATGTCTGTTTTCTACTGCATCATCTTTGAGCCTTTTGAAATGTTCTCCATCATTAATTCAACAAAGTAGCTGGCAGGTGCTGTGTCATTTTAAAGAAGAAGGTTCTTGTTTTCAGCCATATGACAATCTCCGCTGCTGAAGTAAATGACAGTTCTCCTAATAAAGCTTAAAAAAGCATGTTAGCAGGTTGTGACAATAAAAAATGTTGTAGTTTTCCATAGATAGGCTCACTTCTGGTAATTTGGACCACTCCACTGCAATGGACTTCTCAACTATGTTTGCCCCTTTAGTCCCTTTTTAGCATTTTAATGGAATTATCTATTTTATTAGTCTGTTACTTACTATTAATTAATAAATATATATGTGCTGTAGCATATTGCTAATGGATGCATCTTGATGAAGCTAAATAGCCTTGTATGGTTTAGGACTTCACCCGTCCATCCAACTAGTTTCACTTATGGTCCAAAAACTTCAACATGGGACAAGCAAGGCAAATGTTGAAGTTTCCAAATGCAGTGTAAACATTGCACGGCAGACTCGATGATGTTTCCATGAACATGCTTTTGCGCATCTTTTTACTAAGCTGCTGCAAACACACTCAGTCGGCTGCAACTTTCCAGCTCAAAGCCTGACTGCGTCGACAACAACAACAACAACAACACGACCCTCAGGACCCAGTGCAGATTTTCAAGCCAACGAGGCATGATTGCAGATGCCTTGCAGGTGCGTCCATCGCTCCTGCAGCGGCATTGCAGACCACGCCCCGCCACATGCAGATTTCATAACTAATGGTTGCCATCTTGGTGGTCAGTCCATCTTTTATATACAGTCTGTGGGTTGAACCTGCTAAGCTAACTTAGAGGTCCAAAGATGCAAGCATGAATGCTTTTGTCAGCCCTTGCAATATTTGGCAACCTGTAAACCTAAAACATATTTATAAAATATTATATAAATTACATAGTTTGTAGAATGTGATAACATGATAACATTATTCACTGTCTGCACAGATTCCTCACTAGCGTTAAATTAGCAGACATCACAGGATTAAAAACAAACATTTTGTCAGACATGAGATAATAGACTGTGCCTTTTGATCTACATCACCTGTAATCAGTAGTGGCAGTGAATGCACTGCATCTTTGAACTGTTCAACAGATTATCAGCCCAGTTTTTTTTTCCAGCTCTGCAGTTTCAGAATTGATTGCCTAAACATTGCTCTGATCACTGGTAACCCTGCCACGTTGCTGCTGTTCAGTGGCATTCTGGGACACTGTGATTTTCAGATCTCTTTTGCATCAGCAAACTAATGTTCACAGCAATTTAAGTGATTAATAGTGTTTATGCGAGCGAATGAATGCTTACCCAGAGGAGACAAGAAGAAAATGAGTAATTGTTTCATTTTCTCACTAGAGATTGCAGAGAGCTGGAGATGGACAGGAATAGAGTTTTCAGAAAAAAAGGGAGAGAATAATGCCGGTATGCTACAGAAATGATAAAAACACCTGCTTGCTGCAGTGGGTCACACATCTTCAGGAAGTTTTACAGGTGTCAAAGCATTGGCTAAAGCGAATTTTGTACTACATCCGTAATTTTACTTGCGAGAGTCAGCGAAAGTGAAATGAAAATGCAAACACTCAAGAACTACATCTCAGACTCCACAGACCTCAGTTAACATGTTAAAAGTTAAAGTTCCTTGCAAAAAACTAGAAAAAGACTGAACAAGTGTGGCTCGTTTCGAAGCATTATCAGGAAAAGCATCTTCTTTCTCAACAGAACAACACAGCTTAGAATTGCAAAGTTGATTTTGAACAAACCACAAGACTTCTGGAGCAATGTCCTTTGTACAGATGGGATACAAAGTGGAGATGTTTGGCCATAATGCACAGTGCCACAGTTTGAGAAACATAACAGCATTCCAGCACAAATGCCTCATAGCTACTGTTGAGCACAGTGGTGGAGGGGTGATGATTTGGGCCTGTTGAGCTGTAGTTGAGTCGACTGTGAACTCCTCTGTATATTCAAGATAAAGCTTAGTCCAGATTGTGTCGCGTAACAAAACAATGACCCCAAGTGCAGCAGCAAATCTGCAACAGAATGGCCAAAAAAACAAACAAACAATTGAGGTGTTCCAGTGTTTCAGTCAAGAGAGCTGTGATGAACAAATACATGCAAACTTCAATAAACTGAAGCTATGTTGTAAAGAAGTGTGAGCCAAAATGAACCTGTCAGATGTGAGACATGTAGAAGATTAGTTTCTTATATATGAAGATACAGCTTTCCATATAAGTACGGCCTGGTTCCATTGTTCAGGTGAATCCTTCAGGGCAGTGCCATCAGTGCCTTGTGCTGACTGAATTCCTTCTTACAAGAGTAAACCACTCAAAAGACAGTGGGACTTCTTTTATTTCGCACGCTAAACTTCCACAACAAGAGACTAAAAACAGTGTTTTAGTTTTTTACATTTTAGAATGATTTTAGAGCAACTGTTCAAGAGAAACAGACTACATCTAACACTGACCTTAGTATAGCTAAATGAACGTTTTAATGTTCCTCAGATGTTCAGGGTTCAAATCCCAAAACTAATGGATAACATGATGGTGGTTTTATATGTAGTCTATGGATATACTAACTTTATTGTTCATCTGTTAAATCATCTCCATAATAGTAACCAATATTGCTGCAAACATAAAGGAGTAAACAGCAAAAGTACCAGCAGATTGTTGACTGACTCATACTGTTTACCAGAAGACACACTGAGTAATGGGGGCTCTAAAATGTAGTTTATTCAAATTATGCAACATGTAGTTTCTACATTCAGTCAATGAAGCCACATGTTTTAAAATGTATTTAACCACAAAAGAAGAAGAGAAGAAGGACCCTTCTTTGTTGATCTGAAATGTGTAGCTGTGAGGAAGCAAAACAACAACACAGCCATCATGCTGCCGCTAAATTAAATGAAGGAACAGACACAACAGGAAAGTAGAAATTTTTCCTAATAAGGAAAAAATTAAAAAGCAAAGCCTACAAACGTTATATTTGTAATGTTTGTAATGTTCCCATTTACGTAGACCAAACCAGTCAGTGCTGTATGAAAATAAATATGATTCAGTTGCTACTTTTTCTTCATAGTGAAACTTAGGCAAGATAAGTTATTGTAAAATAAAATAATATAATATAAAATAGCCTTTGTTGAATTTCACCCTCGTTTTGGCCTCTGTCTTCCCTGAGTGCAGGAGTGCACATATGCAGCCAACCAGCCACCCACCCACAGCCACACATACACACACACACACACTCGTTTTCATGTCTTAGTGAGGATATCTCATTGATATAATGCTTTCCCTAGCCACTTACCTTAACCCTAACCATCAAATATGAATGCCTAATCCTAACCCTCAGCCTAACCATAACCTAATTGTAACCCTGACACTAAAACCACATTTTGAGCCTCAAAAATGCCTTCAAACTTGGGGACGGGCATTTTGTCCTCATAAGTGACTGTTGGTTCCCAAAACTATAGCATGCCAATTTTTGGTCCTCACAAAGATGTCTAAACATGCACACACACACACTCTCCATGGCACTCACCAGATGTAACAACCTTTGTGGCAGAAAGTACATGTTCAATTCAAACACCAGTACAGTGTTTGCCATTTGCTGTGAAATGGTTCAGGGTTCACGTTAGCTACAACACATTGTTACCTGTGTCCATTCAGGTTCACAGCCCTCTGCTGCTTGTGATGCCACCTGTCCTGACCTGAGCTGTCACACTCTGATAGGCTGAACAGTTTCACCAGCAAATGAGAGCAGACCAAGCTGGTGCCGGGACGAATGTAACATTGTGGGTTTGGAGCAGAGTTAATGGCATACTGTCGTAGCCCTACAAAGAAGCAGTCTGCCATATGATGTCAGTCAGTCAGTGAGTCACTGTGAAGCAACATAGCACTATCCATCTGCTGCTCGCTGCTGTAACATACAGTCACATAAATACTGAGATTGTGTTACTGTGCGAAGCAGAGGACCAGTCACATACAGCGGATGTTTTTCATGAGACAAAACTCAATTTTTATTGGATTTAGTGTTTATTAAAGTTGTAGTTTCCATGACAACAAGTAAATCTCACATTAGAGGATAAAAGCAATTATTTTGGAGTGGAAAACAGTGGAGGAAAGTACATGTGAGCAATGAGACAACGGAAGGTAGGAAATTGAAAAGCTGATAACCCATTACTGATCAAATTCATCTTATGGCTCCAAAAAAACCCAACATAGCACAAGCAAAATCATACAAATTAAATCCTAGAGTGCTAATGTGTTAGCTAACAATAGCTTGCTTCATTAGTAAGTTCAAAAACTCTGTGGGTGCAATGTAGACACACACACCAGCTTATTAGTGCTACATGACAGAGTAATAAATACAGAAATTTCCCTCACCAAACCTGAAACACAAACTTCTTCCTTGGTCTGTACGTCACAGTAAACTATAAGATTGCAAGTGGATGTAAGGCAAAAAACAGGCATATCATTCATTGGTTCAAAAATAGTCCACCCAAGCTTAATATAAAGCTTACAGTATGCGAGAAATGAAAAGTGGCTCCATTAGTAAACCTCTGTATCCATCTGTTAATACTGATTTTTGATTTATTCTACCTTGAGAACTGAGCTGATCTACTCTTGCTTATTAGCAAGTTGTGTGCTTTCTTGTCTTTCCAGATCCCTATGAAGACCATACAGGCTCTCTGCGTCTCATCACTATCAAGCCCATGACAGCCCAGCCAACCTACTCGTATCCCTCTTCCTCTTCTCACAGCCAAGATTCTGTGGTTGTCAATGGGGACGTGAGTTGGAAAACAAACATTTACACGCATGTCTGCAAAGCTTTCCCGGACTCGGAAGTGGTGACAGAATAGGGCAGAGTAAAAAGTAGGACACCATGAGTCACACAGACAAGTGCAGCATTTGGTAACCACGTTTCGTCTACCATTGTTTAAACGATTGATGATGTTGGACTGCATCCAAATTGAAATCAATCAACTCAATTGATTGAACAAATATTAATGGATGGTATTGAAGAAGTAGTTCATCAAGCTCTTTAAGTGCATCAACTCAGAAAGGTGCTTTTCCATTCTGTTACACTACCCCTCCTCCACCATAGTAGTAGTAACATAACATCTCCTCTGGGACAAATTGTACTGTTACTGAATATAGCTGTTGTTGCTACAAACACTATTCCTCTGTGTCTCTCTAATCTCTCAGTCAGCCCATCACATCTCATTCTTATTCTGCCTCAACCTGTCTGCACCTTGCTGCAGCTCAAACAGCAACACACAGGCTCATGATAAATCCACCCTCAGTCTATTAACATAAGACTAGAAAACCCCATGATTAGAGTGTGTTTCATAGTCTGAATATCTGGATGTGAGTACTAAAAAGAAAGGCCAAAAAAGTAAAAATAACAATTGTGTGTATATATACATTTTTATATATATATATAAAATAATAATAATTTGATTACTTGAATTTGCAGGCTAACCATAGTGGGCTTAAACAGAAGTCCGACATTGAGCACTACAGGAACAAACTGCGTCAGAAGGCCCGGAGGAAAGGCTACGGAGAATTCTCGCTCTCCGAGACTGGAAGCCACGGTTATAGCCACCGTGACACGAGGCACAGCCGGCACGACAGCGCGGTGAAAGAGCCAATGACTGCCGAGGAAAAGAGGGCGTCCTTTGCAGGGTGTCACAAGAGGTATTGTAATATAAATATAATTAAATATGGATATTTTGGAATATAATTAAATGTTTGTCTTATCACTGACTTGATTTGCTGCAGAAAGTGAAATAAATCTCAATGACCAATCACAAAATATGTATTACGAGGATTAGACCTTATTATGAAATTACAGTTCTTACACATGAAATTTTTGTTTCATGCCATTTAAATAATGAATGTTCAAGTGTTAAACTACTACAATGATGAACAATAAAGGCTAAATCCATTTTTTTCCATCTGGAAATATAAACTTAATGTGATGCTGTGGCTGTAAAGCATAGTTGCTAAGCAACACGTAACAAGTGAGTGAATAGAGAGGGGTGAGATTAGGTCAGCATATTAATATTTCACAGGTCACACTGTGACAGAGTGTCGGTTTTGCTTGTTTTTGTCACTAAGTTTAATACATTCAGCCTGAGGACACTTCACAAATCCTTTGACATCAGACAAAGAAAAGCTTTTATTGCCTTCTGAAACTTAAACTTCAGCAACGCAGAATCCAAACTGTGACAGTTTTCAAGAGATTCACTCAAAATACTAAAAAATTACAGCATCAAGAAGCACCTGAGTGCTGATAGAAGGTAATTCCTACATCAAATTTGTTTTTGGTCAAAGTGATGAAATAAAATAAACAAACATTATACATTAAACACTGAAACTATTACTATAACTCATTTAAGCAATAAACAGATGTGGATTTGTAAATTTGGGTAATTTGCATGACTCTACCAAAAAACATTCAGATTTAGAAGAATTTAGGTCATTTTAAGCAAATCAAAAGAATACAAAAGAATTGTTTTGAATATGACAAAAACACTTCTATAATATTTTTCGTTAACTCCTTTCAGTGAATCTTACCAGAAAAACAAATGACACTCAAATAGTTTAATTAAAATATATGGGTGAATTCCATAACTGCAAACATGCTGGAAACAGTATAACTTATTGACTTATGGAGGAGGGGGAAAAAAAGCTTTTAAAACTTTTAAAATTTTAACTTTTTTTTTCAATGCCAACATACCTGTACAGCAGTTTTTATTAGATTTAACTGGTGACTCTGTACATGCAGCTATTAATCTTATGTTGACCATCATGTCACAAAAGGGTTACCAAGACTGAAAAGAGTTGATCTTATTTACTTTTGTGAATTTATTTATCTTCATTTTAGGCCTTTTCCTTTTTCAGAGTATGTGTATCAGGTAAAAAACGTCCATACTGGCAAGCTAACATTTTTAGCTTAATCGCTATAACCACTAGCTTCTAGTAACTAACTAGCTCTTTACTAATAGTACGGTAAGTACTGGTATTTGAATACTGTTAGTAGAAGTTGACGACCTTATTGGGAGAGGGAGGCAGTTCCAGAGTTTAGGATTTGCAACTAACTGTGTACAAAGAATAAAAAATAACACAGAAGTTGTTTAGCTGAGTTTTAAACATGATGCCAAGGTGCAAAAACGTGGTCCCAAGTATTGAGAAGCTTCATGTCCTAGTGATAGCAAATACAATAAAAAAAACAATTGGAACCAGAACGGAACCTTGAGGTACACCAGGCCATTTTAAGAGTATTTACCAATGCTGATTATCAAGGACCTCTTACTCAGATAAGAGTAGAGCAATACAGGGCAGTGTGACAAAGTCCTCATGATGGAAGATCAAGCTCTCATTTCACACTGCATCAAACTACTGTTATAGCCCATCTAGGCGCGGCTAGACCACAACATAAAGGGTGATCCATCCCCGTCCAACCCCAAGCAGCACGTCACACAATTAACACTTTGTGACAGTGATTTATTTACAATGAGTGAATTTAAAAACAGAGGAAGGGAGCGAATTATAACTTCGGGGTGAACCCAAGGCCAAAACAACAAACAAAAGGTAGCCTATCTCAGGAGTAAATAAAACTTACCTAGTCAAAAGAACTAAACCAAACGACAATTACTTTCCTCCCTACCTAACAAAAACAGGAGAAAACGAATCAAACAAAAAGGCGGTCCACCCCTACATGCTCCTATATTAAACCAACATAGTTAAACAGTGAACACACGGTCTGCTGGTTGGGTTGGGCCGAGGATGAATGACCTGGCAGTCCCTGGCGGTGTCTTCTTATGCGCTTCCTCACGGTCATTGGCCAATCGGTACGATCCGTCCACCCTGGATGCACCAATCATGGAGGAGCACCTGCACACTCAAATTTACATATTAAAATTACGACAACAGTCGTAACAACCCCTTTCCCAAGAATTAACATTACCCCCAAAATGTTTAATTCAAGGAGAAAGTTCTCTAGACAAAGTATCAGCCAACACATTCTCTTTCCCTTTCCTGTAACTGATCTCCAAGTTAAAATCTTGCAGCAACAAGGACCAGCGCATAAGTCTTTGGTTGGAGTTGCGCATTTGGGAAAGAAACACTAGTGGGTTGTGATCGGTAAACACCTGCACAGGCAGCACACTTGACCCGACATAGACCTCAAAGTGCTGTAAAGCAAAGAGTAAGGCAAGAGCCTCTTTTTCAATGGTAGTATAATGGGTCTGGTGTCTGTTAAACTTTGAACAGACGGGATGATCTACGCCGTGACCATCTTCCTGTTAAAGAACAGCGCCTGCGCCACACGAGCTGGCATCAACTTCTAGTTAAAAAGGGCGCTCAAAATTCGGCACAGCTAGCACTGGTGCACTGCACAACAATGCTTTGGCAGACTCGAATGCCACCTGACACGCTGGAGACCAAATAAAAGATCAGTTAGGGGACTAACCACATCAGAAAATTTTTTGCAAAACCCTCGATTAAAAACCGGCGATTCCTAAGAAACGACGCAGAGCTCATTTTGTCTGCGTGACAGGAACAATCAACAATGGCCTGTACTTTCGCAGCAACAGGGCGCACTTGCCCCTGTCCGACCTGTTTCCCTAAATAAGTAATGGTGGCTTTACCAAACTCACACTTAGAGGGGTTTAATGTGAGAGAAGATTCACGAAAACGTCTGAACACCTCAGAGAGCGTTTCCAGATGTTCTGACCACGTCGGAGAATAAATGACAATGTCATCCAAGCATGCCTCACAGTTTTTCACTCCAAACAATACCTTCTGCATCAGACGTTGAAACGTTGCAGGTGCGTTTTTCAACCCGAAGGGCATTACAGTGTATTGGAGGAAATGATCTGGTGTTACAAAAGCAGAGACCTCAGAAGCTCTGGGGGTTTAACGGGACTTGCCAATACCTTTTTAACAGGTCTAATTTAGTGACGAATGTAGCTGAACCGACACGATCAATGCAGTCCTCCATTCTGGGGAGAGGAGAAGAATCAGGTTTTGTGACTGCATTAACCTTTCTGAAATCAGTACAGAAACATGGGGTGTTATCTGGTTTAGACACCAAAATACAGGGCGAACTCCACGCACTGTTACTGGGCTCAGCTAACCCATGTTTAACCAGGTATTCAACTTCCTGTTGCATTAAAATCCGCTTGGTTGGATTTACTCTATAAGCATGTTGTTTTATTGGCTTATCAACTTCCACAACGATATCATGAAACAGCACAGACGTCTGCCGAGGATGCTCAGAGAAAAGCAGCAAATTAGCTTCAATCAGATCAATGATATCTTTGCGGGTGGAATCTAACAGATGTGACAGAAAAGATTTTCTAACACTTCTGAGTTTCGCAAACGGGCCACAGGCATACAACCGCTCTTCTCAATCAAGTCATCATCTTGCAGATCATACAGCGGTGGTGCCGAACACACAGAGACAGGCGCAATGGAAGAGGTTTTTTCAGCTACTGCATCCTCTCTGGAAACATGGCGTTTAAGCGTGTTAACGTGGCTCAGTTTTCTCTTTCGATCAGGAGTTTTTATTGCATAGCTAGTGTCACTTATCTTTTTGTCCACCTCGTAGGGACCGGAAAACTGAGCATGGAGGCTAGACCCAACTAAAGGAAGCAACACCAGAACTTTTTCACCAGGAGCAAAATGTCGGACCACCGTCTTTTTGTCATACCGGGCTTTCATGTTGCCTTGAGTTTGTTCCAAATTTTCACGGGCCAGCTGACATGCACGGAAAAGACGCTCTCTAAAACTGCAAACATAATCTAACACATTATGTTCGGCTTGATGCGACTTTGATAACCACTTTTCTTTAAACAGTTGCAAGGGACCCCGCACAGTGTGTCCAAAAACTAAGTCAGCCGGACTAAATCCAAGCGATTCCTGAGTGGTTTCTCTAACAGCAAAAAGCAAAAGTGGAAGTCCCTTGTCCCAGTCTTTACCTAATTTGAGGCAGTATTTGCGCAACATAGTTTTTAGGGTTTGATGAAATCGTTCCAGTGCACCTTGACTCTCTGGATGATAAAGCTGGCATCATGCGCGAGACTGAGAATCTGGAGTCTACATTCCTTTGGCACCAGAACCTGATTTACCCTATGTAAATCAGTTGAGTCAGGAGGCCAAGACCGCAACAGCACACCGTTCTCAAGGAAATATTTTACTGGAGCTTTAGATCCCTCTCTGTCCACAACAGAGGAAAAACAAGGCACCAGTGAAGGATCACCCTGCTGTGCTTTGATCAGCATTACTCTGGTCATGTTCAAGCTCTGATTAATGTCTTCAGGAATCATTTCAGGAACGTCACATGTTGAGATTTTTACAGAATCAATGGGTGACACGAAAGAGTCGTCTTCATCAAGCGTAGCCATAAATGACCCCGACAAATCCACAATCTCACCCATTTTATGAGCCTGCGCACGATTAATTAGACCCAGTGGTAGCCCACTGTATCTTGAATGCTGAGCCCAACACTTCTCTGTAATTGACAAGTTACCCTCCTTTTCCCACTTCGCTTTAATATACACAGTGCTGTCGTTTTTACACCGCAGGATGCTGTTATATAATTTGGAAATAATTTTACTTTGCGCTCCAGATTTGGTTGATAATAAGAAAGTTTTTACAAATTGTAATTCGTTTAGGTTCACTTTTAAGTTTTGATTAAAATAATTTCTGACCTGTAGATATCTAAAAAAGTCATCTGACCCTAAGTCGTGTTTACTCCTTAAAGATTCAAAGCTTTGAAATGCTCCCTTATGGACAAATGAATAATAATTAGTTATACCTTTTGAAATCCAGTTTTTGAATCTATTATCATATTGATTTGGAGTAAAATCTGAATCATATGCACGCCATCTTAAAACCTTAGAGGCATTTTCCAAGCCGCCAATTTTTATTACTTCTTTCCAAGCAGATATCATTATTTGTAGCATAGGTTTATCTGTCATATGTATTTTATTCTGCAATTTTATGTCCGATATTAAAGCTGAAACTGGTAGTCCATTTGATCAACCTTTGTTGTTATTATTTATTTTATTTTATTTTCAGGGACAGACATGACTGGGGGATAGGAAAGGGAGAAAGAAAGATGAAGGAAAAGAAAAGCAGAAGGGAAGAGGGACAGTGAGAAAGGGCACTTAAAAAGAGAAAGAAGAGAAAAAAAAATCTCCTGGATCACCTGTTGAGAGAGAAAAAGAAGAGAAAACAAGCAAAAAAAAACAGAGCAACATACTAAACACCACACCATCACGTTAATCTAGCTAAGTGTAAACAGCAGTAAATACTAAATATTGAATGTTGTTGTGCAGCACGTAGGACCGACAGCGCACAATGTGCTTGGAAATAGCAGCCAATAAAGGTGTAGTTTATGTCTATGAACAGTGAACACCCGTGTGCACCTGTGTGGATCAGCGAGCTTGTATTCAAAAGGTTTCCCCGTGTAACGGTCTGCTAGAGGATGTAGAGAGCCATAGCCCCGTCACCCAGGGCATGAAGCAGGCATGGAGGAGATCCAGGCTCCAGACATCCAGAGGCCCCAGAGTGCGAGAGCCCAAGGAGGACCACCGGAGGGGCATCTGTGCCACCCTCCTGGGAAGAGCTGAGGAGAGCCCCAGATGAGGGGTCACCCAGTAGCCACGGAGCAGAAGCCAGAGGGGGCGGAGCGTTTTATATTTAACTCTAGCTTTTTTCCCGTTCCAGATATATTTTGACAATGTTCTATCCCATGCTGCAAACTGTTTTTGTGGTATGGCAATCGGTAAAGACTGAAACAAATACAGCAGTCGGGGAAGAATATTTAATAATAATAATAATGGATTGGATTTATATAGCGCTTTTCAAGGCACCCAAAGCGCTTTACAACGCCACTATTCATTCACTCTGACATTCACACACTGGTGGAGGCAGCTACAGTTGTAGCCACAGCTGCCCTGGGGCAGACTGACAGAAGCGAGGCTGCCATATCGCGCCATCGGCCCCTCTGGCCAACACCAGTAGGCAAGTAGGGTAAAGTGTCTTGCCCAGGGACACAACGACCAGGACAGAGAGCCCAGGGATCGAACCGGCGACCTTCCGGTTACAGATGCGATTCCCAACCCCCTGAGCCACAGTCGCGATGTATTACCACCCCTAGATACCTAATGCTGTCTTGATTGATTCAATCCTGGAGTGTAGGTCCAGAAACGGAATAGTTTCTTTGTGACTTTGGTGAAGTCACGATGTATTACCACCCCTAGATACCTAATGCTGTCTGCATCCCATTTCCATTTGTAACGATTCTTAATTTCGACTGGTGGTTCATAGTTTAAAGTTAATACCTGCGTTTTATTTACATTGACCTTATATCCCGATAAAGAACCATACTCTGATAGCGCTTCCATGATTTGGGGGAGTGCCTGTGAGGGATAGGATAATGTTAAAAGTAAGTCGTCAGCAAATAATGCTAGTTTCTGTTGCCCTCCTGGCGTTCTTACTCCTGTTATATCCTGTCTCTGCCTGATCCACTGACCTGTTCTATAAAAAAAGCAAAAAGCAGCAGTGAAATGCAGCAACCCTGCCGTGTCCCTCGTTCCAATATAAATGGTTCGCTGAGGTCTCCATTGATTTTGATTTTAGCTGTTGGTTTGTTGTATAGCCCTGAAATAATATCAATTATAGATTTATCAAAATTAAACTTCTTAAGCACTTTGTATAAAACGGACCATCTCACTGAATCGAATGCCTTCTCGGCGTCTAAACTTAACACTAAGGTCTTTAATTTTTGTTTGTCAGCTTGCCTCAATATGTGCAAAACCTTTCTGATGTCGTCCTGGGCCTGTCTCCGTTTAATGAAACCCGTTTGGTCATTATGTATTAACTTAGGTAATATCATTTCTAGTCTCTTAGAGATAATAGATGTAAACAACTTATGGTCAATATTCAATACACTGATTGGGCGATAGTTACTACATTCTAATTTATCTTTTCCTTCTTTTGGTATAATGGAAATTATTGCTTCCCTCCATGAAGAAGGGATAGTTTTCTTTTCCATTACCCAATTAAATGTCTTTATCATGGTGGGAGTCAAATAATCCTGCATTATTTTATACCATTCTGGGTCGAACCCATCTGGCCCTGCCATTTTCCCTCCCTTTAGTCTTTTAATTGCCAAGTAAATTTCTTCTTTAGTTATTGTGGACAACAGCATTTTATTTTGTTCCTCTGTCACACCTTGCAACTTTAGACCTGACAGGAAGGTATTGACAATAGAGTTGTTATCTACAAAGGGTTGGGAGTAAAGTTTTCTGTAGTAATTCTGGAAGCATAGTTTAATTTTCCCCAGTTCAGTTTCTATTTGTCCATTAAGAGGATTCTTTATTCTATGTATAGTCCTCTCTGCTGGTTGCTTCCTAAGTTTAAGAGACAGAAGTCTTAGTGGTTTCCTCCCTACCTCGCATTGCTGTTGTTTAATAAAAATGAGTTTCTTCTGTATATCCATCGTATTTAGATCATCTATTTCTTTCTTAAGTTTTATTATGTCAGATTTGATATCATCATCCAGCGTCACAGAATGTAGATGTTGTAGCTCTAACAATTTCTCTTCTAATTGACAACGGTTTTCCCACCTTGATTTTTTCAGATAAGAGGATATACTAATTATTTTTCCTCTAATCACTGCCTTCAATGCATCCCATAATATTCCTGGAGATACCTCCTCATTTTCATTATACTCTAAATAAGTTTCTATTTCCTCTTTCAAACTCTCTTTAATATTTGGATAATTTAAAATGTTTGTATTCAGCCTCCATAAGGTTGATCTATTTTTGCTATTGAGGCAGATCTGAGATAAACCGCGTTATGATCTGAGATGGTACAAGCGCCTATTTCACAGCTTTTAATTCTAAATAGATCATTCTTAAACATGACAATATAATCTAGCCTAGAATATACATTGTGTGGAATTGAGAAGTGGGTATACTTTCTATCATTTGGGTGAAAATCTCTCCACACATCTAGTAGTCCAAAATCGTCCATAAAGTGCACCATTCTTCTTCCAATACTCCTCTGATCGCCTTTTCCATTTGAAGAGTCTAGTTTGGCATTTAATGTGACGTTAAAGTCACCCCCGCAAATGAAAATTCCCTGACTCCTTGTTGTTGCCAAATTCAAAATCTGCCCATATAAGGACCAATCACTGCCTGGGGGAATATACACATTTAAGAGAGTAATCATAATACCCTGAATTTTACCCGTTACCAATATATATCTGCCTTCCTTATCTTTATATTCCGAAATATGTTCATAGTTCAAAGCTGAGGATATCAAAATCGCCACCCTCTTTTGCCTCCCAGAACTATGGGAGGAATAGAAGACATGTTTGAAACCTAGTTTAAGTTTTGCATGATCTTTGTCAGCTAGATGTGTTTCCTGCATCAGAACAATTTGGGCTTTGTCCCTTTTAAACTTAGATAAGGCTTTCCACCTTTTCACAGGACTATGTAAGCCATTGATATTAACTGACAAAATTTTTATTACCTGCCACTCATCTAGATTGTATTTTCTATGACTATTATACAGTTTGGTTTGCTGCCTGTACACCCTTATAATAACTAAACATACAACTTATAAAAAAAGGTTTCATCAGAAAAAAGCAAAAATCAAAATAAAATCTTAACTTCCAAGGTAGAGGTCCCTGAACTGGACCCTGCTTCACCTCGAGAGGCAGCTTCCTCATCGGTCTCTCAAGGGAGGCTCTCGATGGTTTAGGCCTCGCTATAAAGAGCATTCATGAGAGAACCTATTTATCTATGTATTGTATAGCGTATAGTAAACTAGCACAGTTTTCTCAAGAGTTTCATAATTTAAACTCTGCTCAATAGACAGGCTTGAACACACTTCTTGGGCTTTTCCCACAAGCTTACATTGGAGTAAGACGGACCAAAACTCTTTCGGCCACTTCAAAGCAGCGGCTATGCGCTCCAATGCACTGAAATAGGAGTCTACCTCAGACTCGCGAAACGGGGGAACCAATGTGATGTGCTCACTTATATCAAAACTAGCAGAAGAAGAAGCACTTGTGCTTGATGACGTTGGGGAACCTTTAGCTGAGCCTTTTTTAAGCTCAAGAGCTCTGATACGGAGTTGCATAGCTTGCACCTCCAGCTCCTTGTTGCGGGTCTCCACCTCTCTTATGCGGAGCGTGAGGCGCAGATCCTCAGTTGACGTACCTTCACTGGATTCAGAAATCCGATCAGCCTCCGTGCCAGCAGCAGACGCATCAGCTGCATTAGCATCCGCTTCAGATGCAGTGCCATCTGCCTCTTTCGCTGGCTTGTTTTCAACATCCCCCCGTGGTAGAAGCACACCTTTCTCCACTAGCTTTTCAGCCAGGGTTTCCTTCAACTCTGCCTTGTGAGCACTGTAAGACAATTACTTTCCTCCCTACCTAACAAAAACAGGAGAAAACCAATCAAACAAAAAGGCGGTCCACCCCTACATGCTCCTACATTAAACCAACATAGTTAAACCGTGAACACACGGTCTGCTGGTTGGGTTGGGCTGAGGATGAATGACCTGGCAGTCCCTGGCGGTGTCTTCTTATGCGCTGCCTCCCGATCATTAGCCAATCGGTACGATCCGTCCACCCTGGATGCACCAATATTAAAATTACGACAACAGTCGTAACACTACCCTAAACATAGATGTCAAAGGACTGGAAAAGGACCTCAGTGCCATCAGGAGTAATTGTAGTAATGACACTAAGCTGGTGTTGTATTTCTTTCCACCAGGTACTCTCACCCACGAGAGCCTACATATTGGAGCCGGCAGTCTCTGAGCAGCCCCAGTCCAGTAGAGACGGAGATGGACCTGCTGGTGCTCAGGGAGAGATCCAGGAGGGGCATCCGCAACAATGGCTATGATGTAAGTGACTGGACAACAACCTTCTGAAACAGTAAACCAGGAATGGGGTCAGTAGAGCAGATCCAGAATAAAGCCAGAAACTATAGCTTGACCCAAATTGTAATATGTGAGTATAGGTCTATATAACCTGTGTATTATAACCAAGAGTTCAGACTTAACCAAGGTCTGTGACTTGAGGATGGAGGATTTCCGATAGATCTTTTTGAATCTCTGGACTCAGATAAACTTACTGAGTAGTAAGAAAAAGCAAAGCTTTTAAGTCTGATTCTGTAACGAGCTGTAATATAGCAGCTCAGGTCCAATCTCAGAACAACTGAGTGCCATAGAGCGATGACGAAATGGGTCACTTGATAGTTGTAGGAAAGTAAAGCGCTGCCACTTCGTCACACTAATAAAATAATCTCTTGAGAGCGTTCTAACTTTAATCCTTCCCTTCCTTTCCTCTCCGATGCTTTTAGCTCTGACCCAGTGGATTAACAAATTACCTTTTGATGAACCTTATAAACCTACACAGACACAGAGATGAAGAAAAATAAATTAGATAGAAAAGAAGAAAATGACAAAAAGATTAGAGCACAATTCCTTCATTTTTACAGTAGCCAACAGGGGTGAAAAGGCAGAGAGGAGGAGATAAAACGGGGACAGGTAGAGCATCGTGAGTGAAGTCTCTTTATGCCGCTCCTCTGACGCACCATAGTAACAGCAGCGACCGTGCTACCTACCTGAATGTCAATGACTCTGAATATGATTATAGCCTATTCATGGATTCAGATGGGAGACTTGATAGCAGTTAATAGCCTCGGATGCACCAAACGGTTTGGAAGGAGAACATGGTGTGTTTGTGCACGAGCGTGTGTGTGTGCAGATAGGACAGAAAAGCAATGTGATCAGAATCCCTTATCACTTTTGTTTTCATGCTTTAGAACGGTTGAGACATATTAAAGCTGTATTAGCAATGTTTGGATTTATGAGTGGCTTTTATGTGGTTTGTGGAATTTATTCCTGTGGTTTTGTACAATGGTTAGGTCATAATTTAATAATATTCTTTATCCAACTTTTAATGGAATCCTGATGTGGTGATGTGATTATGTTTTAATGTCTTGTTATTCATTCATTCATCTGTTAGTCTAATTAATTAATGCAAAATTTAATCAAAAACTGATACAGTGGGTTATTTTAGTTTTTGTTACACACGTCTTACATTAATCTGATGAAAGTCTTTTTTCCTATGTGACGTTTTAACACAGCATAGTCATAAATAGCTGCAGTAGTTTAGCTAATCTGAAAATCTAAAAAAAAATGCCAATTTTTATAAGGTAATAAATATATTTAGATATACAGTTCTATTTGGGAAAAAGGCAAAGAATATTAAATATAGATTTGATACTGATCTCTACCCTGTTAAATGTCACAGAAAAACATTTACTGCTATTAAAAACTAATTTGTTACATTTAACCACATTTTTGTGCTCCCAGAAAACAACTGTTTCCATTTATCTTTGCATATGTCCGTAGCAGTTACTGACTTACATTACTGCATAGTGAGGTGATACTTGTAGTATTTCCTTCACCACAAAACCAGCAACAGTCTTGCTGCTCCTGATGTTCCTTGGAGAGTTTGGGCTAAAATCGAATTTTAGAGCTGCAGCACCGCCATCTTTCTTCTTCTCAACGGACTTTACAGCTCCACAATAATGTGGGTAATTAGCCTCAAGATGCTTCTTCAAAATTATAATAATTATTATCACCCTTGCATGAAATGAAGTGTGAATACCTTCCCAATATAATAACCATCTCGTCTCCCATGACAACCTTTAAATGCACAATGACACAACTGTAAGATTTTGCTACAGCACAAATGAATTACTAAAATAAAAGTATAACTTATTTGCTTGTGTTATCAGAGAAATATTCTCCTTTTTTTTTTTTTTTGTCATTATATCAAGACTAAGAAACTGATTATCTTTGTTGGGAACTATATTTTGTGCTTGCAGCACGGGGACATGAGCAAGCAAATAAACGGTCTTTGGATACCTGGTAGTCTCTGGTGTAAGCAATGAGAGGATCCATTTCACCACCAACTCCTCCATTCATTCCTGTAATTGTGGAGCATCTTTCGCTCTAAAAGCACAAAATATTAATTCAATATACATGGATGCAAATCCGTCCATATGAGACTGGACAGGTTTGTGTTTAGGAACGCAAAAATAACGCTAGGAAATCTGTGTCCAGGGACAAGAAAAATAGTAAAATTCTAGAAAGAAAAAAAGAACAATAGATGACAGCTGTGAGACTTTTTTGTTGACTAATACACGACTCCATTGCAAGGAGTCGAGAAGAGACAAACGATGAAACTGCATCAGGATTTTCTCTTTTTTCTTTTTGTTACAACAGAAAAGAGCAGAGATATGTGGTAACAGTGCTGGACTGATTCTTTTTAAATATAACTAAATTTTCCAGATGTATGTTACAGTACTTGTTAAGAGCGAAATGCAATCCCTGCTTGTTAGCATTATTATGATACTGAAGATGGTGCCGTTTCTGAAACTCACTCTTCTAAATGCAACGAGTCTTACGCTGGTTTTGACTACAGCATGAAACATTTAGTGCAGTCCCTGTATATATATGACTGAATGAGAAGACTCCCAAGACACGGCTAAAGATCAAGAAGGCTGACTTCAGTGGAGGTAACAAAACTAAAGGGTAAAAAAAGGTAAAAATTTAGAGGAAAATTGAGGTCCAATAGAAGGAAAGATTACCAGAACACTTGATTAGTGGCAGACAGACAATCTTGGATAGAGAGGAGGAAAGAAAGACCAAATGTACACAGGGGAAGGAGAGTTAGACCCTGGTGCAACACAAAGAAGGGGCAAGAAATCTTATCAGTATGAAGCTAATTAGAGCAGGAAATGGAACAGGTATTGGTTTGTCTTGAATTCTCAATTAAAGCCTGTCTTAAGTTCTCAAAATACCAAAAATAATTCCACTTGTTACATATCTATATTAAACAAGCTTTTTTCCACAAAGGGGACAAAGTCAAAACAATGTTTTTGTCACTATTACAGCTAATTTGTGCTTTCATGTGCATTTTTTTGGCCATTTTGTGGCACATGTGGACCTATTTCATGCATTCACTCCTCCGTTTGAATACCTGCGGTAGATCAGCAGGATCCATACCAGCATTTCCAAAGCGATGAAGTTGCACATACAGTATTTACACACAAGATGCACTGACTTTTACTGACAGACTGTTTTTCTATTCTAAGTACTCAAAGCACTTTTTACTACAAGCAACATAATACCCATTGATATTCCTCTATACCCACTTATGCACACACTGTGATGGATAAATCAGGTGCAGTATTTTCAACATGTAGACTGAAGGAGCCAGGGATCTACCTCCTGGGCATTGGCACGTACCAACAGAAGCACCCTGTGTTCTTGTTGGCACGTGCCAGAACAGCATTGAGAGCAAAAGGTAAACCAGCTCTAACACCACATCAGAATCTAGACCTTTATTCACAGCAGATGTTTCTTAAAATAAGATTTCGGAAACCTAAATAAGAGTTGAGTCCACATGTAAAAATGGTCTTTAATGTAAAAAATTCCACCTGTGCTTTTCCTGCATCAAAATGTTTGCCCTGAATAACCCACCTGGAGCAGTTCATTGACTGCACGTGACTCATGAAAACTCATTTCATGCTTGTTTTATGCTTTGTAGACAGCAGAATAATGGAAATTCCTGTCATATTTTTTTTAGTTTTAAATGTTTTATGAAAATAGGATAGGGACAGGAATAAAAAGGACTAAAAATAAAAAGATAGAAAACAAAAACAAGAAAACGATATCTATGTCCATGTGATTGAGTTGAAAACATCCAGTTGTACAGTTAGTGCTATACAGTTATAACTATACAGTTACATTTCTCAAGGATTGATGAAAGCACTCAACATAAGAGGAGAAAAACACGAAAAACGAATGTGTGTGAGTGTGGCTCGTTTTACTGCTTCTGCAATAACTGATGAAAACATCGGCACCAGAATGTTTATCACTTCGGGTTTGTTTATAAGGAAGCCAGGAGTGAAAGGAGGAATGTTATGAGCTTTAAACTGTGGACACATGACCTTGGTGTTTGTGTCCTCGAAACTTATTGGAAAAGCTGATAAACTGCTTTTGTACTGGTTGCTAAATGTTTGTGTGTTCACTCCACAGGGTGAACCAGAACCCTTTGAGGAGACCAACGTGGACCGTCTGATGAGCTCTCTGGGTTATGGAGGTGGATCTACTGGCACTGGGAACGGCAGCTTGGGGGTGAAGGCTCACCGTGGCTCCGACTCCTCCACACTCAGCTCCCAGCCGTCCATTGATGAGGTCCGTACGCAGATGCATATGTTGCTAGGCAACGCTTTTAGCCTGGCACCTCCGGACCATGACCCTCCTTCTCCTCCAACCAAGTAAGTTTTTATTTTTCACTGAAAACTCTTTTCTTTTATAACATCTGCATAATTTACAGTACTGTGTGGGAAAGAAAAGAGAGAGGTCCCCTGATACGCACTTTGAAAGCACATACATCCCACTCCCAAGCTGTTTCTCAAAATCACAGCAGTTTTATCTGATGTCTGCTTGCCTATGCAGTGTGCGCTGGAGCAAGACTAGAAAAATAAAGAGACAGTAGGTGTGTGTGAATTGACTCGATTTCATTTTTTTTCTTCCTCTCTCAGCCATCGCCATCATCATCACCACGCTCACAGCGCCTACAACCCTTCCAGTACCAGCCACTACAGTGACGGAGTGACCAGTGCCCCCGGAACCATGAACCACCCCTGTGGAGGCAGGCAGAGAAGCATAGGCTATGAGGACATGCACCAGTGTAGCCTGCCCAAACCAGTAAGCACTTAAAGGAAGATTAAGGCTTAGAAAAATAAAATTAAAGCTACCAACAGCCTTTCCAATAACTTCACTGTTACCATCTGTTTTTAATAGGTTCTATTTTTGAGTAGAAAGTAGTTCCAATAAAAACCAACACATTTATAGCACTGTCTAAAATTGGAATCAAGGTCTGGTAATAACAGGGTGTAATAGTTTTAAAGAAATTTGCATTTCAGGAACTTTACCTTTTGATAATACTCTGACACTCTCACAGAGCTCAAACTAATCTCACGCCAAGGATGACCAATCCTCAGTGACTTGATCTCATAAACAAGATCAAGTCTCTCTGAACATTTCAGCTTTCATGTGGCAATTAACCTGGCCTTTCATGTGTGTTGACTTCAATTAGAGGACCTAGGGATGTTTTTGTTGCTTCAAACTGTCTGTCTGTCCCCTGAGTTTATTAAGTACCAGTAGCATCAAACAGCAGCAGGATCCATACGAGCATCTCCAAAGCAAGAAGAGTTGAACACATTCATGCACAAGGCAAACAGCAGCAAAATAGGTGGATCGGATATTATGGAAAATCTATATCTGTACTTTTGTCCAATTCAGGCAGGTGACTCATCACAAACATGGTCATAGTTTAGCAGCTACAGTGCTTGAGTTGATTGCTTACCTCTGTGACAGGTATCAATATATTCTGATTTTAGTAAGTAAGAAAGTCTTCAGTAAGTCTGATTCCTGGAAAGCCAGAATTTTTTGTTTTATTTTTTGTATTTTTCTGTTAGAATTTGAAGGCTCACAGTATTTGGAGTATTGATTTTTGGATCCCATAGCTTTATATAGTAGATTCTTCACTTTTTTCTAACCATTACCCACCAAAATGCAGCCACAGGCAACCTAGCAACTTAACATATTGCAGAAGTTGTTAAGAATTTTCACCAGTCAGGCAATTATAAATAAATTAATAAAAAGATTTAGGCTCAACATTAATGAATAATTTAGAATAAAACGAGTAAACAGGGTGCCTGTCTGGACCTCAGGCTTTAGGTACACTGTAGCACCTTTCCTCTTGAGTGCTTAAGTGGTCAATTCACCCAAATAGCTTAAAGTGACTATTTCCTGAATAACCTCTGGTTATAGGCTTATTAGGCCTAATATGTGTTAGTAATGTGAAGTCCACTGCCTTCAGCTATGAGACTGAACCAAAACATAGAAACATGCTGTCTGAAAACCCAAAAGAAATAATTGAAAGCTACAAATGAATGAAAGAAATGTTTACACACAAAAGATGCTCAAACAGAAAAGTGGAGACATGGATAGTGATTACATTACAAAGATAATGATGACACCTTACACACAGTAATTTCTTCCAGTAATTTTTCTCCGACATGCATTAAACTACTTGAAGTATAAAAAAGAAACTCTGCATAATGGATGAGAATGTTTAATATTTAGCTTTATTATGCCAGCAAATAGATACGTAAATCCCCAAAGAGCTTGATAAGGTCATGCATGTGTAGTAAATATTTGCTCATGTGGGGTAATTATCTATACTCGTGTAAGTCACATTGCATTATCTGCCAGATGACTAAACAGCTAAACTGGCTGCATGCAAAAGTTAAAATGTTGGCACCAAGAAACCGACACCGAGAATTTGGACAGTCAAACTGCTTGCTGTCACCAGCTGCTCTGCAAGGAGAACCTTGAGAATGATTAAAGAAACTGAGGACTGAACGCCTTCCAACAAATAAAGTTGCTGCTTGAATCTGAATCTGTGTTTGATCTTTCTGTTCCGCTCTGATCAGATATCCCCTGGTTTCCTTACCCTATTTATTTCTTCTTTTTCACTTTGGATTAAGGTTGTTTTGTGTTCATACTGAGCTGAACAGCTCTCTAAATTGCATTTGTGGCTCCTGCAGGGTTTCCGGTTCACCCAGCTTCCTGATATGGGCATCGGTTCTCCACCTCCACTGATCCCCTCAAGACCAGGACCGCCACCTGCGACCTCACTGCGACGGTACTACGCACATTTATATAATCAAACAGTCAAACACATTGCACTTCATATATGGAAGGGAAAACATTTTTAAAGCCTAAAATAAGGAGAAAAAAACATAAAAGCAAGAAACACTCAGTCCCTTCAGTGAAAGATAAAAACATGCACAGTGTTGAACATGTGGCCCATAAATATATTTAGACATCAAACTTGAAGGAAATGCTCACATATGGCATTTAAAAGTACTCTGAGATCGGTTCTCAGCCAGTCACATGGCAGCACTGGGGCTAATCACTGGATCAGACAGATAGTGGAGAGTACACTGGAGAATACACAAAATGTATCAGAATTTTAATCAGCGTCATTTCAAGAGTGCCCTCCACGTGCACCCTCGGTTTGTGCCACTCACTTCTCTCTCTTAGGCCCATATGCTAGTCTGCATCATTTGAACTGAACATTCTTCTTCATTTGAATGCTGCTGCTGTGTGCACTGTGTTGCTGGGCACTTTAGCACTGCAGAGAGTGATTGAGTCTGTTGGTTAGCAGTGAGGAGCACTCTCGCCATCTAGTGGGCAAAATAAATAATTAACACTTGTGGGAAAAGAAGGTGTTGCAGAGTGGCAGGAAAAAAAATTATGCAATAAAATAAAAAAAGACAAACTATAATTTACAATCAATCTACTAATAAAAATATATTAATTCTATATATAAATATAGATGTATTTATATATATATTTTTAAAATGTTCTGCTTGACAGAGACAGCTTTTAGTTGGACTTCTCTAATTACTGCTAATTAAATTTTCAGATATGGCCACGGGTATGTGACCATTATTCTTGCTTATTACAACCAGAAACGGTCATATTATGGCGGTTAATCAGTCAGCTCGTCACACATCAGCTCCACTGTGCTCCCAGGGAGAAAGAGTGCAGCATGTTAATCCCTCTTTGCTATGCACTGTGAGGCATTAGTGCGCACAGTGCATCATGGTCCTGAGATGTGCCAGTGACATCATCTGTCCTCCGGTTCTTTACTGTAGTTAACATGCACTATAACACGTGTCTGTACGATGAAGAGGATGGTGCTTCAGTGCAGAGGTGGAGAAAGAATATGACTGCATGGAGAGCTCTAATAAGGCTCAAGGTGACAGGATGGGATTTATGATCTGTGAGGTCATGTGTCCTTCACTGCAGTGACCCAGAATGCCTGGAAATTTCAGCCAGATGTTGAAAACAAGTCTGGGAACCTCTGTACTGTGCATGAAAATCACCCCAGAAGCTGTCATAGGGCAAGAGGCAGGTTATACCCCAAACAGGTCACTAGTTCTGTTGCAGGGCTAACCCACGGAAGTCTTTGGAAGCCCAGAGTTCCCATGCAGACACAGGGAAGAACATTCAAAGTGTATACTTAAACCAGGACTTTCTGAACTTGCTATCAGTACCACAGTCTGATGTGACTTAAGATGAAAAGATGTCTGATGGACTTTATTCTTGTTTTATAGATTACTAAAGATTTTATATCTTTTTATGTTGTGTAACTATGTCTTTTCCCATAATATTTAATTAAAGTTGCAAGCCATTTCTACAAACATGTTTCCTGTATCTTTGTTAAACCGTGTTTAACAAAGATCAATATTTGTTTGGTTGTTTTTTTTCTCCAAATGGTGCAGATTTGACCTTTAAACTGATACAGATGAAATTCGGACTGTATATAAAAGAGAGACATAACTGCCATCATATCACCCATTGGTTTATGACTGCATTTTGAAGCCTCACAGCCAACTCTGTTTTTTTTATTATTTAAAGTATCGGACAGCTAAGTCTAAATGCAGCATCTGATAAATAATGGTAAATAGTTAGAAAGTAAGGAAGGGAGATTTGACCAAATTATGTTATTTAAGGTTTTGTCATATTATAATATTCAGTTTTAATACTCAGTTTATTATGTTATATTGTTGGTGGTTACGCGTCAGTGATGTCTCTGATTTGTTAACTCCAACTGAATTTAAACTGCTTTTATTGCTCACTCTTGAACTCTTGAACAGATTCCAGTTGCTATTATTTTTGCTCTTCTGCCAACAGCTTTTAAACTCAGGTTTCAAATGTTTTCAGATTCTCTTAACTGCTTTATTGAATTGTGTCCTGTGGGCACAAAAAAGCTATAGTTGTTATTTGCAGGTGTCTGTTTGCTGTACATCGGGTTGATTTCTGCCTCTCCTCTCCACTGACAGTTCCACCCCTGATGTTAGTCTGAAGCCTCGCGTGTCAGAAGCCTCAGAGCTGCAGGCCCAGCAGCACAATGGTGCCCCCTACCTGCCACTCTCCAGGACCCCCTTCCCTGCTGTCACTGTTGACCAGTCCATCAGCACCTACTCAGGTACGACACACTGACAGGACACTAAATTTCTATTGATACGTTATTTCCGTTCAATCTAAATCTATTTACATCTCACAGGAAACCCAATAACAGCAGTCTACGCTATATCGGCCAACCGCCCAGGTTACTCAGACTACTTCGTCATGTCACCGCCATCCTCATACCGGAGTCCATCATGGATGTCTTATCCACCTGAACCAGAAGACCTGCCGCGGCAATGGAACGACACACCTGTGAGACACTGTTTTCCTTTTTTTAAGTACACAATGTGCTGTGAACACTTTGCAGGAAGTTTCAGTGTGTGTGAAGCACTTCCCCCACTTCTTCCCGCAGAACTCACGTCACCTCGAGACCATCTGCTGAAGTCGTCCGACTGTGACACTGAGTGGAAACGGTCAGTAGCTCGGTGGGTCACTTTTTCTCTGCACTGCAGTCTTATGCTGTCGTGGTTCTTTGGCGAATTTTGTTTACCTTTTCATCTTTGATTTAGCTGATTTTAGTTTATTGTACAAGTTAAATGTTGTATTCCATCTATAGTTCAACGTATATTTCCATTTTATTTTGGATTTTTGGCATCTGTAGTGAAAATATTTTGTATTTAGTTACTATTTTGTTGATGTCTTAAAGGTAAAAAAAATTAAATATAAGAGTATAATTGTGGCATTATGGAATTACTTAGTGTCTCACTGTAGACCTCATACTAATTTGGCCACAGGACATAAAATGAGTCGAAGGCCAAAATTTGACTGAAGAGTTGACATTTCAACTGGCTTTTGAAGATTTCCAGAGACAGAGCTTTGCAAATCTCTCAGGGGAGCTTGTTCCAGGGAGCAGCACTGCAGCGCTGAAGGCTCTGTCCCTGAAGGACTACGGTCTGATGTGGGAAATGGAGAGTAGGCCTTTAACTGAGGAACCCAGATGGGGTGTAGGGGAGGAGAAGGATTTTATAGGACATATGGGACTTGACTGGGAGCCAGTGGAGGTGTATAAGGGTTGGGGGTGATATGTTGCCCGTACTTAGTTTAGGTGAGAACTCGGGCAGCTGAGTTCTGAACATACTGCAGCTTGTTAGGCAGACGAAAGCAGAGACCACTGCAGTAGACCAGGCGGGAGGTGATGAAGGCATGAATGAGGGTTTTACTTGCTGGGTCTGAGAGTAGAAGTCAGAGTCTGGAATCGTTCTTTAGGTGGTAGAAGAGATTTAATGGATTTGGTATGTGATGAGTTTGAGAGAGCAGAATTCAGGATGATCCTGAGGTTGCAGACCTCCAGAGATGGTGATCAGGATTAACTATTTGATTTGTGTGTAAATAGGGGCATATGTTGCCTGGCAGGTCTTCCACTAATTGGATAATCCATGGTTTCCTTGGTCTATGCGGTGAAATTTACTTGGGGAAAATACTAAACGGCAGATTCCCCAGATAGAGTCATTGGTGTGTTAGTATGTGTGTAGACAAAGCAGATATTCATAGACTGAATCTCAGTGTGTCATGACAAAGAGCTTTGAATAGATGAGTAATACAGGAAAGGCACTGTATAAATCAAGTCCACTTACCAGATATACAAAAAGTAGAAATCTCATGAAAAAACATGTGAATCCTTCAAAATACTGTTTAAAAAAAAAAAAGCTTTGCTTTGTTGACTGTTGTTTTCCTGGCCAAACAGCCTTGGGCAGGTAATTCTACTTTGATAGCAAAACCATTATCTGCTTCAGAGTTCAGACTGCATGCCAGCCTGCAGGCGAAAAGCTGACAGGATCAAATGTTTGCTGCAGTGTTCAGAAAGCAATGCAGTGCTGTACCTGGACCGATACCGTTTCAGGGTTTGTTTGTTTTTTAATTTGTGCAGGGTAAAATATATGAAGCTGATATGGAAATAGTTAGACTTTATCTGTGACACTATTAAGTTCAAAATACACACATTTGAGAGAAATAGCTAGCAAATACTTTCAAGTTAAATGATAAATAGCTATTTGATGATCCACAAATTGAGCATAGGGTTGGTGACTCCTGTGACTCCTCCTAGTGCAGCTCAGTCAGTAACACTGGCAGCTGATCTTATTCAGCTGAGCAACTGTGCAACTTCTTGGCAAGACTCATGTTGAATGAGACTTTTTAGTTGCTTCAAACTGGATAAAGTTGCTGCTGCCACTCCAGCCTGCTCTGCCACCCACCTCCAGCTACTGTAATAGCTATTCAACCTATTTATAACTCCTGTTCCACGAGGGGGTCCTGTTGCTGCTCCTCCTGCCTTCAGGCTTTCCACTTATGCATGTGGAAGGCTCAGTATGTCCCAGAACACAGACATAGTGCCAAATGACTAAAATAATAAAATAATAATCCAGTTTTGAGTAAAGCTGTCCTAAAAGAAAGCAAGTCTTTAAAATTAAAAGTTACAGCCTTTTCTTTTGAGTAGAAAAAGCCTGTAGATGTGATTATGAGATCAAGCAGCACTTTACTGCACTGTAAAGTGAAACAGATGAATGAGCGAATGGAGTTGTTAAAGTTTGAGAGTTAGAGATTTTCCATTTTATTATTTTATTATGTTTTTGTTCTTCAGCAGTAAAAGGCTGATGGGATTTTAATGTTGCTGTTAATTACTAAACAAAGAAAAAAGTTAAAATCTAACTCTTTTTTTATAGCTTTAACATCAAGCTTTGCTCTGATTTTGCTGGTGTTTCTGGACTTTCATCCTGATGTACAAAGAGATAATCACATACAGTAACTTGTGCTGTGGTAGCAGGTCTGTCATGCGTGGCCACTGTCTTTGTGTTTTGTGCAGGTGTCTCTTCAGATGGGCAGAGGACCTCCTTCACACTCAAAACTCTTTGGAGCTTCATCACCCCTCCTTGGCTCCGGCACAGCGCTCCTCCTGTATGATTCATTCATCACCAGTGGAACCCCCCCCCCCCCCCCCCTGCCCTCACCTTTTCCCACAGCTCTCCTCTGCCTGCCCTCTGTCTGTCCTCTGTCAGCCCACTTCATCTGCAGCTCAAAGCATTTCACATCCTCCAGAGCTCCTCTGCCCCCTAATCCCTCTTCACCTCGTCTTCGATCTTATGCCAATGAAAAGCTCAGCCATAATTTTCTCTTTCTGTATTCTGAGCCCCCGGCCTCACAGGCCTGTGCTGGCCCCTCTGGGCCTATAGTCACTATCTCCATGTAGACTGCCTCTTCTGTGGTGACCACCACTGTACAGTCCGAGGCCCCTCACACTGCTGAGCTGAGCTGCTGTGCTGTGCCTCCCTGCCTAACAACACAGATGCAGAGTGGATGAACAGGGTGATTACAGTACAGCGTGACAAGTTCTGTGGCCCAGCAATCATTGTAGAGTAACTGCCATCTGCCCAGCACACGATGGCAGGCAGCGCTGCGTTATCAGTACTGTAGCGCCCCAGCCGTTGCCAGTAGTCCTCTTCTGAACTGGACTGGACTGGGCCATCGTGGACTTGCCCCTAAGGTCCACCGTAAAGCCAGGAAAGCTGGACTGACTTAAAACTGTGTTTTGTTTTGTTTTTTTGATCAATCCAAATTCCTATGTAAAAACTCAACAGCTGGTTAATATGTGTATTTTAAACTTGAGTGAAAAAAAAAATAACTAAGGAAAAAGGAACAAAAAAAAAAACTCTTGTCTTGAGCTGTCTCTATTTCAGTTTTTGGATATTTGTGTGCTTTTGTCTTTTACTTTTGTGCATTGATTATTATCAATGGATTATTGTACAAAAAATGTTACTCCGAGGCAAAAAAAATATGACATTCTTTGAAGCAGAGAAATCGGTGGCTTAGTTGTCTGTGGTTATGACGGCATTTCTGTACTTTTTAAAAAGAATTACTTCGTTTACCTTTTTCCTTCATCCGACTCAGCAATGAAAACAAGAATTACTGTATGTCACTATGTTCTGTCAGTCATCTGATTATGACGTTTTTGTCTGCTAAACATTAGACAGACCTGAGTCAGAGACACTCACCGAAATCCTGCTCAGCATGATTTTGGTCACATGCCGTTTCTTGAAAGGCACAAAAGGCACCTTGGATAAAAACATACTTAGTATGAGCTGCTTTTGAAGGGGTTTCAGTTGTGGTTTGACTCAGGTCTCTTACAGTTATGTGAACACACCAGTATTCTTAGAAAAAAAACAGTTCTTTTACTTGAAAGGTGTCTACTGTATTCTACTGTAACTTTGACTTTTGGTTCTTTTGAGGCCGAGGGATTATTATTTGGTCGCCGGACTATGGTTTAGTACTGTTCAAGAGACTCGCCGGGCTCAGACGAGCCGTATATGTAACGATTACATGTATTACTGTATATAGCAGATGATTTAATGAAGAGATTTATGCAAGTAGTGTGGGAGGGAAACTTGACATTATCACGATGCCATTCTTTTCTTTGTTTTAGTCTGTTTGGGTTTCAGATGAAAGAAGGTTGTAACTTCTCGACTTTCTGAAGGTGGCGCACATTTCAGTATCATATTATGTCATAACACAATGCATAAATCATTACATTAAGAAAGAAGAAGAGAGTTTATAGTGATGTGCAGCAAGATAATTTACCGCTGTAATTGCAGTATTCATTAAGTAGAAAAGTTGATAGCCATAATAATAGAAATAATGCATTTTTTTTTTATTATGGGGAATGTCTAGAATATATTTAGCCTCATTTTTACTGAGGAAAACTGGAATTCTGTGACCACACTGTACGTAAAGCTCCTTATCATTTAGATGGTATTAAAGGAGATTATAGCCATATATTAACTTTATCGAGTGGATATAAAAGATAAATGATATGTCAAAAAAGTAAATGATACCAAATGAGAATATATTAGACATGGGTGGGTGAGTGGGAGAGGTATGGTTGGGGGTCGGAGACAGAGGACAGAGAGATATAGTATAGATATAATAATGTAAAGACAGGATAGTAGGTAGTTAAAGATGAAAGCACTTTTGTGACAAGAAAAGAGCAGAATCAATGCAAAAATGTCAAATGTGTAACTGCACAATTAACACGAAGTTTGAAATACTTTTGCTCAGCAGTAACTAACAGTGAAGGCTCCTAACCCAGGACCTTTAGGAAGTTTATATTACACGGTAATACACACGTCTTACAAATTAACACTTTATAGCAGGATTTTGATATTTTTTTAAAGTTAGAATTCTTACATTTTGACAGTCATGGCTAAAAACAAATAGACTGGCTTTAAAGCAACATCTCAGCCACTGAAATGGTCATGGAGTGAGATAGATTTTAGGGAATTTTCACAAATGTCTAAAAAGGGACATTTGTAGTCTGCAGATATGTAGACAACTCTTCCTTTACATTTATGACTTCAAGCAAGACATTACAGGCAAATAAGTGGATGGATTAACTTTCCAAGTTGATTACTGAGAAGTCAGAATTAAAAAAACAAAAAACTTTTTCACTTTCATTTTGTTCTTCCAGAAGGAAATTTGGATTTGGATATTTCTTTATCACAAAAGAGAAAAAACATTAAACCTTGTCGACAGCTAAAAAAAACCCCCAATATAGCTGTGAGTAGTTTGTGTACAAACGCCTCTTTAAAAAACTTGAAAACATGAAAATGTTTTGTTAAAAGTTTAGGTAACAGACAGGGATCAGTTAACTGTCCTGTAAAATAAGCAACAAAGTTTTTGGACATTTTCTTTGCAATAATCTGAAGATTTTACTATGAGAGAAAAATAACCCCACAATCCCAAAATCGTCAGTTTCGTCCTGTACTGTCTTGCCTCGATCTGCTAAATGAAACCCATGTGTGCAGCAAGCAGAACAGACTGTTTTTTTCCCAGTACAGACGATTATTAACAGCTCTCCGCTTCATAAATCCAGGCCTGCACATGATGAATATTAGTTGTGTATATTTAGCGATAGGAAAGCAAAGGTGTGAGAAGAAAGTCCTGATGCATTGTGGGAGCACACGGTGTGTTTCGGAATACTTTGAATTGTCAGTATCATTACTGGATGACAGCAGGAACCATCACATTTTAATCCATCCTCACTGTACAGACGCACTTTTATCATTTCATTTGACTCCATGCAAAAGAAAGGGGTGGGTGGGTAAAAAGCGAGGCTTGATGCGATGCTCTAAGTTGATGTGCAATGTTTGTGTTTTACACGGGTAGTGGCGAGACGCTTTGATTGATGACGGACTCCGGGACGGACTTAACTATCAGTAGTATTTTTCTGCCGTTTAGGGCATGTCATGAAGCTGTGACATCTTGGCGGCGCTGATGATGTCATACTATCGTCACTCGGGTGTTGAGGAGGTCACAGTGACGACAACCATGAATGCTGTTGGATGTAGTTATGCAGAAAACTTTTTGGTGAATTTAAACAATAAATACAAATTACAATTCTCAGCCTGTGTGTTTTGTTTGTATTTGTGTGCAGTGAAACAGGGCTGCCGTGTATGAACAGTATAAACCACTAGAGGGAGGCAGACACACGTTACAGGTCTTTATCCAGCTTATGAAAAAGTTGTCAGCTGCCAGATAGTGTTTGTGTTGTTACCGCTGGCAGATACCTGCAAAAGATAAGGAAATTATTTGTGTTTTAAGGTAAGGCAGTTAGGTAATGAATAAAACATGCACGGGGATTTTGAGATGAAAGATGCGTTACCGAAACAGCTGCCTGTCAGTGACCTTCACATGCTTTCAGTTAGAACGAGATGTCTCTGCGGCAGACTTCAGCTTGTAAACTGCAAAAAACACACAGCCCTGGATCACAGTTCAAACTCCCCTGTTGTCTTACCTGACTGTAGCCTGAAGGAATAATCTTTTGATTTGGATTTGGGATGTTCAAAAAAAGAATCAAAAGAATAACTCAGTGGAAAAGTCTTCTTTCTTGTGTCTAAACAAGATATTTTCTGGGCTCGACATATTTCTGACAGGCCAGTTTTACCCAAGAAGTTAATGTATCTATCTTTGATCACTTCAGGACATTCTCAGATATCAATGGCATTTCTTTTACTAGCTCACTTGGAAGAAGTAATCGATGCTTTTTTTCTCCCATCCTGTCTGGTTTATTGAATATATCTGTGTAGCCAGTAAAAAGAAAGCATTAATGACTTTAAGTTGCTCCTAAATGCAGCAGTTGTACTTTAACTAATTTAATCCAATTTAAAATATCATTAATCCCTCAGAAAGCTTTGAATACTTTGATTGCAAATCCTGCCTTTCATCTTCTAGTCTCTTACACTCGGGATACAACCTAAGAACAAAAGCTTGCACAGAGGGCCCAGACTTCCAACAATCAACTTTATGCTTCAAACATTCGCTATAAAAATACAAGTTTTGTTCATCTGTATCTTTCCTGGTTACATTTTTTACATTTTGCAATGTCCTTTGACATTTCTAAGCTTTTTTATTTTAACTGAGCATTGGCCTAATATCTCCACTTTGGTGTCAGCTGTGCAGAACTCATGTGGTCAGATGCAACTTGGCAAACCTAAACTGAGCCGTCATCTACTTTTGAAAGAGAAGCGATTTTCTTCAGCCAATGCTTCCAAATCATTTATACATGTTCAACCCTTTTCTAATTGTACTGTTGTGAACTTTAACAATTAACATGCTAACTGAGGCCTGTAGAGTCATAGATGTAGCTTGGATTTTTTGTAGTTTCTCTGAGGACTGTCTGACCATGGTGAGATTGGTAACTGTTATGTTTTCCCACTCATTACTGATGAATATGGAGAATAACTTTAAATTGTTTGTAAATAGGTGTATAACCCTTATTGATGGGCAAAACCTTTTTCAGAGGTGCCTACACTTGCTGATGATCAGTTATGTGCATTTTAATATCAGCAGCCTGCTGTATGTTTTTCCTCTCAATTACTATAGTTGCACAAAAAATGTACATAGTTCCTCACACACTGCTTTTCCATTTTAGGTTAGTCTTTGTTAAATAATGATATATTGTAATATGTCATACGTTTCCATGTTCCCATCTCCAGCCTTGGTAGCCTGGGCTTGGGCTGCCAGCTTTTTCACCCTTGGTTGCTGCCCAGCTCATGCTGCACCCGACTCCTACGACGCCTCCTGCGGGTGGTGGGGCATGGCCAGAACACTTCACACATGTCCCTTCATTGGACTTGTGGCTTCCAGGCGGGGCACCAGTAACCCTATCCTGGGTATTGTGAAAAGGACGCAGTTGAGGTGAGGTATCTGATGAGGATGTCTCCAGGGCACCTCCTGGGCAAGGTGTCCTGGGCACGTCCCACAGGGAGGAGGCCCGGGGCAAATCCTGGACACACTGGAGTGATTATATCTTTTGACTGGTCTGAGAACACCTTGGTGTTCCCCCAGATAAGCTGGAGGAGGGATCTGGGGAGAGGGAGGTCAAGGCTTCTTTTCTTAGGCTGCTGACCCCCCAACCCCACACGGATAGGAACAAAATGGATGGATGGAGAGCATATGTTGCTGAGGTCATATTTGCCTAATTTTAAGACCTGACAAGGACCAGATAGCTTTTCACTATATCCTGACAATAAATCCTTAGAATTCTTTTTCACATAAATGCATAAAAAAATTTTTATTTGCATATACATGCATGAAAATGTCTGTTTGAGAAGAATTATAAAGTTTAAGCTGAGAAGCTTGAGCAGCATAATCTAACAAAGTTATCTAAGAGGAAACTTATGTATTTACGCTTTGATCGTCAGAAACTTATGATCAAACTGACATAAGATACATTTTTTCTATTCATCTGATGAATTAAGTGCAACATCTCCCCCGCTTTTAGCTTGGTTTTGGTTTCCACCAATGTTTGAGAGAAATATGTAGCTCATTAGCTCCTCAATACTCCACCAATGTTTTACAGAGTAGTGCCAAACTTCTGTGTGCTGCTTGTTGCAGCTAGTGTACATGCAGCTCATTAGAGCTTTAAATAGAAATCTAGTGTGTGAGAAAAATATATGATTAATGAAGGATCTTTAGATTTGAGCAGTTGTGGTGCAAATTAAAACCAAGAAATCTAAAAAAAATATTTTAAAAATCCACCATAAGCAATGCCTTTTGCATTACGCATTGTATTTTAATTCATTTCTAACAAAAATAGTGATTAGCGCCACGTTAAAAATGTTGTTTTTTTTACTTTGGGGAAGAGCAAGAAGCTGTAAAAACGCAACATGTATTATAATAACTGCATTTCCAACAGATTTATCAAATTCTGCATGCATTTTAAGTTATTGGCCATCAGGCTAAGGTGTTTTCCTGTTTTTCCTTAGAGCCCAGACTTTATATAAAAGACAGACATCACAACTGTGACATCAAGTCATGTTCTTTAAAACTTCAAGGTCCCCAGCTGTTTGAAATGCGAAGATGAACTCGAATGAGTCCCATCTCGACCTTCTGGATACTGATTGAAACCATACTTTGCATAGTGATCAGGATGTTGTATTCAGTAAGACATCAAATTAGCGTTTTAATTAGTCATTAGACCATGAACTAGGAAAGTAAGGATGCATTTACCTGTACTTACCTATCAAATCTGACTTCTTTCTGCAACCAGAGGAAATATCATTTTTCATAACTAGACGTTACATCCATTGTTTGCATACAATGTTTTGATAAAGGCATTTAAATGTAACTGCATATGAGCCTCTAAGTATACTTTTCTATGAGAAACCTCGTCACTCATTTATTCCAGTATTTTTGTGCCATATCCTCCAGACATCAAGGGGCACATTTAGAGTAATACAGAGTTAGACATGATATAAAGGCCTTTTGAAACCAATGATGGACTCTGTGAAAATACAAGCAGCCTGCCTTTGTGCCAGCTCAGGCGTCTTGCATTTGTAATATCATTCATCCTGTCTTGGCTTCAGTAAACTTGTCTCTTTCAGGTGCTAATCCCCTGCATTCCCATATGGGAGGTTAATGTTACAGTCAGCTAAAACCTGCCAGATTTCCCCTGGAACAGCAGCGTTTAGCTGATTGTTACCCCTGCCAGCTCTGTGTGTGTAAGCTCTGTTAGACAATGCTGTCTCAGCTTTCTCTACCTTTGGTAGGGCCGGTGTAATGAGCTCTATTTAACAGCTCTATGCTACGCTACACATGTGCACGTATGTGTGTGTTGTGTGTGTTGTGTGTGTGTGTGTGGGGGGGGGGGGGGGGGGGGATTTCTCTAGTCGGTAATTAATGGCTAATCTCTCTAAGTCAAACAAACGGAAATTAAAAGAGCAGGCTACTCAGCTGAAGATCAGAACATGATTTCAGGGCTTATACCGCTCAGTGGAATTAGATCCTCTCTCACATACACATAGACATACTCACAACTTGTTCAGACCAGTGTGTGCTAATTTACGCAGCTACACCAGGAAGTCCCCAGTGGTTGTTGAGTGTTGTCTGAGTCAAGCATGTGTCAAGTCCAGCTTTCATTTTCCTGTGCAGGGCTTTCTAGTATTTATCACTGACTGGTTGGCTCCTTCTCTCTGCTGCTGTCATTGTCTAATGAGAGGCAGGGAGACAAATAGAGAGAGACAGAGGTGAGGACAGAGAAGAAGACGGAGGGAGAGAGGGGACTGTTTAGCCAGTGTTAATTAAGTTTGGACAGGCTCTCCAGGGAACCATTATGAAAGTCTTATCTGCTAATAAGAAAAAGAAGACACTGTAATTATAGTTCTATATACAGGAGAGGAAAGGATGGTGAGAGGGAAGGAAAGTGCAGCCACGAGTGAAATATTGCTCATACATTAAGCTTTTGGTTCTTGCTGAGCAGTCCTTTCTTTAGCTACGACTAAGGGGCCGAAATGGACGGTGGTTTAAAAGTAATACATAAGGACTATTGGAGGTATTTCAGTGAGTCATTACATCATAAAAAAACAAAATTAAATATTCAACTGTGTAGGTTTTTTTGCACTGCGGGATTGGGGTTCTTTGCTGAAAATAACTACATAATTGGATGTTAATTGTAGGTTAAAATGATGGTGTCCCGAAGAAATCAATTTAAACTCAAGAAAACATGAATTCATTATTCATTCATTATTGGTATTCTATATAAATGTTGGAATGTGTAGCTGACCTGCTGTGCACTGATTAAAAGACTTCATTAAAGCAGCAGTTCACTAGTAATACATCAACTGAAGACGGCTTCAATTTTCTCTTTATAATAAATCCCAAATGATGTCCTTCCTTACAAGAAACTTTGCGGAAATTAATTATAAAATATTTAGGAATGAACTAAATTAAAAGTTGATGTGTTTTGTTCTTGTTTCAACGAGGTGATAAAAGTTAGATATTTCAGTGCAGCGGTGAGAAGACAAGTTCTTCTTGTTTGATATCCGGCAAACCCTCATTCATCGATTTGCCTCTGATTTTCTTCTTTTGTGTCACAACTTCCAGAATTATCACCTGGTCATCTCACTTGCACCATCTTTCCAGAATTAATAGAATAATGGTTCATAAGACTGGATAACTTGCACTGTCTACACTCATTGACTTTGTGCTGTTCTTTTGGTCCAATCCCAAGAACGAAGAAGTTCAAATACACATATGAACACACTTATCACCACTTAACCGTTTGTCTTACGGCATAAATTTAAAAGGTGTTTTCATCATATCACAGGGATGCAAGATTAATGTGTTACTAACGTATGCTGAACCTAAAGCTGCAGTTATCAGAGTCACAAAAGTGGCTCTATGAATGTGACAGGAATCTCCATGGTAACTCAAGCTGCTAATTTTTTTTTTTTTGAATATTCAGTGCTGTTCCTTCTTGAATCGATTCTTTACAACCAACTCATAATGAAGCGAATGAATGATATATGCAAACCTATATCATTCTATCAGTGGCTGTGAACTGAGCTATTTACAGTAAAGTAGTAAAAACTTTGTGACTTCCACCAACCTCTGTTACAAATTAAGATAATACAGTTCCTCTAACATCCATTAAAGCCATTCATAGTGGGTGACTTATTTATTTTTTGTAATTTTCCTATTAATTGAACTGTGTTACCAAGGCTTTAAGTTATACATTATTCTGACAACTATGACTGACAGCTGGATGCTTACGGGCAGCTAGCCCACTTACTGGAAGCACTGATTTGGACCTCTCAACCATATTTGTGCTGTTGGCGTCTTTTAATTGTAAATATTAAAATAATGTGGCCTTGTTTTACCTCCATCCAATAAGTCTCTGCTCTGTTTCTGATGTGTGAGATTTCAGTACTTTTCTTGTGTGTTTCTTAGCACTAATGACCAGTTATCTGTGTCCGTGTGTTTTGCAGTCTATGGATGCTCATTGCTCACCATGCCTGCTAGTGTTAGCTGATTACTTAGCACTCCATCTTCTCATTTAAATACAGTGACTTCTGGCTCTAAAACGAACAAACAAACTACAAAGCCTATCAGCTTTCTTTGGTACCCATTTTCTCACTTTTTCAGATCAATTGATGCAAAGCACGCCTCTATTTATCCATTCTCTTCGTCTTATCCAATTCAGGGTGACGGGGGCTGAACCCTATAAATAACTGCGAAGTGAGGTGTGCGTAATTATTCAGCCCCCTGAGTCAATACTTTGTAGAACCACCTTTTGCTGCAATTACAGCTGCCAGTCTTTTAGGGTCTATCTCTACCAGCTTTGCACATCTACAGACTGAAACTCTTGCCCATTCTTCTTTGCAAAACAGCTCCAGCTCAGTCAGATTAGATGGACAGCGTTTGTGAACAGCAGTTTTCAGATCTTGCCACAAATTCTCGATTGGACTTAGATCTGGACTTTGACTGGGCCGTTCTAACACATGGATATGTTTTAAACCATTCCATTGTTGCCCTGGCTTTATGT
Organism: Simochromis diagramma; assembly: GCF_900408965.1. Taxonomy (NCBI): domain Eukaryota; kingdom Metazoa; phylum Chordata; class Actinopteri; order Cichliformes; family Cichlidae; genus Simochromis; species Simochromis diagramma. The sequence goes on from NW_024386765.1 coordinate 2,603,194, forward strand.
TTAGGGTCGTTGTCCTGCTGGAAGGTGAACCTCCGCCCCAGTCTCGAGTCTTTTGCAGACTCCAAGAGGTTTTCTTCCAAGATTGCCCTGTATTTGGCTCCATGCATCTTCCCATCAACTCTGACCAGCTTCCCTGTCCCTGCTGAATAGAAGCACCCCCAGAGCATGATGCTGCCACCACCATATCTGACAGTGGGGATGGTGTGTTCAGAGTGATGTGCAGTGTTAGTTTTCCGCCACACATAGCGTTTTGCATTTTGGTCTCATCTGACCAGAGCACCTTCTTCCACATGTTTGCTGTGTCCCCCACATGGCTTGTGGCAAACTGCAAACGGGACTTCTTATGGTTTTCTGTTAACAATGGCTTTCTTCTTGCCACTCTTCCATAAAGGCCAACTTTGTGCAGTGCACGACTAATAGTTGTCCTATGGACAGATTCCCCCACCTGAGCTGTAGATCTCTGCAGCTCGTCCAGAGTCACCTTGGGCCTCTTGGCTGCATTTCTGATCAGCGCTCTCCTTGTTCGGCCTGTGAGTTTAGGTGGACGGCCTTGTCTTGGTAGGTTTACAGTTGTGCCATACTCCTTCCATTTCTGAATGATCGCTTGAACAGTGCTCCGTGGGATGTTCCAGTCTTGGGAAAGCATAAGCCTGCTTTAAATTTCTCAATAACTTTATCCCTGACCTGTCTGGTGTGTTCTTTGGACTTCATGGTGTTGTTGCTCCCAATATTCTCTTAGACAACCTCTGAGGCCGTCACAGAGCAGCTGTATTTGTACTGACATTAGATTACACACAGGTGCACTCTATTTAGTCATTAGCACTCATCAGGCAATGGCCCTTTCTCAGTTCTAAGTACACAAGTACGCACTCACGTTCTCGGCGAGACTGGACTTGCCGAGACTGCACGGGAGTACGGACTTGCCGAGAACGCGAGCATGGACTCGCGATTTGTACAATTGGAACACCAGCGTACTTGATGATGTCACAGGTCCGGAGTTTTTACTGCCGTCCCCTCCTAATTTAACTGTGAGTAATATGTTATGAAGCTTAACTTTAATCACAGCCAAACCAATTTACTCAGGAACAAATAAAACACTGAAATAAACCAAACATTAACATTTAGAAGTGATCTAAGTGACTTATAGATCATGTTTAACCTCAGTAGCGAAATCTCTATTAATAAAAATAGTGTACATGTATGTCCTAATAAAAACAAGCAGGTGAGATGTTAGAACGCCTTTATTTTTATTTTAGTACAATAGACAGCTGCTGGGGTTTGGGGTTTGTTTAACCTGAGTAGCGAAAAGACCGCGGTGGGGTTGAAAACGACGTGCCGGGAGTCCGCTGTTCTCGCCGGCTCTAGTGATCCTCGACCTCGCTGTCTGCTATGGCGCTGGCGGGTCACAGACGTCTCCGAAAACGTCGGAGCACGTTTGGAAATATATGATATCTTGATAAATCGAGCAGATATTTGAAGTTTACCCAGCTACATTCTCGCTTGAAAATAACTTAAAAGTTTATTTTGTGATCCAGAAAGAGTAATATTTAAAAGTTTTTAGCCCCGCTCGTCCGCCATTGCCGCGTTTGAGTTTTGGACGAAATGAATTCTGGGATATTTAGCTGTACCAAGTACACACAAGTCACCACCGATGCATGCTCGATAAAACAGGCGGAGCAAGAACACATCCGGGACTTTTTTGCATTCTCGGCTTGATGCGTACTTCGGATTGGAACAGTACTTGGTCTCCGACTGATGACGTATCACGAGTACCCGAGAACGCAAGTACGCATATTGAGAAAGGGCCAATGTCTATGGGCAACTGACTGCACTCAGACCAAAGGAGGCTGAATAATTACGCACACCCCACTTTGCAGTTATTTATTTGTAAAAATGTTTGGAATCATGTATGATTTTCGTTCCACTTCTCACGTGTGCACCACTTTGTATTGGTCTTTCACGTGGAATTCCAATAAAATTGATTCATGTTTGTGGCTGTAATGTGACAAAGTGTGGGAAAGTTCAAGGGGGCTGAATACTTATGCAAGCCACTGTACAACTCCACCCAAAAGGCAACGGTCAGGTTGAGGCTCCAAATGCTCCAAATGAACCAAGGAATCTAATGCTTGTGGGAGTCGATGGGAGTCAAACGCGTCTTACAAAACTCCCAGGTACAAAACAAGCCTGCTATACAAAACTAGAAAGAAAAGAAAAAGAGTGCAAAGCTAGTTTTGGATCATCAAAATAATAATGGATTGGATTTATATAGCGCTTTTCAAGGCATCCAAAGCACTTTACAATGCCACTATTCATTCACTCTCGCATTCACACACTGGTGGAGGGAGCTACAGTTGTAGTCACAGCTGCCCTGGGGCAGACTGACAGAAGCGAGGCTGCCATATTGCGCCATCGGCCCCTCTGGCCAACACCAGTAGGGTAAAGTGTCTTGCCCAAGGACACAACGACCAGGACAGAGATCCCGGGAATCAAACCGGCGACCTTCCGGTTACAGATGCACTTCCCAACCCCCAGCGCCACGGTCGCCCCAAAATAAGGTGCACTTACATTTCTATATAAGCTTTTGAAAGCTACCACAATCACTTGAGTGGACATTAAGACTGGTCCATAGTCTTGGAGCTTGTTTTTACTTGTCTTCATGCCTATCGTATGCAAGACTTTGCAGTCTACATTTATGTGACTTTGTGTCATGCATTTAGGCCAGTTATTGAAAACTATAGAAAGAAAAAAATCCCCATTATGGTTCAATATAAATTAGGTAAGAAGATTGATATTACTTTTATAGAAGATTGATACTTTTTATGTGCCTAGAAAGAAAAATAGCTTGTGACTTTTTTGAAAAATAACATTATTGACCATGCAACATAAGCATCGGACAGATTGGGATTTGAGACAGAAAACAAATATTGCTGAGTACAAAACTGTGTTATTGTCTGACAGAATTTTGATCTTAAAAGATACATTTTAAGATAATAAGATCAAATTAATAATGTACAACCATTTGGCTTTGGTAGAGCACCCGGCCACTCAAATCATCAAGCCTCTGGCCACATATCGCGCAAGCTTGCCTGCTCTACATTATTTACAAAAATCCCTGGGGAAGATGCAGATGTGATGCTCGCTGTATTTCTTTGGACAAATTCAGGTATTCCAAATGTTGTCAGATGCTCCCTACTATAAGTACTATAAGTTGCCAGGCAACAGAAGATCTTATTTCTTGTTAAATAAATCTTCTTGTATAATATATGATCCATTTACAGAACATGATGAACAGTCTGAGCAAACTGCAGGCAATTTCAACAATATGTTTCAATTTTGTGCTACTCGCATTAGTTGTAATAAGAACCTGCTTTCATTACAATTTACAGATCACAGCGGAAAGGTACAAAAATGATTGCTCAACTGTAAATTGTTAAATGACTTATTTCCTGCAGATGGAGAACCCACAGTTAATCATTACAGTAGACAATATAGATGTATGGTTTCTCTGTAGCTCCTGAAATTAAAGTCTCAATCCATTTCCGCCACCTCTTAGTTCTATAAGCTCAGAAGTCCTCCGTGTCTGACCTTCTCCAAGCTTCCTCCCTCCTCCTCATTCTGAGCTTCCGTAGGCTGCTCTGTCAACAGTTTGACCTTCAGTGTCTTCCTGCAATACATTCTCACTCCTAACCTGTCACATACTGACACGTCCACCTCCCTGCTGTGCAGTTAACCTTGCAACCCCACATCCACCTTCCTCCCCTCCCTCTCCAGGTGAACTCCCCTGCAGGTTTTTTTCCCCTGCACAAATGAAAATTGAAGCCTCTGTGAGTTATGACCTCCCAAACAGCAGACTTCTCTGTTGTCTCTCTGTCAGAGCCTTCAGTCAGCCTGTTCCACATCCCTCATCAATAAACCCGATGTCGTAACAAAGAGAACATACCTGCTGTTATCCTTAGAGGTAGGTTCCAGCCTGCTACCCCTCAGTGTGTGCAACATGGCTGGTTGGAAGGAGGTTTTCTCTTCAGTTATCTATGAGTGGCACAGACACAGTGAGGTGAAACTGCTCTATTCACTGGTTGTTATCACTTAACTTCCCCTTTCAAGGTACTTGTCAGGAAAATCTTGGTGAACTCGCCACAGTTTTTCTGTAGATCTAGAGGCTCCTCTCTTTTTATGACTGACATCGTGGCTCTGTACTGCTAGTCTGTACAGAATTGCTTCTTCAGTTTGTTAGTGAATGTAACACGAGTCGTCTTTTTTCTTCAGTGCCTATGCCAGCTTGTTGAAGACCCCTATGGCATCACATTGAACATAGTGGGCACCTGTTTTCAGTTATGAACAGGCCAGTTTTAAGCTGACTTATGGTCTTTTCTTCAGTTCTTAATCTAACCAAACAGTGAGTGAAAGTGAAAGAAAATAAGAGATAAAGACTAAATTAAACAGCTAATTAAAACTAAAATTGCAAAGCAAAATTCCCACAGAGGACACAAGCTACAGTCTTCTTAATGACATTCTGGTGATTCCAAAAACAATGGGTATCAATCTGCTGCTGTAAGAGCCTCCAATCTTCCTGGGAAGGCTGTCAACAAGAAATCTGGCTTGCAGTCAGTGTTGCAATTCATCCCAAAGGTGTTGGTTGAAGTGAGGTCGGAGTTCTGTGCAGGCTTGGTCACATTCTTCTACACCACCCCAGAAAACCTATTTGGAGCTGACCTTGTGCATGGGGAAGTTGTATTTTAAAAGAATGGCCTGCGTCTGATTGGCATCCTGTCCAGGGTATACATCGCCTCTCGCCATATGGTAGCTGGGATAGCCTCCAGCCTCCCCATGACCCTCATAAGAATAAGCGCAACAGAATGGACAGATGGATATTTATAATTGCGTAGACTGACATTTTTTGCTATTACTGGACACTCAAAGCACTTTATGCCTTTTGACATATTCACATGACATTTTACTCTATGCACTATATGACAAGTAATGTTATGTATCCCATCTGCATCACAGCCTAGGGATGTGCATTTTACCCACAACCGGAGGTCTGACGAAAAGATATTATTGTAGACAAAGTAGTAAACAAAGGGGGAAGAAAGGTCCTAAAATCAAAGTTTTATTAATACAGTTACCCAAAAATAACTAATACTTGATGTGTAGTCAATTTAGTCACGTACCATTAAATTGTGCCTCAGTTTTAGCAGGATGGAGATTGTGGTTGACAAATGTGTATTTATTGTCACAGTTCTGGGTCGTTGAGGCAGTGTTTTGAGTTTTGTTCTGTTATTGAACTTTCATTTCATTTCATTGCTTTTTGATTTCTAGCTCCATAGTTCTTTAGTATTTCCTGATTTCTAGTGTTCAGGTTTTGTTATGTGCCTTCCTGTCTCACATTTCAGGTCTCTGTTCTCTGTGTCTTCCTTGTCACTCTTGCCTCTGTGTTTCTGTTTCCTGTTTTACTTTGAAGGTCCGGGTCCTATCTCAGTGTATTCTGTTTTGCTTCCTCCCTGTCTCATCATATTTAATTAGGTTCAGCTGTGTCTCCCTCATGTTTGTCATTCCTTGTTTCCCTTCCTGTATATATAGTGTGTGTTCTCCTTTGCTCCTTGTCGGTCTGTTTGCGTATCATTCTGCCTGTCATCCCCTGTGTTCCATCTGCATTTCATGGTTTCAGGTTTGTTAGTTTGTTTTCCCAGTTTAGGTTTTTGTTAGTTTAGGTCCCTGCCATCTGTACTTTTGTTAATTTTGTCATCACTTGTAAATAAAGCTCACTCACAGTAAAATCAGTGCCTGCACTCGGGTCCTTCTCTCACCACTTCACATGTCTGCCACCACAGCCGTGGCATTTATTCGGCTTTATTTTGCTTTGGGTTACACCACTAGATTCCTGTATCCACCCATTCTCTTCAGCTTGGTTATCTAGATTCCAGTAGTTATTTTAAATTGCAAATAACTACAAAAAGTAGTAATACTCACAAAAATAGTAGTAAATACTCACAAAAAATAATAATGTAACAGTTTCAACGGCACCAAAAGGGAAACACGGTTACATAATAGTATATGTTAGTTTATTAAACATTAGGTCTCTTTCTTTCAGGTCCCCATTAGTAAATTATGTAATTGATCAAAATATTGATTTCTTTTACCTCAGAGAAACTGAGTTGCAACAGGATGAATATGCTGGTTTAAGTGAATCAGTGCCCTTGAGTTACACTGTCAGAATCCCTGAAGGAGGAGGAGGAGTGCCAGTAATCATTGACTCGAGTTCATCAGTTAACCAAAGACCTTATGATTTATTTAAAAGCCTTAATCTTTGCCTTGTACACCCACAGTTTTATTTGTTGTTCTTTATCACTCACCTGGCTCTTACTCAGAGTTCCTTCCTGAGTTTTTAGTGCCTAGTTTAGATAAAATATTAAATAGGCGCAACTATAAGAAAATAGCATCCTGAATGCTACTTTAATTCATTGTTAGACTTCTCTTAAAATGAAAATGAGCAGACTCAGCATCTTAACCACACTCTCGGTTTTGTCCTGAGTTATCGAGCAGAAACTGAACATTACATAGTTTTTCCCGAAAACCTTTATTTTATCTGACCATGTCCTGATAACTTTTAAATTTACAATAATGGATTGCATCGAGAAATAAATGTCATTACAGCAGATATGTCTCCAATTGCTGAAACTAAATTTAAGGAAGTGATTTCTCCTTTGTTATTTTCTACCTAACTTTAGTCATACAGACTCAGAGTCACGGTCTCTGTAGCTCGTCTGTAAAAGAAAGGAACAAATCAGAGAGCCCTTTACTGGCTCACAGTGAAATTCAAAATCCTATTGTCAACATATATAGCTCTACCTGGACAGGCCCCTAATTACATATCAGAGCTACTGAGACCTTATCACCACAACTGACTTCTCAGATCATCTGGTTATGATCTAACTTTTCAATGCTCTTACTTTAAAACCAGAGATGATCAAACTTTTGAGGCTGTAGTGCCCAAATCTTTGGAACAGTCATCCTTAACCTATCAGGTAAGCTCAACCTGTAATTTGCTCTATAGTCATCTTTATAGGTGAGCTTCCCCTTAATATTTCTCCCATTGTTTGGGTCATAGTTTTTAATCTGTTTACGAGGTTCGAAGAGTGTCTGTTGATGGGGGAAGATGGACTCAAACCTGAGGCGTTGCTCTCCTGTTGCACGTGGTCACCTGCTCACCCACTGAGTTAAAGTAACACCCAAACTGTGAAGCACTTTTTACTGTGTTTAAAAAACTTATTTAGCACTAAAAACTGGAGCTGCCCTTTAAGAACTCACCTAAAATTAAAAACATTAAAAACAAAAAAAGCTTCAGGTAACTTCTTTACAAAGGAACTGTGAACCCCTCTAACCCCTCTCTATTCATATATAGATATAATTAAACACGCTGTACTGGGTAATACAACAGGACCAATATTACTTTAGCCAGACCCCCGGTGGATTTTGGCCTTGAGGCCCTTTTTCATTTTGATTGCTAATTTTCGATTATAATTAAACCTGCATACAAGCTGTGACTTTTGGGCTCCCCATGGCACCTGCTCCATTAACCCTCTAAGTCAGGGGTGGTGCTTGAAATTCCTAACCAGAGTATGTGGTAGTAGGCTCAACAGTGGAGAAATAACAAGATACAGGAGATTACCAGAAGATGGCACTGTGTGATACACTTGGAGAGATGACAGATCTCAGTACCATCAAAAACATTCAGAAATGTTCTCAAAACTCTTGTTTACAATCTTATATAACACATGTAGGGGTTTACAGAAGATTAGATTCTATCACATTTTTTCATTTTTCACATCAATGTTTTGTTAAAAAGAGGAATATACGGTCCACCTGTTACATAACACTGGAGACGTGCAGCTCTTAAAGTTCTACTTCTCAGGAAATAGGTTATCATGTTTTTCTAGTTATTCTGAGTGGGTGTAAAATTCTCCAGAATCAGATTAGCGGCTGCAGACAGTGGCATAATGCAAGCCGGGACTTTATAAAAGGCATGAGAGGGGTGGCACTCTTAAGCTAAAATTGTGAACTTTAAGCCCTTTAGAGCACCGAATTCTGTGGAAACTATGAAGGACAGCAGGACAGAAGCAATGAAGGATGATTTACTTCCCTGACATCATACAGCACACCCTGACTGACAATGTGCTGCGGCCAGTCTTTCCATTCCTGTGACAGCACCATATAAAGCAGCCCAATTTTCCCATGATCTCCCTGAGGGGTTCCCTCCACTCCATCTCACATCACCACCTCTCTCTTCTAACAACGCACACATATTATCTTTTCATTTGGCACTCCTCTACTCTTTCACCTTTCTCCATTTATCAGTCTATCAGCATTACACTTCATTTTCCTCTCCTCTATTTTTGTATCTGTTTCCACAGCTGGTGTTCTGACAACAAGATGGAGGTGTGATCGTGTTAATTGGTGTCAAATCATTACCTGCTTGACTGGACATGACTTCACACGCACACACACTGACACACACACACGTAAAAGAGAGTGTTGAATTAGCTGTAGATCAGTGGCTGTAACCGTGTATAACATTTGCCATATGGTCAATTAAAAGGCTAATTATGAAACAATTGAATATATTTTAAAAGCAAGCATTGATGTTCATTACCCACTTAATCATTTTCCAGGTTATATAATATATTCCAGAAGGCATTGTCTTGAGGAAATGCTCAGAAGGTCACCATAGAGCTAACACACACATACACGCACATCCACTGATACAATCCATGTGTGCTGCACGTGTTGGCATTGTGGAAAGAAAGAAATGCACTGAGTACACATCACAAGAAACACCTGGTTTATCTTATCAGAAGGAAATGCAGGAAGCATCTGTGCAACATCAAACAAAGTCAATTTAGTAAACTTACAGCTGATCGAAGGCGAACAGCAGCAGTTAGCTTGGAGTGAACAGCAGAAGAATCGCTGCTAATTTGCATGTGTAGTGAAAGACAGCGGTGCGATCTATCATAGCTAAAGCTAAAAATTAAGTGACAAATACACCAATTCAGTTTTATTTATATAGTTCCAAATCACAACAACAGTTGCCTCAAGAGGCTTAATATTGAAAGGTAAAGACCCTACAATAAAACAAAGAAAACAAAAAACCCCAACAATCATATGACTTCCTATGAACAAGCACTTTGGCATTGTCATTGTACATTTACAACAAAATTGTAGGTGCTCCACATCAACTGTGCTGAATAAAGTATAAATAGTAGACAGCAGGAGTAAGTAGCAAACAGGAAAATATATACAAAAAGGGGAAAAGCACACGTTAGACAGCAAAATAGTTGCAAAGTGCCTGAAAGTAGTGCAAAGAAAAGACTTGGTATGAGTTTAAAGTCCATGTGTGATTGGCTGAGTGATGAGGGTTACATGGTGAGGTGGGTGGGCAGGGGTGGGGTGTTCATTAACAGTCGGAATGACCCAGGGGAAGAAGCTGTTTGTGAGTCTACAGGTGTGGAACCGGATTGACCTGAGGCACCAACCAGACGGCATTGAGTCAAACAGGTGATGGGTGGGGGTGTGAGGAGTCACCTATGCTGGCCCTGGTATTTCTGATTCAGGAGGATCTGGCGATGGCCTCCAGGGGTGGAAGAGGGCAGACAATTATTTGCAGTTTTAATTATCCTCTGTGCAGCCTTTCTGTTCTCAGTTGTAGCTTTTGCGTACCAAACACCAAGGCAGGAGGAGAGCACGCTCTCCACTGAGGAGAGGTAGAAGGCCAGCGGCAGCTTCTGGTCCACTAGGACTGCGCTCTTATGGACAGAGATCTCGGATGTTGTTCCTTGGATCGCCTAGCTTGGGAGTCACTGATCGGAGTGCTCTGATTACCACTGGGACCACTGTTACCTTCACACTCCACATCTTCTCGAGCTATTCTCTGAGCCCTTGGTACTTCTCCAACTTCTTGTGTTCCTTCTTCCTGATGTTGCTGGCAATTCGGTATCGCTACGTCTATCATTACGGCTGTTTTCCTCTGCTTGTCCACCCCTACTATGTCCGGTTGGTTAGCCATTACAAGTTTGTCCGTCTGTATCTGGAAGTCCCACAGGATATTAGCTAGGTAATTCTCAACCACCCTTGGGGGCATCTCCCATTTTGACCTTGGGACTTCCAGGCCATACTTGGCACGGATGTTTCTCTATACTATGCCGGCCACTTGGTTATGGCGTTCCATGTATGCCCTGCCTCCTCTTGTTAGATAACAAGGGTCCTCCTCTTGCTCAGGTTTCTGCTGCCTCAGGTATTCACTGTCGGTCGTGGCCAGCTTCCTGATGTATTAGTGAATGTTCGTTGTCTCATCCTGGACAGACAACATTGGTCCCCGGCCTCCTTCCTTCTGCATAGTGTACAGTCTCAAGGTGCTGGACTTGGAGTAAAACCCTCCATGCATGGTAAGGAGCTTCCTTGTCTTGATGTCAGTGGCTTCTATCTCCTCCTTTGGCCAGTTTATTATCCCAGCAGAGTACCTGATCACGGGCAGGGTGTAAGTGTTGATAGCCCGGATTTTGTTCTTACCGTTCAGCTGACTCCTCAGGACTTGCCTGACCCTCTGCAGGTACTTGGTGATTGCAGCTTTCCTAGCTTTTTTTTTTTTTTAGCCTCAATGCTATCTTCATCCTATCCTGTGACACACAACAGGAAAACACATCAGCAGTCGGGATTACTTTATTTAAATAATGAGTGGCAATAGTAGGAGGATTGTAGAATTAGAGTCTAATTAGAGTCTCTATTCCTTTCTTTCTCTCTGTGTCCCAGAGTTGTGGATTGAAGGAGGCTCCACAGTGCGTTTCCACATCACAAAGCTAATAATGCAGAGCAAGAGAAAACAGCTGCAACTGCCAGAACACAGCAGAGAAGAGAAAGAAAAACAACTACTGCCAGTAATGAGGGATTTATTACAGAGGAGGGTGGCTTTGTGGTGTGTGTACATCTATACGAGTGTGCCCTAATAGTCACCAGAAACAAACTCAAACAAACATTCAGATGGATTAACAGAGGAAACAAGACCCCATAATTGCAGGAAGGGGGTAAATGGATTCCTCTGGAGAGAGTAAAGTGAATTACATCCAAGTGCCACAGCTCCCTTCTAAACCACATGAACTCTATCTCTGTCCCTCCCTTTCCTTTTCTGTCCCCTCTGGGGTTTGTTTGTTTGTTTTTTTTCCTTTATGTGGTTCTCAGTCTGGGTGGCTGTTGGTAATTTACTTTATGCCTCCTTCACCACCTCCTTCTATGTCTTTTCCTCTTCCTCTCTGTTCCTCTCATCTCTGCAGCTTTCCTGGTGACAGCACATCAATATCAGTGACATTATCGCATTGGGTCTTGGTTGTTTCAGGAGGCAGAATAAAATGCTGGACAGCACCACACAGTGAGAGAGAGGTAGATAATGTGAAATGTCAAGTCAAGAGTAATTAGAGGATGTAATGTTGTAAATGGAAAATACAGTTTGAAAGGCGGAATTAGGAAGCACTGGCTAAGGTTCCTGAAGGAGAGCCATAGCAGTCCTGTTGGCTTACCTGGACTTAAGGATCAAGAATAGGAATGGCCCAGCAAGATCTGAGTGACCCTGCCTATTGACAGACCCAGGAACAAATTGGGTGTGGGCTAATGTAGGAACAAGTTGAATCTGAAGTTTGCAGACCAGATATTCTGTAACACCGGTATCTTCTCCTGTTTCTTACTTGGGTTATAAATGTGCCTCATGATCACACACAGCTGGTTATTACAGATCCTCGGAAACTTGAAGAAGCCTTTTCCCTGGTGTAGTTTTATCCAACTCCCTCTTAATCTGGTCAGAAGTCAGTCATGTACAGTGAGGTGAGGAATGGGAAGGACGGATCCAGAGTTCACTAAGGATGAGTGCAGCACCATGTTTATATTTTACATACACTTTTCCATTTTGGGGGCCCCTGGCAGGTAAGGTAAAAAGGATCAATTTTGGGGTCCATTTCCAGGATTCAGCACTTGCCACTTTCACATACTGCAAATAGGTTATCCTTGATTACCACAGAAACTGTGTGACTGTCTCAGGAATCTACATTCTAATTTACACCCACTTCATCCTGAAACCTGTCACGTTTCTCAATTTACAACCAATTTACATCTCGTGTTAGCTCGGTCCCAAAGATCAGCTACTGTACACAGAGCAGAAACATTGTAATCTAACAGTCAAAATGTGCAATGTGGGTGTAGTCTAGAGAGATACCTAATGTGGCACATATCACCAAGCACAGCCAATGATATCTCCAGAAAGAAGTTTGGGAAGATTGTTACTGTAAAGTGAAAACTTTCTGTAGTCATGGAAACCCAAGGTTTGATAGTTACTGATGAATATGTTGTGTGTAGGGTACTCTTCATAACACCATTTGCTAGGTATGTTACAATAACAATGAAGTTTAAACTAAAAAAAGTATCTCCTAAAGTTGTAGAAATGTTTAAACTTTCTCATCCATCAGATGGTAACTTTAAAGTCTATGACGTAATAGTTCATCTTTAAATCTGAAATGTACAGCATAGTGAAGGTTTTGATGAGAAAGCTTATTTCAGTATTTCAGTAACATTCGTACTCACTGGCCAACAGTGAAAAAAGCCAAATAATCAGCTGAATGCCTCAGCTGGTACTGATCCATGTCAGGAGCCCTGCATCATTAGTCTGAAGACTTCAAAACAGCTAAGAGTGAAATGCACATGATTCACCTCCCTCCACTTGCAATGTGGTTAATGCATCCAGTCATGTTCTGCTTGAACTCATTGACCTGGAGTCTGATTCACTACAGGCGGAGTCAGTATCACTGCCAGATTTTCTTTATTCTCTGAAAGAGGAGAACTTTGTACACATAAGGAAACATGCTCAGAAGTTTCTCGTTGGATCTACCTTCACATGTGAACAAACATTTTCAGTTTAACAAATACAGATACAGATACTGTCTCAGTGATAGTCAGCTGTCTGCTGTCCTTAACACTGAACCTTACTTTAACGCACTTGCTCAAGACCAAAATAGACTCGATTTCTCTGACTCAACTAGGAAGTAAGAACTGAAAAACTGCAGATGAAGTAATTAAACTACAAGCAAAATAGTAATAGATAGTAATAAGACTTTTGTATTTTGTATGTTTGAAGTGTTTTGTTCACAACAGTTTTCGGGAAAGCTGATTAAATAGTGATAAAATGTTAGCATTTTTACTCCACCCATTTCACTTTTTTAGTGCTATAATTCAATTTTGTAAGTAAAGATTTGCAAGTTGGTAGTGAGACCTGGTATGATTTATGGGTTGGAGAAAGTAAACATGATTAGAAATTAATATAATAGGAGGACAGCTCAGTTTGAATGGTTTGGAGACAAAGAGAGGCAAGGCTGAAATGGTTTGGGCATGTGCAGAGGAAGGATGGAGCTGAAAACGGAGCTGTCAGGCAGGAGGAAAAAGACCAGAGAGATGATTCATTGATATACTGAAGGAGGACATGGAGAGGATTGGGGTGAAATGGAAGCAGATTGTTGTGGTTGTGGTGAATCCCAAAGTTAGCAGCCAAAAGAAGAAAAAGATTACCTACAGTCACTCTAACATCTACTTTTACCAGTAGCAGTTTCATGAAAGGATAAAATTCATACTGAGCAGAACTAAATCCAGTTTACTGGTTTGTCTCTTGACAGCAGTCCCATTTTCTAATTCGGCCCTTTGGGAAAATGATGTTTCAGTGTAAGATGGACTCTGTCTCTTGTAGTCATTGCTACACACCAAGGCTACGTCCACACGTACCCGGGTATTTTTGAAAACGCAGATTTTTCTATGCGTTTGCACCTTTTGTCCACACGTAAACGCCGTTTTCGGTCACTGAAAACGGAGATTTAAAAAAAAATAATAATAATTGTACTCTCTGCAGTGTTTAAATGCTTACACATACACACACAGTTACTGTCCCTCCACACATAGGACTCGGTTCTGCTTCTATGCCCCATCTTTGTTTACTATTTCCCACGAGGCTTCTAGACTTCTGATTGGCCAACATTTCTACATGGTTAGGAATATATCGCCACCTGTTGCTTTGGCATGTTCCTAGCAGTGTTTTCCTTCATTTTTGCGTTTACGTGTGGACGGGATTATTTTTTAAAACAAAAATGCAAAATCTCCGTTTTCAAAAATATCCGTGTACGTGTGGACGTAGCCCAAGAGTGCCGAAAGCATGCAAAAACAACATCAAGCTTTCTGTAAAACACGACGATAACCTACTTTTAACCTGTCTGGACTGTTGGGTCTGATGTTTATGTCATAATTGCAAAATACTTGTGTGATCAATGAACCGTCAAAAGTAAGGAATGTAATGAAAGTTTTGGAGACGCTGCTACTTTCCTGTATCAAGCTGACCTTACAGAAGAAAGGGCTCTGCATCATATTAATCTGTTTCCATGTAACTGCCAGTTCTTGATATGAGTTCTTGTTTGTACACAATGTTCTGACTGTGTTCTGTGACCCCGGCAGATAGAACACTTGTCTCTATAAATATTCTAGGTTTACAATCCCTCTGTCCCAAAACAATGACAAAATTTAAAAGAAAAAAGCAAACTGTCAAATGACTGCGTAGCAGGCAGACCAAAAATGCGGGATTTGGAAATGAGGGGTAAACAAACTAAAAAGCAGCCTTATTGCCGAGCTTTTACAAAAGCACAAAATGACAGCAGAACAGAAAGAAGGAAACCAAAACTGTACCTCAGGGAGGAACACAGCTATAAGTGAGAGAAAACACAGAGCTGATGGAGGCTAAGACAACTGATCCTTACAGGATGAGGAGGCAACAGGTGGGAACACAGCTGAAACTAACTACAGATGGTGAGAGAGGAAGTAGAACTAGACAAAGCACAAGAGCTTTCAAGACCACCAAAGTAAAACAGGAAGTCACAACATGTAGACCTGACAGAGACAAAAGACAAAAACAGAGACGAGACTGAGGGAACAGAATGGGAACACTAATGGCATGAAATCACAAGGGATACTGCAGATAGTCGAGCTGACCATGACTGCCTGAGGACTGGCTTTGCACTACCCAGGCGAACATGGGACACATGAAAGAGAACATCTACAGAAACAGTAACTGAGAATTCAAATAAAAATCCAAGAATTAGTATTCAAAAACAAAGAGAAACTGTAAGAGGCGTTTGAGAAGAATAACAACAACAGCAGCAGCAACAACTAAGACCATAACAAGTACCAGTCTAATGGGTCAACATTAGCATTAACTTATTGATCTGCTTATTTCTTACAGAATGACCCTGCAGTTCATTCCATAATTAATGTATCAATTGCTTATTCTAATTAATTTCTTTGCAAACTTCTTGCTCTACTTTCTAAATATCTCGTTTTTGCACTCATTTAAATGTAATTAAAAGCTTGAGTGACATTTCTTTTTTTTTTTTAAGAAAACAGGTACAGAACATTACCTCACTATTGTTTAAGTTTATAATGGGTGGGAATACAGGCCCCTGCCTTTCATTTGTATGCAGGGACCTTGCCGCTGCTGGAGGTCAGCTGGAAGTTGGGCAAAGAAACACAGAAATTAGGTGACAAGATGACTGCACTGAATAAAAGCTGTGAACAGGTAATTATTTCTAAGAAAAGCATGAAAATGTTCACAGGATAGTAGACCCTTAATAGAATAAAAGAGCTAGTGAAAAATGAAAGGGTGGCAGTGGTTAGAGAGGTAGGCTCCATTTCTATCACAACACAGCCACGACTTACAAAGGAGAAAAACAGAACAGAAAAGTAGAAGATGAGAGGATACAAAAAAAGAAAACACAGCAGAAACCTGCTTTTTTATTTTTTAAGGGTGTAAGAATTGTTTTGTGTTCTGCTTTTCAAAAGAATCTCTTTATAAATATGATGCGGTACACCATGTGCTAAGAGTAATGTGCACACTCTTTCTCTGCAGCTAAGCATGTGGTCTCTTCAAAAACAACATTATCCCAGTACTAATATACATAGGCTCCTTTTGCTGTCATATTTTCTGCTAACACTGAAATGTATGATTTGTAAATCCAGTGGGTAGAATGGAAAGAAATCAGCTCTTTTTTTAATTCAATCAATATTTATTGAATTCCCTCATTAGCAGGTGTAATGTCACCACATACATGGTATTAAGGTTTTAGTCTGCAGTATATCTTCTTCTAGTCTACCTACCTCTGCAGATTATCTCCTGTTCCTTCTGCCTTGTTTGCTAGGCAGCCATGCAAGCCTTAGTCCAGGGCCTCCTAGTGTGCCATGGGCAGTTTGTCTGTGAAGGTTCTCAGTCATCCAGGTCATCATAGTCTAAGGAGCTGAAAGCAACTTAAAGAAGTCCAGACGCTTTTATTTGCAAGCTCCTTAGACCCTGGGCAGTTTGGTTACACAGTAGCAACAGTTTACAATTACAGCATGCATTTCACATTTACTCAGCATCTGTCCAATTATATTCATATATATATAGGCTGAGCTCTGCAGCTTACAATAGACTCACATTTGTATAGAACTTTCCTATTTGCACTGTACTCAAAGTACTTTATACTACATGTTATATTTAATCATAGTTTTACTTTATTCTCAACACTGGAAGTATTTTATATACCTCACTTTATCACAAAATAACTCAACACGCACATGGCATGCACATTCTGGACTATGGGAGGAAGCTGGAATAACTGGAGGGAACTGATGCAGGCACAAGGAGAAAATGTAAACTTCACATATATGTTGAAAGTGAGCATGATGTGCTACAGTTTATTATATATGACCTCATGTGTTGATATACGTATTCATGAAGGGAATACTCATGCTCCAAACTTCTGCTTATAGGTGCACATCATTTATAAACAGAGCGATGACCATGTCCCATGATGCATTGAGTATTTCTTCTTCAGTCACCTTTCTCACTCTCTATGTGTTAATAGACCTCTCTGCATTGAATCATCCTTGTTATTAATCTCTGGCTTTCTTCCACAGCATGTCCTTTATTCTGTCTTCCTCTCTCTCCTCAACCGGTCTTGGCAGATGGCCGCTCCTCCCTAAGTCTGGTTCTGCTGGAGGTTTCTTCCTGTTAAAAGGGAGTTTTTCCTTCCCACTGTTACCAAAGTACTTGCTCATAGGGGGTCACATGATTGTTTTTCTCTCTATGTATTATTGTAGGGTCTACCTTACAATATAAAGCACCTTGTGGCGACTGATGTTGTGATTTGGCGCTGTACAAATAAAACTGAATTGGATTGAATTGACTCACTTTTTAAAATATTCTATTAAGTGAATAATCTATTAACACTGATGTTACATTTCACACTTAAATAATAAATAAAAAAATAATTGAAATTATTAACTGTGCTTAGATTTGTTTGGTTGATTAGACTGACAGCTGTACAAATTTTACATCGACAGTGGGTTACCTAATATGTTGTAATTTCAAAGGTGTTCCTTGTAGTTACAAAGCTCAGTGGACCATTTTATTATCTTTCATGATATTTGGTTTTATGGTCTGCAATGCTTCACTTCTTCACTGTTGCAGTTCTCATTAGTCTCATTTACAGCTGCTATTTATGTTCCTTTTGGGAATATCATTTAGAAAACCAACCATCCTCTGAAGACTGATGGATCTCATGAGCACAGAAACATACCCCTAATTTTCAGTGATGATTTTCAAAAGATGACATGGAAACTATAAAGAGGACAGTTATACCATCATAAATGCTAAGAAAGTCATCACTAACAACCTGGACAGCAGATACAAAGATGTTCAGGACTATCTGCACAGATTTAGTGTCCTGGATACTAGATACAAGTCTCTGCCATACCTTACCTCTATTTTTTTTTTAAAACTAAACAGAATACTTCTGCAACATTTACCTTTTCATTCTATGCAACAGAGAACAACTGTATTATCTCATCTGCCATGAACTTATGTTTATAATAATAATAATAATAATAATAATAATAATTAAAAAAAAATTATTTAATTATTTATTTATTTAATTAATTAATTAAAAAACATGATAATTTCAAAATTACTATTTGTCTTTATTCCACAGCATAATCCCAGTGAAGCCTAGGTGGCCAGTTCATTCTCAGCTGTAGAGCCAGAGGCAGATCTGTTCCTTCTCAAAGCAGATCTGTAAAGGCAGAGTCATGTGGAGAGTTGTTGAATTTGAGAATCTTATAATTTATGAGAATGCATCAATTTGCTGCAAGATCTAATAAAACACATAATTATTATTGTATATATAATATTTATGAGTACACTATTCTCTGAAAGAAAGAAAACTGGAAAAAAAAAGTTTATTTTAAAGACAGGAAAGTATAGTGCTGCTTGATCTTATTGTTTACCTTATACTGATGGCCTGAAAATAGCAATAAAGGTCTTTTGTTTGCACTAATTGAGAGATCACAGCCATTTCCTTTTGATAAATATATCCTGTAAATATCAGTCAGTTCAGTCTTTCTGTGCTGAACTTGCACAAAACATCTTAAAGACAGCAGTCACAGTGTAGTTTAGCATCAAGGAAACATTCTTTCGTTAGGATTGGAGGGTGAATAATTGATCATTCACTGTCAAAGTGAATTTAAGGTAAACTGTTTTAACACATTCTAAAATGTCCACGTTTACTGCGCAAAAGTCTCACCTAGCTTTAACCTAACCCTGTCAGAATGATGCGCTTTACACCAAAGTGCCTCATTCGTTCAGGTTTTGTGTGACTACATGACACGTCCTTGAGAGTAATGGCATGTTCTTGATATTTTAAAAACTGTGAATGGTGGATTATCAATTTATAGCATAAAATACAAAATATTTAAAAAAAGTACACTGGACCAAACCAAAAACCAAACCAGTACAAACCAAACCGTTGACGATGTGTCGTGGCGGACACTGCAGGAGATGGAGCTGGTTTGCAAAACAAAAGCGAGGTTTATTAGGGATGAATAAAGGCAACAAGAATGATAAGGAGAAAAACAGAAAACGACAACTAAAACTTAGTACAGGCAATGAACAACTATGAAACTGAAAAACTGTGAACACTATGACGATTACAGAGTGAAATAACAGATGACCTGAGAATGAGTGAACGGAAACACAGACTAAACACACACTTGGGGTAATCAGTGGAAGTGGAAACACATAAGGAAGCAGCTGACACAAAAGAACCTGAACTATGGTACAGGTGAAGTGAACCTAAACACAATGATAAAGACACAAGACTCTTTCAAAATAAAACAGGAAACACTGAAAACATGTAATAATCAAAGAATAAAACTAAAATACACAAAACACTGAGTTGCAGACCCAGTACCGTGACACGTTGTGACTCTTTCCACTCCTATGCATAGGGACATTTAGCAGCTCTAGCTCAAATTTTGGATTAATTTTCTAATTTTCATTACATGAACCGTTAACTGTGACCTTCTGAATAATTCATTTAATATAGTTCTTGATTCATTCCTCATCCCCTTGCTAGTTTTTGGACTTAAACATTTTCAGGAAAGCATGAAAATTATAGTCAACATGGGCTGTGTAGCAAACAGGAGTTGGGACCCAGATGTAGGAATCAGAAATGAAGAAAATTAATCTCAAAAGCTGCTTTATTGCCAGACTCGTCAGGAACAAATGTTCTGCAATTCCCCTGTAAACACAGAAGGAAGGACACGGTCATGATGGAGAACATAAGAAAGGACAAGGGATCATTGAGAAAATATATAAATGCAAAGGTTAATGAGGGAACAGGCAACAAGTGTGAGGACAGCTGAATATAATTATGAGACAGGGAAGTAGGGCCACATGCAAAGCACACGTGACAAGAGGCTATCAAAATAAAACAGGAAATAACTGATATATGGATACACATACTTGACACAGAGACAGAAGATGAAGGATGGGAACACAAAAGGGGATAAATAAACTAAAGTAACAGAAAACAGGATCATCATAAGCCCCAGAAATATAAAAATAACACCAGAAGACTAATAAATAAAGAATTTGAAAGCAAAACAGAAAATTATCATAATAAATACGAAACTAGAAAACCCTTACACATCTCCTTCAAAACCCTGCATCAGTGACACATGGACCATTACACTTACTGTCTCACAGTGTTATGACCTGGAGACTTCAGAAATGATACGTATTTCACTAGTGCATGCAAGTCAGAGCATGGAGCTGCTTCTGGGCAAGAGAATGAGGAGTCATTTTTTTTCTACTAACAGCTGTGAATAAGTGAAGTACTGAAGATAGCTTGAATATAAGGCTGGGACAGAAGTGGCTAGAAGGGAAAAAGGAACAAACAAATGAACAGAAGCCAGACAAAATATCCATCTTTTGCTCACATTCAATTCCAGAAAAAAGGAAATGGACACGGAAAGGTGACATGTACTCAGCTACATCATGCTCATCGGTTCACTCAAACCTTTTATGCCTCATTTCCATAATCCAGTACATCTTCTCACCTGCCATGATTTATGTGTACTGCAGATTTTACCATCCTGGCAGTCATGTCATCGACTGGTAGAAGGTCAGACCCACAAATGTAGTTCTACAATGTCCTTCTCTTTTTTTTACCCTCTGTTCACCATTTCTTGTTTACTTGCATTTGTAACAATTTTTCTCTTCGGGCTAATGCACCCAAATAGAGAAAAATGATTGTGGTTATTAAATGAATAAATCACAAGTAATGCCTTGGGTTTTTCCACATGCTTGAGTCCTTTTTTAGGTGTGTGTGTCTGTGTGAGTCTGTGTGAGTGACTCAGTAAACAACTTCATAGAGGATGCCTTTAGCTCTTCATGTCAAAAGATGAAATAAAGATGAAATAAAGGCTTCTCTGTGTTGATGTGAGCGTTGTGTTTTCTTGCTCGGGGGGTTATCTGTTGTTGACAATTTTTAAAGGTAGAATGTTCTTAAACATTTTAACAACATTAAATAGCAGAAAGGCAGTGGAGGAAAAGCGACAGATACTGATGTAAATGCCAGGTTTTGGTGTCAGTTGCTCAGATTCAAAGAGTAACAGCTTGTTTAATGTCTCACTGGACTCAAATCCATCATAGAAGAAAGAAAAACTATTTTTTCCACCAGCAGCCTCGTTACTCAGAGTGCAGTGCAGCTCTCAGACATACTGTGGTTTGAAAAATAGGCAAGGTTGTACCATAAACTGTTTATAAAAGATGGCCATAACTTCTTTGAGTTCGGAATTTTGGGCATTTTTATTCTTTGACAAAAAAAAAAGTGACAATATTTGCAGGGGTTGAGTGCCAAAGCTGACATGCTTTGCAATAATCATCCATAAATTGTATCCGGACAGATCTAGACAACTGCCACATACAGAAGTGCAAACATGAAAATTAACTTGAAGAATTGCAGTAACTAACTCTATCAGGTGAGCATAATTCAGCACCGAAATATGTCAGAAAGGTCCAGTTCAGTGACTCAAATTCCTTAATGTGTGTTGGCATCAACCTGACACCCAAACCTGCCAAGCTCCAAACAATGGAGTAACTTAACATTTCCCTTGTGTGGCAACTATAAAAAGTACTACAGTCTGTCTCCTGCATCTCAAAAATATTCAGGGTTTTGAAATTTTGAGCATGTGGTTTTCGGCCATTACTCCTTGCAAAAACACAACAAAGAGCCAGATGAAATGCACTGTGAAGCTTTAGCGTGAACCCATAACACCCACATGATATGAGTAGAATATTGGAGGCGTGCTATTGTTGGCTGTTCAGCTGATGAAATGTGCTTCCAAAGTCTTCCAGGAGATGGAAATGTATATCCAGAATGGCTGAGTTTCTTTGGAGACGATCTTCCCATTCTTATCAGCATGTTTGACAAGCATGAATTCTGATAATATCCTGAATAGCTTGAACTGGGGAGGTACACTTTAAATCAGATTAGATATTGTGAGTAATGTAAATTCTGTGTAAATAGTAGAACCCAGCTGATATATTGGCCAGCTGATCTTATCAGCTTATATTAGCTATTTATCTGTTATTGATATGGCTGAGTAATTTTCATTTATCTGTTGATAAAAACCCTTCAATCATTTCATAAGTGTTGATGTTGCATAGTTAGTCCACTAACTAACACAAAGGCACCGACTAATCCTGTCTTGTTCCGTGGGAGTGTCTGGGGATTTTCCAGGGTGTGCAAGAGGTGTCCAGACCTCTGGTGGTAACTTGACTTCCTAGTGGTCAGTTCCATGGTCCTTCTGTCCTGTATCTAATGCTGCTCTCTGTCCTCAGTTCCTACCAGATTTGCCTACTGCCATGTTCATGCTTCAGTGTTGGTCTGAACTGCTTCAGCTACTACAGTCAGATCTCAGACTAAGGACTTCCATAGTCACCTTGTTCACCCAGCTGCCCTCCTGCCTGTCGTCACTCCTCTGGGACTAGATATCCTCCTTCACCTTGCTCACCCCACTGGACACTTTTATGGACACCTCCCCCCAGTCTGCAGGTAAGCACACCCCAAGGCCATACACACTCACCTCTTGGCTCTCCCTGTGCTCCCTGTGTTTAAGCATTTCTCCGCCCTCGACCTTCCTCAGCTCTAGTTCCCCAGTTTCACTTTCTAGCTATGTTCTTGTTTAAAGTCACATTTTGTTAAAAAAAACAAAAAAAACAAAAAAAGAAACCTTGCAAAACATTCAACTTGGGTATTGAGTCTGCTCTTGGGTGCCATTTTCGTATTTCCATCAGTACATGACAAATCTGTGCAGAGTCAGGCAGGGTGTAAATCAGTAATCCACAACTTCTTACAATAATTTTTTTTTTTTTAAAACGTGCATCGTTCAGTTCAATATAATTGTATTTATATAGTGCAAATCAAAACAACAGCTCTTTCTGTATTGTAAGGTAAAGACCCTACAATAATACAGAGAGAACCCCAAAAATTAAATGACCCCCTATGAGCAAGCACTTGGAAACAGTGGGAAGGAAAAACTCCTTTTTAACAGGAAGACCTCTGGCAGAACCAGGCTCAGGGAGGAGCACCATCTGATGTGACAGTTAGGGGCTGAGGGGAGGGAGACAGGAGAGCCAGTGATAATAAGTTACTGTCATAAATGATTTCACATCAGCTCAATATTGATCAATATATTGGATTTTTAAAGATCACCACTATCCATGTTAAAAATCTGCTTGGGCTAGGCTAAATAGCTTTTCAAACAGCTAAATGAAGGGCTGGTGGGAGGTTGGGTTATAAGCAAATATGGGTTCAGTAATTGATTTATTTAAAATAGACCCAGTATTTAAATTATATATAAAACTGGCATCCCTGGTCTCATAATCAGTTTTGGGCAAGTTACTTTGAAAAAGTAATTAATTATAGTTAGTAGTTACTTCTTCAAAAAAGTAACTGAGTTAGTAACTGAGTTACAATATTCTAAAAGTAATTAATTACTTGAAAAGTAACTATTGCGTTACTTTTAAAAAAACGTTTAACCCTCTGGGGTCCAGGGTATAATTGACCATTTTTAACTACTTTTGATTTTCCCTCCACATTTTACCTTTAAAAATGATTTACTTTGCCTTGTTTGGTATCATCCTTTTCAGCACAACCTCACGTGTCTGAATTTACAGTTATGTTTTCATTTTGACATACTGTATTAACACAATTGATTTACAATCAGACAAAAAACATAAAATCAGAGTAGAAAAAGTTATATTTTTTACTGTAACAACCACAAACATGTTTAATGAATCATATTCCATAACTTTGAATGCAAATATAAATTGTCAATTTTAAAATCCTATGCACAAGTTTTGCAAACAACAAAGTTATTTGCATCCATTAACCTTTTACCAATAACCATTTCAAACTATTTACATAACAATCAGCTGTTCTGCATTCAATAAGATGCAACAGAAATTATTTGTGCCACTCCAAAACAATAATTTCTGTCCACTATAAAGGAGAACATCACAGCCTGATACCTGCAGGTCTGACAGCAGCAGGTGTATCACTCCTTTTTCTACCTGGAGACAGCAGTCGCCTCATTGTTCTGACCAATGACTGTAGAAAAAATGGATGACGCGACAGCTCCCCAAAAATGAAGCCAAATAGTCTCTATCGTTCCCTGGTGTCTGGCTGCTGGCTTTTTTCCAAAGATTCTTTCTTTTGTTTTCAATAGTTCTCATCACGCTGATTGATGTCCAAGGGGTCTCCTTTCTTATAAGTTTGATTCTAATTCCTACAGTGGCGATGTTAAATTGGGGTGAAACATCATCATAACAGCTTTGACTCATGCAATTGTTTTGCCCCCTTAGCTCCAGGTGTTGTGCTAGACAGTGATCGTGATTACCGCCCGCGGGAGCGCGCAGCTGCTTAAAGCTGTAGCGCCCAGATTACTTACACCTACTTCTGTGCAACTGATATAAGATGCGGTAAGCTGAACACAGCTTCAACCGCCTGTTTGTTGAAAAATAGTAACGTACCGCATTTTCTTGTTAGTAACTGTAACGATAGGAATAGTAATTAGTTAGATAGTAACGCCGTTACTTGTAACGCCGTTATTCCCATCACTGCTCATAATGTGAATAAATATGAGAATTGCTAAAAATAAACAAACACTTTTCAATTCTTTACTTCTTTTTTTGACCATTACAAGCTGAGTTCCAGGTTCTGGGAAGACCAGTCCATGACTAATGATGTTCCTGTGTGTATTTCTCTAACCAGGTATGCTTATATTGCATTGACAAGTGTGTTTGGGATCACTGACATGATGTTATTGCATGGTAGATGAAAATCTGACTGTACTTTTGTGTTTTCACAAGTTCATCAGTTCTCAAAAATCCCCAATGGCACTAGTTGGGGATTTAACCCCAAACCATGAGAGAGTCTCTACCATATTTTACAAACACTCACTGTTTTAGCGCTCTCCTTACGGCCTCCATACACTTCTGGTGAAGCTTTTTGGTAGCCAAATATGAAGAAATGAGGGTGTGGACTCTGGAGAATCCGAATTTTACATAGTACTGTACATAATTTGGCATTAATTAAATAGTTTCCAAGTTCAAAGTAATGTGGGCAGGCTAAATTAATGTTTTAGCCTGCCCACAGGTGCTGAAGACCTGCAAATTTTTTT
Source organism: Simochromis diagramma (assembly GCF_900408965.1). Classification (NCBI taxonomy): domain Eukaryota; kingdom Metazoa; phylum Chordata; class Actinopteri; order Cichliformes; family Cichlidae; genus Simochromis; species Simochromis diagramma. The sequence continues at coordinate 2,628,319 of NW_024386765.1, forward strand.
GCAACCCAGCTAGACTGGACATCTTGACATAAATGTCAGTTTGGTGCAGCAGTTTAAATTACTGAAGGTGGAAATATCTTCTTTTGATTATCTTGGTCCTCATTGGACTAGATTTGGATGACTATTACTGTTATTAGTGCTAAATAGCACACTTCAATTTAAAAGATTCCTGGAAAGTAGCTGTAAAACCAAGCTTCACTTTCCTTTTTTTGACTCTCTGTAGAAATAGTCACTGTATGGCAGTATGAAAGAAACTGCTCTGTTTTTTCAGAAGCAGCAGTAACGGCAGCAGCAGAAAAAGGTGAATAATAATAAGAAGTATAAGAATTAAAGAAGGAGAAAAATCAAATGAAGTAGAAGAAGAAACCACTTCATCCGAATACTTTAGTGTAGCTTTTCATTTTCTGATCTGCAACTTTTCAACCTCATGCATGAAATTAAACAAAGAAAAAAAATTTTTTATTATAAAGAATTTTTAGTTTAATGGGGAAACAATCAAATTAGGTCCTGACAGCATTAGTAATTTGTAAGAGCATGTGTGTCATGTTTTTGTACAGTGCAGCAAGCCATTCTTCTCCCAAATGATCATACATAATTTGTTGTTGAAACAGTCCTAAAATGTTCTTTGTATTATAAAGCATGTATTGCCAAAGTCAAATCTAAATAATTGACAGAGTTAACATGGCTCTTGGTGATGAGTTTCAGCCTCCACCTGCAGTGACTGTGCATATCAGATACCACCTGGAGTATTGTGGAAGAGAGGGGAAATGAAGACCATTAACAAAGCAGAGCTAGACATGACTATGAGCAAGGATGCAATTATATCAGTAGCCTGCTGTCATGTTTCTGTAAGAACCTGCTCTCTGCATAGTCCAGGTTATAATTGTGGTTGTCAGGGACGATGATGGATGACGGCAGATAGTCTCCAGTGCTGGGATGCAGGTAATAACTTGCATTAGCGTTACTTCATTCAGCAAGGTAATACAAACAGTCATGCTGGCACATATTGAGGAACTTGCCCATTTTACTTTATGACAAGTAGTTTGATATATTTCATTATCTTTTCTGCATATGAGTGATTTTATAACTCCCACTTTTATTTAACTTTGAAAATAACACAAGCATAAAGATGGAAGTGGTTTTTAATAAAGCTCAAGGACTTAAAAATGTCTGAAAAAAATAATATACTCAACAATGCACTACTCATACTGTGAGTAACCATCAAACAGTATGTCAAGTATGTCAAATATGATGGAAGGCAACTATCAACTCTTTAGGCTGGACTTGAGGGTTTGTTTTCCATGTTAACCATTTTGCCAGATAAGCACAGCATTAGTTCAGATGGGTTACAAACTCAGTCTCAGTTCATCCAAGGACATCAGCTGAATTTAGTTCCAAGCTTACCTCACCTAATGGCTCATCCGATACACTTCTATACATTCAACTGGCAAATGTCAGGTAGAGTGTTTAGCTACTTTACGCTGCGTAAAGTTGCTACAAATCTGCAAGCTGCTTTGCAGCCCACCTCGACTCCAGTTCTACCTATTGTGTAGTTTCTGACTTAAATAAAACTCAAGTCTAGGCTCTTGCTGCTGCCTTTCCTACCTCTGCCTTTTCATATATGCATACAGATAATGATGGGCAGAGACATGTTCTCTGTTGTGGACGTCTCAGAACAGATTATCGACGGCAATGAGTTTCCCCTTACCCATAATGCCCCTGAAAATGGCACTATTTCTGTTCAAAGAATGATGATTTGTGAAATGTTCATAAAGCCATTAAATCCCGCCAATAGTCGCTGAAACATTTCATCCTGCTCAGCTAGCACCGTGGCTAAAAATTCAAGTTTTGTCCTTCGAAGTGCATTAGAAACTATTAGCGCCAGTATAATATATTTCCAAAATGAAATGACTATATATAGACTTGAACAACATCAAAGCCTAAAGATCATGTAATGGCTAATAGCATAACTGTCACGACCGCGGTGGCAGACATGTGGAATTGGAGATAGGACCCAAAATGCGGCAGCTCTGGTGCAGATGAGTATTTATTTAACAAAAGAAAATACAAACAGCAATGGCGTGGGTGAAGGTGAAACAGGAAAACCTAAACTGGGTAAAACTAACAAAACAAACCAGAAACGAAGATGCAAGGAGGTCCGGGGAAATACATACGGAGAGACGCAGGGAGACCGAGGGGAAACAACACAGACGAACCAGCAACGACTAAGACAGAAGACAAGACTTAAAAACACTCAGAGAACACAGGGAGATCACACACAGGTGGGGGACACAGCTGGGAGTGATTAACGTGACGAGACTAGGGAGGCAAACTGAAAACACTCACATAAGACGCAGACCTTCAAAATAAAACAGGAAACACATACACGCAATGACACAACGCAAAAACTTCACACAGACTGGGGAACACATAGGAACATGAAAACAAAACCCAGAATAATAATAACTACACGGAGTCACAAACTCCGGATCATGACAATAACACCAATAACATATTTTAAAGGTAAAGTGTATAAAATATCACCACTAGACTGCAAATTGGAGTCAACTGAGTTTTGTGTTCTTACACATCCCAATTCAAGTTCATAACCCTGGCTACAGTGGCCACTGTAGGACAAACAGCTCTGGCTGCCATTCATCTGTAGTGAGTGTAGGCTGTCAACATACTGTTTACCTCAGCTGTCAAACCAGGTGCTTGTGTCTATTTACTCTGAGAAGAGGCTGTAAAACTTTGTGAAAGGAGTCCAATACAAGTTTATGAGTCAGTAAAGCTCACTTCTTTCCGATGACAAATACTGAGGTTAGTTGTTGAGAAAATCCCAAACTTTTCTGTTGGTACAGGTTGCTATTTTTGCTACTGGTAGCCTCTGTTAGAGGCTGTTAGCTGGAATCAGTGAAACGTAGTTAAAAGTTGACTCTCTCAAAGAATTTGAGAATGTCAAACTGTTTATCAGAGAGCTTTTATGAGCAAGAGTCCACATCGATTTATTTTTAGTGGATTTATTCGAAGTTTCTGAGAATGCATGAATTGGAGGAAGATTTAATCACACACGAATCAATGGATACTTATGAGTAAAATATTCATTTTCTAAAAATCAAATAGCCCCCCAAAAAGCTGACGTTTAACAGAGATTAGGTGGTGGTGGACTCAAATACAGACAATGTCCCACACAAAAAATTGAGGTAATGATGTATGCAACTATCTGAGGAAGCAGCTGGTGAGTTGTAAGGTAATCTAGCATTAGGTTTCTCCAGGTGAAATGGTGGAGGGTGGGCAAGGACGTATGGCTCCATAGACCTAATCCCAAGCTCTGCATTCTAATAACTAGCAGGGAAACGCAGGTAATCAGGGACATGAAGCAAGGAGACAAGTATAAGGTAAATAGAGGGAAGAAGAGACAGTCAGTCTTACTAGCTGACCTGAAGGACCTGGAAGGGCATTTTACCACCATCAGTTAATGTGTAATTGAATCTGGCAATCAGGTTAATGCATATTACAATTGAGAAATGTTTTATTTGCTGTCACCTAGGATTGCTTGCTGAAACTTAAGCATGTAGCTAGCTACAGTTCAACAAAAATCATCAAACACAAGCTGTTTCTGCACATTTTTCCACAAAATGTAATTGTGAGCTAAATGTACACTTGGTGCATTTCCCAGGGAGAGAAAAACGTCTCAAAATACCGAGAGCTTGCTGGTGAAAATGCTCAGCTTAGGCCAGTATAACCAGACTTGAAATGAATGGGTGACATCAGTGTCTTTTGCCAGCATCACGTCAAAAGGTTTCCCCATTGCTTTTTCTCATCAATGCAATTTAACAGCTATGATATCAGTTATGTTTCAGTCTTGTCAAAGAAGCTTTGAGTGTTCAGAGCATCCATTCTTTTTGTCAGCACAGCCTTATCTCAGTGGGCTCATGCTCACACAGGAACTAAGCACTATTAGTAATGGTGGCTGGTATGAGCACTTGGTCTCTGTCTGGCTCTACTTACTCAGTAGTGTTTCAAATGAAAAGGGACCTGGCAAGTGGCTGAGGCCTCCATAATAACCACAATAATTATTTGAATTGTTCAGTGACTGCGGCAAAGTGTTCATACTTTACATAATAATAGAGAGCCAGGCGTTAATGGCTGCAGGCAGTGGAATTTTGAAAAACGGTCATAACCACATCCCAGTGGAGCAATTGTGAATAATTTATAGTGTTTGTTATTCTGGGAATTCAGAGATTTAGTGCTATTAAGCAAAGGAAAAATTAAAAGATACAGTTTGACCCAATAAAATTATATTTTTTAAACGAGACTTTCTTTGTATTGGGGACTTTTGGACTAAAATAGGTTTTGTGTATGTGAACAGTTGCAATCTGTATAATTTTCTTTAAAAGCAAAAGAGAAAACTTGGAGACTGCAAAGGGACCAATCTTCTAACCCCTGGGGCAGGTGCTGATGTGTTTACTCATTTACCTCAGTGTGTGAGTTTGACTATTACTTTTTGCTGTGTGGGCTTTGTATTAGCTAAGAAATAAGCAGCTTTTTAGCCAGTCCTCACTACCCACAGGGCTGGTTCAATACAAATTTATTTAGTCTTGTCAGTTAGAGTTTTGCTTGGGGTTGAGTTGTGGATCACAATGACACTTTTCTTGCAAAATAGCAAGACAGACATTTTCTTGGGGGCGTCTGGAGGGGTGGAAATAACTGGCAGCCAAAATTATAGCACATCCAGATGATTCCTACAAAGCAAGCCATGGCAAATATCGCTGATTAAGGTGGCAGTGCAATTTTAGTATATACTAAGTCAATGTATTTTTAAAACCCAGAGTTACTCTTTGGAAGTACAAGTAACCACTATTAAGCCCAAACAGTCTTCTTGTCCAGCAGATGCTACAAATAAGTATAAATGTGTTCATATGATCTGTAAATCTGTCAAATTCAGTTTTGTCCATTTACAACACAACAGTAACAATACACATAACAACCCAAGATTAGGTAACCTTTTCCATTTGGTTGTCCACCATGTGTCTCTGCCCATCACACAGGCTGTGTATAAAAGATGAATAGGTTTTATATGCAACAAGTGCCTTAAACCTGCATCCTTTCTAATGGCCTGTAGGGAGCAAATCCTCTGGCTCCAAAAGAAGAACTCTTTACAGGCTCAGTTCTTATAGTTGCAAAATCATATAGGACATAACATGGTGCACATTATGTACTTATTTCCATTAGAGCATGGGAGGCAGAGCCTTCAGTTTTCAGGCCCCTTTTCTATGGAACCAGCTTCCAGTTTGGATTCGGGAGACAGACACTATCTCTACTTTTAAGATTAGGCTTCAAACTTTCCTTTTTGCTAAAGCATATAGTTAGGGCTGGACCAGGTGACCCCAAATCCTTCCTTAGTTATGCTGCAATAGGTGTAGGCTGCTGGAGGATTCCCATGATGCACTGGGTGTTTCTTCTTCAGTCACCTTGTTCACTCACTACGTGTTAATAGACCTCTCTGCACTGAATCATATGTGTTATTAATTTCTGGCTCTTTTCCGCAGCATGTCGTTTATCCTGTCTTCCTTCTCTCACCCAAACTGGTCGCAGCAGATGGCCCCGCCCCTCCCTGACCCTGGTTCTGCCGGAGGTTTCTTCCTGTTAAAAGGGAGTTTTCCCTTCCCACTCTCCCCAAAGTGCTTGCTCATAGAAGGTCATATGATTGTTGGGTTTTTCTCTGTATGTATTATTGTAGGATCGAGGATTGAGGTGACTGTTGTTGTGATTTGGCGCTGTATAAATAAAATTGAATTGAATTGAATTGATTCTAATTCAGTCCAATCCAATTTAGTACAGGTTTATTTATTTAATCCAAATCACAACAACTGTAGTCTCAAGGTAGTTTACATGTGAGGTTCCTTACCCTGCAATATTACAATAAACAAAAGAAAAAACACATGGGAATGGTCAAAATAAAATTTAGCAAGCCTAGGAGGCAGGATGAACCAACCCAGAATCAAAACCAAATTGGATTTTGGAGCTGCATCCATCATATCACTTAAATGATGTCCTTTATACAAAGTGTATTAATGTAAAGAATAACAGTGGGATTATCAATTTTCTGCCATCTAATCTACAGAAAACAATGCTTAAAAGCTTTACTGCTAGCCACTTTACTAACACTTTACACTTTACTAAGCCAAATGCTTAGTAAAGTGTTACATCCATGTTGTTTTTAAATAAAAAATGAAAGTGGACTGACGTGGTTTTCTGTTTTTATTTCTGTTTGGGTTTTGTAAAGAACTAACCATAAAACTGAAAATTGTCACAGCTGGGACTATATTGAATGTAAAAGTTTTATTAGCTTGCCACTTCATTATTTATTTAAACTTTTATGTTAATAACCCAAAATAACAACACCTAAGGACTCTTTAAGTTAAAAAGAAGTGCTAATAGATTATTTAACATCTTCAGGCAGATGGAAGTAAATGTTCACCTTTCTCCCAAGTTGGTTGTGGGTACTTTCTCAGGTGAATTTCAGTTAAAACTGCTGTATTTGGTGGGAATGATTCCCTTCCACAGGCTCCGGTGCAGGTAAGGTCTCTTCAAATCCACAGGGGAATATTTCGTTGAGAGTGTGAGTGTGTCAGGCAGACACACCAGGACAGAATCTGCAACAACGGAGGATCGGTATATACAAAAGCAGCAAGCAAAGAAGCCTAAATTACTCTACTGCCAGAATAACAATCATAGAAATGGATGGGATATCTGTAGATAGTTGATGAAATTTGGGTGGGTTGGTGGAAACTGGGGTAGACGTGTCTCCTTCTGGGAGGGTAAGCAGAGGTAATACTCACATCCACATGTGCACGATAGAGAAAGGAGAGATAGAGCCAGTAGAGGAGAACACAAAGAAGGAAGATCAGAACCTGAGAGGACAAGGAGACCATGATACATCTGCAAAATGTATCCACATGTGTAGGCCTTTACAGCCAGGCCCTAGCTCAACTTTGGTCAATAACTATTTAGCACAATAAGTTTTTGACGTGAAGTCAGAAACATTTTTTCATTCTTCAAATTCGGCCAATAGGTTCAGTTAATGGATGGCACTAAACCATGACAAAAACGGACTAAACACCTATATGTTCAGATACTGAATAAACTAAGGGGCTGGTATAGTCTAAGAGTAAAAGTAATATCCTCCTTTTCAGGTTAGAGTAAAGCGCCAGCACCCTCGGCATCCTCGGCATCCTCTGGAATTATGGAAACATGGCAGCGTGTCTATATGTGTGTGTGTTTTATGCATTTTGAATGTGGACCGAGTTGGAATAGATGTATGTGTGTATATCTGTATGAACATGTCAATGTAGAACTCCTGTCTGCTGCGTGCTGATAAATGCAGTGCCTGTGTGCCTTTCATCAGAACTGGGAGTCTATTTGCTGTCGCGCTCTCTCTCTCTCTCTCTCTCTCTTTTTTTTTTTTTTTTTTTGCAGCTTCGACTCAAAGAAGAGTTTTGCCGAAAGCAAGAAATGATTTAACTGAGTTGTCTCCGTTTGTAGATCGGATAACAGGATGACAGGAATTTGCAGTGAATGCGAAAATTATATGTAGTCAAAGAGTGCCTGAAAATACTTTTGCTCTAACTACATTTGCATAAGTGAATAAAAGACATTGTTAAATCTTCATAATAAAATGCTTTTCCTTTGTGACGGGTAGAAGTAAGTGAATTTTGGATACGTATAATATTCTGCACAAAATAAGGGTTCCATGGCATACGGTTTTGACCAAGTAAATCCCCAAAGATTTAAAGGCAAATAAAAGTTCAGATGAATCATTTTCATCTCAAGGTGTCAGGGAGAAAATTACAATTATAACCACTGTGAAAGAAAGTTAATACCTGAGGTGAGACTTTAGCAGAAGTGCATACTACACTTAAAACCATGAGACACAAAGTGTCAAGAGAGGCTGTCTTAATGGTTCTCTTTTTAAAATATGTTTAAACACTGGGTTGCTTTCACACTAGGTCCACATAGCAAGCAGGTCTGACCCGGATCTGGTATCAAGCCGGCACTGCTGGTTGACTTCTGGCATGATAAGACGTATGTCATCCAGATATGGGCCAGGCATGACATAGATGGCACTGTCTATGTGATGGCATGCCACATCTGGCCCGATTGTGGTTTGGGTTATGTGGCTCAGGCTCATAGAAAACAGGTCTGGCCTGGATCTTGCATCAAGCTGGAACTTCTGACTGACCGGTGTCATGGCAGGGTGTATATCAACCAGATGTGGGCCAGGTTTGGCAATGATGGCACTATTTATGTTCCTATTTTAGTTAGAAGACCTAAATGCCATGTTGCAATACTATACTGCTATAGTAGCCAATGTTCCAAATGCAGGTTTGACAGGTTTGTGAGTGTACACTATATCCAAAACCTAGTGACAATTTACTCATCTTTGCCACTGAGTGGCTGTAGCTCAGGAGGTAGAGCGGGTCACATACTGATCGGAAGGTTAGTAGTTCGATCCCTGGTTCCTCCAGTCTGCAAGAGCATAAATGTAGTTAGGACACACTCAGTCTAGAGAAGGTGTGTAAATGTGGCATGTTGTGTTGAGTAATCCGGAGGAGTAGAAAAGTGCTATATAAGAATCAGTCCATTCACTCTCTGATCAGAGTTTCATCATGTTACTTTTGCACTAATATGTTAATATGTTCTAACTAACATGTTGTTATTACATGGCTTGATTAAGGTACACATTAGGCTGACATCTGGGCCAGCACAGGGCCAGCAGTGTGTCTGCAACTGGCCCGTGGCTGCACACAACTTACACATGGCCCACATACTGCAAAGAATGATGGCCCTTTGGTGGCCCAGATCAGGTTTGCCAGAGGTAATCCACACATGGGCCAGCACAGGACCACCAGTGTGTCTGCAACTGGCCTCTGGCAAACCAGATCTGGGCCACCAAAGGGCCGTCATTCTTTGCAGTATGTGGGCCATGTGTAAGCACATTCTGTGGGCCAGATCGGGGCCATACCGATGTTGCTATGTGGGAGGCATGATTGTTCCCTCTCCCCATTTCCTTGTTAGCCCACACTCACACCACAGTTGCATCCCAAGCCCTGAAGCATGTTTCACTTTTTCTCTTTTGCTCAAAATATTTCATCCCACATCTTTTTTTCTCCACCTTTCATTTACCCCAAACTGAAAGACTCATCTCAACCACCTCATTAAGATGTGACAGTTTGTGTACACGAAAGTGCTCTGCAGGCGAATTCATCATTCTGTGTAATTTATTCCTTATTTAGATCAATTTTTCTTTTTTTCACATCCATGGTGACTCATTGTCCTCGCACCGTGTAGATTTATTAGTCATTTGTGATTTTTAGAGGCAACTGTTGTGGCGAAAGAATTTGAGGTCTGTGAATGAGCATGGTTAGCAATCACACCAGATGCTTTTTCCAACTGTCCGAGCCACCCTTCTGTAAGTGCACCACAGCATGTCACAAAAAAATCACAGGAGCCATCTAGGCAGGGCTGAAAATAATAGAGGAAACCAAAAGATGAACATGAACTGACAGTAAGATGATTTAAGAGGATGTATATTATATGCACACACTACAGGCTGATAGGGAATTGCAGACAGGTGGGGAGTTAGATATAGCTGAACTTGTTTAATAAAGGCGAGAATAATGAGTTCAATGACAAGGAGGAGATATAACAACACATAAAACACAACAAAAAATATACACATTAAAAACACATAATAATACCCCTTTATAACCATAAGACACTAAAGATGGAGACAAGAAGGCTTACAATAAGTATCAAAACAGGGTTGTAAATCAGCAAATTATTAATAAAACCATCACTTAAAACCAAATGTGAACCTCTGGCACCTCTAGACTTTCAAAGTTTTAATCAGTTGTACAGAGACACAGATGAAGCCACAAAAAAAGAAAAACCTTCAGTGATTATGTAGAATCATATGCGTGCCTTTATGTGTCAGTGCCCTGGCATTTTAATCAGTCTGTTTGTCCCAAGCTGCCAATGTTGATTCAGAGCATGTTTGATCAGTCTGCTTTTTCTAGCATCCAATATGTCAGCAGATGATAACACTCTCCCACCGAGTGGGCCTTATCTGAATCACTACAGTTCAAAAGTTTAAAAAGGGCAACCCCCCACTGCATGAGAAAGACAATCAATTTCTTTCCCTATCAGAGATAAGATTAAGATCTGAGATGAGATATTCAAACTTGGTGTAGAGCTGCCCCGACATACTGATTAGAAACTGATTTGTTTTTATGTTCTGAGATAGTCAGCTGGTTAAATCCTCCGGCTCTCAGACTGTGAGCTTATCATCTCTTTCTGTCCATGCTGCCGTCTCCTCTCGCTGAAAGAAGAACAAATTGTCTCTCTAGACACACAATGCCACCCACTTAATAATAAAATGTAAATTATGAAATAGAATTACAATAATGTGACTGGAAAAATTGATGCTTTATATAAGTCTGGCTACTTAAAAAGAGAAAAACTTTTCTAAGAATCACTCCTTAAATACATCCATCTTCTTCCACTATTCCAATTAAGGGTCGTAAGGCGGGGTACACCCTGGACAGGTTGCCAGTGTGTCGCACGACCAACACAGAGACACTTGTGACCAATTTAGAATCACCAGTTAACCTAACCCCACCGAATGCTTTTCATTGAACTATTGTGCTGCCCAGTTCAATTTAATTTTATTGACACAACAGTGTCAAGGTGCTTGCAAATCAGAACAGCCTTTCAGAGAGCTGCTATATTGAAAAGCTACACCAAAAATAGGAGCAAAGACTTTAAGTTAAGATGAGAAATCTAAACTGTAAATGAGATTAAGTTAATGAAGCATTACAGATTGTGCACGAATCATTTTTGATTTCATTTGAAAACCCCACAGTGGCTTCCTTAATGAATGCCATTTTATACCATTTGCCCAATTAAAAAAAGATTCAAAACTTGAATTAAAACAGATTAAAACAAATTAACTTAAGCCTTTGCATTGAACATGCAGACAGGATTTTATTTTCGTAAACCTGTGCCCCGATTCCTTGAGTCTCATTCTCACATGTTTTGCTCACATATTTGGTGGGAGGGACTGAAAGGATAGAAATCGAGGATGTGCAATGTGGGAAATGTGAAAGAGGGCCAAACTAAATGCCAGGAAGAAGGGTATTAGGTAACAGCTGAACTTCATCTGACACTGACATGGGTTGGGAAAAAAGAGGGGGGCGGGTGTGTAAAAACAGAAAATACACGAGGATCTAATTTTCAAAATAAAACATGAAGTTAAAAAGGAAAACAGTCACTTTAAACCCCAGGGTTTAAATCTGTACAATATTAGTCAAAATAGACTAAAGAGAGCTTTTATGACTTCAAATGCTGCTTCATCGCTCTATGCATCCCTGCAGTTTAACAACAATTTTCATGGATTTTTACTCAGCTGTGTGCATTTAACATCTTTGTGTGTCCATCTGGCTGCATCTCATGTAGTTTAAACCCTTTTTAAATTTCCCCTTTGGGCTATTTTTGTGTCAAACTTCTCTTTAGAGGTGGAACTGAATCACAAGCAGTACTTACAGTGAGCACTGTGATGTGATGCAAGTGATGATGTTCTTTGAGTGAAGCAAGACTCTGTGCGAAAATAATTTCCCATGAACCAGATTAGGATGATAAATTCCCTAAAGATTGTGAAACAAAACAACACAACCAATTGCTCTATAGTCAAAAACATCCACAGAGTTGTAATTAATAACAGAACAGGTGCTACTTTCTATAAAGAGTGCATTCTCTGTCAGGATGCCAGCATTTGAAATTAATAATAGCTGCTGAAACACTTGAGCTGAAACTGAAGGAATGAAATTAAAGAACCATTACTCTCTGACATGTGGACCACTGCTGAGAAGAAACCAGCCTTGTTGTTATGAGAAAGGCAGCCCGGGCAGAACGCTAAATAAATCCAACACGCAGAGCTTGATAGCTTCCAAATCACACATGTCATGGATGCTCGTTCCTGTAGTGATCTACTTTCCTTTCATGAGATAACAAAAAGTGTATTTTCCCCAAACAGACTGTGTAATCAAACACTTACCTGCATCTGTCTCATACACACACACAGATATGCACACCTTCATACACCAAGTGACTTTTTGCACATTTCTATTGCACTGTTGTGTCTGCACTGTCTTGTGTCTATATCGTTCTGTCTTCTGTCTTCTGTCGCGCTGCCTCTGCTTTGGGTTTTTTCGCACATTGCACTTTATGTAGTCCTGTGTTGATTGTCTGTTATATGTCATATGTAGCACCATGGACTCGGAGGAACGCTGTCTCATTTCACTTTACCACTGCACATGTTTGGAATGACAATAAAGGCACTTGACTTGACTTGACTAATTTTTCTAAATTTGGAGTCTAATTTCCAGTACCTAAAAATACAACAACTCAATATGAATTAAGTTTTCTTTAAAGAAATTGTATATCAAGTATACTCTGAGAATATAAGTAGTGTTTTGATGTATTTTAAATTATTTTAGATGACAAACAGCAGCACAACACAACACCTAACATTTTGTAATGTAAGAAGAGAGAAACATTGTTCTGTCCTCTAAAATACCCTGAGCTACTCTCTCCTTAAAATTATGAAAACTTCTCTTCTTTCCTGTAAAACCTCCAAAATCACCAGAGGGTATACAGTAGAACAAAGGGGTAAGTATTTTTAGGGACTGAAAGTTACATTCTAAATTCAGAAAGAAGTCTTAGAGATTACACTGTAAGTCAGAGACTGTAGTATGAAATGCTTATTCTCATCTCACAAATCCTTGCTCCTGTATCCCTCCATTCTCTCTTAAATGCCTGCCCCCATCTTCCTTCTATTTGCAGGATATATATGCTCACAAGTTATATTTTATACCTCACGATTCTGCACCCTGACTGCGTTTGGAGAAGTTCCAACATCTCCCAAAAGGCCATGAAATGCACCACTATGACAGTCTCAAACTTTCACACGAGTGGGTTATATTTATGCGTAATGATTCACACTGTAGCTGACTACCTTTTTGGAGATGTTCTGCCGTTTTCCCAAAAGGCCTTGGGAAGCATTTTTTTGCCTCTTAGATTGCATCCAGAAAGTTTTTCCCTCTTGTAAGCAACTTTATGTAACAAATCATTTCCCCTGATACTTTATTGATGTGATGAGAGGAAAACAGGGCAGAAGAGGCAGCAGAAAAAGTGTAAACCTATACCAATGCTTTACTTGTTCACTTACTAACATTCAATTGCATGGAGCTAAAGTAACAAAGCAACCCAGAGAAAACATCTGAACACAGCTGAACTTAAATGATTTAGCACTCGTGACAGTAAAAAGGCGATATATAGAGCATAGCCTGGCTGGGTTTAAGATCCAATGCTCTCCTCTGCAGTTCACACAAAGATTTAAGGCAACACTGCAGTTTAGCAAAAACTGAGCCTCTAAATCAGGGGTGGGCAATCTCAGTCCACGAGGGCCGGTGTCCCTGCAGGTTTTAGATCTCACCTTGGGTCAACACACCTGAATCACATGATTAGTTTGTTACCAGGCCTCTGGAGAACTCCAGGACATGTTGAGGAGCTAATTTAGCCATTTAAATCAGCTGTGCTGGTTCGAGGACACATTTAAAACCTGCAGGGACACCGGCCCTCGTGGACTGAGATTGCCCACCCCTGCTCTAAATTGTCTGTGTCCACAGGCATTGCTGTCCTATATACAGTATTTGAGGGTGCAAACATGAATCTGTCCCCTCAAGACTCAAAACTGTCTTTCCCACAGAACGATCACATGTGTTCATAATTTCGGTCTTATGTCCCAGAAGTTGCAACAGCTGAGTTACACTGTGGGTTTTATCTACAGTACATTCATATTGTTTGTGGGCATGTAACTGAGCATGTGTAAGTTTCACAACTTCCTGCTTAACTCATTTTAGTTTTCAGACACATCAGTATGAATAATCGTGTGAATTATGACTGAATTCCATTCAGGTGCTGTGGACCAGGGTCCATGATGGCATAGCTTACTGGCACACCTAAGTGGAGCAGAGCCACGTTCACCATGAGTGCTTACAGATGTGCGTTTCCCTGCCATGACATGTCAATATCTGCCGTGAGAAAGGTCTGTTATGCTCGTGTCTGTTTGTGCAATGTGAAACCAATTAAATCCAGCTGGATGGTCTATTGTAATTTCCAAGCTGCGGATGTGATAAGTTGGGCTTGTTACAAATTGTCATGCTGAACTGGGGGGGGGGGTTTAAAACTGTAATTCAGTAACTTCAAAATAGTCTAAATATTGCTTTCAATTGCAAAAGAGTGAAACAATTTATTCTTATGGGAAGGCAATCAGCTTTGTTTTATGTACATGTTTTGTGCTCATGCGGTTGTATTTTTATTGCAGTTCTATGGGATTACGTTAACCGTGAGTTTGTGCATTAAACCCAATTAAGGCTCTCACATTTATTTCTCACTGCTTGTAATGAGAGCTTGGTGAATGTAGTGTATCTTGTGTTAATGATGTCAGTGCTACTGTCTATTTACAGTAATGAAGATTTATTCATTCAACTTTTTTAGTGTATAGATGGCTCGTCAATATCACATTAAATTTATATCATTAAGTGTCACATTAAATGAGAAATAGTTTTATAATAAACAAAACTAGTTGATGCTATTTGTTTTCTAAGACAGTAAAGTAGATCCTGTGTTATATTATTTTCAGGATAACTGGTCACGGCTGCAGCCCAACACAACATGATCCAATAAACAGGTGTAATAAACTTTCCAAATAATATTCTCAGAAAAAATAAAACTGCTATCATGATATTTAAAGAAGCCTTTAAAATGGATGGAGAACTATTTCAGCCTCATATGACGTCATACTAGTGGAAATAAAACTAAATAGGAAAAACTGACGAGTGTGATTTGGTGCACCCTTGGAAACTAGTTTTGATTTACCCTTCTATGCTGAGAAAATAGATTTAATTACAGTGTAAATTAGTGGGGAAATTCACACAAATGAACACCAGGAGAAGAGCATTGAAAGGGGATCTTCCCAAATTAGCCCTGTTATTTGCATTTAATGATGTTGCCTTCCATCGTGATGGTTACAATGTGTGTCCTCAATGAGGCTTAATTTATAAGATTTGAGTGCTTAGAGCTGCATCACTTTTATCTTCAAAGAGGGGATGAAATTGACAATCAAAAGTTAAGAAAGGTTTTGTGCATTTGTTAAGAAAAAATAGCACTAAAAATACAAGGAAACATTTTTAATGTCTGACTGAGTGGGCAGCCAACAGACAGCCTGCTGCACACCATCTTAGTGCAGACTAGTAGAAAGTGGAAGCACACTTTTTTCTCTCTAAAGAGTTGAAGGAGTTGAGGCAAATAGAAAAGCATGCACATGTGTTTCCTACAGTGCAAACTCATGTATTTACAAATACATGAGTATATAAGGGGAAGAAAGCAAAAGGGGAAAAAAAAGACAAGACTATTTATATCCAGTGACAAAAAGCAAGACGCAGGTGAAAATAATCAAGAAAAACACAAGGAGACAGACAGGAAACAAAACCCCAAGGAAAGCCAATCTTCAAAATAAAAAAAGGAATAACCAAAAAACAGACAAGAGAGGACTGTCACAGGTGTCACAGAGGTTGGACCCAAACACAGGACTTGAACACAAAGGGATTAACTAAGGAAGGTGCTTTATATTGCTGAACAAAATACCCAAACAGTACAAACAAGAAAAAGAAAGCCCCACAGTGGTAGCCCGATATCACACAGAAATGTCACATGATATTAAACAGAAGCTGTCAACTCCGCTCGGTAGATTGGGCAAACGTAACGAAGCCGTTCATTTCAAGTTATAGATTCAAGCTGCTCTTCACACTGCTTCTGCTTTTCGCCACAAGATGGCACTAAAGAGGACTGTGTTGAAAAGCTTCGAGTAATGAGCCCTTTTCAATACAAGCTTCAGAAAGTTTAATTTGGCCATCACTAGAAACTGGGAACTAGGGGCAAAATTGAGAACTGAGGAGCATAGGGAGACACAGCTACACCGGACAACGTGACACCAAGCAGAGAAAGACAGAAGACTTATATACGCAGAGGATAAGTGAGTTTAGGCATTATAAATAACTTGGTTAGTTATAGGCACTTAAAATACAATGAAATACAATACAATACATCAGGCCATCTTCAGATGTACCTTGGTCTCAGGTCCCTGTGGTGTAAATGGTTTGTATCTTTTAACCAAAGTGGCTCTATAATGAGGCAAGGTGCTCACCTGCACTCAGGAGTCTTGTCCAAAAGTCAGTCCAAACAACAACCTGCTCATGTACTTGTTATTGTGCAGGGATACACAATATTATAGATACAAAAGATGTATTTCTCTTATCTAACTAATGTGATCTCTTCATTATGTGATAAACCTGTTCCTTGGGCTGCAACAGAAAGATAAGGTTCACCATTATTACATTTGGTAAGGGAAGTAAACAACAACAAAAGAAGATCAGAGACAGCTGACATTTTACTGCTATCGCTCTTTTCTTTGGGCCATCAGACTGATTTTATCTAAGAATAGCATTCAGGCAGATACCACAACTCAGCTTTCAGCACAGAGCTTGCCAAAAAGGTCAGAGAAAAGCTGAATCAGAAATAACGAAAGTTTGGATATGAAAAGAATGAAATACGAAGATTCAATTAAATAGACTTTTGTGCAGCGTAGGCCGGTGTAGGAAGAAGAACTTTATCTGAGTGTATGGAATCTATTCACAGCTAACATGAAGAGCAAGACACTGATATCCTTTGCTATTTTATATGTAGTTGTCACCCAAGGAAAATCAAATCAAAGTACTTTTCAAGTCCTTTGTGATGAGATCTTGGTGAGTTCTTTGTAGCGGCACATGAACCAGTCCTCTACTTGCAGCATGTTCTGTTTAGAGTGGACCTCTAGAGGACTACCGTCACTAGGTATGGTGCAAGACGGTATGAATTTTAAACCACCCGCAACATGGATATGATCACCAGATGTATAGAGGAAGAAAAGAGAAAGAAATAGTGAATGTTAACTTGAACTTTCAAAATAAGACTGCGGAGCTGTTTATTGGCAAATTAATGTGTATGAAATATTACATACACACAAATCTGCTTGATAATAGTAAATCTTAGACTGGCTTTTCCTTATTCAGTGATGGTGGGTATTAAAGTGTGTGTTAGCAGCACGCATAAAAACAGTCGGGTATGCAGGTCATAACAACACATAAGATATTTCATATTCAAGCATAAGACCATATATTTATACATAATTTGTATCTGTGGATGGTTATATTGCGTGCAGTGACTGAAGCAGGCAGTTATTGTGACACGTAAATATCAAACTGATCACCAGATTGAGCTGTTGGTATTTACAGAGAGTATAATTCTGTCAGTTCTTTAAAACTGTGTGCATCAGTGGGCATCGGTTAGAATGCAGATGATCTTTTATTGATAATAATAATACATTTCACCTCTAGTCTATATGTGTGTGCGATTCTACAATAAGAAAATAATGACATCATAAATACAAGTTGTCGTCTGTTGAATAAATACGCAGTGTAGTACATGTTTATCTTTCTGTCAGCGAAATAGAGAGAGAAGGAGTCAGAATCATCAGCTTTAAATTTGCTTTAGTTTATGCTGGAGATAAATAATAAGTTTCCTTTATAGCACAGTTCGATCGCAATGAATAACTTTAACTAGTATCGTAAGAAACATATTACCAATTAAATATCTAAAAGCACTGCATTCATCATTTAAATAGATGACCCAAGAATTATTGGGAAATGATTCTTCTCCACATAACGGCCAAGTGTGAAATGTGTGGAAATGTAAGTCGTAGAAGAAATAAACACCTTTTTACAAGATGAACAATTTGCTGGGTGGATTTTGTAAAAGTTTGAAATCCCATGCACAGTTATGCAGGAACAGAACACACAAACATTTACACACCTTGTTTGGAACGATAAGGCTTTTGAAGTCTGCAGCACATCCGCTTTGGAGAAAGAAGAAGGGAAAAACTGACAGTCTAGTTAACAAACATCAGTAAACAACTGATTTTCCCTTTGTGTTTGAAGGTGAGATGTTCTAATTCTGGAATGGATCAGCATCTATTAGCTAATTCTCACATTTTAATTTTTACCTTCTGTGATCACTCCGTTTCAACTGCTGCACAACTGCTGCTTGTAAGAATTTGTATCTCATTGGCCCTTCAAGTCACATACTGATTTCTTAAAGTGCTTCTTTTTGACATGGCAGCTTTTAATATAAAGCATGACACTGTCAAGTGATGAGTTGGGAACAGAAATATTCATATCTTCTCCTGAACTGATTCCATTTCACTGTTAGCACATTTGCGTGTGTGCGCTACTTCTTGTGCGTGCTGCAGCATTGGTAGGCTGGATCAAACCCCAGTGCAATCAGTTTTTAATTTCCCTGAAATCAAATTACATGGAAGGGCAATAACCAGCGCACTGGACTGTACGCAAGTCATCTTGGAGATTATAAATCGACCCCTGAGTGTGTGAATGTGTAAGTGCATTCAGTCTGTATGTGCTGATGCCTCTCCATGTGCACTGCACGTGTGTGTGTGTGTGTGTGTGTGTGTGTGATATACATCCAGCATTAAGTCAGATTGCTAATGATATACGTAGAAAGTTGAATTGGGAAACTAATATCAAAAATGGATTCTGAGCAACTAATCAGTCCTGTAAAAGTTTGCTTACTGTTTCCTGTAAACTCCTCACAGCACCGTGGCCATTTAATTAGGTTCTTAAAGTAAGAACTAGTCGAAGTCAACGGTCTGCACTACAATTTGTATCGATTGGCCACAATGAGCTTATATACGCTTTACCAAAAAGATTGTTTTCCCTCCACATGAGTGGATGGAGGGGGTTTGGTTTGCTCAGTTACACACACACATACATATTTTGTGTGGTATTTTAAACCTGGAGTTTTTTCTATGCATCTTAGGTCAATGGAAACTGATCTTGACAAAAAGTCTTTCCGAGTTGAAGATTTTCAGAAACTCAGTTTCTCAGACACAAAAGTAGATTTTGTCTTGCAGCATGAAAGCTGTGCACCTTTATCTCCTTTTTTGATGTTAGACTGTCGTTTAGGCGTCTGACTGACCAACATTTCTACATCATTAGGGTTACATCAGCAGTTCTGCTTTGCAATGTTCTTGCCAGCTCGTTACATTATTTTTTGCATTTTCATATAGACAGAGATATAACACTTTGGACCTGGACTAGTCAATCACTGGCCTTTACTACCAGTAAGCACACAGAGAAATAACCTGAAATCTTAAAGCTGTGTGAATGTATTTCTGCCATTTGGGGGCAGCAGAACAAGCTGTTAATGTAGGAGGTGAAATCAAATCCTCTCAAGATTTCCTGTTGCATAGGAATGAAGAGCAAAGAAGTCATGTGTGGCAGCAGGTCCAGGAATCGGCATTCTGTATGGTGTACAGTACCTGTGTTGCTAGTGCTCACCTGTGTTTTTGTGACATGTGATACTTTAGCCTTCATGTTGAGGACCATCATGTCTGGCTATAATCCACAAACCAAACAAAGAGAAATTCAGAGGCATGCTTATTACCTGGCTTTGATATTCTCCGACATTTGCTATAAATTCATTTAAAATCTGCTGTAACATCCTGATGAGTGGGAGGGAAAACATTCAGCACAAACAACCTAAACTGTGGTGCATTTGCATCCAGGGCTCCAATGTGACTTTTCACTGTCTCACCCAATAATAGCTGGGTTTGTCAAAGTACGAACTAAACGGGACTGAAAGACTGGATTCAGATAGCATTTGGCATATTTAAATGGTTTATTGAAAGTGCTGATAATGTGATGTGGCAACCGAGGAGGGAAGCAAGTGAGCAGCTTCAGGTCAGGGGATCATGCGGCAGTTCTGCCAGACGAGAGAGATTATTAAAGAAGGCTTCAAGATGAATAAAAACATGATACTGAGTCTTGGTTTATTTGGGTGGCCTTAGTTGAGAAAGAGCAAGCAAGAGCTAGGAGGGGTTGCAGGCCTTGCAGGTGGAAATCCACAGATTCCAGGGTGGAGCAGAGAGTTGCTGTCAGGCCGGCAGTCTCCAGTTCACAGGTGAGCTGAGGTTTAGTCAGGTAGGTTACTGCTTATAATTAAACCCACCGTACTGTTCTTCTAGAATATCATTAAATTTACATAAATAGACTGTGATTTTACATTTCAAATGTAAATTAACGTAAACTCATTGTAAATGTAATAAAACATAATTTTCTTGTTTTTTAAATGTATTTATCTGTACATATGCATATTTAGATTGTTTAAATACATTCACAAATGTATCATAATCCGTTATTTGAAAGATTGAACTGTTAAATTCAAATGTAATGCTATGGAAAAATATATAAAATGATTCTTATAAACTTGTAATCAGAAGGTTGCCGGTTCGAGCCCCGGCTCGGACAGTCTCGGTCGTTGTGTCCTTGGGCAAGACACTTCACCTACCGCCTACTGGTGATGGCCAGAGGGGAATTGTAAAGCGCTTTGAGGGTCTCAAAAAGCGCTATATGAATGCAATCCATTATTATTTAAACCAACTGTTAACTGTATATTTCTGTACATTTAAGTATTTTTATTCATGCATTCATTGACCTTGTTTATAGGTAATTTCATTGTTTAATCACATTAAATTGTTCCTAATTTAATGTTTAAAAGCACTTGAAAAAGGCAAAATCCCATGTAAAATTAGGGCAACAAACTGTGTCATTACTGAAAATAATCGTATTTTTATGAGAAAGTTATTTTCTGTTATTTTCTGGTATTATTTTGGCGCCCCAGCTGCCAGAATATTACTGTTTTTTATGGTGTAGGGCATGTCACTGATGACAGTTTAAAGCCTTGCTATTTCTGGAAGTGATTTGAATTTTGCCTTGATTTACTACCAGATAAAAACCAGACTCATACAGAGGTGAGCTTTGGTGAACTGCTGCTTCTCAGCAAGAATAAGAAGGTTGTCTCCTGCTACCAAAGCTTGGATGTTGCCTGGATTAACAACATCTGTCTCAGGTGTTGAAGCACCAGGACATATTGACTTGAAATGGGCTACTGGACTGAGGAGGTGTAAGTGGACAAGAGATGGGAACAGGAAAATGAAAGTGCTTACGTGAAGGGCGTGTGAGACCTGAGGATTCTTCGACACCCAACATCTAGACATTAAAACAACTAGCTTGGCATTCCAATATCTGCGGGACGCAACTGAACACGGCGTATAACCCTGATATTACATCTACAGGATGACATTCCTCTCTTGTATGGAAATCACATTTATAATGACATCTTTTTTATTTCTCTAGCTAGAAAGATGAAGAATAGATGCTACAGAAAAGGTAGCATCATACATATGAATCAGTTCATTTCTAGTTTCTAGAGCTTATGAGGCTTTTAGGGAAGCATTGTACATCAGCTGAGATCATTGCTTGACATTAGGAATAGCTGCTCTATACCTGGCATCGTATTGAAGCATGGGAGTAATTTGTAGATAGATTGAATGCATTTCCATGCATGTTTAAGGAACATAGGCAGACGGGGAGAGGAGAAGGTGAGTTAAAGCTGTTCGGAGAGGACATTTTGGATGCGGGTTGCAAGAGATTTAAATCAATCAGCATATGCTCCACAGGGAAATCAGAAGGAGACAAATGATTGATAGATTAGGAACAAGACATGTTCTGTCAACTAGTCACAGCCTGCTTCCAAATCCGGGACATAATGCATCCAAGTAGCTTGATATTCATTATCTGTTGAGGCTTAGTCCTTTTTTGTGTGGAGCCACAGAGAGAAAGTGAGTGTGTGTGCGTTTGTGTTTAACCAAATCCTCCTGCATGAATGCAGCCAGAAGGATTTGGTTTAACATTTAGGATGTGACTTGTTTTGAAGCAAGGGAATTTTTCATGCCATTGATCCTCGGCTTAGAGAAAGGCTTTTGATATAGAAAAAAAGTTTAATTGGCCTATTGGTTTCTGAGCTTAAGAAGCCCACTGTCTCGGATTAGTGTTAAACACAAAGCAAATTTTATGTTCACAAATACCTCCATGTACATTCCTTTTTTCTGTCTGAACACAAAACTTTGGCACACAAATTGAATTCGCACAGCATTTATTTTTATCTGTATTCATGCCACAGGCTTTGGAGAGTGAGGCAGCTTTTTCTCGTAATTGTAGAGAAAGTATCCACTCCTGCCTCTGATAACTTTAATCACTATAATCACTCTCGCATTGTCTGAAAAAGCTTTTTTTTTTCTTTTCAAACACCATCTTTTGCTGTAGTCTGACTCAAAAGCTTCTATTCTGTTTTTTTCCTGTCACAGCAAAAACATAAATTGATGTTCTCTAGTCACCTCTCTTAAAAAACAAAATAATTATATTTAAATGAATGCAATTAATCACTGGTACAATTATCCCTTATGAGGCTTGACGAACATATTGTGTCTGCATCTGTGTGGTGTTTCAGTAAAGTAATCTTTCTGTTTTAAATCTTTTTAATGAAGAGGTAATTCTTTGGAAAACTTTCCCCTAACATACATTACTGCCACTGTAACACCTTGATTGCAGGCGGCTAGTGTTAAATCAGCTGTTAATGTGCCCCTGATTAAAACAGATGCCACGTAAGGCTAGAGGCAGCTGGTATTTTCATTATACTTTTCACCAGAGAAAGACATAAAAGCAGCCCTGAAGCCGTGCTCAGAGCAGGCGCACAACCAACCTTTGGTGAACACAATGCAATGACTCAAGAATTATTTCTAATTGGTCTATATAAGCCAATATTTAATATCAGTACTGCTAATATAAACCTTCAAAAGGGATATAAATTGGGCAATCATTAATTAATTAATTAATGATACCCAGGCAGTGAAGTTGAAAAATGTAAACTTTCTACATTTTTTACATTTCAACTAACTTGCGAGGCGTCTTTAGAGCTGCTAAACTCTCTGACTTTTCAAAGTCTGTGGTAATACTCAGCTATGGTCTCTTCTATGCAGCAGACCAAAGATCTGAAAATGAAGCTAATTGATGTTTACAAGGCAGGGGAAGGCTATAAAAAGATGTGTAAGTGCTTCCAGCTCGCAATTTCTACCGAGTGAAATGCTATTAAGAAATGGTATTTAAGGACAGCTCTGGAAGCCTGTCTGGTGCTCACCTACAAGTAAGGCAAAGTAACCCCTAAAGATTCAGGAAGGTGTAGGTGCTCACAACCAGGGCGTACATGAAAGAATTGTCAGAAGGAAACCGCATTACAAAAGTCAACCCATTAAGTATGCAAAGCAACATCTGGATCAGCGGTAGTCATTTCACAAAGAAGTGCTATGAAGTTTAAATTGAGCTCTGTGGCCAAAATCACCACGCACCTTGTCAGTTAATAAGCATATGACTGAAAATAGTCTTCTATGAGCTTCTGTTGCAGCTAGCAGCAAGAATCTTTGCATGAATCAAGGAAAGAACAGATTCCAATACATATAGTTCCATCTGAGAACTAACCAGTCAAAAAAACTAACCAGTCATTTTCATCTGTGGAGACTTTATTTTAGATCAGACGTAAAAAATTAGCCCATAGGAGTTTATCAGCATGAGGCTCAATTTTCTGTTTTATTCAATTTTATTTATATAGGGTGAAATCATAACAACAGTTGCCTCAAGGCACTTCATATTGTAAGGCAAGAACCCTACGATAATACAAAGAAAACAGCGGAAACTCCAACAATCATATGACCTCTCTGAGCAAAT
Organism: Simochromis diagramma; assembly: GCF_900408965.1. Lineage (NCBI taxonomy): Eukaryota > Metazoa > Chordata > Actinopteri > Cichliformes > Cichlidae > Simochromis > Simochromis diagramma. Next base: position 2,652,174 of record NW_024386765.1, read on the forward strand.
GTTTTGGCAACAGGTGGAAGGAAAAACTCCCTTTTAACAGGAAGAAACGTCCAGCAGAACCAGACTCAGGGAGGGGCGGCCAACTGCCACAAATGAGCGGATGAAGGATGGATGGATGTGGTAGTAACTGAAAGAATTACAAATCCTCAAAAACTGCTAAAGTTTTACTTTTGCATAAATCCGGAGACAGATGTCCAAAATTGCATTGATATTACTATTTTAGTGTTAAAATGTTATTGTACTGTTACCAAACATTGTTCTTCTGTACTCTTACTGCTCTTTTACATGACTACCTTGTTAATATTACTTAGATATAACACTTTTAATACTAAGTTGTTACTTGATAATTTATTTATTTATTCATTTAATACCTCTTTGATTAATTTTTATGCCACTATTAGGAGGCGGAGTTTTTAATTAGTTTTTTTCATTAAAAAGTCCTCCATGAATATGTATTAACATAACATAATTAATATTGCCATTATTTTATTAATACCTTCCAAAACTGCATACAGTTAGCTTCATAAGTTAGTAAATTGTTTAATATTTTCTTTTCTGACAGCTTTTAAGTTGAATGCACGCTCACTCTTTTTTTTACTTCAGCACCTGTGTTTGAGATGCCAGGCCTGACCTCCTCTTCCTCTTCACTTGTTTTCATACTATCAGCCATGTTTGCTTATCCAGTCATTATCCACAAAATCTAATGTCACTCCTAAAGCAGATTCCTTAAGGTTCTTCAGATACACAATACAATCTACTCCTGTAGCAGATTACTTTGATAACTGCCTCCATTCTCAGTTTCGCACTGATGCAACGCAAGAGGGAGTACATACCATTCAATCAGTAGATGTGTGCTCTCCCATCAGATCTTCTCTGCAGCTCAAACCTACTCCTTGTTGCTTCTGGGGGGGTTGTTCAGATGGAGTGCTTGTCTTAGTGGAAGAATTCTTTGAAAGGAGCTGCTCATTATCTAAAGCATACCACATTTTCTGTCAACCACGGTTCAGACAATGGTATGGCACAAGTATGAACGGTTTCCAGTGGAACCAGGTCACTAATGTTTATTGATCATGTGACTGCTGATAGAAATAGCAGGATGAATTCTGAAGTGTACAGAACTATTCTCTCTGCTCAGATTCAGCCAAATGATGCAAAATTCATCATGGTAAATGGACTGGTTCTTATATAGCGCTTTTCTACTCTGTCTGAGCACTCAAAGCGCTTTATACAACTAATTCATTCACCCAATCACACCCATTCAATACAAGCACTTCTAAGCTTAAGTACTAAGTATCTAACATTCATACACATTCACACTCCGATGGATGCATCGGAGAGCAACATGGGGTTAGTATCTTGCCCAAGGATATTTGGACTGGAGCAGCCTGGGATCGAACCACCGACCTTCTGGTTAGGGGCTGATCTGCTTTGCTACCTGAGCTACAGCCACCCCACCCTCACAGCAAAGGTATATCAAATCAAATCATACTGCAAAAGTAACCCGAGATTTTCACGGCGAAGAAATGAGATGTCCTTCACTGGCTCAGTCAGCCGATCTTACCTCAATGGAGCATGCTTTTCAAAACTGAAAGCTGGAAGACATCTTAAGGGAGGAAAGATGGTGCTGTCCATGTGTTCAAGAATTCAGACAGTCTTTGACTTCAGAGGGTTTTCATCCAAGTGCTGTCCTGATATTTAAGATTATGTTACTGTTCACAATGCGTTTGAGCCTCCGAAAATAGGAACCTATGTCTGTATAAACATGGCTGTGCTTCCTTAACAGTTAATGTGAAACTTTTGTTGCTTGAATTAAAGCTCAAGATCTGCACATATATTTTAGCTTGACTGTTTGACTTAAAATCTACAGTCTTAGTATACAGAGGCAAAATTACAAACATTTGTATGGACCTAACTGTTCATGTAATTATTCAGCATTTTCTGGAAAATGGCTAAGAGATCTCATTTAGGGAGTTATGAAGGTCGTTCTCAGGCAGCCTTTGTATCTGATTTTAATAAACGAATGTAGGATTACACTGGTGCAAAGATAAGCCACCGTTGGACTGAAACACGAGGACACGTTTCAGTGTTGTAATGCACTAGTGAAGGTAGAAGACTGCATGATGAAATGAAAAATCAAGTCACTTTAAAAAATCTTGATAATAATAAGGTAACTTTTTCTATAGCAGCTTGTTGAGTTAGAAAAGCAGCACATTGCTAACTTACGACAATCTACTAGCAAATAAAATACGGATCGCTGAAGTTTCCAATTTGAAACGTGAAGCGTTTGTCAAGGAATGTGTTGCACTGACATGTGCCCTGTGTCCATATTTATTCCACATAACAATCAGCCATAATTTACACCAACACCTTGCATTGGCATGCATCACCAGCATCAGCCATGTAATCAGATTGCACTTCCTCAGTGAAATGCAAATAACTTCTTCCTGTGTAACAGACTCCCGTTGTGTTTAAAGTAAAATGTTTACTTTCACATCTACATTTTGGAAATATCGTGTCGTCAGTGCAGGGATGGAACACAGCAGTGAGCCTCATCTTCCTGATTAACTGGCTGCAGGTAACAAAAAGGTCAAACTGTTTTGTTTACATGCCACAGAACACATTAGAAAATTCAATATAGCGCTCAATTTGACATAAACCTTTGGAGTATAAATTCAACTTGATATTTTACATTTGAGAATTAGCATGATTAACTTCTTCAGGAATAAATAATATCAAAAGGTGGCAGTTAGATGACCATAATGCTAATTATATTCATCTTAAAAGAATATTATTTCCACCTGCAGTAATTTATATCTGGCAAGAGTCTCTGTTAGCAAGATCTTATCAATTCCAGCAGGTACCTTCGGAAGTTTTGATCATCATCTCGACTTTCTATATCTCTATCATTTGGCTTCCCCACCATCTGTCTCCTCTGATCGCTTCAGCTCCTTCCTTTGATGATGTTACTTCTACCACAGATAACTCTGCTGCCACCAGATTTATTGTCTTCACAGAGCAGGGCTGTCGATTGATTAGTGTGAAGCTTGTTGACCCACAGATACAGGAAAATTCTTTGCTTGAAAGGCTCAGAGTTAATACTGACTTTCTTCTTGTCAATCCTCTGTGACACTACAATACACAACCAAGCAATTTGGCACCATCTGTAGAATTTTTACATTTACATTTTATTTTGTTGCTGTACAGAGGTTATGGCCACGAGTACTGAAAGGCTGTGAACTCAACTCTTAACACATTGCCAAACTCACCCGTCAATATCTTGGTGACATCATGCAGTGTTTAGCACCATTAAGACCAAAAAATAAATAAATCTCTATTAAATATTGCCCTTTTACTCATCTAATACTTCTGTGGGTGAATAATATACTACTACAACATTGCTGTTGTCAGTGCACTGTTATCATCATTTAGGATTTATTGTTGCTTTCAAATTTTCAATTTTCACTATCCTATCTTTGAATACTCCCTTCTAAATCTGGTAGGCTCTGGTAGAGGTGATATGAACAAGATGCAAACAGCTTTAGGTGCAATATCATTGCCTTCTGGCAGTAGTAGCATATTAAATACCATCAGTTGATAGTAAAAACAAGTAAAAATACACAGTCCAATATAAACTAAATAGCACTTTGAAAACACATATTTTAACAGGGGAAAAAATCCATCCCACTTTGATCTTAAGTGGGCCGAGCGAGTAACACTCCCTTTTCTTTCATTGTAAAGAAGGTTAACTATGCATTTTAACCCTAATATATTTAAATATAGGAAAAAGAAGTGCAGTGGCAAAAATAAATCAGAATCTGAAACTTTGCTGTAGAAAAAGAACGAGGTATGTCAGCACATCTCTTTGGGCATAAATTGTACTAAATTGTAAAATTAGACGAAAAAAAAATTCCATTGGCTCATCGTACAGACTTTTTTTTTTTTACTGTGAACTCACTGTAAAATAAAAGCAGATGGTAAAAAACAGCAACTTTCTGTCGTATGAATGGTAATAGAAAAGGTCTTCATTTATAGAAAAAAACTGTAAAACTTATTAAAATACAGTTAGAAGTCTAAAATGTATGCCTTCCTTGACATTTTCCAAGTGGTCCAGTGGGCTGGACTGGAGTCTTTAGCGGGACAATTATGACCCCTGGGCCTCATGTTTGACATTAAATAAGGACTGGGTACTATGTTAGGAAAGAAAGGATGCTGGCTTGTCCATTTTGCTGAAATTTCATTGCATTATCTCAGGATGTTACTCTGTAGTTTGTATGGCTTCCACATTCTACTATCTATGCCTTGCAACACTGGGGCATGCTCTGAATCATATCCTGGTCATTTTTGACCAGGATATGGTAAATGGCCTGTATTTATATAGCGCTTTGAAGGATATGTCCTTCAACGCACAAATTAAACAAATATGTAAGACTGCGTTCTTCCATTTGCGCAACATCTCTAAAATTAGAAATATCCTGTCTCAGAGTGACGCTGAAAAACTACTTCATGCTTTTATTACTTCCAGGCTGGACTACTGTAATTCATTATTATCAGGATGTCCAAAAAACTCACTGAAAAGCCTTCAACTAATCCAAAATGCTGCAGCAAGAGTGCTAACAGGGACTAGAAAGAGAGAGCAGATTTCTCCTGTTTTGGCTTCCCTTCATTGGCTTCCTGTTGAATCCAGAATTGAATTCAAAATCCTGCTCCTCACATACAAGGTCTTAAATAATCAGGCCCCATCTTATCTTAATGACCTTGTAGTACCATATCACCCTATTAGAGCACTTGCTCGCTCTGCAGGCCTACTTGTTGTTCCTAGAGTATTTAAAAGTAGAATGGGAGGCAGAGCCTTCAGTTTTCAGGCCCCTCTTCTGTGGAACCAGCTTCCAGTTTGGATTCGGGAGACAGACACTATCTCTACTTTTAAGATTAGGCTTCAAACGTTCCTTTTTGCTAAAGCATATAGTTAGGGCTGGACCAGGTGACCCTGAATCCTCCCTTAGTTATGCTGCAATAGACGTAGGCTGCCGGGGGATTCCCATGATGCATTGAGTTTTTCCTTTCCAGTCACCTTTCTCACTCACTATGTGTTAATAGACCTCTCTGCATTGAATCATATCTGTTATTAACCTCTGTCTCTCTTCCACAGCATGTCTTTTATCCTGTCTTCCTTCTCTCACCCCAACCGGTCGCAGCAGATGGCCCCGCCCCTCCCTGAGCCTGGTTCTGCTGGAGGTTTCTTCCTGTTAAAAGGGAGTTTTTCCTTCCCACTGTCGCCAAAGTGCTTGCTCATAGGGGGTCATATGATTGTTGGGTTTTTCTCTGTATCTATGAAGCGCCTTGAGGCGACTTTTGTTGTGATTTGGCGCTATATAAATAAAATTGAATTGAATTGAATTGAATTGAATTGAATTGAATTGAATGAGATAACAGATGGTGTTCTGGGGATCTCCTCCCAGATCTGGACCAGGGCATCAGTAAGCCACATGAAGCCAGAGTAGCTGTCCTGTTTCCTCAGATTCTTGGTACTTTGGGGAGCTTAATGGAGGCTTACAGTTCCAGCTATACACTGCTCCTGTAAGGGAAAATTCTTACCTGTAAGTCATCTACCTGCCCATTCGCCATCCCCAAATCCTTCTGCCTGACAGCTGCTCCCATGAATCTCCTGCTCAAGATGCAAACAAAGATGGTATCAAAATCAAATCACAAATACTGCAAGATCCACCTCTGACCTTTGCACTCCTCTTCAGCAGAAACACTAGTTCCAGTCATGTATAAATAATAAAGGATTAAATAAATACAAACACTGGCAGGGCCACCTACCTGTTCACTGAATAGTTGTTTCATTTTTACAATAGAAGCTATAAAATTGATGGGTTCTGCTCTTTGAGTCCAATCTTCAGAGAAAGAGTTCAGGGAGTGATGTATAATTAAGGCTGTTACACCAATTATTGACTTAAATGCTTTATTTCCATGTCAGCATGTGTTTTCAAAAATGCTATATCTATACCTATAGTTCTATTTTCCTAGCAAAATATAAAGAAAAGAGGGGTGTGAAAGAAGTGTGAAAACTCATATTTCAAACTATAACATTCCACGTTTCACCTGAAACACATTATATATTACAGAAGTAATTGCAGTGACTGAAATACTGACAAATGGGAAGATAGGAATCAGAAACACATACGATGATGTCAGACAGAAGTTGGAACAAAGACAGTAAATCTAACCTTATGTTTAACTTTACAGACGAATTCTGCTCTGGCATCCTTTTATTCTCTCTCTCACTCACATACATAGTGGCAACGATCCCAGTATGGCCACTGGCTACTGTCTCACATGCTTCATTATACTGAAGGATCATTATTCCTTCCCCGTAGGTTGCTTTACATGCTGCTACTCTGCACATGAGTGGATCCGCCTGTGTTAAAGTGCTTATGTGCCTATGTGTGAGAATCCAGCTTGTTATATTAAAATGATTCATTGCATCTTGCATTCAAACCTGTATCCGGCGGGCGCTTTTGAATGGCTCTTTTGTTTTGGACTCTTAAGGTGCTGTTTGCTCCGGCAGCACCTAATGGAAACGCCTCCTCAGCGCATTTACAGCCCGTACACAAAGGACACTCCACCTCGACAAACAGACCCTGATCATTCAAGGCACACAATACACTTTAACTGCATCAGCACTCCGTGATGCTATAAAAACCATTTTGAATAGAGGGGAGCATCGAGGTAGTCATTCATAATGGATAATGAACCTTCCCATTTATCTCTCTGCCACTGTCCCGTTCCCATCTTCTGTCTTTCTTTCTCCATAATGGATAAAATATTGTTGGGATGAATATTGGTAGTGTTATTCTTGTTTTATTGAGCAGAAACGGTGGAGATGGGCAAGAATTGTGCTTCCTCAGCACTAAGCAACGTGGTGTGTAAATCAGAGCTTACAGCAGGAGGAGCTCATTAATGTGGATGAAGCGGGACAGATACACTACATGAGGCCCGAGAATATGTGGAGACGGAGACAAGGCAAGAAGACTTGTTAATGGAGGCTGTAACTAGGCATGAAAAAGCAATTTAGTGACCTGAGATGAAGTATTCTGCTTTTCAAAACAGCGTTGTTTGTGTGTGATATTTAACCCTTAAGAACCCAGACCCACTTTTACTTTCAGGAAAACTAAGGTTTTGGTCGATATTAAAACTCAAACAGGAACTTTCCTCAGTGCGTAAAGGTGTGGTGACACCTGTGTCACCGTGGGTTGTCCTCAAATAGTGGCATTTTTTATTCTCAGCTGCTGAACGGGGTTTATATGAAGCAGATATATATTAGAGGCAGGCTTTAATTTCCTTCTGCTGGATTCATGTCATTTGCCAAATTTCAGTAAGCTCACTTGTCCTCATACATGTTGTTAAAGTTTAAATTTTGCAGTGTTTTTCTCTGGGTTCTGCATAATACATATTTTGGCAGCAAGCAGAGCGGCATTCTCAGTACAGGGCACCTGCATTAACGTGGAGATGGTCATCGACTACACCTACCTACTACACTTGCAGTGTTGCAACACGAGCAAACAAACTATAAATCTCCATACATTTTCCTACTGCAGTCTGGGACCCCCCTCGAAGATACAAGTGCAAGATTTCCTATAATTGTGTTCAATTTGTCCAGAGCTACTTTTACAGACCCTGACTGATAAATGGGAAATGATCCCTGCATGCCCATTATATGTGATTTATTAATGCTGTCCATATTTGTTCTGTCTGAATTATTTTCTGGTTCATTTTGTAATGTGTGTTGTTGGTGTATTTCATGCATCTGTTGGCCCTCATATGATTTATGGAAAAAGATCTCCAATATCCTGCAGCTGAACCTGTCTGTTATAGCTATAGAAAAACACATCAGTGTTAGACATGTTGAAAAAATTACATGAACAGAAACAATTAGTGTATAACATTCTCAGTGAAACTAAAACTGACCCATGATGAAGGTCAAAACTATGACAAAAGCAGTTTTAGACAAAATCTTCAAAACTAAATGCAATAAAACCAATAATCCTTATGATAACATGAGCTATGGGATCAAAGAGGGTGAAGTTCCTGTGTGTAGCTAATTGTTTAAAAAAGCTGGCTTGAACATGAAAGTCAACAACAGCTAACACTAGATATAGAGTAGCTAGTGCTGGAAATGGTGCAGAAGAAGACAAGAATGCGACCTTGAAAGGAACTGCAGCCAAATTCATATCAGGTAAGGTTTCCGTTTTTTACTTTCGGATGAGCATTCAGAACTTTTAAATGTGTATTTATTTATTCTCGGCAGCACGGTGGCACGGTGGTTAGCACCGTTGCCGCACAGCAAGAAGGTCCTGAGTTCAATTCCAACATCAGGCTGGGGTCTTTCTGTGTGGAGTTTGGATGTTCTCCCCGTGTTTGCGTGGGTTCCCTCCGGGTACTCCGGCTTCCTCCCACCGTCCAAAGACATGCAGCTTGTGTTGATAGGTTAATTGGATAATCCAAATTGTCACTAGGTGTGAATGAATGGTTGTCTGTCCCTGTGTGTTGGCCCTGTGACAGACTGGCGACCTGTCCAGGGTGTACCCCGCCTCTCGCCCTATGACAGCTGGGATAGGCTCCAGCACCCCCTGCGACCCTGAAAAGGATAAGCGAATGGATGGATGGATTTATTTATTCATTGTACATTTGTATTTAAAATGTCTTAGAAGTGGAATGTGAGATGCACTTTGTGATTTATTTGATTAAAACTTTGAATGTATTATTAAAGCTGAACAGAAGGCGTATAGTTGGTTTGGTTTGTAGCTCAGCCACCTGACTGCAGTCTCACAGAAAGGTTTATAATGGGGGGGCAGGTAAACTCATTTGCACACCATTACAAGACTAAACTTAACTAAACAAATAAATAAATAAATAAATAAAATGTGTCTGAAGTGATATGTGAATGTACTGCTCCACTTATCCCACCTAGTCTTAAGTCCTTACCATTTCCATGGTAATAGACTTTATATGACAGACCTTTTATAAGAAAGGACACTGGATGTGCACTTAACACCCAGCATCGTAGCACCAGAGCCTAGCAACACCTCTCTTGTTTAATGATGTTTGGAAAGAACTGTGGGCAGCTTTGAAAGTGCCACGTCTGTTGGAGTTTTACAGAAGCGTACAGAGAGTTTCACAAACACTAAAATTAAGAACACTTGGATGACAGTTGCATTATCATGAATTTAAAAAGACATTCAAGCCATTTAGCTCTAGCATCACCAGCTTCATTAACAAGGAGCCACTCTCTTACACAAAACCAAAACAGGAGCACACATACTGTAGCTACAGAAAAACACTGTTAGCAAAGCCATAAAATCCTCTATCTTCCTTTTTTTTTTTTTTTTTTTTTTTTTTTTTTTGCCTGTCCCGTTTGGCTCTTTTGCCATCAGAATTGTTGTCTAAAGGCAAAGAAAGATGCCCAACGGATTTACTTTACCAAATTGACCATCCCAGCCTTGCCGTAATGGTCCATTTGATTCACCTTTTATTGTTTATTTTATTTTCACTTACTGAATACGGGACAGACTTGACTGGGAGAAAGAAAGAGGGAAAGAGAAACAGCTGAGAAGAGGGACGGGGGAGAAGGGCAAAAAACAAAAACCAACAGAATGAGCAGAAAATAAAAAAAAAGAAATAAAAAATGCATATATCAATCACCTGGATCACCTGCTGAGAAAGAAAAAAGAAAACAAGCAGAAGAGAACAAGAGTAATAGAATAAACAACATCACAATGATATATGGGAATATGACAGTAAATACTAAATATTAAACATTATTGTGCAGCACATAAGATCAACAGAACACAGTGTGCTTTGAGGTAGGAGCCAAAAAGGGTGTAGTTTGTGGGTGTGATCACCCGTGTGTTCACCTGTGAGCATGGACGCGCTTGTTTTTTTTTTAAAAGGTTCCTTCATGTAATGATCTGCTAGAGGGTGTGGGGGGGCCACAGCCCCGTCCTCCAGGGCATGAAGCAGGTATGGAGGAGATCAAAACTCCAGACATCCAGAGGCCCCCAGAACACAAGAGACCAAGGAAGACCAACAGAGGGGCAGCCGCGCCACTGTCCCAGAAAGAGCTGAGGAGAGTCCCAGATGAGGGCTCACTCAGCAGCCGCGGAGCAGAAGCCAGGGGGAGTTGCAGTGACGCGCCCGTGAGCTCCGCCGGCAGCCAGCCGTGCCTGAGTGACCGAGCCCCAGGCCGAGAGGCCGGGGGCACCCCGCCTCCGAAGTGGCCCGAGCGAGCCCCAGGCTCCAGGTCCCGATAAGCGGCCGCCAAGGAGTGAGCCGGTGTGTACCTGGATGCCCACCCCCGGACACAAAGAACCACCAACGCACCGACACCTGAGGGAGTCCGCCACTGGCAGGGGAAGTGGTGGTAGGGGGAGATAGGCCTCCAAACCTTGGAGGGCCTGAGATGTCCCCAGAGAGGTGGCGCCTGACACCCAACCTGACATATAGACACAGACATACAGGCACACACAGACACAAACATCCATTCCCACCCTCATGCTCTCATATGCACTTACTCCACACTCAACCAACGTGGAGACAGACATAAAGAGACGCTGTACACACAATCACACTCCCCAAGCGTACTCTACAAACCGGGTCTAGGTACCCTTACCCCTGGAGGGGGAACTGCACCCAGACCCAGGTGGTGTTACCCTTTTCCCTGCGGGTGGGGGGAGGCAGACCGCCCCGACTCCGCAGCAGCAGGGAGGCCCCACACTCCAGACCGCAGTCGGACGGCCAACTCCTCCTCCTAGCCCCCCCGCTCCAGCAGGTCGCAGAGAACGGGGGTGAGAGAAGACTCCAAACCTCCCTCCACCCGCTCATTGTAGTGTTGATGCATGTGTGTTCTAAGGTGCATTTAAAACCCAGGAGGGCATGGAGCTACCTGCCAGAGAGCAGCAGGTAAGCGCATGGTCCCTCCTGCTAGCCCTCAATGTCTACGTGTATTTAACCTTGAGAGGTGGGCAACGACGCCAGGGGTGGGGTGTACACCCTGATGGTACTTTGGATTCCGTGTATCGTGCCCACCCCCAAATCCTCTATCTTCCTAACATCATAATACTTCCTTAACAGGCTAGTGGAAAATTTTTGTTTGGAGCCTCTGGATCAATTATGGAATAACAAAAATAACTTCAAGGGGAGGTATGGACATGTGTACGCTACTGTGTGTCACATTGTCTTGTTTTTCTACCGACTGACTGAGCTCTGATTTAATATCAGGTTTATAGCAGCTTCCCCTGTGTTTTGTGTGTGTGTGTGTGTGTGTGTGTGTGTGTGTGTGTGTGTGTGTGGTTGTGCAGCTTTAATTGTTTTTTGGTTCACTTTCATTAGAATCAACAGTTGCTATAGGTCAAATATGAAACAATACCAAGCAACTTCTTTTTCTTTTCTGTTCTCCGTTGTTTGGAAGGTAAACTTTGTTTCACTGTATTTCGATGATGTTATCTGCCATGGGTACAATAATGTACTACAGAGTGCTTTCCGGTGAAGAAAAAAATGTGACTGTCGTCACATCTTACCTAATTTAGTTGCTCAAACACATCCTGAGGCACAATCCAACACATTTTGCCCTCAAAAGTCTGGTGCTAAGGTTATTCAAACACCTCGTTCCTGCAGGAGCTTTTTTAATATTTGATAAGGTGCTAATTGGAGTGAACTTGTGTGACTTTCACACATGTAGCCATATGGCATTATTCCTTGTCTGAATGTAGATGACACTAATTAAAAACTTTACTTTTCAAATAATGTCAGGTACAATAACTGGAAAAGTTGACATAGAAGTCCTGTAGAAGCCACTTCCTCCAGTATTTCTTGCAGCTCTGTGTACTTTTTGATAAATACTTCTCAGCAAGTCAACATGACTTAGCTGTCTCGTCTTTCACAGAGTGGCACACACGCTGATGGTTGCATTCCTTTTCGGTCATTATTTGAGATAATTTGTCAAAATTTAACAGGGACTCTGGCTCCAAAACCACACACTCTTATGTTAAAATCTGCACCTTTACGATAGTAGAAACCATATTAAAAAATGCAGTACTGGCGTTAATGGGTATTGCGTGTGCTAGGCCTCACCTGCAGTGGACCTCTCTGCTGTGTGTCTGGAGCATTTTAATGATCTGACAAAAACACGGCCTGCTGTGTGGCACAGGTCGCCCAGGCACTTTGTGCTTCAGTTTTGCTGAGCGAAATTCTAGTATTTTAGTAATGTAGTATGTTGCTAACCAACCTTGCAAGCATTAGCTGATAAAGACTCCACTCTCTCATCTAAACATGGTCACCTCTGGCTCGTTTACTACGTACATACAGATGGTAACTGACCTCAGAGTGGTGAAACAAGAGCAGGTTGTCTGGCACACAAGTTTTCCATCATCTTCTTGTCAAAGACCAGAGGTTTATCCCCAATCTCAGCTTGTCCAGCTTACCCTTGTGTTGATGGGTCCATAAAATCGAGACAGATTTAAGTGGAATATAAATAAAAATATAGCACAATAATTAAAAGAATATTCCATCAAAGTACAAACAACCTGTCATTTGAAGGTGTACAAATTCTTACAAGTTCTAAATTCTTACCACCGAACACAAAATCGCTGATCCAGCCTATAAATCAAGGTGCTATTCACACATTTAAGCTACTTTGTATAAGAATCACCCTGTACCACCTTGTCGAGATATATATAAAAATATATAAAAATAAACATATGGTTTCTACTTTGCAAATTTTCACCTATCATGGGGGGTTCTGGAATGTCACCCCTGTGAAAATCGAGGGAATATAAGTTCAGCACTAGATATCTTTGATGTCTTTGGCTTCACCTATCCCAACACTGGTAAGCCTGGAGTCACACATAGATGGTTTTCCAACTCATGATACTGGCAGCATGAATTGGAAACACAAAGAAACCGTCTAGCATCATATTTGACAAGTGAAGACATAACTATAATATTAGAAACATCCAAACATTTCAAACACAATACAGCTGCTGCTGCCTAAGCAGGATTGAGTTACTGCATGTGATGGGAAAAGCAGTTTTTATTTATTTTTGTTAAGGTTTTATTGTTCGCCATAGTAACCAGTAAGACTGGAAAATGCAGTGTTTAAAGGCAGGAGGGAAAGCTGGGATAAATGCCAACCTGACTTATTTGCAACAAAACAGAACAGTGGTCAAATTTTATGCAACTAATAGGAAAAAATGCTTTTAAGAATTTATATTTATTGTTGATTGTCAGGAACATGAGACAGTGTATTTTAGTCCCAGTATTTATGCACAGAGCTCCCGGGAACTTCCAAGAGTGGGGACAATATTTTTCAGAAAACTGAGTGGTCAGCAGACTAACGTTTTTGTTTTGTTTTGTTTGTTTACATGCTGACTCTTTGGAGCATCTTATGTTCCAGATCGTAACCTGGAAAGCAGTAAATCCTCTTTGACACAATTGAACCCAAATGTTAATGAGGTAACTATATGTTACCCCACTAAGCCCTTGTTTTAAACAGTACTCTGCTGAATATATGAAAGTGAGCTTCTGTCAGGTTCAGTGCCCAAACTAGTGATGTGCGATACCACTGATTTCCTTTCCAATCCGATACCAAGTAAAATCCAGGATGGTATCAACGATACTAGTCCGATACCGATACTTTGTACAAGAACTTTTTTTTTTTTTTTTAACTGTATCTTTTATTGTATCTCATATTATACCTTCATTATGATTACAGGACATCAGATTACTTGTTCTTATCACTTAATAATGCAGAATTATCATATAGAAATAAAACAACTGAAGTTTTGTGCCATTTGTGTCACGGTTTGCCGGGGCAAGCCGTGTGGAGTTGTAGAAAGGACCCAAAAGGCGGCAGCTCTGGTGCAGGTGAGTATTTATTTACAGGAGTGGGTACAAACAGCAATGGTGGGAAAACATGAACCCGGAAACCTAAACTGGGTAAAACTAACAAAACCAACCAGAAACGAAGATGCAGGGAGATCTGGGGAAATACACATGGAGAGATGCAGGGAGACCTAGGGGAAACAACACAGACGAACCAGCAACTACTATGACAGAAGACACAACTTAAATACACTCAGAGAACACAGGGAGATTACACACAGGTGGGGAACACAGCTGGGAGAGATTAACGTGACGAGACTAGGGAGGCAACTGAAAACACTCACATAAGACGCAGACCTTCACAATAAAACAGGAACTTACACATGAAAGGACACAAACTAAGAAACGCGGACTAGATACAGGAACACACGGGCAGAACAGAATAAACACTAAATAGGGGAAGAACAGAACCAAAATCACAAGAAGAGAAAACACAAAACGCTGGGTCAAAAGGACCCAGGATCATGACAGTACCCCCCCCCCCGCCAAGGGCTGGCCCCAGACAGCCCAACACTAGAAAACCAAAACCGACCAAAAACAAAAAAAAAACAGACCAGGGCGGGCGGCGGGGGCCCAGGAAGGAGGGCTCGAAGCTAAACAAAACCGGAGCACCAGAAGGCCACAAAAGAGAACACGAGTCCAAAACCAAAAGACAAAAAAGAAACACACCAGAGCACAGGAAAACAGAGTCCAAAACAGAAGAGGTCAGAGGGCCGGCCAGCACAGGAGTCCAAACAGTTCAGGGGGCAGACCGTGCGGATAGCAACGGCGGCGACGTGGACACAGTTCGGGAGGCCAACCGCGCGGAAGGCAACGGTGATGACGATGACGGTCCGGGGGCCGGCCGTGCGGAAGGCAACGGCGGCCACTCGGGCGAAGAGGGTCCGGGGGCCGGCCGTGCCGACGGCAACGGCGGCCACTCGGGCGAAGAGGGTCTGGGGGCCGCCCACGACGGTGATGGCGCCTGGCCAGTGGCCTGGCCAGCGGCCTAAATAGGGCCAGGCGAGGCTGAACCAGACGAGAGCGTGGGTGATGCCGGAGCCGGACCAGGCGAAGATGATGAAGCCGGAGCCGGACCAGGCGAAGATGATGAAGCTGCAGCAGGCGAGGATGAAGCTGCAGCAGGCGAGGATGAAGCTGCAGCAGGAAGCTGGACGGGCTCCTTGGGCCCTCCAGCTGACGAGGCAGGAAGCTGGACGGGCTCCTCGGGCCCTCCAGCTGACGAGGCAGGAAGCTGGACGGGCTCCTCGGGCCCTCCAGCTGACGAGGCAGGAGACAAAGGCCGGAGCGGTCCCTCGGACCCTCCAGCGGAAGCAGGAGACGAAGGCCGGAGCAGTCCCTCGGACCCTCCAGCGGAAGCAGGAGACGAAGGCCGGAGCGGTCCCTCGGACCCTCCAGCAGAAGACATCATTAAGCCAGCAGTCATGGAGGCCACCAGCTGACACAACGGCGACTGGCAATGCACTGAGCACTGGCTCTGCCCAGGCAACGCTGACATGGTGCAGTTCTCAGGTGGCTGCTTAAACTTCAGGGGTCCAGAATCAGCTGGGGACTGAGACCGCAGGAGGCAGGAGTGGCTGAGAGAAGGTGCGGTGTGTGCTGGAGAAAAGCCTGCATGGTTGGAGGAAGCGACTTCAGAAGCCATGGCAGGCCAGAAAAGAGCCGTTGTAGCCGACTTTCCACGGTGCGGCGAAGCTCCTCTGGAGGGTTCTCTAGCCACAGCCCGAGGAGAATCTCCACATTATATGCAATGTCGTCCCGGAGCTCCTCGGACGGATTTATTGCCTGCTGGGTCCATGGTGGCTGGTTCGTACTGTCACGGTTTGCCGGGGCAAGCCGTGTGGAGTTGTAGAAAGGACCCAAAAGGTGGCAGCTCTGGTGCAGGTGAGTATTTATTTACAGGAGTGGGTACAAGCAGCAATGGTGGGAAAACATGAACCCGGAAACCTAAACTGGGTAAAACTAACAAAACCAACCAGAAACGAAGATGCAGGGAGATCCGGGGAAATACACATGGAGAGATGCAGGGAGACCGAGGGGAAACAACACAGACGAACCAGCAACTACTATGACAGAAGACACAACTTAAATACACTCAGAGAACACAGGGAGATTACACACAGGTGGGGAACACAGCTGGGAGAGATTAACGTGACGAGACTAGGGAGGCAACTGAAAACACTCACATAAGACGCAGACCTTCACAATAAAACAGGAACTTACACATGAAAGGACACAAACTAAGAAACGCGGACTAGATACAGGAACACACGGGCAGAACAGAATAAACACTAAATAGGGGAAGAACAGAACCAAAATCACAAGAAGAGAAAACACAAAACGCTGGGTCAAAAGGACCCAGGATCATGACAATTTGAGCATGTTGCCTGGCTGCAGCACTAAAGGACTCCGCGAGAGACGTCTGTCTCGACCTAGCAGCACCTGTCCCTCTCCTCCTCTTCAGTTCGCCTCAACATATGCTCGTCATATTCTATGATATGATTTACAGTGAGGTGTTTGACGAGGTTTGTGGTGTTGCCACAACACCTCACTGTCTTGCCACATGTATCGTAAACCGTGTCTCGGCTATTTGTGGAGGTAAAATACGTCCGCACATGACTCCGTTTACGCTCAGCCATTGTTGTGAGTGCGCACGCCAGGGCCTGCGACACATCTATACAGCCGTATATCGCACATGACTATGAAAGGCGGAAGAGGAAGTAGTTCCTTCCAATGTAGACAATCCGAATGATATAGTTTCCACTCTGTTCCTGTTAATGATAAACTACAAATTTACCCTAAATTAATAAAATATCGATATTTTCATATGAGAATCGATTCTAGAACACAAATGAGTGGTATCGGAGGAATTGATATTTCAGTATCGATCCGCATATCACTAGCCCAAACCCAACAGAAAGAAAAATTATATCCAAGACAAGGAAAAAATGTTAAAATATTGTGACATTCAGCAGTTTTCTGTTAAGCAAGATGGTACAACCCCCATTAAATGATGCACTATAATAATAGCCATTAAAAAGGCTGGTAGCAAAAAACCACAAAACAAAACAAAAAAACATGATTCTGTCTACCTAAAATGTAAGTCTATTTCTAATTTCTGTTTCTTGCAAATTTTACCAGGTTTTCCTCCACTGAAATGTTTTATTTTTATTGTTTGTTGTAAGCAGGTAGAAGGAAAAATGGTTTGATGTGGCATTTTAGCTACATACAAGATAAGCAAATTTTCTTTATGCTTACAAATAACAGTGAAAACAGACGACTATCTTTTGTGTCTGTTCTTTTATTTTACTGTTTTTATTTATTTATTCATTTTTACTAATTCTGTTAAACTTTGTATATTGTTTTTAAGAAAAAGGAAATTTAAAACATATTTTAGGAAAAGGTTACAGTGTAAATCGATTAAACAATAGGAATATCACCCTGTCACACTATTTATTAGCCATTTCTATCAAGCATACAACCTAATAATTAAGTTACTATAAAACATAAATGTATATTTATGTCACAGTTTGCTAGGAAACAGCTGAAACATAAAAAAAAACCTGAGATGGGGACCACAGAACATGGATTCAGGAACATGGGAAAAGTGATGGGTGATACAGAGACGAACCAGCAACCAATGGAGGAAAACACAGGGCTTAAATCAAGGGCGTAGATTTGGTTTTGTCATTGGTGGGGACGGATGATTCAATCACCGAATCCTGCCCTGTTTCTTTTTTTTTTCTTTTTGGCTTTGCTTCTTAATAAAAAGAAGAGAAATATACTTGCCTACATATGCTATTCTACATGCTTTTAAACCATTTAAAATCACAATTCATAGTTTTATATGTGAATTATATAATGTTAAATTACTATTAAACAAATGACTAAGTATTTTAGACTTTAGTTTACCTCAGCCATATTCCATATAAATCAGGTATCATCCAAAAATAAAAATAGCTTCAAATACAGTCATGACAATAAAAGAATATGACTTTAAGGACTTAACAACATCACTTCAGTTATAGTGTGGAGGTAAGCATCAACAACACAGCTCTCAGTTCTCACTCCTTCTTTATTCGTCTCCAACATCAACTGCGCATATCGCGCCACAAAACACAGGAACACACTTCCTATACACTGGGTGTGAGTGGAGCCCTCTAGTGGTCCACCACACATGCCCCCCCCCGAACACCCAGCAGAACTAGTCCAGGACCCGGGGCTTAAGCAAACGGCCGGAACGGCTGAACTGGGGGGGTGGGGAACTGACAGAGGGCAACCCAGCCCGGGAGCGAGGCTGGCACTGGCGGTCAGAAAAAGCTGAAGACGACTCGGACTCCGTGGATTTCGGGTCGCTCCTGGGGGAAAAAACAGAATCCATCAGCCCGGTGGCAGGTGGGCGGCCGCGGCGAGGGGCCTGGGCCAGGACCACCTGATCCTCTTGCATAACATGTGTCTGTCAACAGAGACAACTTCCTGCCGACCGCCAAAGTCCAAAACGAAATGTTTGTTGCCTGGTTTAAGAACCCTGTATGGCCCGTCATATGGTGGACGCAGCGGAGTCCTATGGGCATCGTGCCTGACGAAAACGAAACGAGCAGAGTCCAATGAACTCGGAACAAAAGTGTCAGGCAGGCAGTGGTGCACAGGACCAGGAACAGGAAATGAGTCTCTTGGGGGGCGAAAAGGCAACAAAGAGGTATCGAAACATGGGGGAGGGCTCTCAGGTAAGAATTCCCCGGGGACCCGGAGAGGCTGGCCGAGGACCAGTTCAGCCGGGGAAACCCCGAGGTCTTCTTTAATCGCGCTACGCAATCCCAGCAAAACCCACGGAAGACGGTCGACCCAGTCGCCACTTGTCAAGGAAGCACGGAGCGCGGCCTTAAGTGACCGGTGGAACCGTTTGCACATCCCATTAGCTTGCGGGTGGTATGCTGTGGTGCGGTGGACCTTGACTCCCAGGCCGTCAGCCATAGCAGACCAAAGCTCGGAAACAAACTGGGGGCCCCTGTCCGAGGTAATGTCAGCAGGGGGGCCAAAACGTGAAACCCACGTTGACAAAAATGCCCTGGCCACCGTCGCCGCTGTCGTGGACGCCAGGGGTACCGCCTCCGGCCACCTGGTTGTGCGGTCCACCACAGTCAAAAGGTGCGTGAAACCCTGTGACTGCGGCAAGGGACCAACCAAGTCCACATGAACGTGATCGAAACGCCTACCCGGGACACGGAAAGGTTCAAGGGGTGCCTGTGTGTGCCGGTGGAATTTCGAGCGTTGGCATGGGATACAAACTGCCGCCCATTCTTTCACCGTCTTGCGAAGGCCCGGCCAAACAAACCTGGCGCTGACCAGCTTGACCGAGGCCCGGACGCCGGGATGAGAGAGGGCATGCACCGAATCAAAAACACGACGACGCCACGAAAGGGGAACCACCGGGCGGGGGCGGCCAGTGGAAACGTCGCAAAGAAGGTGCGGACCGCCGTCCCACACCGGGGTATCCTCCAGCACGAGGCCCGTTTTTTTTTGACTGAAGGGCAAGGACGTCCGGGTCAGCACGTTGCTCGGCGGCCATGGCAGCGTAGTCGATGCCGACATACACTGGAGAAACCAACACACGTGAGAGACAGTCAGCGACGTGATTGGACTTACCAGCCACATGCTGAATGTCTGTGGTAAACTCAGAAATGGCCGCCAACTGGCGCTGCTGGCGTGCGCTCCATGGGTCAGAGACCTTGGACATCGCAAACGTCAAAGGTTTGTGGTCAACGTACGCAGTAAAGTTGCGACCCTCGAGGAAAAAACGAAAATGCCGTGTCGCGAGGTGCAGGGCCAGCAACTCCCTGTCAAAAACACTGTACTTGCGTTCAGCATCCCGGAGCGTACGACTGAAAAAGGCGAGCGGTTGCCAGAGACCTGAAACCCGCTGTTCCAACACTCCACCCACTGCCATGTCCGAGGCGTCGGTGGTCAACGCGATCTCCGCCGACGGAAGCGGGTGGGCCAGCAGGGCGGCGTCAGCCAGTGCAGACTTGGCTGCGGAAAACGCACGGACGCGTTCAGGCAGCCAGTCAACCAGATCTTTGGCTGTTTTACCTTTTAAGGCAGCATAGAGTGGCTGTAGCAGGTGGGCAGCTCTGGGGAGAAAGCGGTTGTAAAAATTTATCATCCCCAAGAACTCCTGCAACGCTTTAACCGACGTGGGACGCGGGAAAGCCGAAACGGCCTGGACTCTGTCGGGCAACGGAACCACACCTTCAGCGGAAATGCGGTGCCCGAGGAAATCCAGAACAGGCAACCCAAACTGGCACTTGGAAGGGTTGATGATCAGGCCGTGCGCTGCCAAACGCTGGAAAACCTGGCGCAGATGGGACTCGTGCTGGCTTGCTGAGCAGCTGGCCACCAATATATCGTCCAGATAAACAAAAACGAACGGCAGCCCACGCAAAACGGAGTCCATCAGCCGCTGAAAGGTCTGGGCGGCACCTTTCAGGCCAAACGGCATGCGCAAAAACTTGAACAAGCCGAAGGGGGTAATGACAGCGGTTTCAGGAACGTCTTCGGGGCGCACAGGAACCTGGTGATACCCCCGCACCAAGTCAATTTTAGAAAAAATCGACGTTCCGGTGAGATTGGCAGAAAAATCCTGAATGTGGGGGATGGGGTAACGGTCATTCTCCGTGGCATTATTTAAACGGCGGAAATCTCCGCATGGCCGCCACCAACCGTCCGATTTGGGCACCATGTGAAGCGGAGAGGCCCATGCACTGTTCGAACGCTGTACAATGCCAAGGCGCTCCATGGCTGCAAACTCTTCCCGAGCGATGGACAGTTTTGCGGGGTCGAGGCGGCGCGCGCGTGCGAACACCAGGGGCCCGACCGTGGGAATATAATGCTCAACCCCATGCTTCGTTACCGTGCTAGAGAAATTAGGGACAGGCAGCGATGGAAACTCTAAAAGCAAACGCTGAAAAGCATCCCCGGAGGTCTGTAATATACTCACATATCCATATTATTGCTAATATATATTGTAATATATCTATATCATTAAAGCACTTCTGGATGGATGCAAACTGCATTTCGTTGCCCTGTACCTGTGCATGTGCAATGACAATAAAGTTGAATTCTATTCTATTCTATTCTAACTATATACATCCAGAGAGGGGGCAACTGAAAAGCCAACACTTTCAGCAGCAGATGGTGACATAGCATTAGTACATGTTATTATCAAAAACAAAATAAGCAAACAAAGATTTACCCAACCATTCCTTCAATGCTGAATATCAGCGATATCTGGCCTTATAGGACTCATATAGCAGAGCCATTTTCCCCAGTGTTTTACAAATTTCTCATACTCAAAATTCACTAAAAAAGTAATCTTTTCCATCTTGTAAATTTCAAAAGTTACATCAATCCAGCTGTTTAATGTTGGTGGATCCTGTGTCAACCATCTTTTAGTCAGTGCCTTCTTACTTGCAGCCAGCAGCACACCAAATAAGTATTTATCTAGACCCTTTATGTCTGAGGGTATGTACCCCAAAAATATGGATTTAAGGGTAAATATGTACCAAATATGTCTTGCAGCACTTTATGGACTTCTCTCCAATAGCTCTTAATATTCTTACAATCCCAAAATATATGGTAGTGGTGTGCTGTTTCGTAGTTCCTCCAACATTCACAACTCCCTTCATCATAATGTGCCTTTATAGCTGGGGTAATGAAATAACGAGCGAAACTTTTCCAGCAGAATCCCTTCCATACATGTGATTTTGTACTTTTCCAATGAAAAGAACAGATGTTCTGCCATTCCTCTTCTGTGATTGTCTGACCTCCCTCTTTCTCCCGTCTTTCTTTTATATACTTTGTTGAATAATTGCTGAGATCATGAAGACTTTTATATATTTGTGAGATTACACCTTTCTTAGTTTCTGACTTATAGGCATTTACAAAGAGTTGGATAAGTGGCCTCACTGTAGTGGGTGTTTGGTTTTCGATGCTTCGGGTGTAGAAGTTTCTTAACTGCAGGTATCTATAGTGGTCTTGGTTTTCTAAATGAAACATTTAGTTTGGAAACTCATGATTTCATCCTCCTTTACTATATTCACCTGCTTGCTGCTACTACTGCACATTCACCCAGTGTATATACTATATATATATATATATGTATATATACACATATATGTATGTGTATATATATATATATATATAATGTTCTTCCTCTACCCCCCCCCCCCCCCCCAATTTTTGCACATGTCGAGGAGCGTGTCAGGCTACATTTCACTGTGTGTTATACTTGTATAACTATGCATGTGACAAATAAAGAACCTTGAACCTTGAACCTTGAACCTACCACATATCGATGTGATTCCTTTATCTATCCAGTTTATAAAACTAGGGTCCATTTGATTTGGTGTAAATTCCGAATTGTATGCACACCATTTCAATATTTTTATATCCTTCTTCAACTTATTTTCTTTTACCACCATTTTCCAGACCCCTAGTGTGGCCTTTACCAAGGGATTTCTTATTTCAGAAATGTAGTCCTGTAGATTTTTATCCGCTAGAACTGCCTGTATATGCATATTGGATAATGTTTTGCTTCCAATTTCCTTCCATGCTGCTTTGTATGAGGGATCGCACCAGTGCAGCACAGCCCTAATCATTGCTGAAGTATAGTATCTTTTTAAACCCAGCCGCGTTCTCTTTAGGCAGTTGCAATGTTTTGTATCATATTCTGGGTTGTCTCCCTTGCCAAATCGTTTTATCCCATTCAATAAAGTCTTTTTGATTAATCTGGAGTGGGAGGGTCTGAAACAGATATAAAAATCTTGGTAAAACATTAATTTTGATGGTTTCTATTCTAGAGCTTATGCTCAAACATGGGATATGATTCCATTTTGTAAGTGTAACACTTCACTTTTGGATAGTCCTCTGCTTGCGTATGCAATTACTCGCAACTCTCCCTCCTGCTCTTGATAAAGAGCTGCCCCTAACCCGATTGTGCTTGCATCTGTATGTAATACGTAAGGCAACTTGGGGTTGGCAAAGCCTAAAATTGGGGCAGAAGTCAGTTTGTCTATAATCACCTCAAATGCTTTCTGACAACACTCTGTCCATCTCTCCCCGAAAGGAGCTTTTGGCTGAAAGTATTGGATGTAGTTGGACTTAGAGCTATTGTTTTTTCGCAGTGGGGGGTGTCCGGCAGTTAGGTTGGTAAGGGGTTTTACGATCTTAGAAAAGTCCTTAATAAACCGCCTATAATACCCTGCAAACCCTAAGAAGGAGCGGAGTTCTTTCAAGTTCTTGGGACTTGGCCATGTTTTTAATGCTGCTACTTTTTCGGGGTCTGTTTCTACACCGTTTTGGGAGACAATGTGCCCTAAGTACCGAACTGACGTCTGAAAAAACATACATTTTTCAGGCGATAGCTTCAGACCGTATTCTTTGAGACGATTAAGCACGTGGAGAAGGCGAGTCTCGTGTTGTTCGAGGGTTTCGGAGTAAACTATAAGGTCGTCTAGATAGACCAGGACTTCCTTAAGGTTGATGTCGCCCATACATTTCTCCATCAGCCTTTGAAATGTGCTGGGAGCGTTTGTTATGCCTTGGGGCATCCGGTTGAACTCGAAGAACCCCATCGGACATACGAAGGCTGTTTTATGCTTATCTGCCTCATCGACCTCGATCTGGTAGTACCCACTTTTGAGGTCAAGGACTGAGAACCACTTCGATCCTGTCAAGGCGGAGAACGCTTCTTCCAAGTTATGAAGCGCGTAGGCGTCTTTGATGGTGTTCAAATTCAACTTACGGTAATCTACACAGAGTCTTACGTCTCCGTTCTTCTTCCTTACCACCACTATCGGTGAGGAAAATGGCGACTCGGATTCGCGAATGACACCTGCATCGTTTAGTTCCTGCAAATGCCTCCGTACGGCGTCAAGATCTTGTGGTCGTACGGGACGGGGTCTGTGCTTAAAGGGGGTTTCATCGCTCAGTTTGATTTGGTGTTTTACTTTGTTAGTGCAACCAAAGTCTGTATCGTGTAGTGCGAAAACCTCCGACATAGCACTTAACTTTTGTGTGATTCGTTCTTTCCATTCAGCAGGGACTGGAGAATCAGCAAAGTTAAGATTAAGCTCAGCAGGGTTTGAGCTGGGAGTCTGTTTGAACTGCTCTGTGATCTGACTGTTTGGTATGATCTCTTGAATAGCATGCATTTCAGCAATGACACTTTTCGCAGGGATAACTATGTCATGCTTACTTTCATTTCGCAGGACCACTGGAAGCTTTTGTGAGGGTTTCTCAGCAAGGGTAAGTAGACAGTTGGTGACCAAGACACCACCTGGCAAGGAGGATGTAGAGGGGGTCTCGACTACTACCCACCGGCCTGAGTGTTCAGTTTTTGCGTGGACTAAACCCTCTAAGACTCGACTTTGGCCTGCAGGAATGACTTCAGGCTCTTTCCCTCACAGAGTGACAAGACCAAGGCTGTCGTCCTCTTTTTGCTTTTGTCTTTGTTGTAACACGCTCAGCACTACTCTATAACCATAAGGCAGGATACTGAGGTCTGTATTAGCCAAGGAGAGGCTTTCAAAGACAAGGTCAAGAGTGTTAGTGCCAATTAAGAGAGAAGACTGAACACTAGAGCGTGTGTCTGGAACAATTAATGCAAGAGAAGACACGGTAAGTTCAGCACCAAAACAGTTCTTTGGAAAAGTAATGTCGACACAAATATAGCCTGAATATGGAACATTCTGACCATTTGCAGCTTCGACTTCTAGCAGGTCCTGTATTGGATGGATTTCAAGGTCTGCAAGATTGTTTTCATAGAACGATCGGGACACTGTGGTCACTTGGGATCCGGTATCAAGAAGGCAGTTGCAAGCTTGATCATTGATTTTTACTTGAGCAGTGTACTTAGCTCCAATTAGACCCTTGGGTAGTTTCACAGTGGCTGATTTATTGTTTGAGAATCATTTTTTGGGTTTATGTGAAGGTTCGGTGGGACTGGTTTTGTCCGTAGCACCCATTTGTCCCGCAATGAGGGCTCCCTTTAGTTTAAAGGCTGTGTTTGCTTGGTTTGTCTATCCCACAGCAACTGTTTTTCTTTCAACTGTTTCCTTTTTTTAGTGACTAAAGACGGGTTTGGGTCATTTGGGCACACAGAGGCAATATGGCCGTCTTCGCCGCACTGGAAACAGTAACCAGGCCTGGGCCTACTCTTCGCAGCTTGGGATGTCAAAGGGGTTTGTTCTGGCACTTTAGAGTTGGTCTTAGCATTAGCTTTTGGAGGGTTAGACTTTTTCCTAGGAGGGTTCGGGGTTAATGTTGCGAGATGGCTTTGAAGCTGACTGATTTGTGCCTTTAGTTCTGTGGCCAGATCCTTTTGAGCATCTACTGGTGGGTCTACTTTCTGCGGTTTCAATCTTGTCAGTTCACTCTGCAGCGCAGTTATTTGTGTTCGCATTTCAGTGAGATCGTTTTGCATGGTGAGCGCAGGAAAGTCAGCATTTGCAGCAATAGAGTGAGAGGCTACTTTTGGTCTGGTGGCAGCAAAATGTTTTTTCATTCGGCTTTCTTTTGCAGTATGCTTGTCCTCTTCTACTCTCAACTGTAGCAGCAGCTCGGTGAATGAGGGGGGTTTATCTTTTTTTCTTTTGAGCTGAAGATCTGTTAACAAGGCATTATCCCAACACCCCCGACAGAATTGACGCAGTGCTCTACTACAACCTTTTGCACATCAGGGTGTGTTATAAAGCTCTGCGGAATGGTAGTTTGTAGATCTGGTTGTGTCTGGTTGACTGACTCAGAATCGC
Source organism: Simochromis diagramma (assembly GCF_900408965.1). NCBI lineage: Eukaryota > Metazoa > Chordata > Actinopteri > Cichliformes > Cichlidae > Simochromis > Simochromis diagramma. Next base: position 2,677,925 of record NW_024386765.1, read on the forward strand.
TGATGCATACGTTAGCTTTGATTGGTTCTGCAGCTTCACTCTGGATAGGTCGATCATTTGCTTGTACTTGGGTTATTGGTTCACTTTGTGCGTCTGGGGTAGGAGTTTCTGTGCTGTGTGTGACTGACTGAGCACATTTGGAAAGGTGTTCATGCAGAACAGCTTCAAAAGATTTGCCACCAAGTCTAGCAATGCTTTGCAGTTCATTGAAAAAACTGTTGGTGGCGACGTTGGTAACAGCTGCGATGTACTCAGGTGACAGGGCTCGTATCTGATAAGTGACTTCATTCGGACATTCAAGTGTGTAGGGTAGTAAGGGTTCAAGTATCGACAGAGCAGATCCAGTCTCATACTCTACAATAGCATTTTTGTGATAAGAAGACTTAGCGTCATCTATCTTAAGGGTTCTCGCTGTTCGACCATATCTGCTTAAAAAGTCTTTTAAAGCTTCATCAGCGTCTGTGCCTGTAATCCCACTAACAATAACTGAGTTAGGGATTTTAACATTCTCTCTGTCAACTATTTCCATTTTGCCGGACTTGGCCTATTTTTGAGGTCTGGGTCAGGAAAACAAGCTTGAGGGATCAATTACTACTCCTGGCTGGCTCGCCACTTCTGTAACACTTCTGGAGTCGTTACAGTATACTAGGACCAGTTAGGTTCGACTACTAGAGCAGTAATGAGTGTAGCATGTAATAAAGACCACAGACCAGTAAATACGTTTAAATTGCCGGCTTATTATTTTGTGAAGACAGAGAATAGACAGTTAACACACATTACATAAAACATTCAACATCACACATTTAAGGAAAACAAGATATTTTCTTTCCCCTTCTTAGTTCAGTATGTTCTGTTAGTTCATCCTATTTATCTCAAAACCTTTTATTTGGCTTTAGAAGGATGTTATTTTCAACCTAGGTTATTGTCTTATTTATTTCAAGTTCTAAGTTCAAGTTTATCCTTTGATCTATTTGCATTAACACTGTGTTATTTTAAATCAAGTTCAGTTCTTTAGGCCCAAGATTTAATTTAATCTTGGTCTAGGTTCACCTTTAAATTTCAACCAGTTCTTATTTTGTTTTAACCCAACAAAATTATTTACATTTCCATTAACACCATTACAGCATTAAAATGTAAGGTTGACCAAAATAAATTACAAAAATAAATAAATAAATGTAAAACTGAAAACAATTCAACAAAAGGCTGAATGAATCCCTTAAACAAACAAACAAAAGAAAGTTGTCTCTGTGTCCTTTAACTATTAATCCTGGAATTGCTCTGAGTGATTATCCAGTGCTTTGAAAGTCCACTGTTCTTTTGCAGAGGTGTATGGATTAATCCTACCAGTTTTTTCAGCGAAAGAGCTCAACGTCCAGCAGGGGGCATTTTCTTTTTTCTGCTCGGTACAGTTCAATGGGTCCGTGGGTGGCTCGCCATCTTGTTTCTCGCTCAGCGGATCAAACTCCGATTCTAGCTCGGCATTTCCCGATCCAAACCTTAATGGCCTACCATAACAACAAAATAAAGTGCATAAACATTCAAAAATAACACACGGGTAGCCCTTAAATAACAGTAAAAGTCAGTTTTTTCCAGCTTATTTAGCCGTAAATGAGGTGACGCCAATATGGCGCGCTGAAACACCGTCAAAGGCCTTTGAAGTACAGCCTGTGTGTCGGTTAAGCACGAATCCACCGTTTTTAACATAAAACAACATAAATCTGCTACCTTGGCTCTCCATTTGCATGAAATGAGCAATATAATACAACAAAACATTTCTTGCATGAAATAAAATACAATTTCTGAACTCACCAAATCCCGTTCGGTTATGTTCACAACGTCACCAAGGCAAGGACAGGTCGGAAAAACAAAAATATATTCTCCAGAGCACAAAAATGGCGTGTGATAGCCACGCTGCAGCGTGCCCTTTCACAATAAGAGTCTCAACACATATTTTAGCCATTTTACCTGAATTAACATAAAACACCATGAATTAGCAAGTTCTGTACCCTTTTAACATGTTTTTAAACACAAATGAAATCCTATAACATGAATTATATCATTGCTGATGTTTTTAATGAATTTTCTAACCATTATGATCTATTTATTGACTATTTATCACCTGTAATATATTTCTTATGACTGTTTTTACTAACAGGCTTTTATTTATTGATAGCTATGTTAACCAGGGTTACATAAGGTCCTCTTTGACCCTTTGATATAAATGGTTATAGTTTTTGTCAAATAGTCTACTTGTATCTTTAGTAAGTGTTACCCCCAGGTATTTAATTGAGTCTGTGTTCCATTTCAATGGATGTGTTTGTTTAAGCTTTTCAGATGGACTATAATTGTATGGAAGGGCTTCAGTTTTATTTAGATTCAGTTTGTATCCTGTCATTGGGCCAATGTTTTTAAGACAATTCATTACCTCCGGCAGAGACTCCTCAGGTGTTTTTAGGAATAAGAGTACATCATCGGCATAGCATGCTATTTTATGTTCCACATCACTTATTGTAATACCTACGATCTTTCTGTTTTGCCTAATATGTTGGGCAAGTGGCTCCAGAAAAATAGCAAAGAGAAGAGGAGACCAGGCGCAGCCTTGTCTCACTCCCCTCTCCAATGTTAGAGATTGAGTTAGGTGGCCATTAATCCTAAACCTTGCAGACGGGTTATCATATAATGCCCTTACGTTATTTATTATCGGCTCATCAAAACCAAATTTATGCAATACTCTATACAGGTATTGCCAAGAAACAGAGTCAAATGCCTTTTCAGCATCAAGACTGAGGATCACAGTCTGCTCTGTATGTTGTTGTATAGTTCATTATGTGAACTATAATGAACCGTGGCTCTGACATCTGTGGTCATGAAGTCATTTGAGCGCCTAGTTCTCTCCCATCTCAAGACCCTCACGGCCCCCCTCCTGGACCCCCTGCAGTTTGCATACAGAGCCAACAGGTCTGTAGATGACGCCATCAACATGGCCCTACACTTCATCCTGCAGCATCTGGACTCCCCAGGAACCTACGCCAGGATCCTGTTTGTGGACTTCAGCTCTGCCTTCAACACCATCCTTCCAGACCATCTCCGAGGCAAGCTTTCCCAGATGAATGTGCCTGATCCCATCTGCCGGTGGATCACTGACTTCCTGACGGACAGGAAGCAGCATGTGAGGCTGGGAAAGAATGTCTCGGACTCCCGGACCATCAGCACCGGCTCCCCTCAGGGCTGTGTTCTTTCTCCTCTGCTCTTCTCCCTGTACACCAACTGCTGCACCTCCACCCACCAGTCTGTCAAGCTAATCAAGTTTGCAGATGACACCACCGTTATTGGGCTCATCTCGGACGGGGATGAGTCTGCCTACAGGAGGGAGGTTGAACGTCTGGTGTCTTGGTGCAGCCACAACAACCTGGTGCTGAATGCCCAGAAGACAGTGGAGATTATTGTGGACTTCAGGAAGCACACAGCCCCACTCCCCCCCATCATCCTGACTGACACCCCCATCACCTCTGTGGACTCATTCCGCTTCCTGGGTACCATCATCACTCAGGACCTGAAGTGGGAGCCCACCATCACCTCCGTCATCAAGAAAGCCCAGCAGAGGATGTACTTCCTGAGGCAGCTGAAGAAATTCAACCTGCCAACACGGACGATGATGCAATTCTACACTGCAATCATCGAGTCCATCCTCACCTCCTCCATCACCGTGTGGTACGCTGGAGCCACTATCAGGGACAAACAGAGACTGCAGCGTGTTGTGCGCTCTGCTGAGAAGGTGATTGGCTGCAGACTCCCATCTCTGCAGGACCTGTACACCTCCAGGACACTGCGGCGTGCATCTCGGATATCAGCTGACCCTTCTCACCCTGGATACAGTCTGTTTGACCTGCTCACCTCAGGCAGGAGGCTCCGGTCCATTCGCACCAGAACCTCTCGCCATAAGAACAGTTTCTTCCCCTCTGCTGTTGGACACATGAACAATAAACGTACGACTGTCCCCACCACTAACTCATGACCCTACGCTGTGTTCACTGCATGATTCCATGTTTTGGCACTGATCACCACCTGCACTCATGCATATATCTTTCTATGTAGCACTTTTAATTCTTATTCTTACTTTTTTTTTTTTCATGTCTATTTAAGCGCAATTTATGACAGCATGTTTGCACTGAAGCACCGCAGCAATTTCCTAATGTTGTAAACCTGCTCAACATTTGGCAATAAAACCCTTTCTGATTCTGATTCTGATTCTGATGTGTAAAGCGCGTCTTGTGTTATCCTGGGTTTGACGTTTATGTATAAAGCCAGCCTGATCATTATGTATGAGGTTAGGGAGTATTTTTGTAATATCTTTGTCTAGAAAATAGCATCTTCTTTTCAATTTCCCGAGTGTACATTAAGTTAATTTCGTTTCGTTTTTTAATTCGTTCTAGCCTAGCTGGATTTTGGTTTTGTTCATGGCTGCTTTCTAGCTGTTTCAGTTGTTTTTGGGAATCCTGTAGTTTTTGCTGGTAAAGTTTCTTTTTCCTTGAGGCAGCTGCAATGATTTTTCCTCTTATCACCGCCTTTGCTGCATCCCACAGTATCGGTACCTCTTCATTATCATTTTCTTTCATGTACAGTTGGATTCCATTGCTCATTTCTTTCCTAAAATTAGCATCATTGAGTAGGCTGGGGTTAAATCTCCAGGGTGGGGTGGGGTGGGCTGCTTTTAACCATGTAAAGCACTTTGTGCTACATTTTTTTTTTTTGTATGAAAAGTGCTTTATAAATAAAGATTGATTGATTGATTGATATTGTATCTCTTTTGTTTCCCTCCAAGTCAACTACAATATGCATTGGAGCATGGTCGCTAAGATCTATTGTTCCAATGTCTGAGTCAATAATTCTTGAGCTGTCTCTGCTATAAACAAGGAAATAGTCTATTCTAGTGTATGTTGAGTGATGTGAGGAATAGTAGGTATATCTTCTTGTATTGGGGAACATTTCCCTCCATACATCAATCAAACCCATGTCCTTCATCAGCTCTTTCACTTTTTTTTACCAATTGCTTTGTTGGAGCCTGTTTGTTTTGATATATCAAGGTTTGGGGTTAAATGTATATTCAGATCACTTCCACAGACCAGGAATCCTTTAGACTGAGTAATCATCAACTCTATTATCTTCTTGTAAAAAGAAAAAGTGCTACCAGGTGGAATATATACACTGATCAGAGTGAAAACAGATCCTTCTATCATTCCCCTGACCAAAACATATCTACCGTCCTCATCTTTCTCTTCATACATTTTTTCAAAAGAAACCCTGTTAGATATCAAAATTGCAACTCCCCTCTTGTGCTTTGATTTATGTGATGAGAAAAACACCTTAGTGAAACCCATCTTTTGTAGTTTTTTATGTTCTGTGTTGTCTAGATGCGTCTCTTGTAAATATACAATATCAGCCTTATCAGCGTTTGATAGGGTTGAGTATTCCATTGACAGGAAGGAAAGAAATTTCAGTCTTTCATGTACCATATCTAGCAAGAAACAGTGACCCTGCTACATTCAGCCTCTCTGGAAACAGTGCCCTAATAACTAAGGGAAAGTAACTTTGGAGAATGTTTGACGTTTATTCAGCTGTGTGAAAACCCCAGAGGAACCCACCAGAGGGATTAATAAAGTTTTATTTAATCTAACCTAATTAAATAACTTTAATCTCAGCCAAACCAATTTACTCGGGAACAAATAAAACACTGAAAAAGGCCAAACAATAACATGTTTAAGTTATTTAAGTAACTTATATATCATGTTTAACCTGAGTAACAAAAGACCACGGTGGTTTGAAAACGATGTGCCCGGAGTTTGCTGTTCTCGTCGGCTCAGATATTTGAAGTTTACACAGCTACATTCTTGCCTGAAAATCTGTTAAAAGTTTCTTTTGTGACCAAGAAAGGATAATAAGAGTAATATTAAAACTAAGTAGCTGCAGTAATAGTAGCCATTGTTGGAAACTGGAATTGGCTGGGCCAATCTGGGATATGGTTTTTCAATTTTGTTGTCCGGGTGGAAAATCGGGAGAAATTGGGTGGTGGTGGCTCCAGGAGATTTTCGGGAGGGTCACTGAAATTCGGGAGTGTTGGCATGTATGGCCTAGCATAGCCTGTAACGTTATTATGACGGACACATTTTATGAGTGAACTTGACTTTAAGTGACTTACAGGTTTCTTTGAAAAATACTTTCTTATATCCAGGTTCTTCCTTTTTGCTATCATCCTCCTCTCTTCCTTGCAGGCTTGCCGCTGCTAAAACTAAACAGAGCTCTCTGAAAGGCACAGCCAATCACATTGGCCATATTTGTCACATGATGTAGGACTCCAGTAGAGAACGTAATTTGACTCTTTGTGTACCGTGGGTGAATGAGACGTTGACAGATCGTTTTTTTCTTGCTATCGGTTTTGTTTTTCTTTACTGGAAGAGATCAAATTATTGGTGGGGACAATTTAATAATCGCTCAATATTGGTGGGGACATGTCCCTTCCGTCCATGCCAAATCTACGCCCTTGGCTTAAATACACAGAGGGATAACGAGGGAATGAGACACAGAAGAGGGAAGAGCACAGCTAGGAGTAATCAAAGGCTGTATCTCAATTCAGGGGCTGCATCCTTCAGAGGACCCGGCCCACGGAGACCGCAAAGGTCCTCCGAAGACCAAGACGGCCGGAAGTGCGAGGCTGTGAAATGGGATGCTCTAGCCTTCAGATTTGCGACACCACTGTTTCGGTGGAGTTTAATGAACTCAGCCATCTGCTCCTTGCTATCTAAAATATAACAGGACACTGGAGTAAATTCTCTACCATCTCACACTTCTGTTTAATTAGTTCTCTGTTTGACGTTTATTCAGCTGTGTAAAAACTATAACTTTAATCTCAGCCAAACCGATTTACTTGCGAACAAATAAAACACTAAAAAAAAGCCAAACAATAACATTTTTAAGTTATCTAAGTGACTTTTATATCATGTTTAACCTGAGTAGCAAAAGACCGAGGGGGGTTTGAAAATGAGGTGCCGGGAGTGCGCTGTTCTCGCTGGCTCCAGTGAGTCTTGACCTCGCAGTCAGCTTTTGAGCTGGTGGGCAACAAATGTCTCCGAAAACATTAGAGCACTTTTGCAAATATGTGTTGTCTTGATAAATCGAGCAGATATTTGAAGTTTACACACCTACATTCTCGCCTGAAAATATCTTGAAAGAGTAATATTTCAAACTCTTTAGTTGCCGCGTTTAAAAAGTATTTTTATATTATTATAAAAGTATTATAAATAATAATTTAATTAAAAAGTGTTCAAAAGAGTAATATTACAACTAAGTAGCTGCCGCCATTGTTGGAAACCGGAATTGGCTGGGCTGCAGTACAAATTCTGGGATAGTTTAGGCCATGAAGGATGCACCTGACCCATTCTTCAAATTCGGGGAAATGAAGAACGAATTTGTCAGCCGCATTTGGAGCAGTCTTCGAATTGGGACAGCCTACGTCGCGTCGCTGTGAAGTAATCAGCCTTTAAATGCGGCCTCCAAAGGATGCACCCCTTGAATGACGAGACCAAGGGGAAGTAAAACTGACACAGATGCAGACTGTCAAAGTAAAACAGGAAACATAACACAGAGACACAAACTTGACAAGGGGATATGGATGATAGGGGCGACAGAGCAAACATGGAACAGAGAGACAGAAACCAAAAGACTAAGAACTCTAAATAACACTGAAACCAAAGACAAGAGACTGTAAATAAGACAAAAACAAAGACTATTAATAATAAACAACACAAAACACTGGGTCACGACCCAGGACCGTGACAATTTAGGGAAAAAATGTGCAACTTATTTACACATTCAGATAAAACTTTCTTACAAGAATAAAGTTTTGTTTATTAAATTCTTTCAGTGCCTGATAGAAAGCTTTCAATATTCTCGGCCCAGATTGCATCGTTGAAACTGATGAAGACCAAGAGACAGTTTAATCCTCATCATCTTGTCCTTTTGTGACCATTAACAAAGCAATCTTGATACAGTTCTCTTCTACAAGATGATGGGTGTTTTGAGCAATCATTATCAACACAGCCAAGACAAACACAAAGCAATACTGTAATCAAGTCTTTTGTGTGCAGATGGCAGACGTGCATATCCAAAGACGTGCATTTGTGGCAGTGGGTATCCAAATTGTAGTCACTTGCTTAATCTGAAGCTTTTGAATCAGTGTAACAAGATGACAGCTGTGCAGCAGAATATAAAGCAGTGTAGAGAATGATGCCGTAAAATGATATAATACCAGCGTCTACAGTTATCAACATGGCGGCGTTCCAATTTATGAGGACCGAATCATTGTTATTACATGAAAATTGGGTACTCATCGGTCACACCACACCCACTTTTGAACAAACATGCTACTTTCAGCTGCTCCCATGTGACAAGAGGTCACCAGCAACGACACTGCTTGTTTGATTTGGCATTGTTTTAAGTCGGATAACTTTCCTGACACAACTGCAAAAGGAAGCATATATATGACTGTGGCCAAATGGTGGCAGATAGAAGGATGGTGAACCAGTATATACAGGACAACTCCAAGTACCCGTATTCCACAAATGTCAACATGAATGATACTAAAAGCTTAGCCACGGCCAAACAGCTCTAGTGAGTAACACAGGTGCTGAGAAGCTGGTTAAGCCACATGCAGAGATAGATGCCACTAATGTCAAGACAGAAAAACAAAGCACCGGGAGTTCCACTCAAAGTCCAGAAGCCTGAAGCTCTCCGAGCAATGAAAAGAGGGAGGGCGATGATTGATAAGTGTCAGAGCCACGATCCAGGAAAAAAACAAATAACATCTAATATATCAGGAACAAGGCCTCCCCTTAGATGGGCGCCTTAGGCAGCTGAAGACAGACAGTGACAATGAACAGGAGAAACGAATCCCCTCCACTGGATGTGCCACTGACAGACCAAGGAAGTGCCTGACATCAAGAACAGCAGTGGCAAGAAAAGATTGGCCTAACAGACAGCACAAAAGCTCTGATCATGGCTACACAAAAACAGGCCCTAAGCTCCAGCTTCATAGAGGCAGGACTCTATAACAGCTGACAGTACCCAACCTGCAGGCTATGCAGAGGTGCACAGGAGACAGTCCTGCACATAGTAAAAGGTTACAAGATGAAAGCTCAGATATCAATGAAAAATGAGACAAAGATGACATCTTTCACTGTCAAGAAGGACATCTCAGTAATTGTCAGAGATGGAGCAGATGCATGGGACAAAAGAGAGAAAGCCCTTCAACTGTAGAGTTGATAAAGCAGCCACTCCGCTGACCCTTCAGACGTAACAGCTATCATAACTGGACCTGTTTAAAAAGTGGCCGAGGAGATCGAAATGAAAGAGAAGGGTCCAGAGGCAGAAACACAAGCGCAAGGAAGAATGTGCAAGACAGCGCATCTGTATGGACTGCAGCATCTTCACAGAAAAGACAAGCACTTTGAGAAATGGGCACCTTAGCAAAGGGTGGACTCCAGAGGAAGATGAGGCTGCGGGAGAAGAGATTTTGTAACAACATAAGATCTTTTTTTTAAATCCATGAACCAACACACAACCCTGCCCAAAAGATGTGACTCTTCAGACTCCCCGTGCTTCATGGTCTCTGTGGACAATATTTTCTAATTACTTTTACTCCCATCTGGATGGAACATTTCTGTGCAGAGTTTGCATATTCTCCACAGCTGCTTGGATTTTCTCCCACATTCTCTAAACATGCATGTTAGGTTAAACCAGACCTTCCCAAAGTGTGGGGCCCGCCCCCTGGGGGGGGGGGCGGGGCAGAGCCGGGGGCGCGGTAAGAAAAGGAAAAAAACAAAACGCTTGGACACTGCTAGCATGGGGCTCCCACAGAAACGCAAAGCAGGAGATGAAGCATAGCTGAATATGTTTCCAAACCAACTTCATTCTAAGCCAAAGACTAGAAAATATGGTGAAGCATATCTTCCCTTTGGTTTCACCTGCACAAGTGCCGAGGTAGGTCTCCCCTGCAGAATTGGTTTTCCCTTTGTTGGGAGCATGGGCTGGGCTCTTCAAATCACGGAGAAACAGTATCCCACATTCTTGATTTTTGTTCACAAACACTTCTTGTAATGACTAACTACTCCTGACTTTTTGGAGATGTTAGCTCTGTATACAGTAAAGTTACAGCGGGATACAAATAATATCAGGCTGATCCTGCCACGATTTGTTCCCCGTTCAAATCACGGACAAACAGTATCCCACAGTTGTTCATGCTTTTAAACCCATTTTGCACAGAGAGGCATTTTTTGACAAATGTATTGATAGCAATGTTGAATATTATTACACAGAAGAAGAAAAAAACAACTACATGTAAAATAATCACATGGTGACGCCTTTGTAAATGGAGGGACAGTAACTGCATGTAAAACCTGAAGACAGTCAGATTAACAGTAACAGTATTTCGTCTCGATCTGCCATTCTGCAATTCATCTCATGTAAACAATAACGTGGAGCACAGCCTGACGTGAAAAGAGGCACATACCTTTGATGTTGCCAGACAAACTCTGTATTCCTCGTCCGCAATAAAGGAGTTTTAAAAAATCTCCCTTTTCGGTGATTCGAAACGCCGTTTACATGTGGATGAAACAGCTGGTTTTCAAAAATACCTGTGTAGGTGCGGACGTAGCGTAAAAGAGTTAGTAGTTTATTTTATTACTAACTGTCATTTATTGCAGGTGCACGCACAGGGGGATGGGGGGGGGGGGGGGGCGCGAACGTTTTTCATGTAAAACAAAGGGGGGCCCAGCAAAAAAAGTTTGGGAAACACTGGGTTAAATGTTGGCTCTATAATTCAAGGTTTGCTTTAATTACACCCAACAGACATTACTACATTTTTACATGTCACTGACTGTCTGTCCACAAATACACAGACAAAGACATACATCTGCCAAAGGGCGCAAAATACCACTGTTGTATTTTCTGCTACAGTTTTTAAAAATGTTAGATGTTAGACAAACACAAAAATGAAAAACACAGTTAAAATAGCACCAGCTGTGTTACCACATGTGATGAAGTGAGAGCTTCTTAAAAGTGGCAGAAAACAAAACCCCAACATAATTGAATGGTTCTGTTTTCTCATAAGCAATAGCCTAATCATGTTGAATCAATTTCCCCTTTTCTTTGTTGTCTCCTCATTTTTCCTGCTGTTTGTTACTAATTAAAAAGAAATTAGTAAAAGGGAGCTTGTGCATTTAAAACCGAGAGCCTTTATCTCATTCTTTAAAGCGGTTGCTGTGCAATCACTGATAATCCATTAACAGATTCATTTTCTTGGCCAACAAAGGCCAAGAGATTAGACAAACGGCAATGCATTTTGTAAATAATCCATTGTTTTATTTAGATTAGACTGGTTGATGGTACAGGAGGCAAAATTGGAGGAAAAAATATGGGTCTTGGTTTCAAACCCACGTGACCATTAAAAAATGGATTTTTTTCTCACACTCAACTATTTCTCAGCAAAGTTAAATGCATTTTCAAATCTCAGCAACTAGCTTAATGTCTTACCCATCTTCAAATTCAGCCTTCGGTTTGCTCTAAGTTATATATCTGCAAAATTTCTTGATTGCACAGACAGACAGATCTGATCTGCCCACAGACATGTAAACACCTTTTGTAATAGTATCTGCTGCTGTAGCTGGACACAATCAGCTACACCGTCCACTTTGGTACTGGAACATGCTGAATTATTGAACTGAACTATTGTTGACTTATAAGGCCTAAAATAAAATTAACAGCAAAAATTCAGAATTATTGATTAGTCTAAGGAGTAAAAGAACAAGTGAACACAAAACCAAAATATTACTGTCTGTAAACACATTTTTGGCCACTTGGGAGACTGATTTGCATCAAATTGGCCTCTGAGATGAGATTGACTATTTGCAGAGAGCTCCTTCATGGACAGCAGCTATTTCTGTAGATGAGTACTGTGAGAATGAACTGAAACAGTTGTAGGTGGGTCAGCTAAATGACTGTGAAACATTAAGAGCCACAAAGATCTGAATCATTACTCTCAGTATATTCATCGCTGCAACCAACCCTTCTTTGTTTCTTTAGACATTTGTTAAAGTTTTTTTTTTTTTCATTCATTCTCAACAATCATTAGGTTGGGCTCATACTCAACCTTTGTTTCACTGTCATCTAAAATGCCTGTAAAGGTTCAAGATCACCTCAACAACAAATGTAGAAAGTTTGGTGATTGTATGTCATTGTATGTCTTTCACTTTCATATTGACAAAGTCAGCCCACAGACATACAAACACCCACCACCTGCAAAGGTCTTTTTTCAGTAAAAACACGCTTGCCACATACAGGTGGACAAAGTGAATAAAATACTGGACTTTATCAGACTTGCCGAGCAAAGACCTCCAGCTGGTATGGGTGGTTTGCAGCCAAGTCTGAAGTGGCGTGAGGTCTGAAGTCCTGGTCCTCGTACACCAAAAGGCTGGATTGTACACTCGGGTTAGAAATTAGTTACAAAAGGAGGAGTTCAAGTATCTTGGGATCCTGTTCACAAAGAATGAGTGAGGAGTGAAAGATGGACTGGATCAGCATCTGCAGTGATGCAGAGCCGAGTGAGAAGGTGAGGCTGACGATTTATGGGTCAAGTCCTGCACTCATAACTAAAAGCGGCAGAGGGGAGATCCAGATGAGGTGTTACAGCATCTGCTCAGGTTGCCTCCATGATTTCTTCTAAGTGAGCTGTTGCAGGCATGGCCGACTTAAAGATTACTCCAGCTTGGCTGTGCCCAGCTAGAAGAGCTGGAGGGAGTAGAAGATCTGGGCTTCTCTGATTACACTGCTGCCTCTGTGACCTGATCCAGGGTGAACTATGTAGGGATGGAATTTATCAAACACTGTTACTGTAATAGAAAAATGATAACAAGTTTGTCACTCTGAAACATATAGAATATCAAGCAGTTGCTTATTTGGTGCATAACTGAGGTCTAGGTCACCACTGTGATGACTCTAACACTATCCTTTCAGAATGTGTCATTTTTCTTCTTTTTAAATACTGTTCATACCCAACATGCACTTAGAACAAAAATGTGACAAGATAACAAAAGTCACATGCTACATGCTCCCTACCACGATTGGTACATTCAACCTATCTTATCCCCAATCTGCAGCCCCAGGAAGTGGGCAAGTTTGAGCCACTTTATTATAAAGTTGTTTTTAATTCAATTCCAGACATGGAAAATATTCTAAGAAGAGTTTGGGCAGATAGTAAATGTTGGAGCTATTAGCTGAGTACACTGCCTGAGAGTATCATATTGTGCTTTATTCACCGCATCCATCTGAATGTATTTAATGACAAAATTGATGCTGTATTCCGAAACAACTTTTCCCCAAACTTTTCTTTACAAAATCATGACAATGTGCTCAGTTAGCATTATGCAGGGTCACTCACACTGGAGACATATTGGAGGTGTTTATCTATATCCATTTACAAACACCAGAGCTGTGGACAAAGGCATTTGCTAATGCAGGCTTGAGGAAGGAAAAACATATCAGGTACAGAAAAAGGAGGCATGTCTTGGCAGGAAATCTCTCGGGACACCAGGGTTCACTGAGCGCTGGTGGTCTTTAAACTCCCTTGCTGCTGAGGGTGTGTTTTGCTGAGACAGTGATTCATTAACATACATATGAGAGAAGTGTACTCACAGGAGAATTAGAAGATTTAAGTTTTGAACTGTGTAAGGCTTTGACAGGCGTGTGTGTGTGTGTGTGTGTGTGTGCTCTTGAGGTCATACTGAAAGTGTGTGAAAGAGCGTGTTCCCTATTTGTCCTTGATGCTTTATTTCCACAGAAAGTGGTCAATTAGTTCCAAAAGTGTATCAGGTGGATTTAAAAATATGATAATGCATGCAGCAAAGTGGACGAGTTTGCTTAGGCACGATGCTAGGCAATTTAGTGCTTCACAGCTATTGTAGCTGCTCTAAGACTGCAAAGCCTTAGGCTCTTTACAGAGTAATAAAGGGTGGTCAGTCTGTGCATAAAAGGCAGCAAGGAGTTGAGTGTTTAAATACTTAACCGCTATGCATATACATGCAGGTTTTGTAGGAATTTAAATGGGATTTAATGTTTCTATAAAACAGACACCTAGGGGTTGAAAATATTCATCTTATAAACGGCAGTCTTTATTTATGTTTTTCTTTGAAGTTTTTGGGACATGCTGATAAATTATCTAGCTAAAAAAATGAAAAAGTAATTCAAGGATACAAACTATTTAAGGTTGATGCCAGGCAAGCCTCACTTGGTTAGTGTTTGCAAGGGAAACACAGCAGAAGTAGCTTACAAAGCAAATATGAACATTGTTATGGATTCTTTGCTATACGTAAAAGCATGAGTAGCTGACAGTTACACACCAGTTCATATTGGTAGTGTTTACTTTGTTATTTGTTATTTAGTTTTGCTTCCCGATATTCCGTGATTACTGTTGCCTGTTGATAGTTACTTCCACTTTCTTATTTGGGTCTTAATTATTTACACAAAGCATCATTATGTCATAATATTCTTTTCATTATTTAATTCCTTTTTTAAAAAACATGTGTGACCAAATGATTGTACACCACTGCTGCCTTTTTGGTCAGGACACACTTTTAAAATAAATTTTTAATCTCAATACTTTCATTTTTTTTTCCTGGATACATAAAGTTTGAATAAAATAAATTAACACTTCTGTATTTTCATATGTGAACCCAACTCATTTACTTAACAGCTTCAGCTTTTTCTTCTTTAACCTTAGTGCATGGGTTGTAATTAACTAGCAGAAACAAATCTGTGATACAGTGACAAATTCAACCAGTGCATTTATTGGCATTTGTAGCAACAAGGCCAGTGGAGGAGCTGGGATCAAACCACCAACCTTACATTTAATTTAGAACGCATGATGCCTCCTTTACTCCAACTAGATTACCAAATGTATTTATTAAAAATATAGTTAGCAGTGTGTAACATAATAGCATTTTCCACTGAGCGAGTAATTACACTCCTTTTTAATAGCACCACAACAATTAAAATTTGTTTCAAGGGAACCCGTAAAACCAAATTGTAAATAATTGTATCCAGACTGAGAAGGTTCATTCAAAACTGCAATAATATTACAGTTTTTTTTCACAAAAATATTTCTGACAGTATTTATGACCAAAAAGGCTTTGGGGGGCTTTCAACCTGGAAGTGCAGGATTCAGAGGCTAGTGTTGCTAAGCTCGTATAATACCCACATTGTGTTGTAGTTTATTTGTGTTGGGTAAATTAAGTTTACATTTACAAATAAGCTGACTCGTCCACTTTGCCATGATAAGAGCAGGAGCAAAGCCAACACATGACACCATCTGCTGCCACAACAAGCATCACCTGTAGGCAGTGCTGTGAGTGGCAAACACTTGTCCTTTAATCAAAGCAAAGGGCTGCCAGTTAATAACCAAGGAAGAGGAGGTATAGATGCCAAAAGCAAAAGACAACACCTGTTGTAACAGGCTAAAACCCTGCTAGCAGCTGTTATAAGGAGAAGTAAGAGTGTGAACAAGCATGCAGACACTTTCTCATACTCATGTGGGTGGAGGTGTTAAACGGTTTGACTGAAGGGTGGTACTAGAAGAAAGGTCACAGGGTTGTTTATCCACGAGGATTGTTTAAGAAAATATTATGTGGCGATTTTGTGTGCAAAAATGGTATTTTGGCCAAAAGGTGAGGGAGATCACAAAATCAATATTTGGTATTTGGCGAATAAGGTGATTACCATTGGAAGGATCATAAGTAGGGATGGGTACCGGTATCCGATGCCATTATGGCACTGGTTCTGACATAAACGGTAGTAACCAGACCGAAAAACAGCGCACATTTCGGTGCTTTTTTTTCCTGAGATGTAATACACTTTGGATTCTAGCCAATCATTTTACCTTTCCAAGGATAGTAGGCGGGCCCAGGTACATACGTTCTTTTACAGCAGAACTACAGATTAAAAATGGCCAAGGTGAAGCGGTCAGAAGTCTTGCTGTACTTCACAGTAGTGATGGGATTTCCGGCTCTTTTTAGAGAACCGGCTCTTTCGGCTTGGCTCACTAAAAAGAGCCGGCTCTTTCAGCTCCGAACCGGCTCTTCATGTTGTTTTGTTGCTTTAATTATTTTATTATTAACAACAATATAAAATTATGCACAAAAGGAATTACTAATGTAAAAAAAAAAGTGGTTTTATTTATATATATTTATATATAAATATATGCAGTGGCCACTAGAGACAAAAAGCACGTACAAACTCCAAAACACATTGCTAGCGTTAACTGAACTTCCAAAACAGAGCTACCTAGATCACTTAAATTACACAATTGAAAGCATATGTGTATTGTTTGTGTATTTATACACAAGCACTCATATATATTCAAACAATTTAAAAAAAATGTTCATTTACCTGTTACTACCACACACCAAATCCAGTCGTTGGTACTTGCTGGCTTGTTTAGCCACTAGGCAACAAAAGCTCAACACTGCGCCCTAGCATCCTGGAGCACTTCTGCTGTCTTTTGTACGTGTTTTGGAGTTTTTACGTGCTTCAGGGTTTGTACGTGTTTTGAAGTTTGTACGTGCTTTGTCTCTAGGGGCCACCGTAAATATACTTTTATTTATTCACTCCACATAAAATTTAATAAATAAATCATATAATACAAAAACCAACTATTCACATTTCAACTTTTAACTATTTAAATTTTCAGCTTTTTCCTTTTAAACAAATTTAAAGTGAAACATACGGTGGCCCTGAGAGGCCAAACGGACTGCAACTTCAGAAAACACCTGCAAAAAGAAAAACGCTGCAAACAGAAAAACACCTGCAAAAAGAAAAACGCTGCAAAAAGAAAAACACCTGCAAAAAGAAAAACACCTGCACCTGGTCAGCTGGTGGGTAACAGGCCTCTCCGAAAACATTAGAGCACTTTTGCAAATATGTGATGTCTTGATGAATCGAGCAGATATTAGAAGTTTACACAGCACTATTGTCGCATGAAAATATCTTAAAAGTTTATTTTGTGACCCAGACAGAGTAATATTTCAAACTCCACCACTCTGTGTTTCTCCGCCACTGCCTTGTTTGAGCTTTGGTCGAAATGGATTCTGGGATATTGCATTTCGTCATTTCGAGCTGATTGGAGACCAGAACAGCCAATCAAATATTTTTGCATCCAAGTCTGTGATTGGTTGGTTTTGTGGCACAAATATAACGGTGTACAGAAAGAGTTGAGCATGCACGGGCAGAAATGTTGAGAGCGTGAGCAACACATTGCGAGCGAGCGCAAGTGCAAAAACTGAGCAAGAGAGGCTGCTATTGTGTGTGTGTGGATAATAGCAAACACTGAAATACATTTTTTGCACGCAGCAATGAATTTTGTTCACTCAAATTCAGCTTTTCTTCGCTCAAAATAAATTTCTCCTCAAAATGCAACACTTGCATCTGCAATTTGTTTTTTACGTGCGCTCAGAATAGTGGCACAAAAATAACGCCATATAGAGCTGCAGAAAAGGCTAACGTTGTTGTCTTTTTACAAAAAAAAAAACCAGCTAAACATGAGAGGTTATAGGACAAGGTTTGTGTTTTCTATTGTTTAAGCACCAGTTCCAACCAAATGAGGTATGTTGTATCAACAGAAAAGGCTAACTTGGTTATCATTTTGCAGAAAAAAAGAGACTTCTAAAAATAAAAACATAAGAGGTTTTTGGACAAAGTTTGTGTTCTCCATTCTTTAAGCACCGTTTCGACCACCGTTTAAGCACCGGCACCGTTTCAAAAGTACCGGTTTGGCACCGATATCGGATAAAACCTAAACGATACCCATCCCTAATCATAAGGTCACTAAACAGACCACATCATCTACATGTTTGTATGTGGCTCCCGATGAAAGAAAAGGTGCAGGTGTTAGAAATCATGGTAAAATTGTCCACTGGGGATAATCAATAACCAGAGTTACCATTCTCTGAGTCTGCGCTTTCTAATTTTTATGAATGGCCACACCACATTCAAGATGTTGATGGACAAAAATCTGTCATGAGCCACAGCATGATGTTAAAGGGAATAAAATAATGTGATAACCCTTTTCATATAAAATTAGAAATAAAATTGCAAAAAAAAACCCCTAAAACAAATCCTTGTCAGATGCCCGAACCACCTCAACTGGCTCCTTTCAATGTGGAGCAGCAGCTTCTCTACTCTGAGCCCCTCCCGAATTGCCGAACTTCTCACCCTATCTCTAAGGGAGAGGCCAGCCACCCTTCGGAGGAAGCCCATTTCTGCCGCTTGTATTCGCAATCTCGTTCTGTCGGTCACTACCCACAGCTCGTGACCATAGGTTAGGGTAGGGACGTAGATCGACCGGTAAATTGAAAGCTTCGCTTTTACATTCAGCTCTATCTTCACCACAACAGAACGGTACAGCGTCCGCATCACTGCAGCTGCTGCACCAATCCGTCTGTCGATCACCCGCTCCCTTCTCCCATCACTCGTGAACAAGACCCGGAGATACTTAAACTCCTCCACTTGGGGCAGGGTCTTGTCCCTGACCCGGAGTGGGGACTCCATCCTTTTCTGCCTGAGGACCATGGCTTCAGATTTGGAGGTAAAAACATGAAAATGGAAATAAAACATGTTATATGTTATTGTATGCATTAAATTTTTTTCACACACAGCAAGAGCTACAGAATCTTACTCAGAACCAAAACCCTGCCCATTACCCTTATCTGTCCTTGATTTGGAAAATGTTTATGTATTCACATAGCTGACTAGTAGGTTAACCCTAGGTTTAACCTGAAGTATTTCCATGCTTTTCATGGAAGACACAAACTTATTAAAGAATAGTTAGGCTATTCTTTGGCGACTTTGAAGTTTACTTTAGGTACTTAAAGATATATATTTTGCATTTATTTGCCCCATTAAATACTTAAATAGGAGTCTAAATACTTGGAAAATAATTATCAAAACAAAATTAGATTTAAACCCAGTCTAGTGAGCATCTTCTGCACGTTGTCCTGCTTCCAGAAGGACAATGTGACCATCCTTACAAAGCAAAAGTAAAGTGTGAATTTTTAATTTTTATCATTAGTAACCAGATCTCAATCCAACAGAGCACCTTTGGGATGTGCTGGAACAGGAGAGTCACATCATGGGTGTGCAGTCAACAAATCGGGAACAACTGTGTGTATCATGCCTTTTCCTGAATTCTTTTCAAGCATCAGACGCTCAGGATGATGTCCCTGGCTCCGCTCGTGTAACAAAACAAAATGAAATACTTATTATTGATGGAAAAAAAACTACTTGGTGAACAAAGTTTGTTGTGCTAGGAGTTTACAAGAGTACAGCAGTTCATCAGAGATATTCTAACAGTCCCCCCCCCCCCTCCTTTTTTTGTTTTCTGTCTTATAACAAGTTTTTGCAAGTAATTTTCCTGCCCATTCATCATGCAATGATCCAAACCAGGTGGAGGAAATTTCTGCTATTCCCACAACAATGGATTGTGAAACCTTTAAGTGAACTGCGACAAACATTACCTTGAATCCTGAAACCAATTATGTGCTGTTTGTAGCAAAATCCTTATATGCATTCTTGCAGGAAATATACAAAATAAAATCATGACAGAGCAGAAAGAATTACAAGCTGGCATTCATTTTAAGTGAGATGTGTGCAGGACAGCAATTCTAGCGTGTGTGTGTGTGTGTGTGTGTGTGTGTGTGTGTGTGTGTGTGTGTGTGTAAGGTATAATTTATTTTTAGCTGAGATCTGTTTGTTCAGGGTTTCAGTTTTCAGAAACAAGAAAAGATGTCATGAACTTTTCCAGTTATATATTCGTGTGAGATTCCTCTGGATGAACCCTGCAGTAGACAAATCCACGGTAAAAAGACCACCAGAGGCAGTGACCCACATGATGAACAGCTTAATTTTTTACCTTCAATCATTCTATACTCATTCTATTATTGCACATGGCAGAGAGATCAAAAGTTCATTCAATATGCTCGAGTATGTTGGCCACAAATGCAGTCTGAAATAGTCATTATGGTCCTGAGCTGCAACAGCAGGCCTCTTTAACATCAAAAGGATTTGCTTTTTTGTCATTGTCCGAGATTTTGGTTTGGGGTGAATTGATGAAAATTCAGGAAGGTAAAAAAACAAAACAAAAAACCAAGCAGTGAAAATACTGCAGTGCATTTATTTGGTGCTATAGTTAGGAGGTTACTGTAGATAAAAAGCACAGTTTGAGCTTCTTCTGCACTTCAATCTCAGTGTTGTAACAGAAGAAATATCCAGACTGTGTTTGATCCAGGTGGGAAACATTTTAACAATTAACAGTCAGATGAACACAACAAAGCTTCAACTGCTTCAATTGAGTCTTATTTCGTTTCCAGACCTTGATATCACATGTCCACTGCACCTGCTGCTTTCATAGTTACTAGTCTGTCATATTTTAACCAAATTAAACCCAAGATAAGCATCGTTTTGGACCACATATAGTCCTAATATAGCCATGAAAATCTGATCCCTCTTCTTTAGCATATACAGTGCCTGTGAGCCTCACTGAGCACGTTTTCACTGATCATCAAACACACACAGGAAATTTAATAATGAAAAGTAAATGAATGGTGTTTGGGCAACACTAAGAAAAAAAGAGCATGTCCTCTGTATACTATGTTCTGTTACTCAAACTCACATACTGGAAAAGGTTAACAGCTTTAATTAGCAGTTTAGAACCCAGTGTTTAGAGATTTGTCTAATTTCAGCATTTCCTGATTTCTCTTCATATTGACATTCCTGGGTTTTGTTTCTCATCTGCTTCTATTCAGTGGTTCATTTTATTTTTTATGTATTTTTGCCTCCCTTCTGTTCCCGTGTCGGTTCTGATCCCATCTCTTTGTTTTGTCTTGTTTCCGTTTGTGTCATGTTTGCTGTAATTTCTCTGTTTTTCCCTTTGTTCTTGATATCTTTAGTTTTCTTCTGTGTTTGTGTTTCTAGTTTTATTTATCTGGGTTCTATTTTCAGTTAAGGTTGTATTTCCATTCCATCCCTCGTTTTTGTTAGCTTCCCATCTGTTTCCATTTCTTATCATGTTTTCGTCTGTCTGTGAGTTCGTGCTTAGTTACTTCCTGTTTTATTTTGTTAGTCCTTCATCTTATGTACTTTCTGTTTAGTTTTCCTTCTGTCTTGTTTTGAGTCTCAGCTGTATTCCTACCTGTTTCCACTGCCCTCGTTATCTTGTTTATTGTCTGTGTCACCTTCTGCTCATTGTCATGTTCTCCCTCATTACTGTGTGCTTGGCTGCTCCGTGGTTCCCGTAGTTACTGTTTGCTGTCTTTTCTCTTGCTTGTGCTTCCCAAGTTTCCCTGTGTTCCCTAGGAGTTTATATCCCCCAGTCAGCTTTTCCAATGGATCATTTTGCACTTATTTGATCACCCAGCAATAAAGGCTTGATTATGTGTTCCACTTCCAAGTCCTGCGTTCTGCATTTGGGTCCACTACCTGCTCGCTACATGATAAAAATATTGCATTGATAGCTTTAGTTCACAGGTGAGTTTCTCCAGAGGCCTGCTATTATGTATCCAAAGTTTCAAAAATCCCCTTCTCTGATTAGCTGAC